>NC_091952.1:250663498-251270998 GCF_031021105.1 Erythrolamprus reginae
TGAGTGAGTGAGTGAGTGAATGAATGAATGAATGAATGAATGAATGAATGAATGAATGAATGAATATACTGTATATATAACTGTAATGACGACATATTCATATGTTAACATCTGGGACACCTAGAGAGCATGCTGCTCAACATAGAAAATAAATGTGTGACATAAAACAACTAAAAATATTTCAAAAGAAAAGAAAAGAGTGTAGAAAAGGAAAAAAAGAAAGAAAAGAAAAGAGGAGAGGAGAGAAGAGAAGAGAAGGAAAGGAAAGGAAAGAAGGAAAGGAAAGGAAAGGAAAGGAAAGGAAAGGAAAGGAAAGGAAAGGAAAGGAAAGGAAAGAATGCTAACTGTAGGCCTATCTTTCTCCCAGGATATATACCTGGCCTAGGATGGCACACTCCTATTCCCTTCCCCTAAATATTGCCATTTGATGGGATCTAGGAAGTAAGACTTTTTCTGTGGCAGACCCTACCCCAGTGATAGCGAACCTATGGCATGGGTGCCAAAGGTGGCACATGGAACCACATCTGCTGGCGCGCGAGCCGTTGCCCTAGCTCAGCTCCAACATGCATGTGTGTGCTGGCCAGCTGATTTTTGGCTCATACAGAGGCTCTGGGAGAATATTTTTGGTTTCCAGAGGGCCTCTGGGCAGATGGGGGAGGGCTTGTTTAATCTCTCCCGGCTCCAGGGAAGTTTTTGGAGCCTGGGAAGGGTGAAACACAAGCCTACTGGGCCCACCAGAAGTTGGGAAAGAAGCCATTTCTGACCTCCAGAAGGCCTCTGGGGAGTGGGAGGTGCTGTTTTCACCCTCCCCAGACATTGAATTATTGGCACTCATACGCACATGCACTTTTATTGGCACCCAAGGAAAAAAAGGTTTGCCATCACTCCCCATTCCCTCCCCACTTCAGGGGAAGGATTCTGCAAAATCCCCATTCCCTCCCCACTCCAGAGGAAGGATACTGCAAAATCTCAATTCCCTCCCTATTTCAGGGGAAGGATACTTCAAAATCCCCATTCCCACTCCACTTTAGCTGAAGGATACTACAAAATCCCCATTCCCTCCTGACTGCAGGGGAAGGATACTGCAAAATCCCCATTCCCTCCTGAACAGCTGGGACTTGGGAGGCAGAAAATAGATGAGAGTGGAGCTCATTCAGAGGTGGAATTTACCAGTTTTCTGAACTACTCAACATTTCTGCTACCAGTTCTCCAGAACTGGTCAGAATGTGCTGAATCCCACCTCTGCACTGTACATAAGGATTCAAAAAGAAATTTGCAACAGATCACATGGGAAGAACATTGCTGCAATTCCATAAAATTCCGGTGATTCAGTCTACTGATGCGTTTTCAGTGCTCCTACTTTCGAACAGCTTCCAAACAAATGGTCATAACTCCTTCTAGCTGGTCTAATAGGCAGCAGTCTGGCTTCTAATGGGACAACCTGAATAGGACAGAAACGTGTTTATGTTGAAGTTGCTGCATTGGCTGCTACTTAGCATTCTGGGTCCAATTTAAAGTACTAATCAGTGCTTTTAAAGAGGACAGTGCAACAGGTTGTAAGAATTTGCAAAAAAAATAGAATTTTCCTGGCAATGTCTAAATGACCATTACTGGAGGGTCAAGGGCCATTTCAATAAGTCTATAGTGCCATCATCTGGACAGTATATGACAATGCAAGTCACCTGAATCTAAATTGTGACCTTTCATTATAAATTTTTTTTGGAATGGAATGGAATGGAATGAGGGGAGCAGAGGGGAAAGGAAAGAAGAGAAGAGAAGGGGAGGGGAGAGAAGGGAAGGGAAGGGAAGAGGAGAGGAGAGGAGAAGAGAAGAGAAGAGAAGAGAAGAGAAGAGAAGAGAAGAGAAGAGAAGAGAAGAGAAGAGAAGAGAAGAACTTTGGAGGTCTTCTCATGCAACCCCCTGCTCAAGTGTACCAACACAATTTCAGACCCTCTGTAAATGGAATAATGTAGCTTTTCTTTAATGATGGATATGGTTTATGAATGCAAAACTGCGAGGTTTGGTTTTTTTGCTACAGAAATAAAGTCACGCCTTAAGTCCAAGCAGGTCATCAGATGCAAGCTAGCAATTGTGTGGACCACAAGAATATTTGCATAGACAGAACTCCAAAGATGGCTTGTAGTAACACTGTGCAGTAACTTTAACTGTGTAGTAACTTTAATTCAATGGTGAAATTCATCCGGTTCTATCCGGATTGCTTAATTCAGTAGCGCCAGCAGTAGGAGGCTCCGCCCACCCACCCAGACCTCATCACATCCTGTTTTTGACCCTCTGCACATGTGCAGAAAGCTCTGTGCATGCGTGGAGGAGGCAGACACACTCACATTTGCGGACTGGTAGTGGAACTGGAAAAGGTGCACCTTCCTTATGAAACCAGATTGCAACGCCTTGGTCTCTACAGCCTTGAAAGATGGCGTTAAAGTGGTGTTAACCTGATCCTACGTAGCTTCTGCTCTGGCAATCTCACACTACTGACTAGAGCCTACAAAACCTATGCCAGACCCATTCTCGAATACAGCTCATCTATCTGGAACCCACACCACATCTCAGACATCAACACTCTCGAAAATGTCCAAAGATATTTCACCAGAAGAGCCCTTCACTCCTCCACTCGAAGCAGAATACCCTACGAAAATAGACTATCTATCCTGGGTCTAGAAAGCTTAGAACTGCGGTGCCTAAAACACGATTTAAGTATTGCCCACAAGATCATATGCGGCAATGTCCTGCCTGTCGGTGACTACTTCAGATTCAACCGCAACAACACAAGAGCACTCAACAGATTCAAACTTAATATTAACCGCTCCAAACTTGACTGTAAAAAATATGACTTTAACAATCGAGTTGTCGAAGCGTGGAACTCATTACCAGACTCAATAGTGTCAACTCCCAACCCACAACATTTCTCCTTTAGACTCCCCATGATTGACCTCTCCAGGTTCCTAAGAGGCCAGTAAGGGGCGTATATAAGTGCACTGATGTGCCTATCGTCCCCTGTCCAATTGTCTTCCCTTATCTTAAATATCATACATATTATCTCCTTATCTATCTATCTATCTATCTATCTATCTATCTATCTATCTATCTATCTATCATATTTATTCTCTCCTTATCTCTTATATCATATATATCCTCTCCCTCCCATCCACTTCTCTTCTTTTTTACTTTCTATCTTCATATATATTACTTAATGTCTATGCTCTTCCATATGTATTGTATATTGGACAAAGAATAAATAAAATAATAAATAAATAAATAAAATAAAAAGAGGCTTTTGTGTCCCAATAAATACAGACCTATTAGCTCTTTGTTTTTTTGTTTTTGTTTTGTTTGTTTTTTAATTTTTTTTGAAAAATACTTTATTAGTTATTTACATTAAAAAAGGGTATAAACAACACAACAGTACAACATTTACAGAGTGTGTAAAATTACATAATTATTTGTGCATAGGAATCCATAGAGAAAAAAAAGGAAAAAAGGGAAAAAGAGTGAGAAGACAGGAGGGATAACAACATACATATATACATTCAAGACAGAATAAAGCATCGTGCTTTATACATGACTTATTTTGGTATCAGAACTTGGTATTTACACCCGCTAGATTGCAGGCTAATTGTTTTATGCAGCATATGTGACATAGGGGAAGGTTTGGTAGGGATGGTTTGCCTATTTGTCGATGACTCTAAAGTGTGCAATAGGGTTGATATTCCTGGATGGGTCTGTAATATGGTAAATGATTTAGCTTTACTAGATAAATGGTCAAAGCAATGGAAACTGCAGTTTAATGTTTCCAAATGTAAAATAATGCACTTGGGGAAAAGGAATCCTCAATCTGAGTATTGTATTGGCAGTTCTGTGTTAGCAAATACTTCAGAAGAAAAGGATTTAGGGGTAGTGATTTCTGACAGTCTCAAAATGGGTGAACAGTGCAGTCAGGCAGTAGGGAAAGCAAGTAGGATGCTTGGCTGCATAGCTAGAGGTATAACAAGCAGGAAGAGGGAGATTATGATCCCGCTATATAGAATGCTGGTGAGACTACATTTGGAATACTGTGTTCAGTTCTGGAGACCTCACCTACAAAAAGATATTGACAAAATTGAACAGGTCCAAAGACGAGCTACAAGAATGGTGGAAGGTCTTAAGCATAAAACGTATCAAGAAAGACTTCATGAACTCAATCTGTATAGTCTGGAGGACAGAAGGAAAAGGGGGGACATGATCGAAACATTTAAATATATTAAAGGGTTAAATAAGGTCCAGGAGGAAAGTGTTTTTAATAGGAAAGTGAACACAAGAACAAGGGGACACAATCTGAAGTTAGTTGGGGGTCACCACAACATGAGGAACTGTACTAGAAAGGTTGAGAACCACTGCTCTAGATGCATTCTTCATATCTTCCTACCTTTTGTCCACCCTCAAGGCACCATGGCACAATCATACTACAGTTACAATATTGGAGGGGAGGGGGACATTTATGGTGGAATTATCTAGATGAATAGAATAGAATAGAATTTTTTATTGGCCAAGTGTGATTGGACACACAAGGAATTTGTCTTGGTGCATATGCTCTCAGCGTACATAAAATAAAATATACATTTGTCAAGAATCATGTGGTACAACAATGATTGTCATAGGGGTCAAATAAGCAATGAAGAAGCAATATTAATAAAAATCTTAGGATATAAGCAACAAGTTACAGTCATACAGTCAACATGGGAGGAAATGAGTGAAAGGAATTATGAGAAAAACTAGAAGAATAGAAGTGCAGATTTAGTAGAAAGTCTGACAGTGTTGAGGGAATTATTTGTTTAGTAGAGTGATGACGATCGGAAAAAAACCTGTTCTTGTGTCTAGTTGTCTTGGTGTGCAGTGCTCTGTAGCGACGTTTTGAGGGTAGGAGTTGAAACAATTTGTGTCCAGGATGTGAGGGGGTCAGTAAATATTTTCCCCGCCTTCTTTTTGACTTGTGCAGTATACAGGTCCTCAACAGAAGGCAGGTTGGCAGCAATTGTTTTTTCTGCAGTTCTGATTCTCCTCTGAAGTCTGTGTCGATCCTGTTGGGTTGCAGCGCCAAACCAGACAGTTATAGAGGTACAGATGACAGACTCAATGATTCTTCTGGTAATATTTTATGAGCAACACATCTAACAAGGGTATATTAGATGCAACAGTGTTATGGTAGCAACAGAGCAATTTGATTCACATTTTTGCAAATGTGCGTTCATTTCACTGATGCTCCTTTAGCATCTGTTTGTATATGATACACTTAAAAACACTTGGCAAAGACATAGAGGGGGAGACATACCAACAGTATACATAATTCTGTTTGTTTCTTTGTTTCTTTGCTTGCTTCCTTGCCTGAGTTTTAATGCATTTGTTTTTAAAAAACGAACAAAGAGGTTTTAGTGTCTAAGTTGAGGTCAGATCTGGGGTTTCTGTGTGTGTTGTGTGCTTTGGGGAGGGGGGCGTAGAGGTGTGTTTTTATTCCTTGAGAATTAGAGATTGTGAGAATGTTGGAGGTGTAAGGCTTAATGTTGATAATTTTCAGAATAAACATCCAGCATATGGAATTGATTCAGTGAGTTGCGGTGCCATTTATACATTGAACAACTGCCAATATAAATGTTTACTAATTATTTTGAGATGCCATTAGAATAGAATAGAATAGAATAGAATAGAATAGAATTTTTATTGGCCAAGTGTGATTGGACACACAAGGAATTTGTCTTGGTGCATATGCTCTCAGCGTACATAAAATAAAATATACATTTGTCAAGAATCACGTGGTACAACACTTAATGATTGTCATAGGGGTCAAATAAGCAATGAAGAAGCAATATTAATAAAAAATCTTAGGATATAAGCAACAAGTTACAGTTATACAGTCAACATGGGATGAAATGGGTGAAAGGAATGATGAGAAACTTTGACAAGCAATATGTCCCTTTGTTGAGTCCTTCCCAAAGACCTGGGACAGTCAGTTGTTGCTGTTTGATGGCGTTAAAGGTCCTGGTGTAGGATGCAAACTGTTCTGAGTAAAGCTGCCTTTTGCAATTGACTGATGGTGAATTTGTTAGTGCCTATGGATTTCAAACTCCAGCTTTCCGAAAGGTGCTTTTTTCAGGAGGCAACTGGACTTTTGTAAGAGTTTTTTTTGTGGGGAGGGTGGAAGAGGTTTTGCTTCTCATCTAAGAACCTTCTTCAGTTCTGGCTGGATGGTGGGGAATGGAAATAATGCACTTGGGGAAAAGGAATCCTCAATCTGAGTATTGCATTGGCAGTTCTGTGTTAGCAAAAACTTCAGAAAAGAAGGATTTAGGGGTAGTGATTTCTGACAGTCTCAAAATGGGTGAGCAGTGTGGTTGGGCAGTATGAAAAGCAAGTAGGATGCTTGGCTGCATAGCTAGAGGTATAACAAGCAGGAAGAGGGAGATTGTGATCCCGCTATATAGAGCGCTAGTGAGACCACATTTGGAATATTGTGTTCAGTCCTGGAGACCTCACCTACAAAAAGATATTGACAAAATTGAACGGGTCCAAAGACGGGCTACAAGAATGGTGGAAGGTCTTAAGCATAAAATGTATCAAGAAAGACTTCATGAACTCAATCTGTATAGTCTGGAGGACAGAAGGAGAAGGGGGGACATGATCGAAACATTTAAATATGTTAAAGGGTTAAATAAGGTTCAGGAGGGAAGTGTTTTTAATAGGAAAGTGAACACAAGAACAAGGGGACACAATCTGAAGTTAGTTGGGGGAAAGATCAAAAGCAACGTGAGGAAATATTATTTCACTGAAAGAGTAGTAGATCCTTGGAACAAACTTCCAGCAGACGTGGTTGGTAAATCCACAGTAACTGAATTTAAACATGCCTGGGATAAACATAGATCCATCCTAAGATAAAATACAGGAAATAGTATAAGGGCAGACTAGATGGACCATGAGGTCTTTTTCTGCTGTCAGACTTCTATGTTTCTATGAAAGACCAAAACTACTTGCAGACAGCTGGTAATTTGCAGGGGTGAAATGCTTTTGGTTCAGACCAGTTGAAGCAGACTGATAGAGATGGCTGCCTATGGTTTGCCAAGCCTCCAATGATGGTTAGCTGGCCATGCCCCAAAACCAATCCACCGATTGCTGGTCGTTCGACCTGAAAGCTGATTGTTATTGTTATTGTTATTGTTATTGGTTTTATTGGTTTTGTTATTGGTTTTGTTATTGTTGCTGTTATTATGTCAATACAACACAGCAAACGAGATCACTATGCGGGATTTCGTATTTCATCACCAGTCGGGCGCTTCCCAAGCACCTAGGACTGCATGATGTAGCGGCAAATTATGTGTGCCTTTTGCAATTGACAGATGGAGATTTTGTCAATTCCGATGGTTTTCAAATGTCCGCTGAGATCCTTTGGCACTGCGCCCAGTGTGCCAAGTACCACTGGGACCACTTTCACTGGCTTATGCCAGAGTCGTTGCAGCTCGATTTTTAGATCTTCGTATTTCACTAATTTCTCTAGCTGCTTCTCCTCAATTCTGCTGTCTCCTGGGATTGTGATGTCGATGATCCATACTTTCTTTTTCTCCACGGTCATTATGTCTGGTGTGTTATGTTTCAAAATTCGTCAGTTGGAAGTGCCACAGTAGTTTTTCTTGCTCATTTTCAAATACAGTTCTTTGACACTGGTAGATGGTAGCCCTGACACAAGTTGTTGTTGTTGTTGTTTGTTTATTTATTTATTTATTTATTGGATTTGTATGCTGCCCCTCTCCACAGACTCGGGGCGGCTAACAACAATGATAAAAAACAACATGTAACAATCCAATTCAATAAAACAACTAAAAACCCTTATTATAAAAACCAAACATACACACAAACATACCATACATAACTTGTAATGGCCTAGGGGAAGGAATATCCTAACTCCCCCATGCCTGGTGACAAAGGTGGTGGGTCTTGAGTAATTTGCGAAAGACAAGGAGGATGGGGGCCATTCTAATCTCTGGGGGGAGTTGATTCCAGAGGGCTGGGGCCGCCACAGAAAAGGCTCTTCCCCTGGGGCCTACCAAATGACATTGTTGTTGTTGTTGTTGTTGTTATTGTTATTGTTGTTGTTGTTGTTATTATTATTGTTATTATTATTATTATTATTATTATTATTATTATTATTATTAATCAGAGTGACAAATGTTGGCTCAGCCTGTACACAAAGATCTTTACATATGACAATATGACAATTATTGATGAATTGTTTAATCCAATCTTGCTCTCCCCCCCCCTTCAATAGGAACTTCCATTCTAAAAGAAGAGATTATTGGAGCATTATAAAAGTCTCTTGAGGAAAATTCAGTCTGGGAAACATGAATGCCGTAGAAGAGTATCTGGACTATAATATTTCTGAATTTTACTATGGGTATCAAAATATGACAAATATTTCTACGAGTATCAAAATATATCAAAGTATCATTCATTCAGTCGTAATAATCACCTGCTGTATAGGACTCCCATTAAATGGAATTGCTATCTGGCTTCTTGGCTTCCAAATTAAGAGAAATCCTTTTACAGTGTTGATTCTGAATTTAGCCATTGCAGACTTTGGGTTTCTCATATTTATGACTATATTTTGCATTGATTTTTTTGTCCCTTTTATACAGGCAGAAATTTCCTGGCTTATCCTCTTTTGTCCCTTAAATGTTGCCTATATCAATGGTCTATTTCTCCTAACAGCCGTCAGCATTGACCGGTGTGTTGCTGTCTTTTTCCCAATCTGGCAGCACTGTTCCCGGCCAAAATATTTGTCCCCTGCTATCTGTGTCTTCCTCTGGATCTGCTCTTTCTTCCTGGGTGGAATTCTGAACATTGTGGGATACTTATGTTCATATAATACCCTCAAGAATCTCCATTTGCTTGTGACTCCAATGATTTGCCTCCCGCTCATCACAACCTCTACTATGATCCTATTCATCAAAATACGCCTTAAACCCGAACAGATCAAATGTGGATGACTGTTAGTGATGATCTTAATTACTCTCCTCTGTTTCCTTATTCTTACTCTTCCTTTACATATCTATGTGTTCACTACTCACTTTCTTAAGAATAATTTGTTTGAAGTTAATGAACTAGATTACTACTTATCTCCGACCGCTTCCCTAAACAGCAGCATTAATCCGGTGATCTATTTCCTGGTTGGGAGAAAGAAACGAACTCGGACGAGGGAGAGCATCAAGGTCATTTTTCAAAGAGTCTTCAGAGATGATGGAGCTCCTGAAATCTGACAAAAGTGTACCAACGCAATTTCAGTCCTCTGTAAATGGAATATTGTAGCTTTTCATCAGGGCCGCAAGAATCGCTTATGCTCAATATTGGAAAGACGGCAAAACTCCATTAGACAATGTATTGATTGAAAAAATATACAGGTTTGAAAAAGTGGACAAATTGACAATAAAATTAAAAGGACCAAGTGATTTGGATTATTATAACGTTTGGACTAAATGAGACAATGTGGAAAAAAGACCAAGAAATGGGAACAAGGAAAACATACGAAATATTGTAAATAGATATGTAAATAACAATGTATGAGATTTGGATCTAGATCTGTGTGGAAAGGACAAGATGTTTAAAGACAAAAAAACAATAAAAATAAAGTTTTAAAAAAACAAATAAATTTGAATAAATAACACGAATCCCGCACAAATCCCAGCGACCGGTTAGGTCCCACAGAGTTGGCCTTCTCCAGGTCCCGTTGACTAAACAATGTCATTTGGCGGGACCCAGGAGAAGAGCCTTCTCTGTGGCGGCCCCGACCCTCTGGAACCAGCTCCCCCCAGATATCAGAGTTGCCCCCACCCTCCTTGCCTTTCACAAGCTCCTTAAAATCCACTTCTGTCGTCAGGCATGGGGGAATTGAATTTTTTTCCCTTCCCCCTAGGCTTATAGGATTTATACATGGTATGCTTGTTTGTATGATTGGTTGTTTAAATTGGGGTTTTTTAGATTATTTTTTAATATTAGATTTGTAACATTGTTTTATTTATTGTTGTTAGCCGCCCCGAGTCTTCGGAGAGGGGCGGCATACAAATCTAATAAATAAGTAAGTAAGTAAGTAAGTAGGTAGGTAGGTAGGTAGGTAGGTAGGCAAATGAATGAATGAATGAATGAATGAATGAATGAATAAATGAATAAATAAATAAATAAATGAATGAATGAATGAATGAATGAATGAATGAATGAATGAATGAATGAATAAATAAATAAATAAATAAATAAATAAATAAATAAATAAATAAATAAATAAATAAATAAATAAATAAATAAATAAATAAATAAATAAATAAATAAATAAATAAATAAATAAATAAATAAATAAATAAATAAATAAATAAATAAATAAATAAATAAATATAGGAGAAAACAGTACAATGCCAAATAAGAACAAAGGAATAAAGATGGCAAACAGGACAGGAATAAAAACACCCAAATGCCAAAAACCTAAAAGAGGTCTTTCATCACAGCCACACACACACACACACACACACACAATAAAACATAAAAACGAAATAATAAATGACAGGAAGAAAGGAATAAAACAAATTAACAAAAAAAATTCCAATCCAATCTGGGTTAAAAGATCCAGGACCAAAAGGTCTGCTTGACAACCATGGATAGAAAAACATTACAAGGGGTGATGAGCACAGCACAAAACATCGTGGGGTGTCCACACTGAAGGACTGCAAAAAATTTCACTACCACACTGTGGGTGTGCCTTATTGTGTGGGTGTGGCTTGATGGTCATGTGACCAGATAAGAGTGGCTTGCTGGCCATATGACCAAGTGGGAGTGACTTGAAAATCATGTGACCGGGGTGTGTGGCTTAAAGGTCATGTGACTGAGTGGGAGTGGCTTGCCGACCAAGATAAGTTTTCAAATAGGTGTTTGGACCCTTTTTCAGTTGATTAAGTCACATTATTTGAATAGCAAGAAAAAGGACAAATGATAGATAGCATTATTTGTTGAGGACCACAGGAACATTTTAAGGTTTTGTACTGAACCCACAAGGATTAGGCAAGTCACTCAGCAAAATTGCAGCATCGCAAAAACACGGAAGTCCTTGAAACCCCACCTCCAGACTTCCATGTTTTTGTGATGCTGCGATTTCGCTGAGGCTCCCCTCGCTCGGAAACCCCACCTCCATATTTCCGTTGCCAGCAAAGCGCCTGTTTTTGCGTTGCTGGGATTCCCCTGCAGCATTGCAAAAACACAAAAGTTTGGAGGTGGTGTTTCCCATGGAGGGAAGCCTCAGGGGAATCCCAGCAGCGCAAAAATGGGAGCTTCGCTGGCAACAGCGGTCCAGAGGCAGAGCATCCCAGTGGCGGAGGCTTGGGTTTGTAAGGTGAAAATAGTTTGGAAGAAGAGGCAAAAAAATCTAAAAACCCAGGTTTGTATCTCAAAAACTTTATTTAACGAGGGGTTTGTAAGACAAGGTACCACTGTATATAATATATATGTCACATGTTTATGCCATATACATACATACATACATACATACATACATACATACATACGTACATACATACTGTGGTACCTCTACTGTGACCAGGTTCTTAAGTAGAAAAGTTTGTAAGGAGAAGCAATTTCTCCCATTGGAATCAATGTAAAAGCAAATAATGTGTGCAAACCTATTAGGTTTTGTAGTATATATATATATAGTATATATGTGACATATATATATATGTCACATGTTTTTGCTGAATTTTTAAAATAGGATAGGATAGTACTATTTTGGCCTTGTTCTAGCCTCATCAGCTAGCCATACGCTTACTGGGATTTGATCCTGCAGCTTCTGCCTTGTAAAGCAGACAATTAACCTCTAGGCTACAGGATCTGATCTCTTCAGCTTTGTACCAGGGAAGGGTACTAATAACCTGAAGAAGAAATAGCAGAGATCTAAAATGCAAGCCTAATAGCGGCGATTATTTACCACAAAAAACGGTTGGATAATAGTGGGTGGAGTTGAATGCCTATTGTATAAGGATCACTGGCAAAGCAAAACGGAAAGAGATCGAGAAAGAACAGGACTTCCAAAACTGACTTTTACCCACAGGATCCCTGGTAAATTCCGGCACTGGTTTGGTGGATTACTTGGAGTGTTTGATTGGACTTGGAGTGTCTGGAGTGACTGTTTATATTGGATTTGACTGATTTAGGATGAAATCAAATTAAATTAAAAAGGCGTTCCTCTTTCTGGAGAACCATATCCAATTTCCTTGAAGAAGAATTTAAATCTTAGGACTGTGAATTTAAACCATAGGACTGTAAGGCTATTTGCTGATATCTGATTGTTACTTTGGACTTTGGACTCTGGACTTTGGACCTTGTTTGTTGGACTTTTCGTGCCTAGGACCTGAAACAAAGGTGATGTAATTTTTTAAACTATTTCCCCGGCTCCTGCCTCCCCCAATGAGAAGAGGGGGAAAAAAAACTTTCCTTTGGACTTTTGAAGGTTTAAAACTTTGTCTCTTTGTACTTGTCTTACAACCTAGAATTCTCTATAGCTGACATAATTTTTTATGAAAAAAACCCTGATGAATTGTTAAACTATATTGATTTGATTATTTGACAAATTAATTAACTTATTAACTGATTAATTAACTGACTATTTAATATTATATATATTTTATATTATATATATTTTAAGTAATTGATTAGAGTATTTATAGCATTTACAGTACAGTGTTCCCAGACCGTCCGCGAAAGTCAAATTTCTGCGAAGTAGAGATGCGGAAGTAAATACACTATTTCTGGCTATGAACAGTATCACAAGCCTTCCCTTAACACTTTAAACCCCTAAATTACAATTTCCCATTTTCTTAGCAACCATTTAGATTATTACTCTCCATTTTTATTTATCAGTTTATTAAAAAAAATATTTCTTAAAGGTGGATGAAAGTTTGGTGATGACATATGACGTCATCAGGCGGGAAAAACCATGGTATAGGGGGAAAAAACACAAAGTTCGAACCCGCGAAAATCGAGGGAACACTGTATTTATAATATTTAGAGAATTTAGTATTTATAGTATCACAGTCTTTACAGTATTATAGTAGCATAGTATTATAACTTCCGTAGCTTTGAAAACTAATTACCCTATCAACTTATTAACTTTGATTATAAAACCTACCAAATTATTTATCTATATGTTTAAGAAACAGGTTTTAATAATATGTAGGTAAAATTGAGTTCCAAGGCAATACTTCTTTTATTTATTAGATTGATCAAGTGACTCTCACTTAATAATTAGAATTGTACTGAATCTTGCTAGATTTACTGTAAACATATGCTTAAGTGGGATAGTTTAAATAACTTAGCAATAATGGCTTCCAGAACACTTATTTACTTATTTACTTATTTACTTATTTACTTATTTACTTATTTACTTATTTACTTATTTACTTATTTACTTATTTACTTATTTACTTATTTACTTATTTACTTATTTACTTATTTACTTATTTACTTATTTACTTATTTACTTATTTACTTATTTACTTAGTTACTTAGTTACTTAGTTACTTAGTTACTTAGTTACTTACTTACTTACTTACTTACTTACTTACTTACTTACTTACTTACTTACTTACTTACTTACTTACTTACTTATTTGTATGCCGCCCCTCTCCATTAAACCGTTTTCCCAAGCAATCTCCAAGTTCCCAATGTCTTTTTTCCCACTTGGAACTAAACCCAGAAGGACCTTTCTTCTGACATTAACTGCGTGCATACTTTACCCAACAGGAAACATCTCCTCCATACAAACTTTTTTCATTTCAAAATACTTCCATAATACAATAAAAACAGTATTGAGTTTTTTTTAATTTAATTAATTTAAGTTAAAAAAAAAAATTAGGAACCCCAATATCAAATTTAGAAGTAACAAACTCAAATACTATTTATATACATTAATATACCATAGCACCATTATACCATTGAAACAAGAAGGATATACGATTGATAAAATGATATGAAGATCATGGCAATGTATTTATGTAACCGATGTATAACAAAGCAGTAAAAGGAAGATTTTCCTTTGTAGATCAGACATAAGCTGCACACAAAATTCACTACTCCTAGAGTAGTTCCAATTGTAAATAACGATATCAAATATGTAATACATAAAGCAGAGTGCTTTATTTTTTTTCTTTTATCTCTTTTCACACTTATCTCTTTTTCTACTCACCTTTCCCTTTTTTCTTTATTTAAATCTTTGTGTATATACTGTTGTATTGTATGTATTGTTGTTTGTTATGTAATTTTAATGTAAATACTTAATAAAACTTTTTTCAAAAACAAAACAAAACACAGTATTGAGTTAGTAAGCCAATTATAATTCCCCCCCCCCAAAAAAATGATTAGTTCCCATTAATTACTTCCTATATTCATCGAACCCACCAAGGAAATATCTGAGCAAACTCACTATAGGAACCTATTTGTGTTATTGTTCAATTGTTATTCTGTCATATCAGTGCTTATTCCATTCTAAAAGAAAAAAAAACAACTTATCATGTTTGCCCTAATATAATTAATGGATAACATTCAAAATGAACACTCCAGCAAAAAAGCCTTAAATCTAGTCAATACTTTGATCAGTTTATGAAAAAAATGATTTTCTCAAACTTTATCCTGATGAAATTTCAAAGGACAGAAGGAAAACTAAATTGGTCTCTCCCCAAGATTTGTATGCCGCCCCTCTCTGTAGACTCGGGGCGGCTCACAGCAATAATAAACAATATACAGTGGTACCTCAAGATACGAACCCCTCGTCTTACGAACAACTCGTGATACGAACCCGGGGTTCAGAAAAATTTTGCCTCTTCTTATGAACTTTGTTCGAGTTACGAACCGGCGTTTGGAGACTGCTGGGAAGCTGCGCGGCTGTTTTAAAAGGTGACAGCCGGGCGGCGGGGCTTCCCAGAAGCCTCCCGAACGCCGGTTCGTAACTCGAACAAAGTTCATAAGAAGAGGCAAAATTTTTCTGAACCCCGGGTTCAGTTCGGAGGGGGGGTGCTGGGAAGCCCCCCAGGCTGGCTGCAACCTTTTAAAACAGCCGCGCCTCTTCCCAGCTGTCTCCTGAAGCCAAACGCGGAAGTTCGGCTTTGGCGTTTGGCTTCAGGAGACAGCTGGGAAGCGGCGCGGCTGTTTTAAAAGGTCGCAGCTGGCCTGGGGGGCTTCCCAGCACCCCCCCGAACCCCAAACCCAGGTTCAGGGAGGTGCTGGGAAGCCCCCCAGGCTGGCTGCGACCTTTTAAAACAGCCACGCCGCTTCCCAGCTGTCTCCTGAAGCCAAACGCGGAAGTTCGGCTTTGGCGTTTGGCTTCAGGAGACAGCTAGGAAGCGGTGCGGCTGTTTTAAAAGGTCGAAGCCAGCCTGGGGGGCTTCCCAGCACCCCCCTGAACCCCAAACCCGGGTTCGGGGGGGTGCTGGTAAGCCCCCCAGGCTGGCTGTGACCGTTTAAAACAGCTGCGCCGCTTCCCAGATGTCTCCTGAAGCCAAACACGGAAGTTCGGCTTTGGCGTTTGGCTTCAGGAGACAGCTGGGAAGCGGCGCGGCTGTTTTAAAAGGCCGCAGCCGGCCTCGGGGGCTTCCCAGCACCCCCGAACCCCAAACCCGGGTTCGAGGGGGTGCTGGGAAGCCCCCCCAGGCCGGCTGTCACCTTTTAAAACAGCCGCGCTGCTTCCCAGCAGTCGCCGAAAGCCGTTTTTTTGCGGGGGTTTTTTGGTTGCACGGATTAATTGACTTTACATTGTTTCCTATGGGAAACAATGTTTCGTCTTATGAACCTTTCGTCATACGAACCTCCTCCTTGCACCAATTAAGTTCGTATCATGAGGTATTACTGTATAACAAATCTAATAATTTAAAAGAAACACTAAAAGCCCAATTATTAAAAGCAAACATGCACACAAACATACCATACATAACTGTATAGGCCCAGGAGAGATGTTTCAATTCCCCCATGCCTGACGGCAAAGGTGGGTTTTAAGGAGTTTACGAAAGGCGAGGAGGGTGGGGGCAGTTCTAATCTCTGGGGGGAGCTGGTTCCAGAGGGTCGGGGTCACCACAGAGAAGGCTCTTCCCCTGGGTCCCGCCAAACGGCATTGTTTAGTTGACAGGACCTGGAGAAGGCCAACTCTGTGGGACCTAATCGGTCACTGGGATTCATGCGGCAGAAGCCGGTCCCGGAAATATTCTGGCCCGATGCCATGAAGGGCTTTATACACTTTGAATTGTGACTGGAAACTGATCGGCAACCAATGCAGACTGCAGAGTGTTGGTGTAACATGGGCATACGTAGGGAAGCCCATGATTGCTCTCGCAGCTGCATCCTGCACGATCTGAAGTTTCCAAACACTTTTCAAAGGTAGCCCCATGTAGAGAGCGTTACAGTAGTCGAACCTCGAGGTGATGAGGGCATGAGTGACTGTGAGCAGTGAGTCCCAGTCCAGATAGGGCCCCAACTGGTGCACCAGGCGAACCTGGGCAAACACCCCCCTCGCTACAGCTGAAAGATTACTCAGAACGGGGGGGGGGGGGGGTCAAACTCTGCTGCTTACTACTCCCACAAGACAAAGATCACTTGAAAGAGGAAAAACCCTCTTCTTGACCACAGAAGCTAGAAGTCACATTGAACACTCTTCAGGAAACACTTCTAAAAATGCAAGATAATAAAACTAAAAGTTTGGATGGAGTGAAGAATGAAATTAGTGAATTGAAGACCGACATGGGGAAAATGGATGGAGAGCTGGAGTTATTCGAGCTGCCTTAACTAAAAATGAACATGAAATAGAAGAAGTTAAGAAGAGGACGGAAGTAACAGAAAGAAAACAAATAGGGGGAAAAAAAACAGATGACAGATTAGAAACCATAAATAAAGCTTTGCTTGCCCTAGCAGAAAGGCAAAGGCACCAGCCTGAAGATGACAAGTAGGACCTCGTTGAAATGTCACCAGGAATCTCTGAAACTTACACGGGAAGAAACCCAAATATGCCAAGACCTACACACACACACACACACACACACATATATATATATATATATATATGTGTGTGTGTGTGTGTGTGTGTGTGTGTGTCACACGTGTTTTTGAAGAATTTTAAAATTAAGGGAGACTAGGATAGTACTATTTTGGCCTTGTTCTGGCCTCATCAGCTAGCCATACCCCTTGCTGGGATTTGATCCTGCAGCTTCTGCCTTGTAAGGCAGAGAATTAACCTCTAGGCTACAGGATCTGATCCCTTCAGCTCCCTACCAGGGAAGGGTTATATTTTTTTTTTCCTGTCGGATCACCCTGGTATATTGAAGCAGCATCGCAGTTTTCTTTTTGCCTCTAGGCCCAACCCGGGGCCATTTCCAAGGCAGTTAATTTGTTCATAGCCGACCCTCTATATTCTGTATGTGTCACATGTTTTTGCTGAATTTTAAAATTAAGGGAAAATAGGATAGTACTATTTCGGCCTTGTTCTGACCTCATCAACTAGCCATACCCTTACTGGGATTTGACCCTGCAGCTTCTGCTTTGTAAGGCAGAGAATTAACCTCTAGGCTACAGGATCTGATCCCTTCAGATCCCTACCAGGGAAGGATTATATGTTTTTTTTTCCTGTCGGATCACCCCAGTATATTGAAGGAGCATCAGGGGCAAAAAGGAAGCTGTGACACTCCTTCCATATACCAGGGTGATCCAACAGGAAGAAAACCATATACAGTGGTACCTCATCTTATGAACGCCTCTTCTAATGAACTTTTCAAGATACGAACCTGGTGTTTTTTTGCCTCTTCTTCCGAACTATTTTCACCTTACGAACCCAAGCTGCTGCTGCTGGGATGAAGGGGTTTCTTTTTTCCCCCTTTTTTGAAGAAAGAAAAGGGAGGGGCTGCTTGGAGTAGGAAACATTTTGCAGAGAACAACGTGCTTGCAAAGGAACTGAAAGGGTGCCTTTTTAAGAAAGAAAAGGGAGGAGGGAGGGGCAGCTTGGGGGGTGAAAATTTTTGCAGAGAACAACGTGCTTGCAAAGGAACTGAAAGGGTGTCTTTTTAAGAAAGAAAAGGGAGGAGGGAGGGGCAGCTTGGGGGGTGAAAATTTTTGCAGAGAACAACGTGCTTGCAAAGGAACTGAAAGGGTGTCTTTTGAAGAAAGAAAAGGGAGGAGGGAGGGGCAGCTTGGGGGGTGAAAATTTTTGCAGAGAACAGCGTGCTTGCAAAGGAACTGAAAGGGTGTCTTTTGAAGAAAGAAAAGGGAGGCGTTCCCCCCCTTGCCTTTCTTCCTTCCCACTCACCCTTTAGCCTAGCCTTGCTTCTTCCACCCGCCCCCTTTAGCTGCTCCTCCCTGCCCTCTGTTCGCCTCCCTTCTAAAGTTTGGGATTTTCCTGAAGGATTTGCACGCATTATTTGCTTTTACATTGATTCCTATGGGAAACATTGTTTCATCTTACGAACTTTTCACCTTTGTATGTTTGTATGATGAGGTACCACTGTGTGTGTGTGTGTGTGTGTGTGTGTGTGTGTGTGTGTATATATATATATATATATATATGTTTTTCTTAAGTCGGATCACCCTGGTATATTTAAGGAACGTCACAGCTCCTTTTTGCCTCTAGGCCCAACCCAGGACCACTACAAGGCAGTTAATATATTTATAGCCGACAACTATATTCTGTATGTGTTAAAATGTTTTCAGCTGGAATTTTAAAATTAAGGGAGACTAGGATGGTCCCATTTCGGCCTTATTAGGCCTCATCAGCTAGCCACACCCCTTTCTTTTACTGGGATTCGATCTGGTGAACTCTGCATTGTAAAGCAGAGAACTAGCAGTTAGAGCTATTCGATCTGAATCCTTCCAGCTCTGTACCAGGGAGGGGCTATATGTTTTTCTTAAGTCGGATCACCCTGGTATATTTAAGGAACGTCACAGCTCCTTTTTGCCTCTAGGCCCAACCCAGGACCACTACAAGGCAGTTAATATATTTATAGCCGACAACTATATTCTGTATGTGTTAAAATGTTTTCAGCTGGAATTTTAAAATTAAGGGAGACTAGGATGGTCCCATTTCGGCCTTATTAGGCCTCATCAGCTAGCCACACCCCTTTCTTTTACTGGGATTCGATCTGGTGAACTCTGCATTGTAAAGCAGAGAACTAGCAGTTAGAGCTATTCGATCTGAATCCTTCCAGCTCTGTACCAGGGAGGGGCTATATGTTTTTCTTAAGTCGGATCACCCTGGTATATTTAAGGAACGTCACAGCTCCTTTTTGCCTCTAGGCCCAACCCAGGACCACTACAAGGCAGTTAATATATTTATAGCCGACAACTATATTCTGTATGTGTTAAAATGTTTTCAGCTGGAATTTTAAAATTAAGGGAGACTAGGATGGTCCCATTTCGGCCTTATTAGGCCTCATCAGCTAGTCACACCCCTCAGATCACTAAAACATAATCACCCAATCTATTTGCTACATTCAAAACAAATCTCCACCCCCACACTACATACTAGGAAGAAATGTCAGTTGCTAACATTCCATTTACAACAACACAAAGATTGGAACCTCAGCCTGAAGATGGTGAATGTGATTTCGCCGAAACGTCGCATAGACATGCAAAACATTACACAGGGCAAAACCCGAACTCAGAACAATCTACATATATATATATATATATATATATATATATATATATATATATATATAATATGTTTTCGTAGATTTTCACGGGTACAGGTATGACGGTCTTGGTATATTCGGGTTTCTTCCCGTGTAGGATTTGGAAATTTCTGGCGACGTTTCGATGAGGTCTCACTCATCATCTTCAGGCTGGTGTTTCTGTCCTTTTTCTCAGGCGAAGTCTTCGCCTGAGAAAAAGGACAGAAACACCAGCCTGAAGATGATGAGTGAGACCTCATCGAAACGTCGCCAGAAATTTCCAAATCCTACACGGGAAGAAACCCGAATATACCAAGACCGTCATATATATATATATATATATATATATATACATACACACACACATAGGCATACACACATATACATATGCATATACATATACATTTACATATACATATACTGATGAGAGCTAAGTAACATTAAATAGATCTTTACTAGTCTCCCTTTATTTCTTTATTAATTCTTTGCACGTTTGGGATACACATACACTCATACACACACACACACACACACACACACACACACACTTGCTTGATTGTTTCCTCATTGCTTATTTGACTCCTAGGGCAATCATTGAGTTTTGTACCTCATGATTCTCGACAAATGTATCTTTTCTTTTATGTACACTGAGAGCATAGGCACCAAGACAAATTCCTTGTGTGTCCAACCACACTTGGCCAATAAAGAATTCTATTCTACTCTATTCTACACACACACACACACACACACACACACACACACACACACATGTATATGTACATATTCAGATACATACATAAATACATACATACCCCATTTTTGAAAGCTGCCTAAATTTGCAAGCAACTTCCTCCTTCTTTGTTCAAAATTGATGATTATCTTGCAAAGACTAGACCTAGCTCTTCTTATCATTTGATGGCCTCACTGATTGGGCAAAACACGGACTAGCTATAGTTGAAAGTGGGACAACTTTCACTGGCTTATGCCAGAGTCATTGCAGCTCAATTTATAGATATTCATATTTCGCAAATTTCTCTAGCTGTTTCTCCTCAATTCTGCTGTCTCCTGGGATTGTGATGTCTATGATTCGTTAGTCGGAAGTCCCATAGTAGTTTTGCTTGCTCATTTTCAACCACTTTTTCGGGCTTATGATCCCATCAGTTCTTTGACACTGGCAGGTGGTAGCCCTGGCATAAAAGTTGTTGTTGTTGCTTTTGTTGTTGTTTTTGTTGTTGTTGCTTTTTAAATTGTTGTTGTTGATTTTTGTTGTTTTTCCAGCAAAGTGCTGGAAACTCAGCTTCTGCATATGCTGAGAAGAAAAATAAAAGTAAAAATAAAATAATTTGTTGTTGTTGTTGTTGTTGTTGTTGTTGTTGTTGTTGTTAGCTCTGGGCCAGCTCCTGCCCCAAGGACTGTGGATGTGGGGGAGATATCCACATGCTTCAGGCCTGTTTTGCTCCCGGTGGAATCTGATGATGAAGGCTCCTCTGACCAAGAAGACATGAGTGAAAGGGAGGAGTAGAGTGTGGCAGACAGCTCAGAAGGAGATCAATTATCTAGCTCCTCCTTGGATTCAGAACAAGAGTTAATGATACAGCCACGCATGCGGAGAGCAATGCATAGGCAACAACAACTGAGAGATTATTATCAAAGAAAATGAGGCCACCTGTGGTTGGGTGGGGCTGTGGTCATTAGTGAGGCTGCTATAAAGAACAGCCTGTGGGTTTGGCCATTGTGGAGGATTATCTGATCTTTGTGTTTCGTGACTGCTTACTGACTTTGACCTTTTGTGTGCTGATTTTTCCCCGCTTTGAAACTAAACCAGAGCAAAGTGTGTTTCACTTTGTGAAAGAAGAAGGACTGTGAATTGCCTCACAGCTGCAAGCTAAGTATCTCCGAACTGATAAGGGACTTGTACAAATTACCAGTTTGTTTGGAGACCAGTGCTCTTTGCTATACCAAAAGAGGGCTTAGTTTAAGTGAATTTTCCTTATAAAGAACATTGTTTTGAATTTTCAAATGTGTGTGTGTCTGAAATTTGTACCTGTGAATTTTTGGGAGGAGTCTACCAGAGAGCCCGACATAACACATTATTATTATTATTATTATTATTATTATTATTATTATTATTATTATTAATCAGAGTGACAAATGTTGGCTCAGCCTGTACACAAAGATGTTTACATATGGCCAATAAAGAATTCTATTCTACTCTATTCTACACATTCTCACACACATATGTATATGCACATATCCAGATACATACATAAACACATACATACCCCATTTTCTGATAGCTGCCTAAGTTTGCATGCAACTTCCTCATTCTTTGTTCAAAATTGATGATTATCTTGCAAAGAATAGACCTAGCTCTTCTTATCATTTGATGGCCTCAATGATTGGGCAAAACACAGACTAAATATAGTTGGATGAGACTTTTAGCAAGAGCTGCTTCCTTGTCCCTGAGCAGAAACAATATTTTCTTTGAAAGATCTGCTTATTATCCCCTGCTATTCCGATACTAAATCTTGTGAATTATTCAACAACCTATCTATTGGGTTCACCTCAATGACAGAGAAAGTTTGGACATTGTAAGATAAGCCTAATATGATTGGAAGTTACTGCTTGTCATCTGCTGAACTACAATTAACCTTTTAAAAATAAAGGACTTAAAACCAAACATATTTTCTCTACGCTTTGCACTGCTTTGGTCATCAACAAGCATTCTGGACATCAACAACCTGACAGATTAATCTTCTCACCAACATTGAAGACCTTGGACTAATAGATTCAGGTAGGTAAGACGTTTTGAAGAACTAATCTAATTTAGGCATAAGCAGATCCAATAATATTCATCCACTTAAGTAGTAAATTTCTGCATCTGATTTTTCATATCAAAATTTTTCTTGTGATATTTATACTTTGAGAGTCACTTAAATTTGAACTGATTTTAGGTGGAGTTATTTTCTGATGTAGTGCTATTTATTTATTTATTTATGTGTCAAACAAGTATAGTATTATAGTACATATTAACATAACATAACATAAGTAGAACGTAGTAATAGAAAGGATAATAAGACAGTAGGACAGGGACATTAGGCACAAAAGTGCACTTATACACACCCCTTACAGATCTCTTAGAAAAGGGGAGAGGTCAATTGTAGATAATATAAGGTTGAAGATTTTGGGGCTATCTAAATAAAATAGGGTAAATATCTCAGAAGAATTAACCTTGCTGTTCAGTTCAAGAAAACTCCCTAATCTTATGTTCCCAGGTCTATTTGACCTGGACTGCAAATTGATCATTTTAGGTACTTATATTTGGTCTTTTTGAAAGCTTTTTTCACATGGAAACAAGTTTGAACATTTCTGCACACAATGGAATGAAAATTGAACTGATTTATTTTGCACATAAATGTGCCTCCCCCCCATGTTTGTGGATTTTTTTTAGGTTTATAAGGCCGGGGGGGTGGCCCTTTTGTGGCAAAAATAAACCAATAAGAATCATTTTTTTTCAGTTCATTTCTATTTTTCTTATGTTCAGGATTGTTCAATTTAGTATATCAAAACTTTTGGGGGAATATTCCTTAGAGATTTGTAGCCTAAAAAAAGTTTAAATTGAAATAAAATTCAGAAAAAAAGGGGGGAGGGGCTTTTTGATAAAAATAAAAATATAAGCCTCATTTTTTTCAGTTCAATTTTCATATCATTATGTTCATAAATGTTCAAACTAGTTTTCCAGTTGAAAAAGTTTTCAAAAAGATCAAATTCAAGTACCTAAAAAAATTCTTTTTGGTCCGGTCATATACGAACAGAAACAGACTCGAAGTGATGATTTTTTTTTGCCCAGAAAAGAATTAGCCACCACCCCAAAAATATTGTTTTGATGATCAGCAATGTTAAATTGAGTAAATGAATGCATAAGATATTAAAAATATTTCGGATTTGAAGCTTGCGTAAATATAAAGTGAAAATGTTTGCAAGCAGCCAAGGCGGGGGGAGGGCTTATTTATGATCGTAAACAACCAATAAGAAACATTTCTTTCAGTTCATTTACATTTTTCTTATATTCAGAAATGTTCAAACTACCAATCCCACACCAACTTTAGTAAAACTGAACACATTTTGCAAGCAAAACTATCCATAAATTGAAAAATATTTCACAAAAACGGGGGGGGCACGCATTCTATCAGCAAAATAAACCAATAAGAATTACTTTTTTCATTTCAATTTTCATATCATTGTGTGCAGAAATGTTCGGACTACTTTCCAAGTGAAAAAAGTATTCAAATTGACCAAACATAAGCACTTCAAATGAAGAGTTTTCGGTCAGGGTCAGGGTGACCTGGGAACACAACTAGTGTGACTTTTTGTTTTTCAGCAAGAAAGAAACCCCCCACCCCCCAAAAGAAATTCTCATAGAGAGACCCCCTGAAATGATGAAAAGTCATGAAATTTCAAGTTTCAGATATGCAGGGAAAATTTTTTACAGGGACTCAAACTTGGCTTCGGGTCACATATGACCCGAACTGAACAGCAAGGTTAAAATGTAGAAACATTGCACTCTAAATAGTCCTTGTGAACAAGCAGTGATAGAAAGCGCTCAGGCGGTAATAGTCTTGGGTTGGAAGGATGCGACAAAATGGATAATGCAAAATTGGTACCGGTACATAGTGGATCATTCAATTTGAGATTATGGATAAAAGGATGAACTCGGTTAATGAAACTGATTTGCGACAACTGATGGGATGATGGGACAAGGTAAGACTATATATGGATAGTAGAATCCGAGATCAAGCTACAAGGAATAAATTGGAATCACTTTATAATATGTAAACAGATATTTTGCTTTTGAGTTAAAATGGAATATATAAGAAACACCCCCAATTTGGTGGTGGGGTGTGAATGTTTGTCTGGTGGTGGGCACCAATCACAGAGCACTTGTTATATGTTGTGTGTGTGTTCATATTTTATAAAATCAATTAAAAAAATTAATTAAAAAATAGTCCTAATGAAAATACACGAAATACAGTACTCCAAATTTCCTCCTTTTAGATCCCCAAAAGCTATTTCTCAGATAATTTAACTCTTTATTTCCTTTGTAAAGTTCTCCCCCTTTTTATTGTGTATGGATTCCCACAAAATCCTTGGAATTATGCACCCAACTGCTTACATCCAGGACTGCAGAGTCTGTAAACTCAACGCTTGGCATTTCTCTGCCCCTGATTCTCAGTGTTCTTGCAGAATAGAGAGAGAAAAGGATATTTTGAATGTTAAAATTAAGCAATATCTTTGCAATATTTCTGGTTTGTAATTGGATCTCTCTGACAATCCAGCTGCAACTGATTTGAGAACTTATTTCTCTTTCTTTTCAGCTTTCTGCAAGAACAGAATAAATTGACTATGAATTTAGCTGCCTGCTAATAGAAACATAGAAACATAGAAGTCTGACGGCAGAAAAAGACCTCATGGTCCATCTAGTCTGCCCTTATACTATTTTCTGTATTCTATCTTAGGATGGATCTATGTTTATCCCAGGCATGTTTAAATTCAGTTACTGTGGATTTATCCACCACGTCTGCTGGAAGTTTGTTCCAAGGATCCACTACTCTTGAAGGGTCATCACTGATTCTGTAAACCGCTTAGAGAGGGCTATAAAAGCACTATGAAGCTGTATATAGGTCTATTACTATTACTATCACAATGAAGAGTAGATTTACTTATTCTCTAGAGCACCAGAGGATAGGACAAAACATAACCAGTGGAATATACAGTACAGTGGTACCTCTACTTAAGAACTTCATTCATTCCGTGACCAGGTTCTTAAGTAGAAAAGTTTGTAAGTAGAAGCAATTTTTCCCATAGGAATCAATGTAAAAGCAAATAATGCGTCCAAACCCATCAGGAAAGAGATAAAAGCTCAGAATTTGGGTGGGAGGAAGAGGAGGACAGTCGCTGCTGAAGGAAGAAGGTGAGGTGAGAAGAATAAAAAAAATTCAAAACTTTAAGGCTTTTTTTTTTTTTTTTTTTTTTAAAGAGGGACTCTGAGACGGCGAGGAGGAGCATGCACCTCCCATACACCTGGGGTGAGGCTGCTTCCCATACACTGTGCCAGAGAGAGAAACCCAGGGAAATGGCAGGAAACTGGCTAGACCTTTGTACCGCTCTCAAATTTCCTGAGAAATTTTTCTAGGCTTGGGTTCTTAAGTCGAAAATGGTTCTTAAGAAATCTTGGTCACCCGGTTCTTATCTAGAAAAATTCTTAAATAGAGGCATTCTTAGGTAGAGGTACCACTGTATAAAGAAGGAGGGAGAAGTTGAGATTCTGGAAAGAGTGACGAAAGCTGTCAGTTAGGGGTTAAAATGTATAAAGAAGGGTTGCAGGAACTGGGTATGTCTTGTGAAAAGAAGGACTAGGGATGACATGATAACAGAATTTAATATCTCAGAAATGGCCACAGAGAAGAGGGGCTTTAGATTAGATTACTTCAGATCGTGCAGAATGCAGCTGCGAGAGCAATCATGGGTTTCCCAAATATGCCCATGTTACACCAACACTCCGCAGTCTGCATTGGTTGCCGATCAGTTTCCGGTCACAATTCAAAGTGTTGGTTATGACCTATAAAGCCCTTCATGGTACCAGACCAGATTACCTCAGGGACCGCCTTCTGCTGCACGAATCCCAGTGACCAGTTAGGTCCCACAGAGTGGGTCTTCTCCGGGTCCCATCAACCAAACAATGTCGCTTGGCGGGACCCAGAGGAAGAGCCTTCTCTGTGGCGGCCCTGGCCCTCTGGAACCAACTCCCCCCAGAGATTAGAATTGCCCCCACCCTCGTTGCCTTTCGAAAGCTGCTTAAAACCTACCTCTGCCGCCAGGCATGGGGGAACTGAGATACACTTCCCCCTAGGCCTTTACAATTTTATGCATGGTATGTCTGTATGTATGATTGGTTTTTATATAATGGGTTTTTAACTGTTTTTAGTATTGGATTTTGTTATTTACTGTTTTATTGCTGTTGTTAGCCGCCCCGAGTCTGCAGAGAGGGGCGGCATACAAATCCAATAAATAAATAAATAAATAAATAGATAGATAGATAGATAGATAGATAGATAGATAGATAAATAAATAAATAAATAAATAAATAAATAAATAAATATTAGAGTTGGAAGGGACCTTGTAGGTCATCTAGTTTAACTCCCTGCTCAAGCAGGTGTCTCTACACTATTTTGGACAAATGATAGTCCAACCTCCCTTGGAAAGTCTCAAGTGTTGGAGCTCTCACATCTGCAGGCAACCTGTTCCACTGGTTGATCACTCCCATTGTCAGAAGGTTCCTCCTTATTTCCAGTTTGAATATCTCCTTGGTCAGTTTCAATCCATTGTTCCTCATCTGACCTTCTGGTGGTTGGAAAACAGCCTGACACCCCTCCTCTCTGTAGCAGCCTCTCGAGTATTGGAACCCTGCTATCATGTCTCCCCTGGTCCTTCTCTTTGCTAGACTGGCCATGCTCAGTTCCTGTAACCGCTCTTTCTATTTTCTATTTCTATAATTTATTTTACAAAGCACCAGACAAGAGACAATGGGTGGAAACTAAGCAAGGAGAGAAGCAATCTAGAACTATGGAGAAACTTCCTGAAAGTGAGAACAAGTCACCAGTGGAATAACTTACCTTCAGGATTTCTGAGTGCACCAACATTGAAGGTTTTCCAAGAAGATTCTGGATAGCCATTTGTCCAGAATGGTATAGGCAGTGATGGCGAACCTATGGCACGGGTGCCACAGGTGGCACACGGAACTATATCTGCTGTCAGGTGAGCCGTTGCCGTAGCTCAGCTGCAACTGCATGTGTGTACCAGCCAGCTGATTTTTGGCTCACACAGAGGCTCTGAGAGAGCCCCTAGCTCCAGGGAAGCCTTTGGCACCTGGCGAGGGTGAAACATGAGCCTACTGGGCAACTAAAAGTTGGGAAAGAGGCCGTTTCTGGCCTCCAGAGTGCCACTCAGGGCGGCTTACAACATGTTAGCAATAGCACTTTTTAACAGAGTCAGCATATTGCCCGCACAATCCGGGTCCTCATTTTACCCACCTCGGAAGGATGGAAGGATGAGTCAACCTTGAGCCGCTGATGAAATTTGAACCACTGACCTGCAGATCTAGCAGTCAGCTTTAGTGGCCTGCAGTACTGCATTCTACCCACTGTGCCACCTTGGCTCTTGCTTTTATGAATTGTTTTTTACTTGTTGGAAGCCACCCAGAGCTTCAGGAGTTGGGTGGCATATAAGATAATAATAATAATAATAATAATAATAATAATAATAATAATAATAATAATAATAATTACTACTATTATTATTATTATCATCATCATCATCATCATCATCATCATTATTATTATTATTATTATTAAATTATTATAATAATTTATCAGATTTCTATGCCGCCCCTCTCGATCAACTAATAAACAAACAAACAACTTTGTTTCTTTGTTTATAACAACAACTAATCAACAGAGAAACAAACAAATAATTGGGGTTCACTAATACTAAGCATTTTATTCTCAGCCACATTCATTATCTGATGTATAAGACTCCCATTTAAATGGAATTGCTTGTAGTCAAGGCACAATTCCTATGGTGTCATTATTAAGACCAATTTTGAGGAATTATGCATTCACTTATCATTCTTTACTTCTAACAGGAACCCTTAATTCTAGAAGAAGAGATCATGGAGCATTATGAAAACCTCAGCCTGGGAAACAGGGATCTCATAAAAGACCCCAATACTACCAATTATTTCAGGGAGACCCAAACTAAATATATTGTACTGCCAGTTATGTTCATCATCTGCGGTGTTGGAATTCCATTGAACGGGATTGTCATCTGGATCCTCGGCTTTCAGATGAAGAGAAACCCTTTCACCGTGCTCATTCTGAATTTAGCCCTTGCTGATTTGGGGGTTCTCATATTTATGCCTATCCTTGCCCTTCAATATTTGAAAGTATTGCAACTATCAGACATTCCCATATGGGTTTTATTATGTCTCTCAGATATATTGTATATTAATGGCCTACTTCTTATGACAACCATAAGCATTGACCGGTGTGTGTCTGTCTTTTTCCCAATCTGGCATCACTGTTCCCGGCCAAAATGTTTGTCTCCTGCTGTCTGTTCCTTCTTCTGGATCCTCTCTTTCCTCCTGGTAGGAATTCAGAATATTATGGAACATATAATTCGGGACTTCCCCCAAAGCCTCCATTTGGTTGCAATTGCAATGCTTTGCTTTCCACTGATCACAATCTCTACGGTGATCCTCTTCATCAAAATATGTATGAAACCTGAACAGATCAAACGTAGAAGATTGTTAGTGATTATCTTAACTACTTTTCTCTGTTTCCTTATTCTTACTTTCCCATTGTATGTCTACATAATTACTGCTCATTTTCTCGGCCTGGGTTATATCTGGCTGGTTTTTCAATTTTCTTTATATTTTCATGTCAGCTCTTGCTTAAACAGCAGCGTTAACCCAGTGATCTATTTTCTGCTGGGGAGAAAGAAACGAGCTCGGTCCTGGGAGGACATCAAGGTCATTTTGCAAAGAGTCTTCCAGGAAGATGAAGCTCCCGAAACCAGACGGAAGTCTACCAAGAAACTTGCAAACTCTTTGTAAAAGCAGATTTTAGCTTGCCATTCATGATGGGTGTATCTTGGGAGTAGAAAAAGGGTTCCTCAGCTCCAACGCCAGTGGTCCACTTCTGTGTGTGTCTGGCGGGAGTGAACACATGTATCATTGTGGGATTTAGCTTCTGCATATGTGCAGAAGCGAAATCTCACGCCAGGACACTCTCGTGTGTGGTATTTTGCCATTTTTTTGTGTGTTTTCTTTGCTTTCGGGCAAAAACACTGTAAAATGGCAAAATCTTGTGCACACGAATGTCCTCGTATGAAATTTTGCTTCAGAAACTGAATCTCGCACAGGCAGATGTGTGCATGCATCGCTATTTGTGCGCATCTCCGTTTCCACTGCTGGAATGCCAATCCCAGGTGTTCCAGCTGCAACCCACTACTGCTTGTAAGTATAAAAAGGGGTTTCTTTCTACATACATAAAATGTAAATAAAGTGTTTTTAAACCTCCAAGATAAAGTGGCATGCGACTTCATCCTGATGATGGAGCAAAAATGTGGGAACCAAAACTTTTCCCTCTAACTTTCTGTCCTTCATAGAGTCCCTCACTTCTTAGGTAGGGTGTCTTCCATCTAGCTTTCTACAAGCAAAGGCACTGTAGAAGTTGCCAGGAAGTTGCCAATCCCAGACACTCAGACAGATAAGGAGCGCATGGGCATGTCGGGGAGGGTTGGTATGCATGTGGCATAGAGCGGTGCAGGGACATTGCATGGTGGTGTGAGTGACGGTTAGGGAGGATATAATTATAGTCTCCAAATTGCTGACATGTTGGAAGCATTTGTATGTATGAGAGAATGCATGGGTATGAAAAGTGTTCGGAAACTTCAGATCATGCAGAATGCAGCTGCGAGAGCAGTCATGGGCTTCCCAAGGCATGCCCATGTTACACCAACACTCCGCAGTCTGCATTGGTTGTCGATCAATTTCCGGTCACAATTCAAAGTGTTGGTTATGACCCATAAAGCCCTTCATGGCATTGGACCAGAATATCTCCGAGACCGCCTTCTGCTGCACGAATTCCAGCAACCGATTAGGTCCCACAGAGTAGGCCTTCTCCAGGTCCCGTCAACTAAACAATGTCGGTTGGCGGGCCCGAGGGGAAGAGCCTTCTCTGTGGCGGCCCCAACTCTCTGGAACCAGCTCCCACCCAGAGATTAGGACTGCCCCTACCCTCCTTGCCTTTTGTAAACTGCTCAAAACCCACCTTTGTCATCAGGCATGGGGGAATTGAGATATCTCCCCCGGGCCTATACAATTTATGTATGGTGTGTTTGTATGTATGCCTGCTTAATAATGTTTTTTTTAAAAATATTTTAAATTGTAAATTATTAGATTTGTTATGAACTGTTTTATTGTGTTGTGAACCGCCCCGAGTCTATGGAGAGGGGCGGCATACAAATCTAATTAATAATAATAATAATAATAATAATAATAATAATAATAATAATAATAATAATGAGTGTCAACCTAGCAACCCACAAACTTTCCTGACAGGTTCCCACCTGACTGTCTGGGCACATTGGCAGGGAAGGATGCTGTTGTGAGTGGTCCACATCCAGTTCAGCTGGTCACAGATTTTGAGGATCAAGAGTTGAATAAGTACTGGCATCGCAGGCCAGTGTTCTTCTCACCCAAGTCTGAGAGTCAGAGTGAGGAAGAGTTAGGGGCTGAGGATCAACCAGAGACTGTAGAAGTCAAAGCACAGTTATGGGATTGACTGAGTCAGAGGACGATGGGGAAGGAGAGGAGGAGGGCCCCTGTTAGAAGCAAGGGTCAGAAGAACATCGTCTAGGCATGAATATCTGAAAAAAGGGGTTCTTGGCACTTGACACTTGGCCACACCTTGAAAGTATATAAGGGACAGCCCAAAGGAAAATGGGCATGGTGAACAAGGTTCTTCATCATGATTGCTGGAGAATTGAAGCTGAGAGAACTTTCTGAGTTCAAATCCTTTCCCCTCATGCCTATATTATGCTTTGCAAAGTTTTACTGAGCCACAAGTTTTGTCCAAGCTTCCAAGACTAAGATTTATAGCTCTCTGGCTCACAGCCCAGGCTTTCTTATCTCCAGCTCATTAGCGAGAAATGCTGCCAGCATGAAATTTCTTAGAATTAACTAGTGGATTGATTGCATGACTTGCTTTACCAATAGATTTTATCTATGAGCAAATTTTGAACCGTGTGTGTGGCTCTTTATTTCTGATCGTTGCCCTGTCCAGACAGAACAGTTGCAATTGGCGATCACATCATAAGAGAGAACATCTCACAAAGCACCCAGATTGTAACCGTGGGAACCAGGGGGATGCTGGGACAGGCAAAATGCCAAGGATCGGTACTTGTAGGTTGAGGCCATCTTTTTCATTTGATCTTCAGGGCTGTCACATCTAATGCTGTGGGAACCTGGGAGTGGGGATTGCATGGAGTTGCAGGGATATCTAGTCATAATAACATTCTTTTCTCTGAGAATCAAGGACATGCTACCCTGCACACGGGATGGCATGATTAGGAGGCATCTTAAGTTGGGAGAGTGGATTGATTGGACCATGTGGTGGATATCTGGGTACTGGAGGAAGGGAGTTGAAATTTCTTTTGGGTGGGGAAAACCTGGGAAATTTCAGATACGGGTTTTCCCAGATGTGCCAATATGACATCTAATAAAATGGAACTTTGAGTAACTTCTAGCTTTGGAGTCTTCTTTCATTGGGTGTATTACTTGGAACCCTGACACTATCTGCATTATTATTATTATTATTATTATTATTATTATTATTATTATTATCATTATCACTATCACTATCACTATCACTATCACTATCATCATCATCATCATCATTATCATCATTATTATTATTATTGTCAGTACAACACAGCAAATGAGATCACTATGCTGGATTTCATATTTCATCACCAGTCGGGCACTTCCCAAGCACCTAGGATTGCGTGATGTAGCGGCGAATTATGTTTGCCGATCCCAGTAAAGCGGCCTTTTGCAATGGACAGATGGAGATTTTGTAAATTCCAATGGTTTTCAAATGTCCGCTGAGATCCTTTGGCACTGCGCCCAGTGTGCCAAGTACCACTGGGACCACTTTCACGGGCTTATGCCAGAGTTGTTGCAGCTCAATTTTTAGATCTTCGTATTTCACTAATTTCTCTAGCTGCTTCTCCTCAATTCTGCTGTCTCCTGGGATTGCGATGTCGATGATCCATACTTTCTTTTTCTCCATGATCACAATGTCTGGTGTGTTATGCTTCAGAATTCGGTCAGTCTGAAGTTGGAAGTCCATTATTATTATTATTATTATTATTATTATTATTATTATTATTATTATTATTATTATTTAGATTTGTATGCCGCCTCTCTCCGTAGACTCAGGGCGGCTCACAACAACAATAAAACAATATACAACAAATCTAATAATTTAAAAGTCACTAAAAACCCCTTATTAAAAAGCAAAAACATACACACAAACATACCATGCATAAACTGTATGGGGGGGAGATGTCTCAATTCCCCCATGCCTGATGGCAGAGGTGGGTTTTGAGAAGTTTACGAAAGGCAAGGAGGGTGGGAGCAATTCTAATCTCTGGAGGGAGCTGGTTCCAGAGGGCCGGGGCTGCCACTGAGAAGGCTCTTCCCCTGGGTCCCACCAAATGACATTGTTTAGTCGACGGGACCCGGGGAAGGCCAACTCTGTGGGACCTAACCGGTCGCTGGGATTCGTGCGGCAGAAGGCGGTCCCGGAAATATTCTGGTCCGATACCATGAAGGGCTTTATAGCAGACTGATGGAGAAAGGTGCAAACCAATCAGGCCACTGCTTATGGAAACACCTGTCTCAGGATTCATACCAGTGACAGTTATGCAATACCTGGAAACAACAGTATTCCCACTCTGCAACAGAAGAGACCAAATATATTTTATCTTCACAGAAAGAATTAAGTTTAGGCTATTGGTTAAATACTGTGGGTACTTCCCAGTTCTGTTTACACCCAGCACACTTCCAGTAAGTCTTTGAAGCCAGATTAGAGCAAGTCCATGCTCTTGTCAGTCCAGCTAATAGAAAATATAGAATACTGTATTTTTCAGTGTGTAAGACACACCTTTTTCCTCCCTAAAAGAGGCTGACAATTTGGGTGCGTCTTATACTCTGAATGTAGCCTTTTTTCAGCCCTAACTAGCTGCTCATGATCTTCCCATCTCTTACCTTGCAGGCTCTTTCATTGTTTCCCTCTGCAAAGAATGTTTTCCAAGCCCTAAGTCTTTGCAGGGTTTTTTTCATTGTTCTAACTTGCTCTGATTAAGTTTTTTTCCAGCCCTAACCAGGTGCTAACGATGTTCCCAGCTCTTACCGGCTTGCAAGCTCTTTCATTGTTACTCTCTGCCAAGAATGTTTTCCATACCCTGTCTTTGTAGGGGTTTTTTCATTGCTTTACTTAATCCAGATGTTTCTTTCCAGCCCTAACAAGGTTCTATTAATGTTCCCAGCTATTACCATCTTGCAAGTGCTTTCATCTTTCATCTCTGCAAAGAAGAATGTTTTGAAAGCCCTAAGTCTTTGCAGGATTTTTTCCATTGCTCTACCTGCTCAGACTGTTTCTTTCCAGGTGTTAGTGATGTTCCCAGCTCTTACTGGCTTGCAAGCTTGTTGCTTGTTACTCTCTCAGAATATTTTTTTTAAAGCCCTTAACCAGGGGATAAAATAATATGCTGAAGCTGATCAGACTAAGGATGCTAGCCAGATGAATACCTGTTAAGCAGATTTTTTCCCCTGTTTTCCTCTCCCAAAACTGTTGTGGTTAGCTCTGGCCCAGCTCCTGCCCCAAGGACTGTGGATGTGGGGGAGACATCCACATGCCGCAGGCCTGTTTTGTCCCCGGTGGAATTTGCTGATGAAGGCTCCTCTGACCAAGAAGACATGAGTGACAGGGAGGAGGAGAGTGTGGCAGACAGCTCAGAAGGAGATCAATTATCTAGCTCCTCCTTGGATTCAGAACAAGAGTTAATGATACAGCCACGCATGCGGAGAGCGATGCATAGGCAGCAACAACTGAGAGATTATTATCAAACAAAATGAGGCCACCTGTGGTTGAGTAGGGCTGTGGTCATTAGTGAGGCTGCTATAAATAGCAGCCTGTGGGTTTGGCCATTGTGGAGGATTATCTGATCGTTGTGTTTCGTGACTGCCTTGCTGACTTTGACCTTTGTGTGCTGATTTTCCCCCGCTTTGAAACTGTGTGTTTCACTTTGTGAAAGAAGAAGGACTGTGAATTGCCATGTGTGTGTGTCTCACTTCGTTGAAAGAAGAAGGGATGTGAAGTGTCTTCATAGCTGCTAGCTAAGTACTTAATGACTGCTTAAGGGAAATTGTACAGACTATCCGGTTGTTTTGGTACGAGTGCTCTTTGCAATACAAAAAGAGTGCTTGGTTTATTTGAATTTTCGGTATAAAGAACATTGTTTTGAATTTTCAAACGTGTGTGTGTCTGAAATTTGTATCTGTGAATTTTCGGAAGAATTCTACCAGAGAGCTCGACAGAACAAAAACTAAGGTGTGTCTTATATTGCTTTTCTTGCTCCAGATGTTTCTTTCCAGCTCTAAGCAGGTACTATTAATGTTCCCAAGCTCTTTCATTGTTACTCTCTGCAAAGAATGTTTTCCAAGCCCTAAATGTTTGCAGGTTTATTTTTCATTGCTCTAACTTGTTCTGAGTAAGTTTCTTTCCAGCCCTAACCAGGTGTTAATGACGGTGCGTCTTATACTCCGAAAAATACAGTAATTAAAAAACTGTTATGGAGGAGAAAGGGAAGACAAATGAACCCTGAAATTAGCACTTGGCCTTATTGGGCTTATTGTCAGGGGATATCTTGGGGATATCTTGTTTTGAAGGAAGCAATATATATATATGACAGAAAAAAAACCATAACTCTTTTCTGGGAGGAGGAGAACCTGTGATCTGGAGGTTAAAGCTACTGCCTTACAGGTAGCTTCCCCAGGTTCAAATTCCAGTAAGGGTATGGCTGACTGATGAGAGCATAGTCCTGCCTGTCGATGACTACTTCAGCTTCAACCACAACAACATAAGAGCACACAACAGATTTAAACTTAATATTAACCGCTCCAAACTTGACTGTAAAAAATATGACTTCAGTAACCGAGTTGTCGAAGTGTGGAACTCATTACCGAACTCCATAGTGTCATCCCCAAACCCCCAACAATTTACTCTTAGATTATCTACGGTTGACCTATCCAGATTCCTAAGAGGTCAGTAAGGGGCGAGTACAAGTGCACTAGCGTGCCTTCTGTCCCCTGTCCTATTGCTCTCCTATATCTCCTATACCTTTCTTCTATTCCTATATCTCTTCTTCTATTCTTTCATTGATATGTTCTATCACTATACCTTCTTTTCTATTATTTCTTAGGTATATTTTACTATGAGTATCTCCTCTATAACCTTGATCATATATTTTACTATGTGTATATAGATATATACCCACTAAAACCCTCATTGTGTATTGGACTAAATAAATGAATGAATGAATAAATAAATAAATAAGGTCGAAAATAATCTATACTAGTCTCCTTCCTTTTTATTATCAGCAAAAATATGTTACATATAAATCTAGATCTATTGATATATTGCTTTCTCCAAAACAAGATCCCCTGATAATTAGCCCAATAAGTCCAATTGCTAATTTCAGGGTTCAGAAAAATATAAGACAGGGTCTTATTTTCAGTGAAACACATATATCCATACATATACTTTTCATGCTAACTTCCTGGTTTCTCAGTACGTCGCCACCTTTTCATTGACTGCTTAGTGATTATCTTGTAATCATGATTTTCTTAAGAAGCCAATGACCACATCTTGGTGCCACAGAGTGCCACATCCTGATCAGGCAAAGCATAGACTATGTGTGCATGTTCAATACTTTCTCTTTCATGCTAAAAGCAAAACCTTTTCCTGTGTTCTGCAGGAGGTTGATTCTCAGCTGCTATGCTGACACTGAACTCTGTGCTTTATAGAAAAACTCCTCTGAAGATTTCTGTTCAGTCTCTATTTCCAAATAGAGTGTATCTGATGCATCCACTTGTAGAGGCAATTCTTCTTAGTTATAATACCAGAAAGTTTTGACAAAAAGGACTTTATTTAACGTTACATGTATTGACAACGGCGAGAATTGCATTTGCACAATATTTGAAAAATGAGAACACACCACCAGATGAAGGAGTTAAAAGTTGAAGCAAGTAACTTTTTTTAATGTGTTTGCGTGAAGAAGCGAGAACAAAGGGAAGATGGCGTCTACTGAGGAGTTGGAGGGGAAGATGGATTCACTGCTTAAAGGTTTTGCTGACATGGGCAAGCTGCTCCAAGATATGAAAAAGGATTTATCTGCACTGGGAACTGGAATGGCAGAATTGAAACAACAATCCAAAACGTAAGATCAAAGAATTGGAAAGCTGGAGGTGGGAAAATCTCACCAAGAACTTCGCATCATAAATCTTGAAGACAGACAGCGTCGAGCTAATCTCCGCTTGAGAGGTTTCCCCAAAGATTTTGTGGGGGTGAAACAACTCATTCAAGAAATCCTTCAGTGGTTCATTGAGAACAAAGTTAAATGTGAGTTGCAAGAATTTGAAAGAGCGCATTGGGCTTTTGGACCTCGTAAAGGAGACTCAAAGGACATTGTTGTCAGATTTGCTTCAGAAAGAAGAGCTGCAGAAATCTTTAAAGAGTTGAAGCAGATTTTAAACTTACGTTATAAAGCTTTTCCAATACGCGTTTTAAAAGATTTGTCTGCTGAGACCCTCAAGATGAGAAACCAGATGAGAGAGGTATCTTCCCAGCTGTATGAAAATGGAATCAAATTTTCCTGGCGTTATCCTGCTACAATAATTGTGTTTAAAGATACCAAGTTTTTCCAGGCGAGATCGTTAGAAGAAGGAAGAAAGCTGCTTTTCCAATTGGGATTAAATCCAGAGGGAGCAACCCAGAGCCGGCCAGATGCAGCAGAAGAAGAGTTGTCTCTCCAACCGTTTCGCGAGGCAGAGCAAAGTAAGGAGGAGAAGATTGCCGCACTTCAAAGAGAGCTGGCTTCGCTTCAAACGGAGAAGAAAGACGAGCCAAGAATCACTCGACAGAAGAAAAAAATAATAAACTGAACTGAGTTGACTTGCTAACACGGTATCAAGTTTTTCAACTAATTAATCTTTTTTCTGTATTTCTTTTTGGCTGTTCACGCTAGTTAACAAGGGGAGGGGAGGGAAGGAGGGGGGAATCTTTTATTATGTTGTAAAATGGGGAAGAAAGGGGGGCTTTCTGAGGGAATGCAGATCCAGGAGTGCCTCTTAGTAACGGAAGTTCTTTTCGTTGCCTCCCCCTGGGGGGGGGAGGTCAGGATAGGGGCACCAGGGTGGGGATTCATTCTAATGAAAAAATATTTTTCCGGTAGACTCTGTTTTGGTGGAAGAAGAAATGTATTTAAATTATGTAAATGGGTGATATAGGATTATTATCGCTGAACGTAAATGGTCTCTCATCACAGAAAAAACGTTATAGAATCATGAAGCTGGCAAAGGACAGTAAGGCAGATGTTTTATTTTTATCTGAAACTCATAAGGGAAGGGAAAAAACAGACAGATTACTCACAAATGCAGAGTGGGAGGAAGTTTATGAGTCGAGAGCCACGAATAAAGCAAAAGGAGTTGCCATCTTGTTGCACCGAAGAGTGCATTTTCAGTTAAGTAATATTAAAAGAGACAAAGATGGCAGAATGCTATTCATTAAGGGGAAAATAAGTAACAAGCTAGTAACCTTAGCGGTAATTTATGCTCCCAATGTAAATGCAAAACAATTTATAATAAATGTAAAACGGAAATTAGATGAATTTGCGGAAGGTATTGTGATTTTAGCAGGAGACTTTAATCTGGAATTAATAGCAGGGAAGGGGGATAAGAAAAATTACATCTAAATAAACTCAATATGATGGACCTTCATGAAAACGTGGTTAATAGAGACACTTTCTATTCTGCAAGACATAATAAATTTAGCTGTATAGATTATATGTTAATTAACAAAACAGATAAGGTAAAGTTTAAGAAAGCGGATGTAAAATCTATCTGGCTATCAGATCATGCTCCTTTGTTAGCTGTGATAGAGATAGAGGTTCGTAGCAAACAAAGAATTTGGAGGTATAACCCCATTGTCTCAGCAAATGAGGAGAGTAGAAAGGGAACTTAATGGATTCTTTTGTATTAATGCAACAGGTGAAGTTAAACAAACAACAGTTTGGGATACACATAAAGCAGTAATGAGGGGTAATTGCATTAGTACTGAAGCTTTTATTAGGAAATCCTGGGATGTTAAGAGGAATAATTTATTAAAAGAAATAGATTTAATTCAAGAAACTTTAAAAATTACAAGAAATAGAGAATGGAATTTATTATTATCATTTAAGAAAAAGAAACTGCAATTACTTGACGAAGAAAGATGGAATAAAATGAATATGACTATGAAACATAGAATTAGAGGTTGGAGTCATAAATCAATGAAGCAAATGGTACATTATTTGAAAAAAAGAAAAGAGAAATCTTACATCTCTGCTTTAAAAGATAAGGATGGTGTAATAAAACGTAGTAATGTAGAAATGGAAAAAATAATGAGAGATTTCTATGGGGAACTATATAAAAAAGAGTATGTTGTTTCGCAAACCTCAGAGGTTAAAAAGCAATTAGAGGAAGAAGATGCCCAGATGCTAAATGCAAAAATTACAAGTGAGGAGATATCTAGAGTTATTAAGGGATTGAAACCGGCCAAAGCCCCAGGTCCAGATGGTTTTACTGCTGAATATTATAAAGTATATATGAATGAATTATTACCGCATATGGAGAAACTGTTTAATAATGTACTGGAGACTTTTGAAACTCCAAAGACGTGGAAAATGTCAGAAATTATAACGGTCCCAAAACCAGATCGTGATTTTATGGATCCGAGCTCTTATCGCCCCATCAGCCTATTAAATCAAGATTATAAGATATTTATGAAAATATTGGCAAATAGGGTGGAGAATATATTACCAAAAATAATTGGAGAAGATCAATATGGATTTGTGAAAGGAAGGAAAATTTATGAACCAATAAGAAATGTGGTCAATGTTTTACACCATGCTACCAGTACCAAAAGAAAACTATGCATTTTAAAATTAGATGTCTATAAGGCTTTTGACAAAGTTAACCATGATTACCTATTTCAACTATGTAAAGATTTAAATATGGGGAACACATTTTGTAGAGTTATAGAAACAATATACAAGGATAATGTGGCTCAAATTAGAGTAAATGGTAATAGAACAGAAATGGTTAAAATTCAAAATGGAACTAAGCAGGGTTGCCCACTATCCCCAATGTTATTTGCATTAGCAATTGAGACCCTAGCAAACAAAATTAGAAATGATAAGGAATGGAGAGGCTATCAAATAGGGGAATTGGAATTGAAATTAAACTTATTTGCAGATGATGCTATAGTGATGTCTGAAACTCCAATTGAAATGATGAAAAGAATAATGATACTACTTCAGGAATTTAAAGATCAATCTGGACTGAAGGTTAATATAGACAAATCAGAGATAATATGTTTAAATACAGGCCCTAAAGAGCAAATCGAAATACAAAAAACTTCAAAACTGAAACTAGGTTGTAAAAAAATGAAATATTTGGGAATTTGTTTATTCAAGAATCCAATAAAAATAGCAACGGCCAATTATAACCTAATATGGAAAAAAATCCAGAAGCAGATTAAAAATTGGAAGGGTAAAAAGTTAGGAAGAATGGCTAAGATTAGGGCTCTTAAGATGATGATAATACCAAAAATGATGTATTTGTTTCAGGTTCTACCTGGTAGTTTTCCTGAGGCAAAATTAAAAGAATGGGATAACAGACTAAATTTTTGGATTGAAGGAGATAAAAAACCCAGAATAAGGAAACACTGGCAGATTGCACAAGAGAAAGAGGGCGGGTGGGGCAGCCCAAGTCTAGTATTATATAGAAATGCATTTCAAATGGAAAGGTTAATGGATCTACAGTTATGGGGGGAAAAGAAATGGGTACGAATAGAAAAAGAAATTAATAATATAAATAATAAAGAATTATTATTTAAAAATTGGAGTAGAATTGAAACCAGTACCTTAAGTGATCCTTTTAAAGCAGGTTTAGAAATATGGCTTAAATGGCAGAGGACAAGTGGAATAAAGGTATCCAGGCTATCAACGTTACATGTATTGAATATAGGGGATGACGTTAATCTAAGTAGAATTATTAAAATATTAAATAGTAAAGGAATAATGAGAATTGAGCAATTATATGAGAAAGATGGAAGAGTTAGTAGAACTAGATTGGAATGGTGGATTGGTAAACAGAAATGGTTGCAGATTAATGCAATATGTATATACTTAAACAAAAGTGAGAATAAAGAAGCCTTCTTACGGGAAGAAAATAGTGTAGAAAAAATAATAAGTGAAAAGATAAATGAAAGTAAAGCACAAGCCGGTAGTATATATAGAATGCTATTACAAATGGAAGAAGAAGTAACAAAAAGTTTAACAAGATGTTGGCAGGATGATTTACAAATAGATGAAAGAGAAATGAAAGAAATAATAGAAAATATATACAAGATTAAAAATATGAGAGTTAGAGAGATGAGAATAAAAATCTTACATAAATGGTACTATACACCTGCACAAATTGCACACTTCCAGGGGAAAGAGAAGGGCATATGTTGGCACGGATGCCAGAAAAAAGGAATTTTTATGCATATGATCTGGGAGTGTGCAGAAATTCAGAAATTCTGGAATGTAATCCAGAATGAAATTAATAAAATGTTAAACATTAACTGGATTATTACAAAAGAAATAGCAATTTTAATCAAATATAGAGAATTAGGAGAATTTAAGGAAATTAAAACCGCAGCACTGGAAAGTGCTCAAGTGGTGATGGTATTAGGATGGAAAGATTCTACAAAATGGACATTACAAAATTGGTACTGGTATATGGTGGATCACATACATTTTGAAATTATGGAAATAAGATTAAATAATTTTGATAAGAATAAATTGGAGAAGCTGATGGTGCGATGGAACAAGGTAAAAGACTATATGTTAAATAGAATCTGTGATGTAAATGTGAAAAATAAATTGCAATCACTCTTTTAGTAATACTAGAACAAGATAGAGCTAAGGAGTAATAGATAAACAATTAAATTTTTTTGAATCCTCTTGTATGGGTGGTGGGGGTGATGGGGTGTGTGTTGTTGCTAGGTGATGGGCACATGCACTATGCACTGTTATATGTCTGTTGTATGTAAACTATAAAAAAAACCAATAATTTTTTTTTTTTAAAGTACAAGTATGCTAATATTGCTAACAGGAACATAAATGTGAATATAGTAATAAATATGGTTAGAATTATTTTGTATTTATTATTATTATTATTTTAGTCACAAAAAAACAGTAATAACACAGCAAACAAGATTGATTTGCACTGGTAGGGAATAAGAACAAGGGCACCAAGATCTGGGATTAAATGGGTCACTTTATTGACGTTAAACTCAGTTTAATTATCAACAAATAACCAGGACTTGCAGAGGCCACTATTTCTGATTCTGATACTTTATGATTAAAATCTTCCCTACTTATATCTTCACAATCTGATTAGCCTCAATTGAGTTTGCTTAGTTTCCAACCTTTAACATGAAGATAGATTTAAGAGCCAACGTTGACTGTAAAACCTTTCAAAGTGTTGCCAATTCTGTTGAAATAAAATTTCCTTTTTCGTAAGAGCAACCTAAGTTGTGGGCAGTTTCCTCCTTCTTCTGTTGGTGGTTACCCTATAAAAACAGAAAACAAATCTTGGCAGAACTTCATGCTCAGAATGATTAGGCAAGACACAGGATATCTTTAGCAAGATTTGCTTTTCTGTCCCAGAAAATAGAACAACCTTCAAAAGAGCTGCTAGAAGTCTCCTGCTACACAGACATTTAATCCCATGAATTTTCAACAGCACATCTGACAGGTTCTCCCTGACATGTGTTAAATTTTGGACATTATAAACAAAATCTATTATGTTTGGAAATTACTGTTCTTTGTCTACCGAGCTACAATTAACCTAAAGAGGACTTCAAACTCATCACATTTTGTCTACAACTTCACCATCCATCAATCATTCTGGAAATCAATTACACAATTTAGTAATCTCTCCAAATCTGAAGACTTTGGACCAATTGTTTCAGAAAGGTAAGAAGTTTGGTAGATCTTAGACTTAAGCAAATGCAATAATATTCATCTACTTATCCAGTAATTTCTGCACCTGATTTTTCAGGTCAAAATGAATTTTTTTGAAATTTATACTTTTGATAGTTATGGAAATCTCAATTGCCCTTTTGGGGATTAATTTTCCTGTGTATTCTCAGCCATAAAAATAGAACAGTAGAAATGTCTCAGAAACAATTAAAGGATCTGAAAACCACAAATTTAATGGCCCTGATGTAAAGATAAGCGATGCTACGACATTTATTCTTTTAGCTCACCCATTTTTCAACTAATTTACCACTAATTTCCATCATGAAGCCTCTGGAGCCTGGGGAGGGTGAAAAACGGGCCTGCAGGGCCCACCAGAAGTTGGGAAACAGGATGTTTCTGGCCTCCAGAGTGCTTCCTGGGCATTGAATTATGGGTGTGGGCCTTTGCGCAGGTGCTATAGTTTGTGCACATGCGCTTTCAGCATCCAAGGGGAAAAAAGTGTTAGCCATCACTGGCCTATACCAATTTTCATCAATTGTTATTATTATTATTATTATGGGAAGTTGCATAATCATAAGCTAGTTGTTTAGAATGGATTTTGCATATTGTTAGCAAAGTTCTAAAATTTGGCTCAGGCAGTCAACGTTAAAGATAAAGGTGAACCTAACTGTCTTCTGGTACTTCAGGAGCTGTCACAAAGAAAAGGGAATTGACTCATTCTCTAGGGCACAAATGGGCAGGGCAAGGTGTAATGGGTAGATGCTTCTTAAAGAGAGATAGAATAGAGTAGAGTAGAGTAGAGTAGAGTAGAATAGAATAGAATAGAATAGAATAGAATTTTATTGGTAAAATGTGATTGGACACACAAGGAATTTTTCTTACTGCATATTATTATTATTGTTGTTGTTGTTGTTATTATTATTATTATTATTATTATTATTATTATTATTATTATTTATTGGATTTGTATGCTGCCCCTCTCCGGAGATTCGGGGTGGCTAATAGCAATAATAAGACAGCGTATAACAATAATCCAATACTAAAAACAATATCAATATCAACTTTATTTGATTAGTCAATCGACCATATCAAAGCAAGAAAAAGGACCACATCGGTCATCATAAAACTGTGACTGGTTAAAATACAGTAAAATTGGCTAAAATAGCGGGAATTTGAATAAATAATAAGTTAAAATGCAGTATAATAGCTAAAATTGAGTAATAAAACATGAGAATATAACTCGTGCAAAGGATTATATTAAACAAAACTAAGATACTGATATAAAATATTCTTAAGTAAGTTCATCTCCTTTGCATGCCACCCCAATATGTTCTATAAAACGTATTCTCATCTGTACAGCCCTGACTATAAACTTAGCGGTTCTAGAAACTACATATATATTTGTACCCTGAAGAAAAAATGATAATTGTTTATTACAGTCCCAGTGTATGATTTTGTCAAGTAGGGGCTGTAAATACTGAGGTCTTACTGAAGAGTATAGTTTACAATTGAGTAGCACATGTGCAATGTCTTCTATTTCTGGTGCACCGCAAATGCATGTTCTCTCAAAATATGGTACTTGGTGGAATCGTCCGTATCTAACCATAGAATCTAACTGCTCAAATCTTGCTCTAGTGAGTGCTGTTCTATGGTATTGGGTCAGACCCATTGTCAGATATTTTTCTAGTTGAAAGGCTCTTTTGTTCTTGGCTAACCATTTCAGTGACCTGCACTTAGAAAGTACCTCCATATCAATTTGTGCATTAACATCTAAAACTCTTTGTTTAAATATTTCCTTGGCCTGATGTCCAGCTGAAAGCAGGTGTTGCATTGAGAAACCGAGATATAGGGTGCTTTGAGAGAGCTGGTTGACCCATGTAGTGGGTTTGGGTGTGCCCATCTGTTCTTCTAAGCACATTTTTGGGAGTCTGTCAGGTTCCATTGGGAGAATCCTCCACCAATAGTTGAAGACTTTAATAACTGTTAAACTGTAGATGGAATGGATGCCAGTTTCAGCTCTTACTGCTGCTGCGGATGTATTTCTGTCGGTCCCCAAGATGGTTCTTAGAAAGCATGCTTGGTTTTGTTCTAGTGGTGCAGCCTTTAACAGGCCCCACAATTCCGCACCATATGTTAGCACAGGTGCGTTTTTTGCTTTGTAGACCTTCAGAATTGGGAGCAGGGAGCTTGGGTGGTTATAACTAAGTAATTTAATTAACGTTTTAGAGCGTGCTGTGGCCTTCATAGAACTTTGTTTAAAATGATTGGCCCAGGGCCCTGTATCTGTAAAAATCCCCCCTAAGTAATTGAATCTGTCTGTTTGTTCTATAGGCCTGGTATCTAAATACCAGTTATATTTAACTCGCCTTTTCCCAAAAACCACCACTTTGGATTTGTGCTTATTAATGTTCAAGTAGTTAAGAGCACAATAATCACTAAATTTCCTCATCAGTCTTCTCAAGCCTACTTGGGAATGTGCCATCAGAACCATGTCGTCAGCATATAGAAGGATGTTAATATGTCTGTTGAGGATCTTTGGCATGTGCAGGTCTGTGGATTGGAGAAATCCTGGAATGTCATTGACATAAAGGTTAAACAACGTTGGGGCCAAGATGCATCCTTGTCTGACTCCTTTATAGGTGGGGATGCTCTGAGTAAGAGAGCCACTGACCCCGGTACGGACTTTCAGACATGTGTTTGTGTAGAGGGCCTTTATCAGGAATAGTAATCTGGGTTCCATGTTTAACTTGGCCAGCTTCTTCCATAAGATGTCTCTGTTTATAGAGTCAAATGCTGCGCTAAGGTCTATAAAAGAAGTAAATAAATGTTTGCCATCAGTTGTATATTTGGTAATAAGATGATGTAACACAAAGCAGTTATCTATTGTAGAATGTTCGTGTCTGAACCCGGCCTGTTCTTCCCCAATTATATTTTTCTCAATTACCCAGTCCTCTATTTTCCTCAAGAGATGTTTTGCATACATCTTAGCTGTTATATCGATCAGGCTTATGGGTCTATAGTTTTTTGGATCTTCCTTGTCTCCTTTTTTATGTATGGGAACTACAATGGAAAGTTCCCATCCTGCTGGGATGTGGCCGGTCTTGTCTATGTATGTAAACAGGCTTGCCAATAGTGGAGCCCACCAGTCACTATGTGTCTTAAAAAGTTCAGGAGGCAGGAAATCCTCACCTGGTGCCTTACTGGGTTTCAGTGACTGTATAATGCATTTAATTTCTGTCACTGTAACAGGTTTCCAGGTAGGAAGATTATCAAGGATCCGGGGCTGAGTCATCATCTTTCCTGAGTTATCTTGCTCAGGGGTAGCAAATAAGGTGGTATAGAAATCCTCCCAAATTGAGGCTGGGATGGGAATATCAAGTAGGAGCCTACGCTCGTTCAACAAGCCAGATGCAAGATTCCAAAATATAGCTGGGTTGGGCCCTTTTGCTGCATTTTCAAGCTTAGACCAGACTGCGGCTGTATATTGAGCTTTCTTATTAGCTATTAGTTTCTTGTAGTTGCGTCTGAGCTTTAACATCTTTGCATGTTTACTTGGTGTAGGATTTCTTTGGACCAAACGCATGACTGCTCTTAGTGACTTTTTTGAACGAGAACACTCAAGATCGTACCAATGTGATCTAATGGACTGTCGATTCCTGACTGGCAAGTTCTGTATAAAAAAGTTTCTTAGTGTGCTACACAAGTTAGAATATCCAATAAGGATTCTGTTTGGGTCTTGAGTGGGTGTAGCAACCATTTTCACCCAGGATTGGGCCCTCTCAGAGTTCATAAAACTAAAAATTGCCTTTGTATCCACCTTGCACCAATTGAGCCTCCTGGCTTGCCTCACTTCAAGGTTAGAAAGTAGTTTCTTGTCATGTGCTGTGGGTGGTCTTAAATCAGATTTGACATAAAAATTAACTGCAATTGGTTGATGATCACTATCTTCCCTTGTATAGATTTGGATATCTGAAAAGAAGTTTGATTTTTCCATTGAGACACATATATAATCCAAGACACTGCTAGACTTCCCAGCATGGAAGGTGAAGGGATATATAAAGCAGCTGCTTTTGCCTCCTAGTATGTGAAGGTTACATGTGTATGTCAAGGAGATCAGATTGGAGCCCGCCGCGTTCCTTTTAGAGTCTCTGGAGTGCCAGGGTGGGTCCTTTGTCAAATAGGTCTCCGGAATAATGCCCAAGTGTACATAGTCTTGCAAGGAGGCACCCACCCTAGCGTTAAAGTCTCCCAATAGGATCACAATGGCTTTGTGATATTTTATATTTATCTCCACGATTGTCTTTTCTAATTGCACCCAGATGTCAGGGGAAAAACATGGGGATGAAGATGGGGGTAAATATGCATTTAGCAGCACTACTTCAGTTGATTTGTATTTGAATTGAATAGCTTGGAAGTAGTAGGGGTCTTCTCTAAGGGCCAATTGGTGCCCTTGCCAGCCCATCTCTGCCTTAGCAAATACACATAATCCCTCAGAGGCCCGCCCTTTTGACTTAAATTTTCGAGCGGGTGTAGACCAGGCTCTAAAGCCTGTTAACTGGGCTTCTTCATCACTGGTGGTTAACCATGTCTCTTGGAGTGCTATAATGTCAAATTTGGAGAGGAAATCCAATAGGTCTCCATCTGACATCCTGTTCTTCCAACCGGATATATTCCATGACAATATCCGAATAGAACTTTCTTGTTTTTTTTCTAGAGGGGTGATTAGCATTGTGTTGGGGTTCATAGATGAATGATGTGGCTTATATAGTCAATCTGCAGGTAAAATAAGGTCCAGCATTCCTTCAGTGTCTAAAAAGACACATTGATTAAAATTTTGTCTTCCTTTATCTTTCTCTTGCTGGTGAATGAGGCCAGAAACGCTGAGTAGAGGCTTACATGTGCCTGAGTTGTTGGAAACCCATTATAATAAAAAACCATACATACATACAGACATACCATGCATAAAATTGTAAAGGCCTAGGTGGAAAGGGAATCTCAATTCCCCCATGCCTGGTGGCAGAGGTGGATTTTAAGCAGCTTACCAAAGGCAAGGAGGGACGGGGCAATTCTAATCTCTGGGGGGAGTTGGTTCCAGAGGGTCGGGGCCGCCACAGAGAAGGCTCTTCCCCTGGGTCCCACCAAGCAGCATTGTTTAGTTGATGGGACCCGGAGAAGACCCACTCTGTGGGACCTAACTGGTCGCTGGGATTCGTGCAGCAGAAGACGGTCCCGGAGATAATCTGGTCTGGTGCCATGAAGGGCTTTATAGGTCATAACCAACACTTTGAATTGTAACCGGAAACTGATCAGCAACCAATGAAGACTGCTGAGTGTTGGTGTAACATGGGCATATTTGGGGAATATGCTCTCAGTGTACATAAAAGAGAAGATAGGTTTGTCAAGAATCAAGGAACAACATGATAGGCCAAGTACAAATATTAGGAACAAGTCAATATAAATTGTAAGGATACAAGCAACAAAGTTAGTGGGAGGAGATGGGTGATAGGAATGATGACAAAATTAATAGTAGTGCAGACTTAGTAATTAGTTGTCAGTGGTGAGCGAATTATTTGTTTAGCAGAGGGATGGCGTTTGGGAAGAAACTGTTCTTGTGTCTAGTTCTTCTGGTGTGCAGTGTTCTATTGTGTTGTTTTGAGGGGAGGAGTTCCAGCAGTTTGTGTCCAGGATGTGAAGTGTTTGTAAATATTTTAACAGCCCTCTTTTACAACTTAAACATAAGGATACACTTTCTGACAATGAGACAGGCAATTTATGGAATAGCTTGCCTTCTGGGGTTGTGCATTCTCCATCACTGAAGGTTTTCAAAAATAGACTGGACAAAGGTTTGACTGGAATAGTACATGACTCCTGCTTTGAGCTAGGCATTGGACTAGAAGACCTTTGAGGTGCCATCTAACCCTATGACCAGTGAAGTGTTGCAAAATATTTACTATCACATGGTGGGAGTGGCTTATTGCGTAGGTGTGTCTTGATGGTCATGTGACCTGGTAGGAGTGGCTTGCCGGCCGTGTGGTCAGGTGGGTGTGGCTTGAAAATCATGTGACTAGGGGTGGCTTAAAGGTCACGTGACTGGATGGGAGTGGCTTAATGACCAAGATAAGTTTTCAAAAAGGTGCTTGAACTCTTTTTCGGTTGATTAAGTCACATTATTTGAATAGCCAAAAAAGGGACAAATGATAGACAGCATTATTGGTTGAGGAGTGCAATAACATTAAGGTTTTGTACCGAACCCACAAGGTTCAGTATGATAACAGATTAGGCAAGTAGCTCCATTTTCTTTAATTGCTATAAAAGTTCAGTTCTAGATAATGATTAAAATGATTAAAACCTTTACGGCTAAAACATACTATTTATTTCCTATTTTAAAAGTGTTTTGTCGGGCTCTCTGGTAGAATCCTCCCAAAAATTCACAGGTACAAATTTCAGGCACACGTTTGAAAATTCAAAACAATGTTCTTTATAATGAAAATTCACTTAAACTAAGCCCTCTTTTGGTATAGCAAACAGCACTCATCTCCAAACAAACTGGTAATTTGTACAAGTCCCTTATCAGTTCTGTGATACTTAGCTTGCAGCTGTGAGGCAATTCACAGTCCTTCTTCTTTCACAAAGTGAAACACACTTTGCCCTGGTTTAGTTTCAAAGCGGGGAAAAATCAGCACACAAAAGGTCAGTCAGTAAAGCAGTCACGAAACACAACGATCAGATAATCCTCCACAATGGCCAAACCCACAGGCTGCTCTTTATAGCAGCCTCACTAATTACCCCAGCCCCACCCAACCACAGGTGGCCTCATTTTCTTTGATAATAATCTCTCAGTTGTTGCTGCCTATGCATCGCTCTCCGCATGCGTGGCTGTATCATTAACTCTTGTTCTGAATCCAAGGAGGAGCTAGATAATTGATCTCCTTCTGAGCTGTCTGCCACACTCTCCTCCTCCCTGTCACTCATGTCTTCTTGGTCAGAGGAGCCTTCATCAGCAGATTCCACCGGGGGCAAAACAGGCCTGCGGCATGTGGATGTCTCCCCCACATCCACAGTCCTTGGGGCAGGAGCTGGGCCAGAGCTAACCACAACAAAAAGTAACTAAGGATCATGCTAAGCTACTAGAGAAGGAAGGACAATTTAAAAAAGCGATTAAGTTTTCAATAAATAGTTGCCTAAACTTACTACCCCCGTGGGGGCACCAACCCATTATTGCCTATGACCCTATCATTGAGGAATTATTGAATCCACTTTTCTTCCTTATCTTCAACAGGAACTTCCGTTCCAAAAGAAGAGATTTTGGAGCATTACGAAAGTCCCTTGAAGAATCTCAGCCTGGCAAACATGAATGCTACAAGAAATCAGTCTGACTTTAATAATACCTATGATTTCCATGAACACGAAACTGTCATCTCCTCAATCACATTAATCTCCTGCTGCGTAGGACTCCCATTGAATGGAATAGTCATCTGGCTACTCGGCTTTCGGATCAAGAGAAACCCTTTCACCGTGTTGATTCTGAATTTAGCTATTTCTGACTTTGGGTTTCTCATAACTGAAGCTATACATTCAATTGGTTATTTTGCAGAAGTTGAACTATTTCAAATTTGGGTGATATTTTATTTCTTCGATGTCATTTATATCGACGGCATGTTTCTTCTGACAGTTATCAGCACTGACCGATGTGTTGCTGTTCTCTTCCCAATGTGGTATCACTGTTCCCGGCCAAAGCATTTGTCACCTGTGATGTGTGCTCTTCTCTGGATCTTCTCTTTCCTACTGGTTGGAATTTGCAGCATTCACGGGAATTTACTTTTTCCTTATGTCCCCTGGGATCTTGATCTGATTGTGACTGCTATGCTTTGCATTCCAGTGAGTGCAATCTCTACTCTGATCCTATTCATGAAAATATGTCTTAAATCTGAACAAGTGAAACGGGGAAATCTTTTAGTGATGATCTTAATTAATCTTCTCTGTTTCCTTATTCTTACCTTTCCACTATATATTTTTTTGTTCACTAGGTTTTTTTGGGTCACCAATGATACCTCGGTCAGTTTCCTATCTTTTTTATATTTTAAGCTCTTTGCCTGCCTGAACAGCAGTATTAACCCAGTAATCTATTTTCTGGTTGGGAGAAAGAAACAAGCTCAATCCAGGGAGAGCATGAAGGCCACTTTTCAAAGAGTCTTCAAAGAAGATGAAGTTCCTGAACCCAGATTATTGGGTATTGGAAGTACATCTGTTCAAGGTATGTTAGAAGCAGTAATGCGTAGTAAGTTTATGCACTATATTAAATATTTAATCATTTTTATTGTCCTTCCTTTTCTAGTACCTTTGTATGACACTTAATTACTTTTAAAGTAGGACATAATTAAATAGTACAGTTTTATAGTTTATAGTTTAGAAACATAGAAACATAGAAGACTGACGGCAGAAAAAGACCCCATGGTCCATCTAGTCTGCCCTTTTACTATTTCCTGTATTTTATCTTACAATGGATATATGTTTATCCCAGGCATGTTTAAATTCGGTTACTGTGGATTTACCAACCATGTCTGCTGGAAGTTTGTTCCAAGGATCTACTACTCTTTCAGTAAAATAATACTTTCTCATGTTGCCTTTGATCTTTCCCCCAACTAACTTCAGATTGTGTCCCCTTGTTCTTGTGTTCACAGTAACCGAATTTAAACATGTTTATAGTTTATTAGATTTGTATGCCGCCCCTCTCCGAAGACTCGGGGTGGCTTTTACCCATAAATGCTTTAATCATTTTAATCATCATCTAGAACTGAACTTTTATAGCAATTAAAGAAAATTAAGCTACTTGCCTAATTAGTTATCATATTGAACCTTTTGAGTTCAGTTCAAAACCTGAAAATGTTATTGCACTCCTCAACCAATAATGCTGTCTATCCTTTGTCCTTTTTGTGGCTATTCAAATAATGTGAATTAATCAAATGAAAAAAGAGTCCAAGCACCTATTTGAAAACTTAGCTTGGTCGGTAAGCCACTCCCACTCAGTCACATGATCTTTAAGCCACCCCCGGTCACATGATAGTCAAGCCACTCCCATCTGGACACATAGCTGGCAAGCCACACCCACGAAATAAGCCACACCCACAGTGTGGCAGTAAAAAGGTGGCTGTGCACACCCCCAAAAGGACTGGCTCAGTTCCTCTGGGCTCTGCCTCTGGCAGTGTTTTGAAATGCGCTGTTGCCTGCGAGGAGGCAGCATGGCAGGGATTGAGGCTTACCTCCTCTTCCTTGCAAGAAGGAATGCATGTCAAAATGCTGCTGGAAGTTGAGCCCAGAGGAGCCGAGCCAGTCCCGCGGGGTTTGTGTGCACCCACCTCTCACTTGCTCTCTCTCTCTCTCTCTCCCGGCTGAGAGCCACTCTTTTTGGCTGGGAGAACAGAGAGAGCAAACAAGAGGTGGGTGCACACACACTCTGGGTTCTGCCTATGGCCATTTAAAATGTGATTCTGCCTTTGGGGAAGAGGAAGCGAGCATCAATCCGTCTGTCACTGCCTTCTCGTAGAAAGGGTGCATTTGAAAACACTACCAGAGGCAGCCAAGGGGAGTTGAGCTAGTTTCGCAGGCTGTGCACGCACCCACTTCTCACTTGTGTTCTCTCTCTCTCTCTCTCTCTCTCTCTCTCTCTCTCACACACACACACACAATGGAGTTGCAAGTCCCAGATAGGATGCACATCTCATGGCCCACTCCACCCTGCCTTACATGCCACCTTCAAATTGCACCCCTCTGTAAGCCGTGCATCCTACTTGACTCTTGTAGCTCCATCACATTTTCTCCATCACATTTTCTACATTTTGTAAAAGAAAACTTCTCGTGAGTACAAAGAATTTGATTGAACTCGCAAGAAGTTTTCTTTTACATTGGGCTTCTCTGGACACAACACCAAGAAATGCAAGGGAGCTACAAGTGTCAGATAGGACATGCATCTTACGTCTTACCCCACCCTGGACGACCTGCCACCCCCAAATTTCAACCCACTATAAGACGAACATCCTGCATGAAACTTGTAGCTCTGTCAAGTTTCTCGGTGCTGTGTACAGAGAAGCCCTTTGTAAAAGAAAACTTGAGAGTTCAAGAAGTTTGATTAAACTTGTGAGAAATTTTCTTGTACAATGGGCTTCTCTGGACACAACTCAGGAATATGACGGAGCTAGAAGTGTCAGGTAGGATGCACAACTCATGGCCCAACATGTCCCACCTGCCAAAAATGAGTTTCCATGAGATTTGTCAGGTCATTCTTAATCTTGACTCAGTCGGTCAAAGTGAATATGCCTTCTGCCGCACGAATCCCAGCGACCAGTTAGGTCCCACAGAGTTGGCCTTCTCCGGGTCCCGTCGACTGAACAATGTCATTTGGCGGGACCCAGGGGAAGAGCCTTCTCTGTAGCGGCCCCGACCCTCTGGAACCAACTGCCCCCAGAGATCAGAATTGCCCCCACCCTCCTCGCCTTTTGCAAGCTCCTTAAAACCCACCTTTGTCGTCAGGCATGGGGGAACTGAGATATGCCCTTCCCCCTAGGCCTATACAATTTATGCATGGTATGTTTGTGTGTATGTTTGGTTTTTTAAATTAGGGTTTTTTAAATTATTTTAAATATTAGATTTGTTATATGTTGTTTCACTATTGTTGTTAGCCGCCCCGAGTCTAAATAAATAAATAAATGAACGAACAAACAAACAAACAAACAAACAAATAAATAAAATAAATAGTACAGTTATTAAGAATTATTGAATCAATTTTTTTTTCTTTTCTCCTAATAGGAACTTTGATTCTAAAAGAAGAGACATTTGATCATTAAAAAGGCTCTTGATGATTTTCAACCTGCAAACATGAATGCTACAGCAGAGTATTTAAACTATAATATTACCAACTATTTTGACAAGGATCAAAATAACCATATTATATTATATTGTCAGTCATATTCATCTCCTTAAACATCTACTTAAAAGCCAGATTGGCAACTCTCTCCAATCAATTTCTTCTCTTGGTGTTTCCATATCCTTTCATCTTGCTTGTAAAACTGGCGCTTTTTTTCTAAATTTCTCCAGGGAAATGATATCTTTTCAAACTACTGTACATTGTCAACAAAATCTGATAGGAGATATTATCTCATGATGCCTTGCTCTGTCATGTAATGTGGAGTCGGAGGAGGTGTAAACTAGAGAAGGGAGAATTACACACAGTTTGGAAAAAGGCAGGAGCTAAAAAGCCAGGATTGGAAAAAAGAAAAAAAAACACCCACACAACTCTTTATTAAAGATGTCAAACTAAAGTGCACTTCCATATGTACAGAATACATACTTTAAATATGCAAAATGCCAGTACAATTTTGGCAATACAGTAGCAAAACCAGAGTTGCCTATTGTTCCTGAGGTGGGTGGATGGATAGAGATAGATAGATAGATAGATAGATAGATAGATAGATAGATAGATAGATAGATGATAGATAGATAGATAGATAGATAGATAGATAGATAGATAGATAGATAGATAGATAGATAAAAATAAAAGTATAAACCTATAATGGTAAAGTAAAACCTTAGAGAAACATCAGCCCTTGACTTCCCACCCTCCTTTGGCATGAAGACAGATGCAAAATATGAATTAAGCAGTTCTGCTTTCTCTCCACTCTCTGTTAATTCTTTACCATCTTCTGCTATTAGTGGACTGATTACATCTTTGACCTTTTTCTTACATTTTTATGTATTGAAAGAAACTTTTTTCAATTGTTTTTGACATTTGTTGAAAGTCTTACTTCATTTGAAAGCCTTAGCTTTTCTAATTCCACCTTTGCAGATTGGGCTGTTTGTTGATGTTTTGCCTTAATTGTGTGTTCCTTTTTCCATTTTTGTTGGCACTTATTTTTTTCTTCTTTTAGTTGGTCAGAGTGTCCTTTGTGCAACCATGTTGGATTTCCCCCCATGGTTTTCTGGTCTTTCCTTTTTAGTGGTATTGATAACAACGACTGATTTATCTCCACCCTTGATGTCCTTTATCGTATGCCAGGCAACAAACCCCATATATGGAAACAGCATTAACCACAGATGTTGCTGTATCTAAAACAATCTCAAAAGAGTTTACAAACACTGCTAAAGCAGTGTTGACCTCCATTGCCTTGATTCATTGAATATGATAAACATGGTTTATATACAAAACATAGCTGGTTTAGTGTAATGAGCTGCAGAAAAGGCAGAGAATGAATCACTTGTTGTGCTGAAAGTAAAGCTTCTTTGTTTGTAAAGTGTCAGGTAAACCCCAAATGGTCTCTCTGAACCCTTGAAATATGTTTCAAAATTTTCGCCGTGTTACAAAACTTAATTAGCCAGTTCCCTTCTATTAACCGAGCTACTGGTTTTTGAATTGCACTTTGGAATCAAATATCAGAATAGCTTTTTCGTGTTTTATTTCTGAAAAAGAAGGCAGACTTTGAAATTCACCCTCTTTTTTCCCCTTTGCTTTTCTGACTCAAGCTAAGAATATTTAGTTATTTATTTGTTCACGGGTTCATTCATTCATTCCTCTGAAGGCAGAACAAGAAGCAATGGACGGAAACTAACCAAGGAGAGAACCAAACTAGAATTAAGGAGAAACCTCCTGACAGTTAGAGCAATGAATCAGTGGAACGTCTTGCCATCAGAAATTGAGGGTTCAACACTGGAGATTTCTTTTTTTTTAAGTTTCTTTATTATATTTTCACATTGAAGAAATTTCAGATCACATTTTGTTCTATTTTTACAGATCACAAACCTTCTTTGTTAGCGAGTTACATTATTTTTTAACCTACTACATTCACTAGTGTGCATTATTTCTTATACATTTGTTGTCTAATATTTATTACAATTCCTGAATGATAAATAAAAATATTTACAAGGTATCTGTCGTTCATTTCAATTGTACTGTTGCCTGTTATTAGATTATTTCTATATTCTCTTTTGAATCCATTCATGCCATTTTTGCCATGTTCTTTTTGATTTGTTGATTTTATTTCCCTTAATTGAATTAGTGATTTCGTCCATTTCCACACAGTTATATATTTTATCTATTAAATTTTCCATTGGGGTCTGTTCGTTCTTCCATAATTGTGCTATTGCTAATCTTGTTGCTGGGTTTATATGAGTTATAAGAAATAAGGTTTGTTTGGAGTAATGTCTCCTCCAAATTCCTAACAACATACCTTCTGGGGTAGATTCTAATTCTTCTTTGATTATCTCAGTGAGCCAGTTATGGAGATTTCTAAGAAGAGATTGGACAACAATTTGTCTCAAATGGTAAAGGATATCCTGCTTGAGCATGGGTTTGGACTACAAGACCTCCCAGGTCCTTCCCAAGTTTGTATTTCATTCATTCATTCATTCATTCATTCATTCATTCGTCCGTCCGTTCGTTCATTCATTCATCCATCCATCCATCCATCCATTCATTTATTCATCCATCCATCCATCCATTCATTCATGTTTTCTCATGGTGATGCTTTTCCACCTCAGTGATGAAGATGATGGAGAGATTCTCTTCCATTATGTTTCTTTTTGGTCACAGGGCAGTGTCCTGAGCTGCCCATTATTCCTAAGCTGAGAAAGCTTAAGGAGAAGAACTTCTCCTTGTTTGCTTTGGGATTGAATTGGACTCTGAGAAAACAGTCAGAAGACTTCTTAAAGGTGATTCTACAGAAGATGATTCTATTCAGGCCTTTTCTCCAATTGACCAAGTGAGTGAAGGCCTGCATGTTCCACTCATGACAAGTTCATCAAAATTCTCTTCCCTTTGGACCAAAATGCTAGAATACTTTTTCTTCTTCTTCAGATTGAATGAGAAATGTTTGGAAGGAAATACAGAAACTTTTTGACTTTGTGGGAACCAATTTGGAATAAAAGTTGTATTTGCTTTTAAAAAATGTACACTGCAACATTTGGAAACAGGACAAAATGGGCAAGATGGTGGACACTTGCATTGATGACACATGGATTTGTTTGGGTAAGGAGGAAGTTGCTGTCACATTTAACAATTATGTCTTATAAGGCATTACTTCTTTAATGGGCCTTGATTCCAGGAATTTGACATCAAGATTAGATTGCTTCTTTATCAGATAGCCTTTGGTTGTCAAGATACAGTTGTGGTTTCAAGTACTTCCTTGCATACTGTGTGTTATACAATATAATGCTGCAAAATTCAGAGGAAAATGTGCAAATTCTCTTTTATTTTTGCTGAGAAGCTTGGCCCAGCTCCATCCTCCTTCCCAACTGCTCTTATATCAAATGCAGGCTAAGAGAACTCATTGAAAAAAGAACCTCATGCTTAAATTCTGAAAGGGACCAGCCATTCTCATCAGGAGATTCATCATCAGGTATGTCTTCAATGAAGGTAGAGTTTCTTTTCTGGTAATAGTTATTTGCAATATACTCATTTTTTGAGTTTAACATAAGACTTAGTATGAGGTCATCTAATCCCACAGGATCCTCTGGCCAATATTAGAACTCAACTTTTTTCTCAGGATAATGTGACAACAATCTTCCCATCTCTGACTTGTTGGCTGGTGTGTTTTTGGCTTTGGTTGAGTGTCTTTTATCTGAGAACTTTTTCTTCATGAGAGAAAGATAAAGAGGAATTGCTCAATATTTGGGCAGGAAAACCCAAGAAAATCCCAGAAGCATCTAAGAATTGATGATCTGGTCTTTGAACTGCAAGCCAATATGGGCAACTTTTTTTTTTTTTTTTTTTATTTATTTGTTTTGTCAAGTATTTATTGGAAGCATGTAAAGATATAATAGTATTCATATACTGTACATAATACTAGTAAGAAGAAAAGAAAAAGAAAAAACAAGAAGAAATATTAGATATAGTAATATTCATATGCATGGTACTAATAAAAAAATAAATAAAACCATTAGGACAGGGGAAGGAAGGCACACTGGTGCACTTATGCTTGCCCCTCACTGACCTCTTAGGAATTGGGAGAGGTCAACAGTGGATAGTCTAAGGGTAAAGTTTTGGGGGTTAGAAGATGATACTACAGAGTCAGGTATGAGTTCCATGCTTCAACAACTCGATTACTATATTTTTTACAGTCAAGTTTGGAGTCAGGTAGTGAGTTCCATGCATCAATTACTCGGTTGCTAAAATTGTATTTGGAGTGGTTTACATTACATTTGTATCTGTTATGTGCTCGTGTGTTGTTATGGTTGAATCTAAAGTAGTCATTGACAGGAAGGATGTTGTAGCAGACGATTTTTATGGGCTATGCTTAGATTGTGTTTAAGGCGACATAGTTCTAAGCTTTATAAACCTAGGATTGTAAATCTAGTTTCATAGTCTGTTGTGAGTGGAGGAGTAAAAGGCTCTTCTGGTAAAGTATCTCTAGACATTTTCTAGAGTGTTTATGTCTGAAATGTGGTGTGGGTTCCAGACCAATGAGCTGTATTCAAGGATTGGTCTGGTGAAAGTTTTGCATGCTCTGGTTAGTAGTGTAAGATTGCCGGAGCAGAAGCTGCGTAGGATTAAGTTAACAACTCTTGAAACTTTTTTGGCGATATTTGTTTATTTACTATAAGTAATCAGTTCAACTTCTTGGCAGAATTGTGAACAGTTCTAGAGGCAAAAGTTATAAATGATTCAAGAACGTCATGTCTACTACAGAGATCTCTCAAGAAGAACAGCAAACCAAAACAGTAAAAAATAACAATGCAATCTTTCCTTTTCCAGTTGACTCTTTTCAAAGTATTTTCCCATCAAATCCCTGCTGAATTGTATTAGGTACTGTTCATTTGAAATAGGTAGTCCTCCACTTACAACCATAATTGAGCTTGGAAATACAGACATGCTGTTCATTAAGTAGGTCATACATAAAGTTGCCCAATTTTACTACCTGTTTTGTGACAATTGTTAAACAAATGCTGTGGTCAACAGAATTTTGACTAGGAGTCATAAGTACATTTTTAAATGTCTTTCATAACTTTGAACAATCACTAAGAAACTGGCTGTAAATTGAGGACTATCTGAAGGTTCAAAGTTACACATCATCAGTGAAAAACATGACTCCCTATTATATGAATATAGAAACATAGAAGACTGACGGCAGAAAAAGACCTCATGGTCCATCTAGTCTGCCCTTATACTATTTCCTGTATTTTATCTTACAATGGATATATGTTTATCCCAGGCATGTTTAAATTCAGTTACTGTGGATTTACCAACCACGTCTGCTGGAAGTTTGTTCCAAGGATCTACTACTCTTTCAGTAAAATAATATTTTCTCATGTTGCTTTTGATCTTTCCCCCAACTAACTTCCGATTGTGTCCCCTTGTTCTTGTGTTCACTTTCCTATTAAAAACACTTACCTCCTGAACCTTATTTAACCCTTTAGCATATTTAAATGTTTTGATCATGTCCCCCATTTTCCTTCTGTCCTCCAGACTATACAGATTGAGTTCATTAAGTCTTTCCTGATACGTTTTATGCTTAAGACCTTCCACCATTCTTGTAGCCCGCCTTTGGACCCGTTCAATTTTGAATATATTACTCAAATGGCTCTTATGAGACCAAATAATGTGTCTTGAACCTAAGGTTAAGACAACCTAAGGTTAAGACAATACTGCAAAAACATCACAATATGGTATGCTTTGTATTTGCAATTCCTTATGTAATCATTATGTAATAATTATGAATATACAGTAAATAAAGAGGATTCCTTTCAAAAAAGCAAATCTTTGATTTTGCTTTATAATAAAAGCCAACAGAGTTCTGCATAAACAGAGGGATAGAGGGATAGAATCAAGATCAGATGAAGTGTCAATACCACTTTATAATGCTTTGGTAAGGCCACACTTGGAATATTGCTTTCAGTTTTGGTTGCCATGATTTGTAATTTTGTAATTTATTTATTTTGTCAAACAATTATAGGGTGATAATTGGTACAAATTAAACATTAGATAAGTAATGATAAAAAGTAACAAAAGAAGACAATAGGACAGGGACAGTAGGCACAGTGGTGCGCTTATGCATGCCCCTTACAGACCTCTTAGAAAGGGGGAGAGGTCAATTGTAGATAGTCTAAGGTTAAAGGTTTTGGGGTTAGGAGTAGAAACCACAGAATCAGGTAGTGCATTCCAGGCGTCGATCACTCTGTTGCTGAAGTCGTATTTTTTGCAGTCAAGTTTGGAGCGGTTGACATTTAGTTTAAATCGATTTTGTGCTTGTGTGTTGTTGCGGTTGAAGGTGAAGTAGTCATTAACAGGCAGGACATTTTGGTATATGATTTTATGAACGATAATTAAGTCGGAACGGAGACGACGGAGTTGTAAGTTGTCTAAACCAAGAATTTCAAGTTGTCTAAACCAAGAATGATGTAAAAAAGATGTGGAGACTCACGGAAGAGTGCAGAGAAGAGCAACAAGGATGATTTGGGGATTGGAGGCTAAAAGACATGAAGAACAGTTTCTGGAATTGGGTATATCTAGTCTGATGAAAAGAAGGACTAAGGGCAGGTGTGGGCAGCTGCCTGGATGGGTGGGAATGCAGTGGGGTAGCGAAAATGGAGTTATAAAATGGCGGCCAAGTTTTGACTATGTGATCGTGGGGCTGCTGCGAAGGTTGTAAGTGTGAAAAAGGGGCATAAGTCACTATTTTCAGGGCTGTTGCGACTTTGAACAGTAAATGAACCGTTGTAGGTCGAGGACAACCTGCTTTCACCCCTAGATGTTTTCTGTGGAGCTTCAAAATGGTTCTAAAAATGCTTCTAGAAGAGTGCACCAATCAGACAGATAGTCCTCGACTTCTGACCCCAATGGAGGCCAACATTTCTATCTCCTGAGTAAGACGGTTATTAAGTGAGTTCTGCCTTATTTACCATCTTTCTTGCTACAGTTGTTAAGTGAATCCCTGCAGTTGCTTGTCAGAAGGTCCCCAAAAATGTTCACATAACCCTGGGACATTACCACCATTATAACTATGGACTAGTTGTCAAGTGTCCAAAGTTTGATCCAATAAACCCTTTATTTTTCTAACAAGTTTGGAGCGGTCCTTCCTTCCTTTCTTCCTCCATCCCTCCATTCATTTCATTCTTCCTCCTTCCTTCCTTATTTGTTCCCCCCATTTCTCCTTCCTTCCTTCCTTGTTCCCTCTATTTTTCCTTCCTTCCTTCCTTCCTTGTTCCCTCCATTTCTCCTCCCCTCTTTCTTTCATTCCTTCTTTCCGTCCTTCCTTGTTCCCTCTATTTCTCCTCCCTTCTTGCTTTCCTTCCTTCTTCCCTCCATTTCCCCTCCCTCCCTCCCTTTCTCTTTTGCTTTCTTTCTCCCTTCCTCTTTCTTTCTTTGTCTGTTAGTCTGTCTGCCATTGTCTGTCTCTCTCTCTCTCTCTTCCAGAGTTTTATTACAACACATATAGATTCACTGATCTTTGTTTTTCCATCACCCCCACAAACGCCCCTCCCTTCCCCCAAAACCCCAGCATGCAATATTAAACAGCCTGGAAAAAACGCTTGTGTAAACACGGAGGCTGCATTGTGCCATATGTCTGCAGCTTGCAAATCAAGAAGGCCAGCAGTGGTGGAGGGGGCAGAGTTTGCTTGGGCTCTCTGTGCCATGCACGGGGGAGTTTTCTAGCATACTGCAGTTTTTCTTTCTTTCTTTCTTTCTTTCTTTCTTTCTTTCTTTCTTTCATTCATTCATTCTTTCTTCCTTTCTTTCATTTATTTACATATTCATTCATTCATTCATTCATTCATTTTGTCCAATACACAATAATACACAATGAAGGTAAGAGAGGATACCTTCAAGGAAATAGAATTAGAGAAACAATAGAAGAGAGAGTATAGGATAAAATAATCAATGAGAGAATAGAAGAGAAGATATAGGGATAGAAGAGAATATATATGGGATATAGGAGAGACAATAGGACAGGGGACAGAAAGCACTCTAGTGCACTTATGCATGCCCCTTAGGAATCTGAAGAGGTCAACCGTGGACAGTCTAAGGGTAAAATGTTGGGGTTTTGGGGATGATACTACGGAGTCCGGTAATGAGTTCCATGCTTCAACAACGCTATTACTAAAGTCGTATTTTTTACAGTCAAGTTTGGAGCGGTTAATATTGAGCTTGAATCTGTTATGTGCTCTTGTGTTGTGGTTGAAGCTGAAGTAGTCATTGCAGCATATAATCTTGTGGGCAATACTTAGATCATGTTTAATGCGTCTTTGTTCTAAGTTTTCTAGGCTCAGGATTGTAAGTCTAGTTTCGTATGGTATTCTGTTACGGGAGGAGGAATGCAGGGCTCTTCTGGTGAAGTATCTCTGGACATTTTCGAGGGTGTTAATGTCTGAGATGCGGTATAGGTTCCAAACAGATGAGCTGTATTCTAGGATGGGTCTGGCAAAAGTTTAGTATGCTCTGGTAAGTAGTGTGATATTTCCAGAGCAGAAGCTATGTAGGATTAGATTAACAACTCTTGAAGCCTTCTTGGAGATGTTGTTGCAGTGGGTTTTGGCACTTAGGTCTTTTGTAATTAGTACTCCGAGGTCCTTAACCGAGTGGGGATTATCTGTAACCGAGCTGGTGAAAATCGAGCTGGACAAAAATGTGTCTGAATTCTGCGGGGAGCTCCTGAATTTGGGATTAGCTCTCAAAGCCACCACCACCAGCCCCAGCCCCATAAAAGTTCGGTTCGCCCAACACTAGTTGTAACATGTCCTTTTCTCCTTTCATTTTCTGCACTCTCATCTAAATTTCTTTCCATCAAATGTGTAGGGTAGTGTAGGGTTTCCTGCCTAAGCAGGGGGTTGGACTAGAAGACCTCCAAGACCTCCTTCCAACTCTGTTGTTATTATTTATTTATAAATTGTGGAGCAATGAGCGATGAGCATAGGGTGTGCTTCCATCAAGACATTGTTGTTATGGGGAAAAATATATCAAGGTAAATGGTGCCCATCGATGCTTGCAGACTAATATTGGACAATTGTAAGAGACAATCCTTTCCTTGAATACAAAAGAAAAGTCAGGAGAAGTAAAAGGAACACAAACGGAAGACAAGATTAATGAGAAATTTAAACTTTTGAACATTTTAAACTTGTTTACTAATTTAGTTTTCCTTTCATGTATTCACTGTTGCCAATATTTCACCAGAAGAGCCCTTCACTCCTCCACTCGAAACAGAATATCCTACGAAAATAGACTAACAATCCTGGGCCTAGAAAGCCTAGAACTACGGCACCTAAAACACGATTTGAGTATTGCCCACAAGATCATATGCTGCAACGTCCTACCGGTCAATGACTACTTCAGCTTCAACCGCAACAACACAAGAGCACGCAACAGATTCAAACTTAATACGAACCGCTCCAAACCTGACTGTAAAAAATATGATTCCCAACAATCGAGTTATCGAAGCGTTTCTTTACTAAGTCATTACCGGACTCAATTGTGTCAACCCCTAACCCCCAACATTTCTCCCTTAGACTCTCCACGATTGACCTCTCCAAGTTCCTAAGAGGCCAGTAAGGGGCGTACATAAGTGCACTGGTGTGCCTTTCGTCCCCTGTCCAATTGTCTTTCCTTTCTCTCACTTATCATATATATTTTCTTTCTTTCATATATCCTCTCCTCTAAGTTCACTTTTACCCTTATATATATTACTACATGTCTATTTTTTTCCTATGTATTTGTGTATTGGACAAATGAATACATAAAATAAATAAAATAAATAAAATAAATAAAATAAATAAAATAAATAAAATAAATAAAATAAATAAAATAAATAAAATAAATAAAATAAATAAAATAAATAAAATAAATAAAATAAATAAAATAAATAAAATAAATAAAATAAATAAAATAAATAAAATAAATAAATAAAATTGACTTAATTTTAATAAAATATATGGGTCTATATATACATATTAAATTTTGGTGTATTATTTGCCTATTACCTGTAGCTGTGAAATATACAACTAACAAATTTCATTATTATATTTGAATTCAGCATGTGAAATTCATTAAGAAATGGCACATTTCATTTCAGCAATTTTAAAAAATTGAAAATTTGTAGAATCCTGATTGTGTTTGGTCTTAGTAAAGAAACTTTGGTGGCTTGATTGAAAGCTAAGAATGTTTAGACCTGTTTTGTGTGGATGTACAGAACTCATCAAGCAGGTACACTTTGAATTCCTCAAGAACACAATTCCTTTAAGTCATTTTGACAAGTTTCCTTTTTAAAAACTAATTTTATTTCCTCTTTAATTGCAGTGTCCTGGATTGTCCTCCTTCACCACAGAATTGAAGTGTTATATGCACATTTTGCACAATGGAGTTTCTACTTAATTTAACTAAAGGTAGGAGCACCATGAATTAAATCCTCCTCCTTTTCTGAAAGGTACTACTGTTGAAGAAAATCTCAAATGCTCATAATATTTATAAGTTTATTCCAAACTTTAAACTCTAGCACCAGTACATGAATTCCTGTAGTCCTCTATTTCCTGGGGTTGGAGGGATGTTGGCATTTTGAGAACATTCAATGGGTGCATTTACAAAATGGCTTCTGAGAGGATTTTTCACAAAGTAAGTCTTATGGAGAACGTAATAATATTAACACATCTGTGATCAGAGGTGGGCAGCAGGCAGGATGGGGTGGAACACAGTTCCACTGGCGGAAATGAAGCTTCATGCACAGCTCCAGCTGACTGGCGGATGTCGCTTCCTGGATTACCGGTCTCAGCTCAGCCCTCTTTTTTTCCCCATCCTGGTTCTGCTGTGTCTGCACTCCTTGCTTTTTTCCTCTTTCCTCCTTCCTGGCCTCGGATGAGCTTATCTCTCTCCTGCCTGGCTCCCCTCCAGCCTCACCCGGCCACCTCCTGAGTCCAGGAAGGAGGAAAGAGGAAAAAAGCAAGGAGCACACAGCAGCAGCAGCAGGGGGAAAAGGAGAGCCGAGCCAAGCCATGCCAAAGTGGTCTGGGCTGTGGTCTTTTTCCCCTTGCAAAGCCCTCGCTCCACCTGCAGCTGAGATGAAAAGGCATCATGTGGCAATAATAACCTTGTAACTCTCTCTACGCCTTCTGATATTTTTAAATCCCCCCTCCTGTTCTCCTTCTCCTCCTCGGAAAGCGGCAGGGAGACTAGCACTGGCAGGAGTTGCAGGGGGTCTTTTTCCTCCCCCCTCTTTTCTCAACAGCTGATCAGCACTGTTCACCTAGCTACCCAGCCTGAGGCGGGAGGGCGACCCAGGAAGGAGAGCACGAGAAATACAAAGCAAATTGTCACCCCAGCAAGCGGTGATATTGTAAGTGGGGGACTTAACAGTTCACTTGAACGGTGATGGTCGTTCAAGCCACTCCCATCTGGTCACATGACCAGTAAGCCACTCCTACCTAGTCACATGACCATCAAGCCACACCCACAAAATAAGCCTACCCCCACAGTGTGGCAGTAAAAATTTTGTCTGCCCATTACTGCCTGTGATAGTATTCTTACATTCTGTGATTTCCTCTATGCAACATCATCTTAGAATTGTTCTTTGGAGAGACGCAAAGATTGAAGTCAACATCTATGTTCCTCAAGAGAATTTTAAGAAAAATGTGTGATTGGAGGCCCAGACACATTTTTGAAAATGAAGGAAAGATGGGAAGAAAAGTTTCTGTTTCAAAATTTGTATTTTTAAAATATATTTTGAATTATTTATTAGGCTAAATCCTTCTAGGGCAGATAGCTCAGAGAACCCTATGAAGAATTATTATTGGCCTGATTATTGATCATTACAAAGACCCACAAACAGAAACACAGGAACTTAAATATGGAAAAGTGTCTAAAACACAATAGTATTTTTGCTGCCTGGTGTTATTGATCATAATCACGACTTGCAATAATTGTTTCTTCTCTAAAGGATATCCCCATGACAATTTTATCCTTGTGAACCTATTGTTGTTTGTGATTGAATATCACATCGTAAATGAAGGCACTGGGTATGAATTTCACAAGTAAGTATAATATAGTACAAAATATTTTCTTTTCAAGACTGCAGTCTTCCACTTGTTTCATAATATTCCAAAGAGATATTTTCTTCCCTGATCTGCACAGAGTTGCTACTGCAGTGGGGATCCTTTGTGATGAACGTTAGAGTTACAAACTGATCTTATGTAGCTTCTTCTCCAGAAACACTGAACTACTAACCAGAGCTTACAAAACATTGGTCAGACCAATACTCGAATACAGCTTGCCTGTATGGAACCCACATTGCATAACTGACATTGACACAATTGAGAGAGTCCAGAAATACTTCAAAAGAAGAGTCCTTCACTCCTCCTCTCGTAACAAACTACTTTACTCCTCCAGACTTCAAATACTATGGTTAGACAATTTACAACTACGTCACCTCCAAACTGGTTTACCTGTTGTTCATAAGATCATACACCATAACGACATTGTCAATGATGAAGTATTGGCTGACAAGAGGTCAATAAATAAGCAGTGGGTGACGATTAAATAGTATCAAATTAATTAAGTAGTATCATCCATCAAAATAATTAATGAAAAACAATGATAAATCAATATAATTAACTAATATCAATAGTCAATCTAATTAATTAATTAATATCAATAATCAGCCTACCTGACAATCAGTTAATTAATTATACTAATTAATGCAGAGATAACCAATCAATAATTAATATCAATGATAAATCTTTATATTTTTGATCTAGTGCAAGAGACAGAAAACACATCCCCCTAAGAGCAGCTCATCCCCAATTGAGAATTGCTAGGAAAGTGCCTTTGACAGCATATATGGGGTTGGCAGAGTTTTAAAAGCCAAACTTTCTGACTTTCAGTGGAAATGATGGAGTAGGACTCAGTTATATAAATAAGAACTCCAAAAATGCAAAGGTTATTGATCTACACTTAGTTATGTATATTATGGAGCATCAAATAGAAATGAGAGGTTTGGTATTATATAGAGTTGGAAAGTAGAAAGAACGTAGCAGAATCCAAGCAGAAAGTAGAAGAAATCAAATTCATTTCAGTCCATTAGAATCCCAGAAAAAGAAAAGAGGAGAAAAATGGATTATAAAGTAACAACAAAAAAGCATTTAGTAGAGTAAAATAAAATAAAATAAAATAAAATAAAATAAAATAAAATAAAATAAAATAAAATAAAATAAAATAAAATAAAATAAAATAAAATAAAATAAAATAAAATAAAATAAAATAAAATAAAATAAAATAAAATAAAATAAAATAAAATAAAATAAAATAAAATAAAATAAAATAAAATAAAATAAAATAAAATAAAATAAAATAAAATAAAATAAAATAAAATAAAATAAAATAAAATAAAATAAAATAAAATAAAATAAAATAAAATAAAATAAAATAAAATAAAATAAAATAAAATAAAATAAAATAAAATAAAATAAAATAAAATAAAATAAAATAAAATAAAATAAAATAAAATAAAATAAAATAAAATAAAATAAAATAAAATAAAATAAAATAAAATAAAATAAAATAAAATAAAATAAAATAAAATAAAATAAAATAAAATAAAATAAAATAAAATAAAATAAAATAAAATAAAATAAAATAAAATAAAATAAAATATAAAATAACAAACAAAACAAAACAAAATAACAAAATAAATAAATAAGACCTTTATCAGTTATACATTGAAGACCAAATTATAGTGCTAGCACAATCCTTTCAATTTATATTTGCCATTGTATACCTGTATTCATACTTGTAACCCCCTCCAAAGAATGTCAATCCAAATATTAAATAATGTGTCCTCTCTCTGCATTAGGTTTAGGTTTAGGTTTATTGGATTTATATGCCGCCCCTCTCCGCAAACTCGGGGCGGCTCACAACAATAATAAAAAACAGTACAGTACACAATACCAAATCCAATGCCAAATCCAATGCATTAGTTTCCCTTTCCTGTTTTTGGGGTTGTCCTTTACTTGTTCAGATACCCAATAATCCTAGTCTGTCCTCAGCCAGAATGGCTAATAATGGGGATTGGTGGGGATTTTACTGAAATGCATCTTGAAGATTTTGGGTTGAAACACTTGGGTCTGTACTGAATACAGTAATTCTCCAGCCTTATAAAAAGCATTGATTTTAGGGCTGTTAATTATTGTGGTCCTGTGCAGCTGGCAGCAGAGTTGGACAGTGAGGAGGCTGGGGAGGAACTTGGGCTAGGCCTGGAGTCTGGAGAAGGCTGGGTGCCAGAGGCAGAGATTTAACCAGGGCCAAGTGGGAGATTAGTCCCACCTCCAGAACCTCCAAAGGTTGACATGAAGAAAGAAGAACAGAAGGAGCCTGTTCTCAATAGACACATAGGTAGAGCTGCCAGAAGGCAAGAACAATTCCAGAGGAGGAGTAAGAGTAAGGCTTAGGGTAATTGGCTTCTCCTATGTAAGTCAAGAACATGACAGAGTCTGTTGAAAGAAGCAACTAAGTTTATCTCTAGTTCTCGTGGTTGCAACTCAAGACACAATTTCGTTCCTCTTTGAACTTGCCAAGTTTTTCCTGCAAATTGGTCCATGGCAGTTTGCCAAAGAAGAGCAAGGTTCGTGTGTGTTATCTGCCTTTCCCTGGAAAAGTTTAATCAGACTTGTTTTACTTGGCTTGGATTTATGATGGCTGCTAATGAAAGGGGTGTATATCAGTGCACTGATGTGCCTAACGTCCCCTGTCCAATTGTCTTTCCTTTTCTCATATATCATATATTCTCTCCCTCTCATCTACTTCTTTTCTTTTTTACTTACTATCTTTATATATATTACTTAATGTCTATTCTCTTCCATATGTATTGTATATTGGACAAAGAATAAATAAATAAACAAACAAACAAACAAATAAATAAAGTTTGTGAGACACTGTTTGTGCTGTTTTATTGGAAGCCTAGAGCAAAACAGTAATTTCCATCAGATAGTGAAAAAAAATACATATGTGTTAATATGTGCAAGTGAAAATTGTGTTTGTGTGTGTGTGTGTGCGCGCACATACATGTGTGTTTGTATATATATGAGAACTTGATTCTTTTTTCTTTTTTTTTAAGAATCACCTCTCCCGAAATTATGAACACCACTCTGAATACTTCTGAAATATTTTCTACAGATGATCAACCGTTTGAAAAATTAACACGAAATCTTATCAATGGGTTCATTGCCCTTATTTGCATTTTAGGCCTGGTGGGTAATGGAAGGACAATTTATCACCTGGCTTTTTCCATTAAGAGGAATCCTTTCACCACTCTCATCCTGAACCTCTCCATCGCTGATTCTGGGGTCCTCACATCCCTCATTGTTGCAGTTATATTTGTGGCGGTGTTAACTCTGGGTAAAAGAACATCCATTGTCCAAACCCTTTTCTTCTTATCTTTTGAGTTCTTTGTCTTCACCTATTCTGCCAGCCAGTTTCTGTTGATGGCCATCAGCCTGGACAGGTGTGTGGCTGTCCTTTTTCCACTCTGGCATCGCTGCCATCGTCCCTCAAATCTGTCCACCTTTGTTTGTAGCTTCATCTGGATCTTCTCCTTCCTGCTCTCTGCACTGCACTACATTCTGCATCAAACCAAGAGCTTTGGAAAGTCACCTTTCCTTTACCAGCTTATTGTGAATGGTTTACTTTGTACGCCTCTCATGGTTGTGTCTACTGTGACCCTCTGGATTCATATGAGGTCTAAATCACAACACAATCAAAGGAAACTTCTCACCACCATCTTGCTGGCCCTCCTCTTCTTCCTCCTTTTTTCTCTCCCAATGTATGTCTTATATGTCGTTTATTATTTTGGTTTCCGTCATCCTGACTTTTTGACAATTGGAATAGGATGTGCCACTCTCAACAGCAGCATCAACCCACTCCTTTATTTCTTAGTGGGGATGAAGAAGAGAGGAAAGAATCAGCCCAAAGCATCTTTGAAGGTAGCTCTGCAAAGAGTCTTCAAGGATGAGCAGGGCAACTCAGAAAGGCAGCATACAACAGAAGAAAACATATTGTGAAGTGTCATTATCATTGCATAATCATTTTTGTGAAGTGTTACTATCACTATACATTTATTATTGAAAACCATAAATAATATGTGCGTTCAATTAAAAAAATAAACCACATTTATTGAACAAAGCAGCTAACACCAAACAATATAAAATGGAAATATTGCTGCCTTGATAATTTCCAAAGTGAAAATATCTGTACAGAAAATGTCTGACTTCATATAATTCTTTTTCATTTTATAACATGAAATTATATGTCTGATTTCATCTACATTGTTTTAAAATCTCATAACATGAAATTATATGTCTGACTTCATATACGGTACATTCTTTTTTATATCAGACAACTACTGTTAGAAATATTTCCTTCTGAATGATATACAGTACTTTCAATGTAACTTTTATTGTTTTAAGTATGGCTATTTCCTCTAGATTGGCAAAGCTTTTGTCTCTAAAGCACTTGGAAGAAGAATATATGGCTTCACTAAAATTTTGCAAATTTGTCTACATAACGAAAGAAAAGAGAAGGGAATAAAATAAAATATGTACAAGATACATTTCCTGAAAGAAAATGTGACAATTTTGATCCTCACATATTTCAGACATGTTTGGTTATATTTAATAAAAGTTTATTAGGAATAATTTTCATTTGTTGCCTTTTTTTTAATATTCTTTACAAGTATGTAGGTTCCACCATTGTAAGCAGATGTGAGTTACAGCCCGGAATGTCCAGAACAGTGGTTCCGCTGTGGAAAGCGGAGCACCTAGGCCTGTTCCGGTTCTATGCTTGTGCACAAGCAGACGGAATGATTCTGGTAAATAATTACTGAGGGGTTTTTGCTTCTGCGCATGAGCAGAAGCAAAGAACCCGGCAATCTTTACTGCCGAGAAGACTCCTGTGCGCTGTTCCGGCTGCTGCCCATCTCCGGCCGCACCATGCCTGCGATGCCCCTGCAGGCAAGGTGGCACGGAGGACGGGAGTGGGTGGTAGTGTGGAGCCGCTGCTGTGAGAGGCGTGGGGGTGGGCAGGGTAAACGGCGGCCAACAGTTGCAGGCAGCCGCGAGAGGTGCCAGGGGCAGGCAGGGCAAAAGGCGGCAGGGAGCTGCCATGACAGGTGCACGGGTGGGGGAATGAATGGTAGCCACTTACCCTTTCTTAAGCTATTTCTGCAGAAGTGAAAAAAACCAGAAATCTCATCCTCGCGCGGGGGGCACATGCAGGCAGGGCAGGGGGCCTGCAGGGGGGAGGCATGTACACCCACCTCATTCCAGTAGAGCTAGGAATGGAAGCCCGCCCCTGACTGTAAGCTATTCTTCCCTGTCCTTCTTTTATGGAACTTTCAAGTCCATTTCTAGTTGGCATAAACCTTTCCTTTCAATCATAAATTTCTCTCTCTAATTTGAGCTACTGTTTTTATTTTTTATTTTATTTCATATACAGGTAATCCTCGACTTACAGCAGTTCATTTGTAACATTACAACAGCAATGAAAAAAGTGACATTTTTTTCACATTTACAACTATTGCAGCATCCCCATGATCAGTATTGGGTTGCTACCTGGATGGGGGAGAATAGCATTCCAGTAGTGAAAAGGCACAGATCCAGGTGACAAAATAGGTGGGCACTTGCATCGGAATGAGATTTAGCTTCTTCACATGTACAGGAATCAAAATCTTGCAAGAAGACTTGCAGGCACACAAGATTTTGGTGATTTGGAGCGATTTTATGCTTCCGTGCATGTGCAGAAGGAAAACAAATCACAGAAATTTCACTCAGCCACATGTCTTCTTGCACGTTTTGCTTCCCAGGGATGTTTAAATTCAGTTCCTGTGGATTTACCAACCACATCTGCTGGAAGTTTGTTCCAAGGATCTACTACTCTTTCAGTAAAATAATATTTTCTCATGTTGCTTCTGATCTTTCCCCCAACTAATCTCAGATTGTGCCCCCTTGTTCTTGTGTTCACTTTCTTATTAAAAACACTTCCCTCCTGAACCTTATTTAACCCTTTAAAATATTTAAATGTTTCGATCATGTCCCCCCTTTTTCTTCTGTCCTCCAGACTAAACAGATTGAGTTCATTAAGTCTTTCCTGATACGTTTTATGCTTAAGACCTTCCACCATTCTTGTAGCCCGTCTTTGGACCCGTTCAATTTTGTCTCCAAAACTGAACACAGTATTCCAAATGTGGTCTCACCAGCGCTCTATACAATCTCCCTCTTCCTGCTTGTTATACCTCTAGCTATGCAGCCAAGCATCCTACTTGCTTTTCCACCATTCAAACCATAATGCAATGTGCGTGTGACCTCCTGTGTGCTCCCCCACTCCCCATGCATGTGTACGCAGCCCCGCATGCTCCTCTATGTGCCATTTTGGGCCTAGTAGGCTTCCCTGAAGCCTCCTGGGAACAAACACGGGCTGTGGGGGGAAGCACTCTACTCCCCCAAACCCAGAGGTGGGCAGCAGGCAGGACAGGGTGGAATGAAGTTCCACCGGCGGAAATCAATCTGTGTGCACAGTTCCAGCTGCGGAAGTCACTTCCTGGATTACCGGTCTCGGCTCGGCTCTCCTTTTTTCCCCGTCATGCTGCTGCTGAGTCTGTGCTCCTTGCTTTTTTCCTCTTTCCTCCTTCCTGGCCTCGAATGAGCTTCTTTCCTGCCCGTCTCCCCTCCAGCCTCACGCAAAGTAAATTGTCACCCCAGCGAGTGACACTGGTGAGGTTGTAAATCGAGGATACCTAACAGTCCACTTGAATGATGATGATCGTTCAAGCCACTCCCACCTGGTCACATGGCTGGCAAGCCACTCCTACCCAGTCACCAGAGGATCGGAGTGAAGGGAAAGCCAGAGTGGACCCCTTCCACTCCGCCTTCCACTCATCCTGCCTGCTCAGGCTCTCTTACACTGCCCTGCACAGGGAAGAAGGAGATAACAAGTTGGCTGCCTGGCCAATCACAGCAGTGTGTACGCAGGTGTGGGAAGGAGGGGTGAGGAGGAGCCGGAGAGAACCTTGAGCCACCTAGTGCACCTCGGCTTAGGACTGGGAATCTCCGCGTCGGAGGTGCTGGAGAGGCAACTGCTCCTGCCTCCTCCTTTTCCTCCTCCTGCCACTAGAGGGCCGCTGCTGCTGCTGTCAGCCCCAATGCCACTGCCACTCCTCCTCCTGCTTTACGGCTGCTGCAGATGAACATACTTTTATTTATTTATTTATTGTTAGAGTTGGAAGGGACCATGCAGGTCATCAAGTCCAACCCCCTGCCTGAGCAGGCATCTTAAAGCACCCCAGCCAAGTGGCAGTCCAATCTCCTCTTGAAAGTGTCCAGAGTTGGGGAGTTCACAACCTCCGCAGGCAGGTTGTTCCACTGGTTGATTGCTCTGACCCTCAGGAAGTTCTTCCTTACTTCTAGGTTGAATCTCTCCTTGGTCAGCTTCCAGCCATTGTTCCTCGTCCGACCCTCTGGTGCTCTGGAGAATAGAATGGCCCCCTCCTCTCTGTGGCAACCCTTCATATACCTGTATACAGCTATCATGTCCCCTCTGCCCCTCCCTTTCTCTAGGCTATCCATGCCCAGTTCCCGCAATCTCTCTTCGTAAGTCTTGGTTTCAAGCCCCCTAATCATTTTGGTTGCTCTTTTCGATCTGCCAGACACGGGACAGAGGAAGAGGGTGCCCTGCTGCAGAAGTGGGTGCAATTGATGGGGGTACCTGCCTTGCCTTGCCTTCTTATTAAGTCATGGAACCCCTGGCTGGCCCTTGCGGAACCCTTGGATTCCGGGGAACCCTGCTTGAAAAACACTGCTCTACTGTAATCCTGTTCATCAAAATAGGTCTTAAATACAAACAGATCAAACATAGAAGACTTTTAATGATGATTTCAATTACTCTTAGTATTTTATTTATGTTATTTATTTATTTTTCAAACCTATATGCTGCCCTTCTCCTAGTGGACTCATGGAAGCTTACAGCAATAAAACAGTACAAAGTTAAAATACTCCAATAAAACGATAAAACAAGTAAAATTTTTAAAATTATAATTATTTTAACCATAATGAAAATGTTGAAGTAGATATTGTAGTATATTAAGAAATCTTAAGGATAAGGGTTTTTTTGTCTTATCAATTGATTCTATCTTAATTATATTGTTAAAATGGAAATATAGAAGTAGATGTTACATTATAGTAATATATTAAGAAATTTTATGGAAAAATTTTTAGTACTACGAATTGACTCCAATAATTTTAATTATAATGTTAAAATGGAAATACTGAAGTAGATGTTATATTATAGTAGTATACCATGAATTATCTTTCCGTATTGATCTAAATTACAGTTAGTCCTTTTTTTCTGTATTAGTAAGACTTCTATGTTTAGCGGAGCAATGATAGCTCCTTTAAATGTTAAATGTTGTTTGTCTTGTTTGTCTTAAAGAAAAATTAATAAAAATATTTAAAATATAAAAATTTTAAAACCCTATCTAAACAACATACAGTCATCACTCATTCATACAACTGCCTGGAGTGGGAACTATCGCTCAACGGCTCCAGGCCTGCTGACATAAGTGTGTTTTCACTGCCTTTCAAAAGGCGAGGAGGGTGGGGGTGGTATGAATCACTGAGGGGAGTTGGTTCCAGGAGACTGGGGCCACAACAGAGAAGGCTCTTCCCCATGGTTCTGCCAGTTAACATTGCTTGGCTTACGAGACCCGGAGAAGGCCGACTCTGTGTGACCTAATCGGTCACTGGGACATGTGAGGCAGAAGATGGTCCCATAAATAATCTGGTCCTAGCTTATGTAGGGCTTAAGTAATATTACCTTTATAGGTAATAACCAGAAATGTGTCTGCCTTGAAAGCAGCCCATCTTGAACTGCAAAGCACAGTCAAACATCAGGACAATTTATGACATTGTGTTTTATTCATAAGGTGATTTACAATTTTCATATCATAAACTTAGAAACATAGAAACATAGAAGATTGACGGCACAAAAAGACCTCACGGTCCATCTAGTCTGCCCTTATACTATTTCCTGTATTTTATCTTACAATGAATATGTTTAAATTCAGTTCCTGTGGATTTACCAACCACGTCTGCGGGAAGTTTGTTCCAAGCATCTATTTCGGTAAAATAATATTTTCTCACGTTGCTTCTGATCTTTTCCCCAACTAACCTTAGATTGTACCCCCTTGTTCTTGTGTTCACTTTCCTATTAAAAAAACTTCCCTCCTCAACCTTATTTAACCCTTTAACATATTTAAATGTTTTGATCATGTCCCCCCTTTCCCTTCTGTCCTCCAGATTATATAGATTGAAGTCTTTTCTATTTTTATGCTTAAAACCTTCCACCATTTTTTTGGTTCATCTTTGGACCCGTTCAATTTGGTCAATATCTTTTTTTACGTGAGGTCTCCAGAACTGGACACAGTATTCCAAATGTGGTCTCACCAGCGCTCTATACAGCGGGATCACAATCTCCCTCTTCCTGCTTGTTATACCTCTAGCTATGCAGCCAAGCATTCTACTTGCTTTCCTACTGTCTGACTGCACTGTCCACCCATTTTGAGACTGTCAGTAATCACTACCCCTAAATCCTTCTCTTCTGAAGTATTTGCTAACACAGAAGTGCCAATACAATATTCAGATTGAGGATTCCTTTTCCCCAATGCTAACAGTATCTTATACCTTCTCTTATTCCCTTGTCGTTTCCTTCATTATGTAGACAAATTTTTAGTGAAGCCATATATTCTTCTTCCAAGTGCTTTAGAGACAAAAGTTTTGCAAATATAGCCATACTTAAAACAATCAAAATTACATTTAAAAAAATCATTCCGGAGGAAGCATTCCTAACAGTAGTTCTCTGATACAAAAAAGAATTTATATGAAATAAGGCATATAATTTCATGTTATGAAATGAAAAAGAGTTATATGAAGTAGACATTTTTTGTACAGTTATATTCACTTTGGCATTATGAATATTTCCATTTTATATTGTTTGGTGTTAGCTACTTTGTTCAATAAATGTAGGGTTTAATAATGCATATATTATTATGGTTTTCAAAAGTGAATGTATAGTGATAGCAACACTTCACAAAAATGATTACCCAATGATAATGACACTTCAGTGGGAAACCCGAATATACTAAGACTGTCATACCTGTACCCATGGAAATCTACGAAAATATATGTGTGTGTGTTTTGCTGAATTTGAAAATTAAGGGAGACTAGGATAGATCTTAATGGTTGTTGATTAGGCATGATATCCTGAGTAGTTGATACCTCCCGCCTACCAGACCTCTGGAAACCAGCCCTCAAATGTAACCCAGCCATAAAAATAGAAACTAGACTCAGAACACATATTGCAAAACAATCAAGTAGCCTACAAGCTCCAACTACTCAGGATATCACGTCTAATCAACAACCATTAACTAATCAGCATACTTCAGCTACATCAACGACCCCAGATGTTACCCCACTGACTCACCAGGAAGTTTCTACACAGCAGGCAATTGCTGAGCCATCAAACCACACCCAGCCACCAGTATTTATAGAAGGAAGGCAGCTTACGTCTCGCAGTGTTCGCTTTAGAACAAGGACAGAAACACTAGCCTGAAGATGATGAGTGGGACCTCATGAGTGGGATTTGGAAATTTCTGGCGACGTTTCGACGAGGTCCCACTCGTCATCTTCAGGCTGGTGTTTCTGTCCTTGTTCTAGAACATATCTATCTATCTATCTATCTATCTATCTATCTATCTATCTATCTATCTATCTATCTATCTATCGATATAGATATAGATACAGATACAGATACAGATACAGATACAGATACAAAGGAACTGGAATTTCCTTCTGGAACTGATAATTATAGAGTTGGACATATTTTGATAGTGATACTATAGTTATAATAATAACAAATGTAATACATATTATAGTGTTGGAACGTGATATTGAACCCTCTTCTAATACAACCCCCTGCTCAATTATATCATAGAGTTTGAAGGGATTAACATTAGAGAGCAGGGTGACATTTGTACATCCCTCCCCCTCCCTGTCTCCCCCGCCCCCAGTTTAAGAGACTGCCTTGACCCATCTGCCAAAATACGATAAGATAACCCTACATCGCAGGGTTCTTGGTTCCATCCAAGCATGCAGTACTTAGGAGACAAACCCCACGGTTTGTAGCCAAACCTATTTTTAGAGCAATTTTCAAATCAATCGGTGAGGAATTGGAGATTTTAGATCATGAGCAAACAAACAATTACATTTGTATTTACGGTATATAGATTACAACATCTACAGAATTATTCAGCCAGTAGGTGGCAGTGTTCAGTTTGCATCTATGGTTATAATCTATGGTTACCTTTATGTCCTGAGGTGATTTTTCTGTGGCAGTTAAAAACATTAACAGACTTTGAAAGGACCTTGGAGGTCTTCTAATACAACCCCCTGCTCAATTATATCATAGAGTTTGAAGGGCTTAACATTAGAGGGCAGGTGACATTTGTACATCTCTCCCCCCTCCTGCCCCCCCTGTTTAAAAGACTGGCCCAACCCCTCTTTCAAAATATAAGACCGGCCTACCTCGCAGGGTTCTTGGTTTTACCCAAGCATGCAGTTCTTAGGAGACAAACTCCACAGTTTGTAGCCAAACCTATTTTAGAGCAATTTTCAAAGCAATCAGTGAGGAATTAGACCATGAGCAAACGAACAATTACGGTACATATGTATTTATATAGATTACAACATCTTCACAATTATTCAGCCAGTAGATGGCAGTGTTCAGTTTGCATCTATGGTTATAATCTACGGTTCCCTTTATTTATTATTTATTTATTTATTCTTTGTCCAATAAACAATACATATGAGAGAGAATATACATTATGAATATATATATAAAAATAGGAAGTAAAAAGAAGGGAAGTGGATAGGAAGAGAATATATATAGAGGAGAGAATATATAAGATAAAAGAGGTAAGAAAAGAGAATTGGACAGGGGACGATAGGCACATCAGTGCACTTATATACGCCCCTTACTGGCCTCTGAGGAATCGGGAGAGGTCAATCGTGGAGAGTTTAATGGAGAAGTGTAGGGGATTGGGGGTTGACACTATTGAGTCCGGTAATGAGTTCCACGCTTCGACAACTCGATTGTTAAAGTCGTATTTTTTGCAGTCAAGTTTGGAGCGATTGATATTAAGTTTGAATCTGTTGTGTGCTCTTGTGTTGTTGCTGTTGAAGCTGAAGTAGTCGTTGACCGGAAGGACGTTGCAGCGTATGATCTTGTGGGCAATACTTAGATCGTGTTTTAGACGCCGTAGTTCTAGGCTTTCAAGGCCCAGGATGGTTAGTCTATTTTCGTAGGGTGTTCTGTTTCGAGTGGAGGAGTGGAGGGCTCTTCTGGTGAAGTATCTTTGGACGTTTTCGAGAGTGTTGATGTCTGAGATGCGGTGTGGGTTCCAGGCAGATGAGCTGTATTCGAGAATGGGTCTGGCATAGGTTTTGTAGGCTCTTGTGAGTAGTGTGAGATTGCCGGAGCAGAAGCTGCGTAGGATCAGATTAACAACTCTGGAGGCTTTTTTGGCGATATTGTTGCAGTGGGCTTTAGCACTTAGGTCATTTGAAATGAGTATTCCGAGGTCTTTTACTGAGTGTTGGTTGGTAGTGAGGATTTGTTTATTCAGTTCATATAAGTGGTTTGGATTCTTTTTGCCGATGTGGAGGATAGAGCATTTGTTGGTTGATATTTGAAGTTGCCAGGTGTTGGACCAATCTGAAATGAAGTCAAGGTCTTTTTGAAGAGTGAGTGTGTTGTCGGTGGTGTTGAAGAGTTTCACATCGTCGGCAAAAAGTACACAGTTGCTTACGATATTATCGCAGAGGTCATTGATGTATAGGATGAAAAGAGTAGGACCTAGTACGCTGCCTTGGGGAACGCCGCTTTTGACAGGGACAGGGGAGGAAATGGCACTTCCGATTTTGACAACTTGTTGTCTGTTTGACAAGAATGCGGTAATCCAGTTGTGGAGGAGTCCTGAGATGCCGTAGGATTTGAGTTTTAGGAGAAGTTTGTCGTGAACCACTGAGTCAAAGGCTTTGCAGAAGTCGATATAAATTGCATCGATGAATTTTCCTTGATCAAGGTGGGTAGTCCAGATGTTTTTGCAGTGGAGTAGTTGTAGGTTGCAGGATAGTTTCTTACGGAATCCAAATTGTTTTTTTGATAGTAGGTTGTTAGATTCTAAGTAGAGAGTGATTGAACGATTTATAATTGATTCCATGATTTTACAAGGTACACAGCATAGTGATATGGGTCTGTAGTTGTCAACTAGTGATGGGTCTCCTTTTTTGAAGATGGGGATGACTACTGCTTTTGACCACAGTTTGGGGAGAGTGCTGGTCATGAAGGAATTTTGGAAGATAATGCTTAGAGGTTCAGCTATGGCAGATGAGAGTTTTCTTAGGAAGTATGCACAAAGACCATCTGGACCGACAGATAGGGAAAGTTTGAGATCACGGATTGCTTTTTCAACGTAGTCTGTGGTGAAGATGATTTGGCTTAGGTTATTTAATGAGTTAGGAGTGCGATTTGCGAAGAGGGGGAATGAGTTATTACTGTTAACAAAAACGGAGCCAAAGAAGGAGTTGAAAAGATTTGCTTTGGATGGGTCGTCGTGGTACTCTTTGTTGTGTGGTCCAATGAGAGGTGGAATAGGTCTGGAGTCGTTAAGTTTGTTGTTGACGAAGTTGTAGAAGGCACGGTTAGATTTGGAGCGTAGGAGGTTTTCCTCTTGTTTACTGCGGTAGTTCAGACATTCTACTTTTATTTGTTGGCATATTCTTCTGTAGCGGTTTTTAAAGTTGTTTACAGGACCTTTTTTGTTTCTACGCCAGAGGGATCTTTTTTTGGTTTGTAGTTTCTTTAGTGAGATGGGAATGTTGTTTTTCTGTTTTCTTCTAGGAGGAGTAATTGGAACATACAGATCTATAAGTCTATTGATTTGGAGTAAGAACGTGTTGTAGAGGTCATCGATGGAGATGCAGTTGGAGAAGAGGGATTGCCAATTAATAAATGAGAGACTGACGTCTATGAGTTCGTAGTTAGCTTTCCTGAAATTGTACTTAGGTGACACGTTGTTCTGTTGAATGTTATGATGGCGTAGGTTGAGGTTGAAGTTGATCATACTATGGTCGCTGTTGGAGAAGGGTTCTATGATATGCAGTCCATAAATAGCACTTTTACTATTGCAGAAGATGAGGTCGAGGCAGCTGTTGAGTCTGGTGTTGTTTAATACTAATTGTTCCAGTCCCAGGCTGGTGACGGTGTTGTAGATGGCAGTATGTATAGGTTCGGTGGAGCATTCGTTTAGTGTCCAGTTGATGTGTGGTAGGTTGAGGTCACCTAGGAAGATGATGGGGTAGGGGCAGGAGGATGCCCATGTTAGTAGGGAAGTTAATTTTGATGCATGGGAAGTTCTGAGGTGACTTTTCTGTGGCAGTTAAAAACATGAACAGACTTTAAAGGGACCTTGGAGGTCTTCTAGTACAACTCCCTGCTCAGTTATATCATAGGTGTTAGACCCTTACTGGGATGAAGGACTGCAATCAATGGGTAAGAATGATTCTTTATTGAACAAGAGGTAACGGGTTACAGAACAGAAACAAGACAAACATGGCCGTGCCTGGCAGCTATATATATGCCGGGCTGCCAGGCTGAGCCAACCAATCACCTTGCAGTATTTTCCCGCCCAAGGAATGTGGGGCAGGTACAAGGCCTAACTGTCCTCTGGACACAACAATAGGGTTTGAAGGGATTAACATTAGAGAGGAGGGTGACATTTGTACTTCTCTCCCCCTCCCAGCCCCTCCTTGGTTTATGATTTTTTTAAAAAAGAAAAAAACCATATATCTCAAATTTATTTATTTATTTATTATTTCAATTTCTAGGCCGCTCTTCTCCATCTTTACCTTTACATAAGGTAAAACAATAGAAATCGAAGATTAAAACTAAGCCAATATAAAACTAAACCCATTAAACATGGTCAGTACTAGGTACTGTACTGGCTGGGTTTTTCAATATATGAACTAAACCAGCAATGAATGATTGGAGGAAATAGTATTTGTTACTTTTAAGGGCTAGGGTGCAACAATGTTACTTTAAGAGCTAGGTCTTCAATTGTTGGTTGTTGCTGGCTATTGTGGTGAGTCTTGATAATGCTTGTTATTTCGCTTTGTGCTAAAGTATTTCTGGGTGCTAAGATATAGCTGTGTGCTTAATATTCTGTGTGCTAATATACTGCTCAAAAAAATAAAGGGAACACTCAAATAACACATCCTACATGTGAATGAATGAAATATTCTGACTGAATATTTCATTTGCACAACTATTCCATTTGCACAACAGCATTTGAAATTGACTGCCAATCAGTGTTGCTTCCTAAGTGGACAGTGTGATTTCACAGACGTTTGATTTACTTGAAGTTATATTCTGTTTTTTAAAAGTGTTCCCTTTATTTTTTTGAGCAGTGTATATAGCTGTGTGCTTAATACTGCTGTGTGCTAATAATATATTATATTTCTGTGTACTAAATATTGGTCTATGTACAGTACCTGCTGTTTATTAAATATTGGTCTATGTACCAGCTGTGTGCTAAACGTTGGTCTATGGATTGTATCATGGTATTGTATGGAACTGTGTGTAATATGTTTAGAATAGGTTAGTACTGTATAGAACTGTGTATGATTACTTAATTTGGATATGTATGTAGCTGACTGTATATGCTGGATAGTCTATTGTATACATTGTGAATAATATTTATATCTTTACTATATTGGTCTGTGTTATTGGCTGAACAATCACCACTGCCACGTATACTCTGTTTTAAGTGACCAGAATAACTCCGGGACCACCTTCCACACGAATCCCAGTGGCCAATCAGGTCCCACAGAGTTGGCCTTCTCTGGGTCCCGTTGACTAAACAATGCCGTTTGGTGGGACCCAGGGGAAGAGCCGTCAGGCATGGCGGAACTGAAACATCTTCCCCTGGGCATGTTTAATTTATATATGGTATGCTTGTGTGTATGTCTGTTAGTATATGGGGTCTTTTAAATCTTTTAATTTTAAATTTGTTAGATTATTTATGATTTGTTTCCACGTGTTGTGAGCCGCCCCGAGTCTTTGGAGAGGGGCGGCATACAAATCTAAGTAATAAATAAATAATAAAAAGAGCCTTCTCTGTGGCGGCCCCAGCCCTCTGGAATCAACTCCCCCCAAGGATTAGGACCGCCCCCATCCTCCTTGCCTTTTGAAAGCTCCTGAAAACCCACTTATGTTGCCAGGCATGGGGAAACTGGAGATTCAAAGTGCCCCTACTCTTCCCGCCTTCCACAAGATGTTGAAGACCTATCTATGTCACCAGGCATGGGGGGAATTACTATCTTGTCCCCCCAGCATCACCCTTTTTCTGACTGTAATATATGAGAATGGCATGATTGTGTAGCAATGATGATTGTTTAATATTTATGGGTTTTAAATTGCTTTTAACTTATTGGATTTGTACTTTGTATATTGTATTGCTGCTGTTGTGAGCCTCCCCGAGTCTTCAGAGAAGGGCAGCATACAAATCTAATAAAACTTAAACTTAACTTAAACTTAAGTTTAGTATTCTAACATTGGTCAGCCCAGTGTGGAATGCTAAACTCTAATTTAACAAACCTAAAAACCCATGTCATTAAAGCCATTCAATCACATTAATCCCTTTCTTTATCATAATGTGGGCTGGAGCAGAGTGTCTATATTCAACAGCCCCAAGCCTGTAGACAAAAATGTGTCTTCAATATTTTCCGAAGGGACAGGAGAGTGCAAGCAGTGCGAATTTCTGGGTGGAGTTGATTCCAAAGGGCCGGAGCTGCCACAGAGAAAGTGAGAAAGAGAGAGAGAGAGAAAGAGGGGGAGAGAGAAAGAGAGAGAAATGACTCTTGATTTAAAGCATATGGTAAAAAGCACCCAAATAATAACAGAGAAAAAAACCCCCAGCAGTTTGTGTGTGTGTGTGTGTGTGTGAACTCTTGAACCATTTCCAATAGCTCACCTGAACCTTGGAAATGGTTCAAGAGTTCATTCACACACAGACACACACACACAAGGGGGGAGGAGACAGGGATGGAAAAAGAGGAGAAGATAGTAATAATAGTAATAGATTTTGGTTTTGTTTTATTATTAATTTCTTCTTATAAAAAAGAAAGGATGTTTTTTCTTATTTCTATCTATCTATCTATCTATCTATCTATCTATCTATCTATCTATCTATCTATCTATCTATCTATTTATACTTCTATGCCGCCCAGTCCCAAAGGGACTGCCGCTCAGACACTATACTTTACCGCCCACACCGCAAAAAAATTAGAGGGAACATTGCCTGTGGGTATCTTAATTCCCCCATGCCTGCCGACATAGGTGGGTCTTTAACAACTTACGAAAGGCAAGGAAGGTGGGAGCGGTTCTAATCTCTGGGGAGAGTTGATTCCAAAGGGCCGGGGCCACCACAGAGAAGGCTCTCCCCCGGGGACTGCCAGCCAACATTGTTTAGTCGATGGGACACGGAGGAAGCCAACTCTGTGGGACCTTATCATTTGCTGGGATTCGTGCGGCAGAAGACGGTTCTTGAGGTATTCTGGTCCAATGCCATGTAGGGCTTTATAGGACATTACCAACACTTTGAATTGAGATCGGAAAATAATCGGCAGCCAGTGCAGGCCGCGGAGTGTTGAAGAGAAGTGGGCAATAGTTCTCACGGCCGCATTCTGCACGACCTGAAGACGGGTGGGAAAGAAAGGGTTACAGTGATGGAACCTACACTGCTTTAAAGAATACTACAAAAAAGGAAACAAATGAAAATTATTCCTAATTAATTTTTATTAAATATAACCAATCATGTCTGAAATATGTGAGGATCAAAATTATCACATTTTCTATCAGGAAAGTACATATTTTATTCCCTTCTCTTTTCTTTCATTATATAGATACATTTGCAAAATTATAGTGAAGCCACATATTCTTCTTCCAAGTGCTTTAGAGACAAAAGCTTTGCAAATCTATAGGAAAAAACCATACTTAAAACAATAAAAGTTACATTAAAATATATCATTCAGAAGGAAGTATTTCTAACAGTAGTTGTCTGATATAAAAAAGAATGTATATGAAGCCAGAAATATAATTTCATGTTATGAGATTTTAAAAGAATGTACCGGCATATGAAATCAGACATATAATTTTGTGTTATAAAATGAAAAAGCATTATATGAAATCAGACATTTTCTGTACAGATATTTTCACTTTGGAAATTATGAAGGCAGCAATATTTCCATTTTATATTGTTTGGCATTAGTTCAATGGCATTCCTAACAGTAATTGTCTGTTATAAAAGTAATGTATATGAAGTCAGAGATGTAATTAATTTCATGTTATGATATTTAAAAAGAATTTCTATGAAATCTGACGTATAATTTATATAATATAATTAATATGATTAGTCGCCCTGAGTCCCTCGGGATTGGGAAGCATAGAAGTTGAATAAAATATATTTTGTGTGATGAAATGAAAAAAAAAATTATATGGTCAGACATTTTCTGTACAGATATATTCACTTTGGAAATTATGAAGGCAGCAGTACTTCCATTTTATATCGTTTGGCATTAGTTCAATGGCATTCCTAACAGTAGTTGTCTGTTATAAAAATAATGTATATGAAGTCAGAGATATAATTAATTTCATGTTATGATATTTAAAAAGAATTTCTACAAAATCTGACGTATAATTTATATAATATAATTAATATGATTAGTCGCCCTGAGTCCCTTGGGATTGGGAAGCATAGAAGTTGAATAAAATAAATTTTGTGTGATGAAATGAAAAAAAATTATATGGTCAGACATTTTCTGTACAGATATATTCACTTTGGAAATTATGAAGGCAGCAGTATTTCCATTTTATATTTTTGTTGTTAGCTACTTTAGCCACCAGGCCTAAATGTGGATTTTTAAACAAATTGAGCGCACAAATTTTTTATGGTTTTCAAAAATGAATGTATAGTGATAGTAACACTTCACAAAAATGATTACACAATGATAATGACACTTCACACTATGTCTTCCTCTGTAGTTTCCTCCCCTTCTGAGCTTTCCTGCTCATCCTTGAAGACTCTTTGCAGAGCTACCTTCAAAGATGCTCTGGGCTGATTTTTTCCTCTCTTCTTCATCCCCACTAAGAAATAAAGGAGTGGGTTGATGCTGCTGTTGAGTGTGGCACATCCTATCCCAATTGTCAAAAAGTCAGGAAGACGGAAACCAAAATAATAAACGACATACAAGACATACATTGGGAGAGAAAAAAGGAGGAAGAAGAGGAGGGCCAACAAGATGGTGGTGAGAAGTTTCCTTTGATTGCGTTGAGATTTAGACCTCACTTGAATCCAGAGGGTCACAGTAGACACAACCATGAGAGGTGTACAAAGTAAACCATTCACAATAAGCTGGTAAAGGAAAGGTGAACTTCCAAAGCTCTTGGTTTTATGCAGAATGTAGTGCAGTGCAGAGAGCAGGAAGGAGAAGATCCAGATGAAGCTACAAACAAAGGTGGACAGATTTGAGGGGCGATGGCAGCGATGCCAGAGTGGGAAAAGGACAGCCACACACCTGTCCAGGCTGATGGCCGTCAACAGAAACTGGCTGACAGAATAGGTGAAGTAAAACAGCTCGAAAAATAATAAGAAAAATGTTTTGACAATAACATTATTTTCACCCAGAGTTGACACTGCCTCAAGAATAACTGAAATAATGAGGGATGTGAGGACCCCAGAGTCAGCGATGGAGAGGTTCAGGATGAGAGTGGTGAAAGGATTCCTCTTAATGGAAAAGGCCAGGAGGTAAATTGTCCTTCCATTACCCACCAGGCCTAAAATGCAAATAAGGGCAATGAACCCATTGATAAGATTTTGTCTTAATTTTTCAAACCGTTGATCATCTGTATATTGTATTTCTGGTATTCCAGAATTATTCTGAGTGGTGTTCATAATTTTGGGAAACATGATCCTTAAAAAAAGAAAGAAAAAAGAACATAAGAACATAAGAAGAGCCCTGCTGAATCAGGCCAAAGCCCATCACGTCCAGCATTCTGTGTCACACATGGGATCCTGAGCAGAAGGAGAAGGTAAAACCCTCCCTTTCCCTTGACCCCCCAACATATGGTACCCAAGGGAATCCTGCCTGCCTCAACTAACATAGAGTTGGACATCTGTTTCAAAATCACTGATACATTTGGCATCCATGAATCTGTCTAATCTTTCCTTGAAGCTATCAAAGCTGACAGCTGTCCTGACCTCTTCTGGAAGGGAATTCCATCAACCAATGACCCTCTGGGTGAAGAAATATTTCCCTTTATTTCACTTTCTTACCTATGAGCTTTAGGGAGTGCCCCTAAAGAATCAAGTTGCCATACACAAGCATACATGCATGTGCGTGCATGCACACAAACATTTTCATTTACACATATTAACACGTAACCATTTCTTTTCACCATCTGATGGGAATTACTGTTTTGACCTAGGCTTCCTGATTAAATAAAATGGCACAAATTGTTTGTCACAAACCTCATTATTGGTAATGGCTGCTAATTATTTTCATTAGAAGCGATAATAAGGCCAAACAAGTTCAATTAAAGTCTTTCAGGAAAAGGCAAATAACACACAAAACATTGATCTTCTTTGGCAAACTCAAACTCAACCCAGACAAGACGGAGTGGTTGTGGGTCTTGCCTCCCAAGGACAATTCCATCTGTCCATCCATAAACCCTGGGGGGGGAACTATTGACCCCCTCAGAGAGGGTTCGAAACTTGGGCGTCCTCCTCAATCCACAGCTGACATTGGAACATTATCTTTCGGCTGTGGCGAGAAGGGTGGTGCACCAGTTGCGGCCCTATTTGGACAGGGAGTCACTGCTCACAGTCGCTCATGCCCTCATCACCTCGAGGTTCGATTACTGCAACGCTCTCTACATGGGGCTACCTCTGAAAAGTGTTCGGAAACTTCAGATTGTGCAGAATGTGGCTGCGAGAGCCATCGTAGGGCTTCCTAGATTCGCCCACATTTCTGCAACATTCCATGGCCTGCATTGGCTGCCGATCAGTCTCCGGTCACAATTCAAAGTGTTGGTCATGACCTTTAAAGCCCTGCATGGCATTGGATCAGAGTACCTCCGGAACCGCCTGCTACCGCACGAATCCCAGCGACCGATAAGGTCCCACAGAGTTGGCCTTCTCCAGGTCCCGTCGACCAAACAATGTCATTTGGCGGGCCCCAGGGGCAGAGCCTTCTCTGTGGCAGCCCCGGCCCTCTGGAATCAACTCCCCCCGGAGATTAGAACTGCCCCCATACTCCTTGTCTTTCGTAAATTACTCAAGACCCATCTATACCGCCATCATGGGGGAGTTGAGACACCTTTCCCCCAGGCTTTTTTATATTTATGTTTGAGTATGTATATGTTGTTTGCTTTTTAAAATTTGATAGGGTTTTATGTGCTTTTTAATATTAGATTTGTTTTCGCTGGAATATTTTTTTATTATTGTGAGCCGCCCCGAGTCTTCGGAGAGGGGCGGCATACAAATCTAATGAATTGAATTGAATTGAATTGAATATGCTCAAAATATGCTTGTTTAGAAGAATGCTTCACATCTTTTGGGGGGAAAAATTACTGCACAGATAAATGGAAATTCAAATGCTCAAACTCTTATTTCAATACATCAACCTTTACCTCAATCACAAATTCAACTACCACTACCCTCAACCACATACACAACCACAACAATCACTACCTCAACCACATATATAATCTTAAACATCTACCAACCATCCAAATCACTTATCCTTACTCATCAAAGACACCCTTGAACGCGAACAAAAATGTCATAATGCTATTCTATTTGGGCTCGATATCACCAACAAACCTGATGTCACAAGGGTTCACAACTTCATTGCATCAGAAATCTCCCCTGAATATATCATTGAAGTCTCCAGAGAGGGCCCCGATAGAGATGGTTCAGTGGCCCTACAATTCTGTGGACTCATTTGCACAAATGAACTCATCAAATGAAAATTCATTTATATTATAAACTATATTAACAGAGACAATTCCAACCCCAAAACACTCTGCTCAGGTCCTGACCTATCCATTCTACAATGAATCCGCTCCCATGAACTATGGACAGAACTCAAAGAACTTCAAGACCAAGAACATAGTGACCTGTACATTGACTACTGCACTGACTGCAACAAAACTGAGAGTTGCAATCCACCTTTCAACATTCAAGCCCCCATCACCCAAAATCATCCCAACATCCAATCCACTTTGAACTGAAACTAACCTTACATCAACTAAGACAAGGAATGCACATGCCTTACTTCCTCAATATCAACTACTGCTAATCTGAAATGCAAACTAAGGAAAGAAAGAAGCGTCATAAACAAAATACCTGAACTCCTTCTCTTACTAAAAATTGCTAATTTTGACATTATATTTGTGTGGGAAAAATGGCTAAGTGCATCCCTCCCCAACTCCATTATCACAGTAAGAGTCTATCACATTTACCGGTCCGATCGTGAAACCCATAAAGGAGGGGGAATTGCCATCTTCTATAAAAAAATCACTAAACCTAAAAAATATTCAAGTTAGACATGATCTCAATCTTCAAGAAACCATCCACTTTGAAGTGACTTTATGTTATAGATCCCCTGATTACGTGATCACACATACGGACAAGCTAACCTCACTACTAATATGGGCAATCTCCTAGCCATACCGTCTCCTTTTTCTTAGCGACCTCACCCTACCTCCTTTCAAATGGAACATAAATGAATGTACAACTAAACCCATACACTCAACTCTTTACAATGCTATTACCAATCTAGGACTCAAACAACTAGTAACAAACAATACTAGACTCAGCAATTTTCTTGATCTTACCTGCAACAATTCACAACAAATAAAAGAGCCTTTTTCTATCAGTGATCACAGTATGATTCCTATCACCCATTTCCTCCCACTTATGACTGTATGGCTGAAACTTGTTGCTTGTATCCTTAAGATTTTTTTAATATTGCTTATTTGACCCCTATGACAATCATTAAGTGTTGTAACTCATGATTCTTGACAAATGTCCCACAGATTTGGCCTTCTCTGGGTCCTGTCGACTAAACAATGTCAGCTGGCGGGACCCAGGGGAAGAGCTTTCTCTGTGGCGGCCCCAGCCCTCTGGAATCAACTCCCTCCAGAGATTTGAACAGCCCCCACCCTCCTCGCCTTCCTTAAAATGCTGAAGATCTCCCTTTGTCGCCAGGCATGGGGATAATTACCACCTTCTCCCCCTTTTTATTATGTTTTTGGTCATACTGTATGATGGATTAGGTTGACTGTGTATGATTGTATAGTTAGGGATTTTAGTATGTTATTAATGTTTTTTAAATTGATTTAATTTTCTGCTATTGGATTTGTAATGTATTGTATCACAGTTATGTTGTGAGCTGCCCTGAGTCTTTGGAGAGGGGCGGCATACAAATCTAATAAACTATAAACTAAACTATAAACTATAAATGTATATTTTCTTTTATGTACACTGAAAGCATATGCATCAAAGACAAATTCCTTGTGTATCCAAGCATACTTGGCCAATAAAGAATTCTATTCTATTCTATTCCATTCTATTCTACTTTTTTCTCAATATACAACCTTTCAAAAATCACCTTAAAATCACAACCAATTGCAACTTTAAAAACATTAGCCATGATATCCTAGATGCCAATCTCTGATTGCTTGATTGGCAGACATCATTTCCTGGCTCTTATACTGCAGAAGACTACTACAATATAATTTTGCTCAAAATGCAAAGAATCATTAAACTATATATACCACTAATAATCACCAAAGCCAAGAAAAACAAATTACCCATAAAAATAAGGAAACTCCAATCCAAAAAAAGGTTTGTTTATTTATTTATTTATTTATTTATTTATTTATTTATTTATTTATTTATTTATTTATTTATTTATTTATTTATTTATTTATTTATTTATTTATTTATTTATTTATTTATTTATTTATTTATTTATTTATTTATTTATTTATTTATTTATTTATTTATTTATTTATTTATTTATTTATTTATTTATTTATTTATTTATTTATTTATTTATTTATTTATTTATTTATTTATTTATTTATTAATTAGATTTGTATGCCGCCCCTCTCCGTAAGGTGGAAAAATAAAACTGGCTACTTTACTAACTTTAAACGCCACTCCAAAAATCTATGCCATCAAATAAAGACTGAATGCACCAATTACCACATCAATCAAGAAGAAAACATTCTGTGCACAAAATTCACATGAAAGAGAAAAATGAATAGAGACTGATAATAAATTAATAAGATAAAGATGTTATAAACACACAAAAAAAGATTACTTAAGAAATATATTATGTAATTATGTATGTTTTTTAAATAAACGCAAGGTATATGCATTGATATGCGTATGAATATGAAATGGTAAATAAAATAAAGTAAAAAAACTTTAAAAAAAACAATCTAAAACAAATTGATTTTAGAGAAGATAATGTTGGTAAGGCTTTACTCAAACTGAAACCATCCCTATATATTGGACCCGATGGACTATGTTCAAACTTCTTCAAAAAGCTTTCCTCATCCATACTTGAACTTCTAAGCATCATTTCTGAAAAATCTTTCAGAACTAGTTTATTACCCAAGTTATGATCAACAATTTTACATAAAAGATGGCTGAGATTATATTACAAGCAATTGCATTGTCTTTGCTGATGATGTTAAATTATTAAATACCACCAACAAAATGCTACCCTTCAAAAACCCTTGACCATATATCAGAATAATCAGACAACTGTCAACTTCAAATCTCAACCAATAAATGCTCTGTTTTACACATTGGCAAAAAGATTCAGAACACAAAATACAAACTTGGAGGACACAACCTTAAGGATGACCCACACTCTATCAAGGACCTTGGAGTATTCATATCTCATAACCTACGTGCTGGAGCCTACTGTAACAGCATTGACAAAAGGGCACTAAGAGTTATTAATCTAATCTTGTGTAGCTTCTTCTCTGGCAATATTAATCTACTAACCAGTGCATACAAAACATTTGCTAGACCAATTCTTGAATACAGCTCAACTGTCTGGAGCCTGCACTGCATATCAGATATCAATACCATTGAGAGAGTAAAAAAATATTTCACAAGAAGAGTTCTCCACTCCTCTGCTCCCAACAGAATACCTTATTCCACTAGACCTGAAATTTTAGATAGCCTAGAACTTTGTCACCTTCAATCTGACCTAAATGTAGTTTATGAAATCGTTTACCACAGTGTCCTGAACCTATCAATGATTTTTCAGCTTCAACCATAACAATACAAGAGCACACAATCGATTCAAACAATGTGAATTGCTCCAACTTCACTGCAGAAAATACAACTTCAGGCACTACGACTGCAGAAAATACGACTTCAGTGATCGATACCTGAAATGCACTAACTGATTCAGTGGTTTCTTCTCCAAACCCCAAAATCTTTAACCTTAGACTCTCTACAGTCAACCTCACCCCATTTCTAAGAAGTCTGTAAGGGGTCTGCATAAGCACACCATTGTGCTTGCCATCCCAGTCTTACTTTCCTATCCTCATTGACTCTCTTGAGATTTCTCTGGACATTCATCCAACATGGGCCGGGCAACCATAAGGCAACTTCCATGCATCACAAAGGATCCCCACTGCAGCAGCAACAGTACACAGAACAGGGAAGGAAATTTCTCTTTGGAATGTTATGAAACAATTGGAAGGCTGCAGTCTTGAAAAGAAAAATATTTTGTACTATATTATACTTACCTGTCAAATGCATCCTCAAGGCGTACCGTTATGTTCATAAGACTATGATTGTCATGGGGATATCCTTTGGAGAAGAAGCAAGTCATGATAATGATCAATAACACCAGGCAGCAAAAATACCAATGTGTTTTAAACACTTTTCCATATTTAAGTTTCTGTGTTTTTATTTGTGGGTCTTCATAATAATCAATAATCAGGCCAATACTAATTTTTTATGGGGTTCTCTAAGCTATCTGCCCTAGAAGGAATTAACCTAATAAATAATTCAAAATATATTTTAGAAATACAAATTTTGAAAAAGAAACTTTTCTTCCCATCTTTCCTTCATTTTCAGAAATGTGTCTGGGCCTCCAATCACATATTTTTCCTTAAAATTCTTTTTAGGAGCATAGATGTTGACCTCAATCCTTGTATCTCCCCAAAGAACAATTCTGGGATTATGTTGCATAGAGAAAATCATAGAATGTAAGAATACTAACATAGGTGTGTTAATATTATTACATTCTCCATAAGACTTACTTTATGAAAAATCCCCACAGAAACCATTTTGTAAACGCACCCATTGAATGTTTTCAAAATGCCAACCCCCCTCCAACCCCAGGAGATGGACAACAACAGGAATTCATGTACTGGTGCTAGAATTTAAATTTTGGAATAAACTTATGAATATTATGAACATTTGGGATTTTCTTCAACATTAGTACCTTCTAGAAAAGGAGAATGATATAATTTATGCTGCTCTTACCTTCCGTTATATTAAGTAGAAACCCCATTGTGCAAAATGTGCATATAACACTTCAAATCTGTGGTTTAGGAAGACAATCCAGGACACTGCAAGTAAAGGGGAAATACATTTTTTTTTTTTAAAAAAAGAAACTTCTTAATGTCAAAATGACTTAAAGGAATTTCGTTCTTGGGAATTCAAAGTCTACCTGCTTGATGAGTTCTGTAGATCAGTTGTCAAAACAAAACAGGTTTAAACATTCTTAGCTTTAAATCAAGTCATCAAAGTTTATTTACTATCTAAGACCAAACACAATCAATGGAACAGGAACAATTCACTATTCTACAAATTTTCATTTATTTTTTTAGTTACAGAAATGTGCCATTTCTTAATGAATTTCACATTTTCCAACTACAGGTAATAGGCAAATAATGCACCAAAACTTAATACATATATATAAACCCATATTTTTTATTAAAATTAAGTAAATTATATTTACAACAGTGAATGCATGAAATAATCTATTGTTTATTTTATTTATTTATTTATTTATTTATTTATTTATTTATTTATTTATTTATTTATTTATTTATTTATTTATTTATTTATTTATTTATTTATTTATTTATTTATTCGTTTATTTATTTATTCATTTGTCCAATAGACAAATACATAGGAAGAAAAATAGACATGTGATAATATAAAAGAGGGTGAAAGTGAACTTACAGGAGAGGATATATGAAAGGAAGAGAATATATAAAATAGGTGAAAGAAAGGAAAGACAATTGGACAGGGGACGAAAGGCACACTAGTGCACATGTACTCCCCTTACTGGCCTCTTAGGAACCTGGAGAGGTCAATCGTGGAGAGTCTAAGGGAGAAGTGGTGGGGGTTAGGGGTTGACACAATTGAGTCCGGTAATGAGTTCCACGCTTCGATAACTCGATTGTTGAAATCATATTTTTTACAGTCAAGTTTGGAGCGGTTCGTGTTATTGCGGTTGAAGCTAAAGTAGTCATTGACTGGTAGGACATTGCAGCATATGATCTTGTGGGCAATACTCATATCATGTTTTAGGCACCGTAGTTCTAGGCTTTCTAGGCCCAGGATTGTTAATCTATTTTCGTAGGAAATTCTGTTTCGAGTGGAGGAGTGAAGGGCTCTTCTGGTGAAATATCTTTGGACATTTTCAAGGGTGTTGATGTCTGAGATGTGGTATGGGTTCCAGACAGATGAGCAGTAGTCTAGGATGGGTCTGGCAAAAGTTTTGTAGGCTCTTGTGAGTAGTGTGAGATTGCCTGAGCAGAAGCTACGTAGGATCAGGTTAAAAACTCTAGAGGCTTTTTTGGCGATATTGTTGCAGTGGGCTTTAACACTTAGGTCATTCGATATTAGTATTCCAAGGTCTTTTACAGAATGCGGGTTAGCAGTGAGAGATTGTTTATTCAATTCGTATGTGCGGTTTTTGCCGATGTGGAAGGTAGAGCATTTGTTGGTTGATATTTGAAGTTGCCAGGTGTTAGACCTGTCTGAGACAAAGTCCAAGTCTTTTTGGAGAGTGAGTGTGTTATCAGTGGTGTTGAAAAGTTTCACATCGTCGGCAAAAAGAACACAGTTGCTTTCGATATGGTCACAGAGATCATTGATGTAGAGAATGAAGGTAGTAGGATCTAGTACGCTTTCCTGGGGAATGCCGCTTATGACAGGGGCGGGGGTGGAGATGGCGCTACCAATTTTGACAATTTGTTGCCTGTTTGACAGGAATGCAGTAATCCAGTTGTGGAGGAGTCCTGAGATGCCATAGGATTTGAGTTTTAGGAGTAATTTGTCGTGGACCACTGAGTCGAAGGCTTTGCAAAAGTCTATATAAATTGCATCAATGGATTTTCCTTGGTCGAGGAGGGTAGTACAAATGTTTTTGGAGTGAAGTAGTTGTAGGTTGCAGGATACTTTCTTTCTGAATCCAAATTGTTTGTTTGAGAGTAGGTTATTAGATTCTAAGTAAAGGGTGATTGATCAATTTATAATTGATTCCATGATTTTACAAGAGACGCAACAGAGAGATATTGGTCTGTAGTTGTCCACTAGTGAAGGGTCTCCTTTTTTGAAAATGGGGATGATTATTGCTTTTGACCACAGCTTGGGGAGCGTGCTGGTCCTGAAGGATTTTTGGAAGATAATGCTTAGGGGTTCAGCAAGAGCAGAAGAAAGTTTCCTTAGGAAGTATGCACAGAGACCATCTGGTCCGGCAGATAGGGAAGGTTTGAGGTCACAGATTGCTTTTTCTATACTGTCTATAGTGTAGATGATTTTAAGATGATTTGGGTTAGGTTTTTTAGTGGGTTAGAAGTGCGATTTGCGAAGATGGGGGAAGAACCATTGCTGTTAACAAAAACAGAGCCAAAAAAAGAGTTGAAGAGGTTGGCTTTGGATGGGTCATCATGGTATTCTTTGTTATTGGGTCCTACGAGTAGTGGAATAGGTCTGGAGTCATTGCGTTTGTTGTTGACGAAGTTATAGAAAGCACGGTTAGACTTGGTGCAAAGGAGGCTTTCCTTTTATTTGCTGTGATAGTTGAGGCATTCTGCTCTTATTCTTTGGCATATGCTTTTGTAGCGGACTTTAAAGTTGGTTACTGGTTTTTTTTAATTTCTACGCCAGAGGGATTTTTTTTTTGGTTTGTAGTTTCTTTATCGAGACAGGTATGTTATTTTTTTGTTTACCTCTGGAATAAGTGAGTGACACATGTAGTTCGATATGCCTTTTGATTTAGAGTAAAAACATATTGTAGAGATCATCAGTGGTGATGCAGTTAGAGAACAAGGATTGCCAGTTAAGGATTGAGAGATTGGCGTCTATGAGATCATAGTTGGCTTTCCTGAAATTGTACTTAGGCACCGCATTCTTCTGGTGAGTGTTTAGATGATGTAGGTTGAGGTTGAAGTTGATCATACTGTGGTCACTGTTGGAGAAGAGTTCTTTTGTGTGCAGTCCATAGAGAGCACTTTTGCTGTTGCAGAATATGAGGTCGAGACAGTTGTTGAGTCTGGTGTTGTTTGATACTAATTGTTCTAGTCCTAGGCTGGTGACGGCATTATAGATGGCGGTATGTATAGGTTCAGTGGAGCATTCGTTTAGTGACCAGTTGATGTGTGGTAGGTTGAGGTAACCAAGGAAGATAATGGGATGGGGGCAGGAGGTTGCCCAAGTTAGGAGGGAGGTTAGTTTAGTTGCATGGGTAATGTCGTAGTTTGGAGCTCTGTAGCTCAGTAGGAAACAGAGTGTGGTGTTGAGGGAAATGTCACAAACTAGGCTTTCAGGAAGGATAAGATCTTGTGCAACTTGAATGTTTTTTAGATTGAGTGAGCTTTTGTAGAATATGGCTACACCACCCCCTCTGCGGGATTCGCGATCAGACCGGAAGATTGTATTTGTTTATCAAGAAAAACTAAATAAGGAAACAAGTTTAAAATGTTCAAAAGTTTAAATTTCTCATTGATCTGGCCTTTATTTTGTGTTCCTTTTGCTTCTCTTGACTTTTCTTTTGTATTCAAGGAAAGGATTTTCTCTTACAATTGTCCAAGAGTAGTCTGCAAGCATTGATGGGCTCAATTTACCTTGGTATCTTTTTTCCATAGCTACAACGTCTTGATGAAAGCACTCCCTATGCTCACCACTCACTGCTCCACAATTTGATGAAAAGAAATTCAGATGAGAGTATAGAAAATGAATTTTTAGGACCATGTTACAACCAAGATTTTGTAGTCCTGGCTGAGTTTTTCCACTACTTTCTTGTAGTTTTCTGCTGTATTGTTTCCAAGATAATTTGATGTCACTGACAGGTATGGTACACACATAGTCTTTTCCTTGCCATACAACAGAGAAAAAAAGCTCTCCGCTGCCACTTTTGCCCAGTCCTCTGCGGCAGTGGGTGGGGGTTGGAAGACCCGCTTGCTCACTTGCTCTGCTGCCGACTGCAAAGACAGGAAGGCTGGACAAAAGATCAAGCTGGACAAAAATGTAAGTGTCTGAAATCTGCGGGGAGCTCCTGGATTTGGGATTAGCCCTCAAAGCTGCCTTCCAACATCAAAGGAGAGGGGGGCGGTGGCAGGCAGAGGGGAATCCCCCGACCCCACTCTCCCAGCCTCCGCACTGAAAGCCAGGAAGTAATGTCTCCGTGACTTCAAAGCCCCTGCGGGAACCTCCTCAGCAGCAGCTTTAACATGCCGAGAAACTTGCCATCGTCTTACTTTCCCAATGGAGAAATGCTCCCCAAACAAACCGCGTGCACACATCCTCCTTCTGACATCAAAGGGGAGGGTGGTGAGGGTGGTGGAGGCAGGTATAGGGGAATCCCCCGCCCCCACTCCCCCAGCCTCTGCACCAAAAGCCAGGAAGTGATGTCTCCGTGACATCAACGCCCTGCCCCCAGAAGGGTTCAGCGGGTTCGGGTTCATGTGCCCAAGTTCACACAAACCCGCCGAACCTGAATTTCATTGGGTTCGCCCATCACTACTCTAGACATCTCTTTTGGTGTTTCATCTCCCAGAGCTCCTTGGTTTCTGGGATCCATTGCCTTGGAGAGGTCACAGAGGCACAATCCAGTCAAAGTTCCAGGCAGACACCTGGAACTCCACTGAATTGTGGACAAGGGAGTCAGGTACCTCCCCAAGCTCCCTCTGAAATCCGGGTGGGTCTATTAAGTGCCTGGGGCAGAACTACTTAATCGGTTCTGCCTCCCTGCAGTGAAGGATTGGTTCCTTAAAGTATAGTCTCAACAGGTAATACTCTGACCGTGACAAGGGAAAGGTGTCTATATACCCTTTGACATCAGATCATGTTTCCACTGCCCCGAGAGGAACACTAAATCAAGTGTGTGCCTCCCTTTCATGAATTAGACCCTGAATTACTTGGGTCAGGTCCATGGTTGTCATGGAAGCCATTAACTCCATTAAATCCCCCAAGCCCATAAGTCTGGGGAACTCCACCGCCAACTCAGCTATTGCCTCAAGCAGCGAAAGCAGGGCTGTTTCAACATAGCTCAGAGGCAGATACATTAGCAGCAAGCCCACCTGAACCACTAGCTCCAACTTCAAGAGGAGAGACTCACACCTGACAATCCTGTGAGGACTTGAAAGTTGTTCCACTGATTCCAGATCCACCTAGGTAATTGGCAAATATTGAATAAAATATAATAACAGAGTTGGAAGGGACATTGAATGTCTTCTAGTCCAACCCTCTGTTTAGGCAGGAAACCCTACACCACTTCAGACAAATGGTTATCCAATCTCTTCTTAAAAACCTCCAGTGTTGGAGCATTTACAATTTATGGAGGCAAATTGTTCCACTGATTAATTGTTCTGTCAGGAAATTTCTTCTCTCCTTTATTAATTTCTATTATGTCACCGTTAGTCATTGAAGGGCTACCAAAATGATTACTACCACACTGTGGGCATGGCTTATTTTGTGGGTGTGGCTTGATGGTCATGAGATCAGGTAGGAGAGACTTGCTGGCCATGTGACCACATGGGAGTAGCTTGATGATCATGTGACCTGACCAAGGATTTTCAAAGAACCTCAAAACAATACCCATATCAATGGACTCAAAACAAGCACTTAATCGAATTCACCCACATCCTAGAAGTGAGCAGCTATGGAACACTGAAATGACAGAAACATCTCACTTAGAATTTTGAAAGCATTGTCATAAAGGTGCCTTCATGATTAAAATAGCCACTCACAAAATAACTTACTCAGTGTGGAATACCGTGTTCAGTTCTAGAGACCTCACCTACAAAAAGATATTGATAAAGTTGAATGTTTGTTTATTTACTACAAACAAAGATGGGCTACAAAAATGGTGGAAGATCTTAATCATAAAACTTATCAGGAAAGACTTAATGAACTCAATCTGTATAGTCTGGAGCACAGAAGGGAAAGGAAAAGGGGGATATGATCAAAACATTTAAATATGTTAAAGGGTTAAATAAGATTCAGGAGGGAAGTGTTTTCAATAGGAAAGTGAACACAAGAACAAGGGGGCACAATCAGGTTAGTTGTGGGAAAGATCAGAAGCAACGTGAGAAAATATTATTTTACTGAAAGATTAGTAGATGCTTGGAACAAACTTCCAGCAGACATGGCTGGTAAATCCACAGTAACTGAATTTAAACACGCTTGGGATAAACATAGATCCATCCAAAGATAAAATACAGGACATAGTATAAAGGCAGACTAGATGGACCAGGAGGTCTTTTTCTGCCATCAATCTTCTATGTTTCTATGTTTCTAAAAGGAAAGATTGCATTGCTATTTTTTACTCCTTCTGTTAGCTGTTCTTGCGAGAGATTCCTAAAGCAGACAGGACATTCTTTGATCACCCATAACTTCTGCCTCTAGAACTGTTCATGAGTCTGCCAAGGAGTTGAACTGATTACTTATAGTAAATAAACAAGTTGCCTTTACTGCCTTGCTGTTCAAAGACCAGATCATCAATTCTTCGATGCTTCTAGGATTTTCTTGGGTTTTTTCACCCAGATATTAAGCAATTCCTCTCTGTCTTTCTCCCATGAAGAAAAAGTTCTCAAATAAAAGACACTCAGCCAAATCAAACACACACCAGCCAACAAGTCAGAGATGGGAATATTGCTGTCACTCTATCCTGAGGAAAAAAAAGTTGAGTTCTAATATTGGGAAGAGGATCCTGTGGAATTAGCTGATCTCATACTAATCGTCCCCAAGTCTTATCTTAAACTCAAAAAGGAGTATTTTGCAAATAGCTATTACCACAAAAGAAACTCTGCCTTTACTATAGACATACCTGGTGATGAATCTCCAGACGAGAATGGCTGGTCTCTTTCAGAATCTAAGCATGATGTTCCTTTTTCAATGAATCATCTTAGCTTGCATTTGATGTAAGTGCAGTTGGTAAGGAGGATTGAGTTTGTCCAAGCTTCTCAGTAAAAATAAAAGAGAAATTGCACAATATTTTTCTCTGAATTTTGCAGCATTATATGTTAGAACTTGAAACCACAATCGTATCTTGGCAACTAAAAGCTATCTGATAGAGAAGCAATCTAATCTGGACGTCAAATGCCTGGAATCAGCACCCATTAAAGAAGTAATGCCTTATTTATTTGTTTGTTTGTTTGTTTGTTTGTTTGTTTGTTTGTTTGTTTGTTTGTTTGTTCGTTCGTTCGTTTGTTTATTACATTTGTATGCCGCCCCTCTCCGTAGACTCGGGGCGGCTCACAACAATAGTGAACACAATGTAAATACAAATCTAATATTTAAAAAACTAAAAAATCCATAATTTAAAAACCATACACACAACATACCATACATAAATTATATAGGCCTGGGGGAAGGTGCCTCAATTCCCCCATGCCTGACGACAGAGGTGGGTCTTAAGAAGTTTACGAAAGGCAAGGTGGGTGGGGGCAATCCTAATGTCTGGGGGCAGCTGGTTCCAAAGGGTCGGGGCCGCCACAGAGAAGGCTCTTCACCTGGGTCCCGCCAGCCGACATTGTTTAGTCGACGGGACCCAAAGAAGGCCAACTCTGTGGGACCTAACTGGTCGCTGGGATTCGTGCGGCAGAAGGTGGTCCTGCCTTATGGCAGCCATTGTTAAATGTGACAGCAACTTTCTTGTTACCCAAAGAAATCCATGTGTCATCAATGTAAGTGTCCACCATTTTGCCCATTTTGTCATGTTTCCAAATGTTGTGGTTAGTGTACTATCTAACTATATTATATTATATTATATTATATTATATTATATTATATTATATTATATTATATTATATTATATTATATTATATTATATTATATTATATTATATTATATTATATTATATTATATTATATTATATTATATTATATTATATTATATTATATTATATTATATTATATTATATTATATTATATTATATTATATTATATTATATTATATTATATTATATTATATTATATTATATTATATTATATTATATTATATTATATTATATTATATTATATTATATTATATTATATTATATTATATTATATTATATTATATTATATTATATTATATTATATTATATTATATTATATTATATTATATTATATTATATTAGAGAAAGAGAGAGAGAGAGAGAGAGATCTACAAATGAACTGGAATTTCCTTCTGGAACTGATAATTATAGAGTTGGACATATTTTGATATTGATACTATAGTTATAATAATAACAAACTTAATACATATTATAGTGTTGGAATGTGATATTGAACCCTCTTCTAATACAACCCCCTGCTCAATTATATCATAGAGTTTGAAGGGATTAACATTAGAGAGCAGGGTAACGTTTTTACATCTCTCCCCCTCCCTGTCTCCCCCGCCCCCAGTTTAAGAGACTGCCTTGACCCATCTGCCGAAATACGATAAGATAACCCTACATCCCAGGGTTCTTGGTTCCATCCAAGCATGCAGTACTTAGGAGACAAACCCCACGGTTTGTAGCCAAACCTATTTTTAGAGCAATTTTCAAATCAATCGGTGAGTGATTGGAAATTTTAGATCATGAGCAAACAAACAATTACATTTGTATTTATATAGATTACAACATCTACAGAATTATTCAGCCAGTAGATGGCAGTGTTCAGTTTGCATCTATGGTTATAATCTTTATAACCTTTATGTTCTGAGGTGAATTTTCTGTGGCAGTTAAAAACATGAACAGACTTTGAAAGGACCTTGGAGGTCTTCTAATACAACCCCCTGCCCAATTATATCATAGAGTTTGAAGGGGTTAACATTAGAGGGCAGGTGACATTTGTACATCTCTCCCCCCTCCCTGCCCCCCCCGGTTTAAAAGACTGGCCCAACCCCTCTTTCAAAATATAAGACCGGCCTACCTCGCAGGGTTCTTGGTTTCACCCAAGCATGCAGTTCTTAGGAGACAAACCCCACAGTTTGTAGCCAAACCTATTTTAGAGCAATTTTCAAAGCAATCAGTGAGGAATTAGACCATGAGCAAAGGAACAATTGCATTTGTATTTACGTATATAGATTACAACATCTTCACAATTATTCAGCCAGTAGATGGCAGTGTTCAGTTTGCATCTATGGTTATAATCTATGGTTCCCTTTATGTTCTGAGGTGACTTTTCTGTGGCAGTTAAAAACATGAACAGACTTTGAAAGGACCTTGGAGGTCTTCTAATACAACCCCCTGCCCAATTATATCATAGAGTTTGAAGGGGTTAACATTAGAGGGCAGGTGACATTTGTACATCTCTCCCCCCTCCCTGCCCCCCCCCTGGCAGCTATATATATGCCGGGCTGCCAGGCTGAGCCAACCAATCACCTTGCAGTATTTTCCCGCCCGAGGAATGTGGGGCAGGTACAAGGCCTAACTGTCCTCTGGACACAACAATAGGGTTTGAAGGGATTAACATTAGAGAGGAGGGTGACATTTGTACTTCTCTCCCCCTCCCAGCCCCTCCTTGGTTTATGATTTTTTTTAAAAAGAAAAAAACCCTATATCTCAAATTTATTTATTTATTTATTTATTATTTCAATTTCTAGGCCGCTCTCCTCCGACTTTACCTTTACGTAAGGTAAAACAATAGAAAATGGAGATTAAAACTAAGCCAATATAAAACTAAATCCATTAAACATGGTCAGTACTAGGTACTGTACTGGCTGGGTTTTTCAATATATGAACTAAACCAGCAATGAATGATTGGAGGAAATAGTATATGTTACTTTTAAGGGCTAGGGTGTAATAATGTTACTTTAAGAGCTAGGTCTTCAATTGTTGGTTGTTGCTGGCTATTGTGGTGAGTCTTGATAATGCTTGTTATTTCGCTTTGTGCTAAAGTATTTCTGGGTGCTAACATATAGCTGTGTGCTTAATATTCTGTGTGCTAATATACTGCTCAAAAAAATAAAGGGAACACTCAAATAACACATCCTACATGTGAATGAATGAAATATTCTCATTGAATATTTCATTTGCAAAACTATTCCATTTGCACAACAGCATTTGAAATTGACTGTCAATCAGTGTTGCTTCCTAAATGGACAGTGTGATTTCACAGACGTTTGATTTACTTGAAGTTATATTCTGTTTTTTAAAAGTGTTCCCTTTATTCTTTTGAGCAGTGAATATAGCTGTATGCTTAATACTGCTGTGTGCTAAGATATTTCTGTGTGCTAATAATATATTATATTTCTGTGTACTAAATATTGGTCCATGTACCAGCTGTGTGCTAAACATTGGTCTATGGATTGTATCATGGTATTGTATGGAACTGTGTGTAATATGTTTAGAATAGGTTAGTACTGTATAGAACTGTGTATGATTACTTAATTTGGATATGTATGTAGCTGACTGTATATGCTGGATAGTCTATTGTATACATTGTGAATAATATTTATATCTTTACTATATTGGTCTGTGTTATTGGCTGAACAATCACCACTGCCACGTATACTCTGTTTTAAGTGACCAGAATAACTCCGGGACCACCTTCCACACGAATCCCAGTTGGCCTTCTCTGGGTCCCGTTGACTAAACAATGCCGTTTGGTGGTACCCAGGGGAAGAGCCTTCTCTGTGGCGGCCCCAGCCCTCTGGAATCAACTCCTCCCAAGGATTAGGACCGCCCCCATCCTCCTTGCCTTTTGAAAGCTCCTGAAAACCCACTTATGTTGCCAGGCATGGGGAAACTGGAGATTCGAAGTGCCCCTACTCTTCCCGCCTTCCGCAAGATGTTGAAGACCTATCTATGTCACCAGGCATGGGGGGAATTACTATCTTGTCCCCCCAGCATCACCCAAATAATAACAGAGAAAAAAACCCCCAGCCGTTTGTGTGTGTGTGTGTGTGTGAACTCTTGAACCATTTCCAATAGCTCACCTGAACCTTGGAAATGGTTCAAGAGTTCATTCACACACAGACACACACACACATACAAGGGGGGAGGAGACAGGGATGGAAAAAGAGAAGATAGTAATAATAGTAATAGATTTTGGTTTTGTTTTATTATTAATTTCTTTTAATAAAAAAGAAAGGATGTTTTTTCTTATTTATTTATTTATTTATTTCTATCTATCTATCTATCTATCTATCTATCTATCTATCTATCTATACTTCTATGCCGCCCAGTCCCAAAGGGACTGCCGCTCAGACACTATACTTTACCGCCCACACCGCAAAAAAATTAGAGGGAACATTGCCTGTGGGTATCTTAATTCCCTCATGCCTGCCGACATAGGTGGGTCTTTAACAACTTACGAAAGGCAAGGAAGGTGGGAGCGGTTCTAATCTTTGGGGAGAGTTGATTCCAAAGGGCCGGGGCCACCACAGACAAGGCTCTCCCCCGGGGACTGCCAGCCAACATTATTTAGTCGATGGGACACGGAGGAAGCCAACTCTGTGGGACCTTATCATTTGCTGGGATTCGTGCGGCAGAAGATGGTTCTTGAGGTATTCTGGTCCAATGCCATGTAGGGCTTTATAGGACATTACCAACACTTTGAATTGAGATCGGAAAATAATCGGCAGCCAGTGCAGGCCGCGGAGTGTTGAAGAGAAGTGGGCAATAGTTCTCACGGCTGCATTCTGCACGACCTGAAGAAGGGTGGGAAAGAAAGGGTTACAGTGATGGAACCTACACTGCTTTAAAGAATACTACAAAAAAGGAAACAAATGAAAATTATTCCTAATTAATTTTTATTAAATATAACCAATCATGTCTGAAATATGTGAGGATCAAAATTATCACATTTTCTATCAGGAAAGTACATATTTTATTCCCTTCTCTTTTCTTTCATTATATAGATACATTTGCAAAATTATAGTGAAGCCACATATTCTTCTTCCAAGTGCTTTAGAGACAAAAGCTTTGCAAATCTATAGGAAAAAACCATACTTAAAACAATAAAAGTTACATTAAAATATATCATTCAGAAGGAAGTATTTCTAACAGTAGTTGTCTGATATAAAAAAGAATGTATATGAAGCCAGACATATAATTTCATGTTATGAGATTTTAAAAGAATGTACCGGTATATGAAATCAGACATATAATTTTGTGTTATAAAATGAAAAAGCATTATATGAAATCAGACATTTTCTGTACAGATATTTTCACTTTGGAAATTATGAAGGCAGCAATATTTCCATTTTATATCATTTGGCATTAGTTCAATGGCATTCCTAACAGTAGTTGTCTGTTATAAAAGTAATGTATATGAAGTCAGAGATATAATTAATTTCATGTTATGATATTTAAAAAGAATTTCTATGAAATCTGACGTATAATTTATATAATATAATTAATATGATTAGTCGCCCTGAGTCCCTCGGGATTGGGAAGCATAGAAGTTGAATAAAATATATTTTGTGTGATGAAATGAAAAAAAAATTATATGGTCAGCCATTTTCTGTACAGATATATTCACTTTGGAAATTATGAAGGCAGCAGTACTTCCATTTTATATCGTTTGGCATTAGTTCAATCGTATTCCTAACAGTAGTAGTCTGTTATAAAAATAATGTATATGAAGTCAGAGATATAATTAATTTCATGTTATGATATTTAAAAAGAATTTCTACAAAATCTAACGTATAATTTATATAATATAATTAATATAATTAGTTGCCCTGAGTCCCACGGGATTGAGAAGCATAGAAGTTGAATAAAATAAATTTTGTGTGATGAAATGAAAAAAAAATTATATGGTCAGACATTTTCTGTACAGATATATTCACTTTGGAAATTATGAAGGCAGCAGTATTTTCATTTTATATTGTTTGGTATTAGCTACTTTGTTCAATAAATGTGGATTTAAAAAAAATTGAGTGCACATATTATTTATGGTTTTCAAAAATGAATGTATAGTGATAGCAACACTTCACAAAAATGATTACACAATGATAATGACACTTCACACTATGTCTTCCTCTGTAGTTTGCTCCCCTTCTGAGCTTTCCTGCTCATCCTTGAAGACTCTTTGCAGAGCTACCTTCAAAGATGCTCTGGGCTGATTCTTTCCTCTCTTCTTCATCCCCACTAAGAAATAAAGGAGTGGGTTGATGCTGCTGTTGAGAGTGGCACATCCTATCCCAATTGTCAAAAAGTCAGGAAGACGGAAACCAAAATAATAAACGACATATAAGACATACATTGGGAGAGAAAAAAGGAGGAAGAAGAGGAGGGCCAGCAAGATGGTGGTGAGAAGTTTCCTTTGATTGCGTTGAGATTTAGACCTCACTTGAATCCAGAGGGTCACAGTAGACACAACCATGAGAGGCGTACAAAGTAAACCATTCACAATAAGCTGGTAAAGGAAAGGTGAACTTCCAAAGCTCTTGGTTTGATGCAGAATGTAGTGCAGTGCAGAGAGCAGGAAGGAGAAGATCCAGATGAAGCTACAAACAAAGGTGGACAGATTTGAGGGACGATGGCAGCGATGCCAGAGTGGGAAAAGGACAGCCACACACCTGTCCAGGCTGATGGCCGTCAACAGAAACTGGCTGACAGAATAGGTGAAGTAAAACAGCTCGAAAAATAATAAGAAAAAAGTTTTGACAATAACATTATTTTCACCCAGAATTGACACTGCCTCAAGAATAACTGCAACAATGAGTGATGTGAGGACCCCAGAATCAGCGATGGAGAGGTTCAGGATGAAAGTGGTGAAAGGATTCCTCTTAATGGAAAAGGCCAGGAGGTAAATTGTCCTTCCATTACCCACCAGGCCTAAAATGCAAATAAGGGCAATGAACCCATTGATAAGATTTTGTCTTACTTTTTCAAACTGTTGATCGTCTGTAGAATGTATTTCTGGTATTCCAGAATTACTCAGAGTGGTGTTCATAATTTTGGGAAACATGATCCTTAAAAGAAAAAGAAAAAAAGAACATAAGAACATAAGAAGAACCATGCTGAATCGGGCACAGATAAATGGAAATTCAAATGCTCAAAATCTTATTTCAATACATCAACCACTACCTCAATCACAAATTCAACGACCACAACCTCAACCACATGCACAACCACAACAATCACTACCTCAGTCACATATATAATCTTGAACATCTACCAACCATCCAAACAACTCATCAAAGATACCCTTGAATACGAATAAAAATGTAATAATGCTATACTATTTGGGCTCAATATCACCAACAAACCTGTCACAAGGGTTCACAACTTCATTGCATCAGAAATCTCCCCTGAATATATCATTGAAGTCTCCAGAGAGGGCCCTACAATTTGTGGACTCGTTTGCAAAAATAAACTCATCAAATGAAAATTCATTTATATTATAAACTCTATTAACAGAGACAACTCCAACCCCAAAACATTCTGCTCAGGTCCTGACCTATCCATTCTACAATGAATCCGCTCCCATGAACTCTGGACAGAACTCAAAAAATACTGCATATGCTCAAAATATGCCCATAATACCTGCTTGGAAATAAGCAATTCCTTCAAACAACTTCCACATTTCTTAATTTCTATCTATCATGTCTACCAATACTGGATAATCTAATTACCATGCCTGATAGATTCCAAACCTTAGAAACAACCATAAAACCACAAACAACATACATCGATTCCATACCTCAACCACATATATAATTTCAAACATCTACCAACCATCCAAGCAATTTATCCTTACTCATCAAAGACACCCTTGAACATGAACAAAAATGTAATAATGCTATTCTATTTGGGCTCGATGTCACCAACAAATTTGATATCAGAAATTCTCCCCTGAAGATATCATTGAAGTGATAGCCCTGATAGAGATGGTTCAGTGGCCCCACAATCCTGTAGAGTCGTTTGCAAAAATGAACTGATCAAATGAAAATTCATCTATACTATAAACTCTATTAACAGAAATTACTCTAACACCAAAAAAAACCTCACTCATGGCCTGACCTATCCATTCTACAATGAATCCACTCCCACAAACTCTGGAAAGAACTCAAAAAACATCAAGACCAAGAACATACTGACCTGTACATTGACTACTGCAACAAAACTGAGAGCTGCAACCCACCTTTCAACATTCAAGCCCCCATCACCCAAAATCATCCCAACATCCAATCCACCTTGAACTGAAACTAACCTTACATCAACTAAGACTAGGAATGCACATGCCTTACTTCCTCAATATCAACTACTGCTAATCTGAAATGCAAACTAAGAAAAGAAAGAAGCATCTTAAACAAAATACCTGAACTCCTTCTTTTACTAAAAATTGCTAATTTCGACATTATATTTGTGTGTGAAATATGGCTAAATGCATCTCTCCGACTCCATTAGCACAGTAAAAGACATCATGGCACTGGACCAGCGTATCTACGAGACCGCCTTCTGCCACATGAATCCCAGCGACCGGTTAGGTCCAACAGAGTAGGCCTTCTCCGGGTCCCATCAACAAAACAATGTCGTTTGGTGGGCCCCAGGGGAAGAGCCTTCTCTGTGGCGGCCCCGGCTCTCTGGAACCAACTCCCCCTGGAGATTAGAATTGCCCCCACCCTCCTCGCCTTTCGTAAGCTCCTTAAAACCCACCTCTGCCATCAGGCATGGGGGAACTGAGATATTCTTTCCCCCTAGGCCTTTACAATTTATGCATGGTATGTTTGTTTGTATGTATGTATGTTTGGTTTTACAAATAAGGGTTTTTTAATTGTTTTAGTATTAGTTTTAGTATTGGATTTACATGCTGTTTTGTACTACTGTTGTTAGCCGCCCCAAGTCTACGGAGAGGGGCGGCATACAAATCCAATAAATAATAATAATAATAATAATAATAATAATAATAATCATCATCATCATCATCATCATCATCATCATCATCACATTTACTGGTCCGATTGTGAAACCCATAGAGGGGGGGGAATTGCCATCTTCTATTAAAAAAAATCACCAAACCTAAAAAACATCCAAGTTAGATATGATCTCAATCTTCAAGAAACCATCATCTGTGAACTGACCTAACGTTATAGATCCCCTGATTACGACATCACACATACGAACAACTAATCTCACTATTAATGTGGGCAACCTCCTACCCACACCCACACCCACTGTTCCCAGCAACAAGTTGCTGTACTGGGTTTTCAAATGCTGTGCAGAAGCCGGCTGCCATTTCTCCCCTTTGCGAAGGAAGAGGCTCGGGGAGCCCTGCCCACCATCCCCGCAGTCTCCTGGCTGGGAGGAGGCCGAGACAGACAGAGAGAGCTAGGCTCTGCCATATGAGGGGATGTTTTAAAATTATTAGATTTGTCATGAATTGTTTTATTGTGTTGTGAGCTGCCCGGAGTCTATAGAGAGGGGCGGCATACAAATCTAATAAGTAAGTAAGTAAGTAAGTAAGTAAGTAAGTAAGTAAGTAAGTAAGTAAGTAAGTAAGTAAGTGAAGAAGGAAGGAAGGCACGGGGCTGTGGGGACCTGCCGGTCATCCGATCCCAGCCCAGAGCCGTGTCTGGCAGGATTCAAGAGAGGGAGGAAGGGAGGAAGGTCAACAGCATACTCAGAGATTTCCCCCACCCTTAAAGCCCCGGCTGACAATGGGCGGGTCTCCCATGGGTGGCTGGCAGGCTGTTGACCTTCCTCCCTTCGTCCCTCTCTCGAATCCTGCTGGACAAGGCTCTAGGCCGGGATCGGATGACCAACCAGTCCTTGCAGCCCCATGCCTGCCTTCCTCCCTGCCTTCGTTGTCCCCTCCTATGGCAGAGTCTCTCTCTTTGCCTCTCTCTGATGCCAGTTCTCAGCAGCACTCCCACGCTTTAGTTCGCTTTAGAAGCTGATCAGCAAGAGCTGGAGCAGCGGAAGTGCTGGGGCCTGTAAGAGAGAGAGTGAGAGAGAAAGAGAAAGAAAGAAAGAAAGAAAGAGGGAGATAGAGAAAGAAAGAGAGGGAAGAAGAGAGAGAGAGGGGGAAGGAGAGAGAGAGGGGGAAGGAGGGAGAGAGAAAGAGAGAAAAGAGAGGAAGGAAAAGAGAAAGAGAGAAAGAAAGAGGGGGAGAGAGAGAAAGGGAGGGAGGAAGAGAGAGAGCAAAATCTAGTTTGAAACTAGCTCAACTATTTAAGTATTTTGATACTTAGCAAAATTGTCATCTGATTATCTACTATCCAGACTTTTTGTGGATTAATTTACAAGGTCGTTTATGTAACCAAAACCAAATTGGTCATGTTTAATGTTTCTATGGAGGATAATGACAAATTCCCTTCCAATTTTATTGTAAATGCATTGTACAGATGTCATATTTTCAGTTTTTTAAAAAAATCAGCAACTTATTTCTCTACAAATGTTAAAAAGTACAGTGGTACCTCTACTTAAGAACTTAATTCGTTCCGTGACCAGGTTTTTAAATAGAAACGTTCTTAAATAGAAACATTCTTAAGTAGAAGCAATTTTTCCCATAGGAATCAATGTAAAAGCAAATAATGCATGCAAACCCATTAGGAAATAAATAAAAGCTCGGAATTTGGGTGGGAGGGGGAGGAGGAGGAGGAAGAGGAGGAGGACAGTCGCTGCCGAAGGAACAAGGTGTGGGGAATCAAAAAAATCCAAAATCAATAAATGCTCTGTCTTACACATTGACAAAAAGAGTCAGAACACAAAATACAAACTTGGAGGACACGACCTTATAGATGACCCACACTCTATCAAGGACCTTGGAGTACTCATATCTAATGATCTACGTGCCAGAGCCTACGTTAACAACATTGCCAAAAAGGCACTAAGAATTATTAATCTAATCTTGTGTAGCTTGTTCTTTGGCAATATTAATATACTAACCAGAGTATCCAAAACATTTGCTAGACCAATTCTTGAATACAAGAATTCACCTGTCTGGAAACTGCACTGCATATCAGATATCAATACAATCGAGAGAATCAAAAAATAGTTCACAAGAGGAGTTCTCCACTCCTCTGCTCGCAACAGAATACCTTATTCCAGACTTGCAATTTTGCATTTAGCTAGCCTAGAACTTTGACACCTTCGATCTGACCCAAATGTAGTTCATAAAATCATGTTGTAAACCACCCTGAGTTTAAGGAGAAGGGCGGCATAAAAATTGAATAAATAAAATAAAATAAAATAAAATAAATAAATAAATAAATAAATAAATAAATTGACCACAATGTGCTACCTGTCAATGATTTTCCAGCTTCAAACGCAACAATACAAGAGCACACAATCGATTCAAACAATGTGAATTGCTCCAACTTCACTGCAGAAAATACGAGTTCAGGCACTACGACTTCAGAAAATACGACTTCAGTGATCGATACCTGAAATGCACTACCTGATTCAGTGGTTTCTTCTCCAAACCCCCAAATCTTTAACCTTAGACTCTCTATAGTCAGCCTCACCCCATTTCTAAGAAGTCTGTAAGGGGTCTGCATAAGCGCACCATTGTGCCTACCATCCCAGTCTTAATGTCCTATCCTCATTGACTCTCTTGAGATGTCTCTGGACATTCATCCAACATGGGCCGGGCAACCATAAGGCAACCTCCATGCATCACAAAGGATCCCCACTGCAGCAGCAACAGTATGTAGATCAGGGAAGGAAATTTCTCTTTGGAATGTTATGAAACAATTGGAAGGCTGCAGTCTTGAAAAGAAAATATTTTGTACTATATTATACTTACTCGTGAAATGCATCCCCAAGGTAGGGAATTACTTCCAGATAGCTATGATTGTTAGACGCACCCCTACGTAAGGGGCTCACGTCCACAGAGCTATGATTGTCGTGTTTAATCTCAAATAACGTTCTGTTCACACAGATAAAATTGTCATGGAGATATCCTTTAGAGAAGAAACAATTATAGCAAGTCATGATTATGATCAATAACACCAGGCAGCAAAAATACTATTGTGTTTTAGACATTTTAAGTTTCTGTGGTTTTGTTTGTGGGTCTTCGTAATGATCAATAATCAGATCAATAATCATTCTTTATGGGGTTCTCTAAACCAGTGTTTCCCAACCTTGGCGACTTGAAGATATCTGGACTTCAACTGGGAGTTGAAGTCCAGATATCTTCAAGTTGCCAAAATGGGGAAACACTGCTCTAAACTATCTGCCCTAGAAGGATTTAACCTTCTGAGAGGATTTATTAGGTTAAATCCTTCTAGGGCAGATAGTTTAGAGCAGTGTTTCCCAATCTTGGCAACTTGAAGATATCTGGACTTCAACTGGGAGTTGAAGTCCAGATATCTTCAAGTTGCCAAGGTTGGGAAACACTGCTCTAAACTATCTGCCCTAGAAGGATTTAACCTAATAAATCATTCAAAATATACTTTAAAAGTACAAATTTTGAAAAAGAAACTTTTCTTCCCACCTTTCCTTCATTTTCAGAAATATATCTGTGCCTCCAATCACATATTTTTTTCTTAAAACTTTCTTGAGGAGCATAGAGGTTGACCTCAACCCTTGTGCCTCTCCAAAGAACAATTCTGAGATGATGTTGCATAGAGGAAATCATAGAACGTATGAATACTAACACAGGTGTGTTAATATTATTACATTCTCCATAAGACTCTCCATGATTGACCTCTCCAGGTTCCTAAGAGGCCAGTAAGGGGCGTAAATAAGTGCACTGGTGTGCCTTTCGTCCCCTGTCCAATTATCTTTCCTTTCTTTCACCTATCTTATATATTCTCTTCCTTTCATATATCCTCTCTTTTAAGTTCACTTTCACCCTCTTTTATATTATCACATGTCTATTTTTCTTCCTATGTATTTGTGTATTGGACAAATGAATAAATGAAAATGAAATGAAATAAATGCACCCATTGGATGTTTTCAAAATGCCAACATCCCTCCAATCCCAGGAAATAGAGGACTACAGGAATTCATGTACTGGTGCTAGAGTTTAAATTTTGGAAGAAACTTATGAATATTGTGAACATTTGGGATTTTCTTCAACAGAAAGGGAGGAGGATTTAATTAATGCTGCTCCTACCTTTAGTTAAATTAAGTAGAAACTCCATTGTGGAAAATGTGCATATAACACTTCAATTGTGTGGTGAAGGAGGACAATCCAGGACTCTGCAATTAAAGGAGAAATACAACTATTTTTTTAAAAAGGAAACTTTTCTGTTCTTATTGTCAAAGTGACTTAAAGGAATTGTGTTCTTGAGGAATTCAAAGTATTCTTGAGGAATTCAAAGTGATGAGTTCTGTAGGTCAGAACATCCACACAAAACAGGTATAAACATTCTTAGCTTTCAATCAAGTCATCAAAGTTTATTTACTATCTAAGACCAAACACAATCAGGAACAATTCACTGTTCTACGTTTTTTTAAATTGCAGAAATAAAATGTGCCATTTCTTAATGAATTTCACATGCTGAATTCAAATATAATAATGAAATTTGTTAAGTGGCTCTAGTTTTCATGCAATGGACATTTTACATTTTCCAACTACAGGTAATAGGCAAATAATACACCACAATGTAATATGTATATATACACCCATATATTTTTATTAAAATTAAGTCAATTATATTTGCAACAGTGAATACATGAAAGAAAAACTAAATTAGTAAACAAGTTTAAAATGTTCGAAAGTTTAAATTTCTCATTAATCTTGTCTTCAGTTGGTGAAACGATTTACAAATCGATGAAAGAGAAATGAAAGGAATAGTAGAAAACATACATAAAATTAAGAATACAAGAGTTGGAGAGATGACAAGGAAATTTTTACATAAATGGTACTATACACCTGCACAACTTTCACACTTCCAGAGGAAAGGGAAAGGTAATTGTTGGCATGGTTGCCAAAAGAAAGGAATCTTTATGCATATGTTCTGGGAGTGTGTCGAAGTTCAGAAATTTTGGAAGAAAGTGCAGAATGAAATAAATAAAATGTTAAATATTAAGTGGATAATTACAAAAGAAATAGCGATATTAGTTAAACAAAGAGAATTAAGAGACTTCAAAGAAATAAAAACTGCAGCATTGGAAAGCGCTCAAGGGGTAGTGGTATTGGGTTGGAAAGAGTCTAAAAAATGGACATTACAGAATTGGTACTGGTACATGGTGGATCACATTCATTTTGAAATCATGGAAATAAGATTAAACAATTTTGATGAAAACAAATTGGAGAAGCTGATGGTACAATGGAATAAGGTGAAAGATTATATGTTGAGTAGAATTTGTGACGAAAATGTAAAAAATAAACTCCAATCACTCTTTGATAGTAAACAAATGCAAATTAGAGCTAAGGAAATAAAAGAACATAAACTAGTAAATATTTGAACCCCCTAATTGGTGGTGGTGGGTATTGTCAGTTGGGTGATGGGCACATGCACTGTGCACTGTTTTATGTTATATACAAATGTGCAAAACCAATCAAAATATTATTTTAAAAAAGTTTGTGTTCCTTTTGCTTCTCTTGACTTTTCTTTTGTACACAAGGAAAGGATTGTCTCTTACAATTGTCCAATATATAGTCTTCAAACATTGATGGGCTCCATTTACCTCGATTTTGTTTACTCATAGCGGCAATGCCTTGATGGAAGTGCTCCCTATACTTGTCGCTCATTTCTCCATAATTTATAAATAAATAATAAATGATAACAACAGAGCTGGAAGGGACCTTGGAGGTCTTCTAGTCCAACCCCCTGCTTAGGAAGCCTACACAACCCTACACATTTGATGGAAAGAAATTCAGATGAGAGTGTATAAATTGAATTTTAAAAATTGTATGAAAGTATTTTAAAAGTTAGCAGCTAACTATTAATAGCAAGAGTGGAACCTGATAAGATATTTAAAGAGTCTACCTGCTTGGTGAGTTTGCCATTGTTCACAATGATTGATGTCTTGTCATTGATCAGCAAGATTAATATCAGCAACATATTTCAAACCAGAAGCCTAAACGTAAATACTAATACTTAATGGTTGTTTAGTTTGTGGCTCTTCCTCCTGACTCCCAAAATCATTCTCTCATACTATAATATAGAAGTTAATCAGGAATCACATTTAATATTTGTAATTGTGTTAAAATGTATGTATTTATTTAAACATGTAGAAGAGAGCAGGAATAGGAATAAACATAAACATATGAAGAAAATGCAGATAAATTGGGACAATAAGAAAGGGATGAGAGGCACACTGGTGTACTTATGCACATCTCCTTTAGGAATGGTATGAGGTCCATGGTAGACAGTTTAAAGTTCAAGCTGTGAGGGTTAGAGGCTGTAACAACAAAGTTGAGTAGAGCATTCCAGGCATTGACCACTCTGTTGCTGAACTTGTATTTTCTGCAATTGTCCTTGGAACGGTTTACTTTGAGTTTCTATCGACAGTTTGCTCGTGTATTATTTTGGTTGAAGCTGAAGAAGTAAGTGACAGGTAAGATGTTGTAGCAGATTATTTTGTGTACTATGCTTGGATCGGACTGCAAGCGGCACATTTCCATATTGTCCAAGCTCAAAATTTCAAGCCTGGCGGCATAAGGGATTCTATTGTGAGTAGAGGAGTAGAGTACTCTTCTCATGAAATACCTCTGGTAATCCGCTGAATATCCGATACAATGTGGATTCCTGATAGATGAGCTGTATTCAAGAATTTGTCTGGCAAAGATTTTGTGTGCCCTAGTTAGCAATTTAATGTTACTGGAGAAGAAGCTTTGCAAGATTAGGTTAACACTTATTTATCTATCTATCTATCTATCTATCTATCTATCTATCTATCTATCTATCTATCTATCTATCTATCTATCTATTGGATTTGTATGCCGCCCCTCTCCGTAGACTCGGGGCAGCTTAATGCCTTTTGGAAATGTTGTTATAGTGAGCTCTGGGGAGTAGATTGTTCCTAGGTCCTTGGCATAGTGAGGGTCATCTACAAGATTTTTTTCACCTAACTTTTGTTTGGTGTTCTGATTTTTTTTTTTTTTTTTGCCAATGTGTAGGACAGAGTATTTATTATTTGAGATTTGGAGTTGCCAATCACATGACCATTCAGACACATAGTCACTTTGTAGGGCAGCAGCATTGCCAGTGGTGTTAAATAATTTTACATCATCAGCTGCTTTTAATATGACCACAAAGGTCATTTAGGTAAAGCAGAAAGAGTGTGGGTCCTAAAACGCTGATTTGGAATTGATTTGATAAGACTTCCCTATTTTGACTAATTGTTGCCTGTTGGCCAGAAACATGGTATCCACTTGTACAGGGATCCAGAGATGCTGTAGTGAGGAAGACACCCCAAGATATGCATTTTTCCTATATACCTTAAGAGTATTTTAGTAAGAATTCCACATATCTCAAGTGCCTTTATAACGCTAAATCTTTAAATGTTACTAAAGTTTCTAATCAGCAGTTCCACATTGTAAAGGATCATAACTGCATAGTTTGCACTTTTCTGTACTTCCTCTTTTTCCTTATCTGTCCTTTGAGCAACTTGCTTATGGAAACATACATGCATCGGGAATTGGGAAGTGAAACTTTTGAATGCTATAAAATACATATAACTATCCTGAATCACAAACCACATATAAGCTGCATTTATCCTTACCTTGTTTTTATTCCACCATTTTATCATATTTTCTGCTGATTTAATTTTTTACTTCCCCCTTTTTGTATACACATGAACATGTGAACCATATCATTGGTCCATGCAATAATATGCTTGTTCATTCTATTTTTCAGAAAAGGTATAAGAATGTAACTAAAAGTGTTTATGGTTGTTCAGATTTCTTTGTCTTACTTTTGAACCTTGCATGTAATAAACCTGAGTTACTCAATCTCTTTGTGGTCTCCATTCCCTTGACTGGCAACTGGTTTTTGTTGCAACTTAGTTTCAACAGTAATTTGTTGTGCATCACTGAATCAAAGGCTTTACAGAAATCTATGTAAATTGAATCTATTGCTTTACCCTGGTCAAGATGTGTGGTCCAAATGTTTCCACAGTGTTGGAGTTGCAGATTACAGGACTAATTTTTCCTAAAACCAAACCTCTTGTTAGATAGCAGGTTGTATGCCTCTAAGTGGAGGGTAATGGATTGGTTTATAATTGATTCCATAACTTTACAGATGACGCAACACAGTGAGATTGGTCTGTAATTTTCTACTAGACTGGGGTTTCCCTTTTTAGGATAGGTATAACTGTGGCTAATGACCAAAGGTCAGACAGGGAGCTGGTTAAGAAGAATACATCATAGATTGTGCATAGAGGTTCAGCTAGGGCAATGGCAAGCTTTTTCAAAAAGTAGGCACATAATATATCAGGTCAATAGATAGAGAAAGATAGCTTTGGGTTATGTAGTGCAATTGCAACATTATCCAATATGTAGTAAATTGCTACAATTTGTGATGTAAATCCAATATGTAGTAAATTGCTACAATTTGTGATGGTATGACTATGGAATGGGGGCAAAATCCATTGCTTTGGACAAAGAACTGAACTGAAGAACATATTGAAGAGGTTGGCCTTAACAGCTTCATTGTTACAGTCTTTCCCTTTAGACTCTTTTATATGGATGATATAGCTGTGCTGTTTGAGGGTTGGATAGGTCAGTAAACTTCACCATTGTGTCATCCATTTAGCTTGTAGTTAGGGAGTATCTTGTAGTGCTACAATAAGTCTGAGTGGGGTTTTGCGTATCTTGGAAAGTCCATAAAATCTCACCAGGAAGTCTAAATTCTATTTCATTAACAGTTTATAAGCCTGCTAGCAAATTTGCAAATCTTACAAGACTGAAAACCATCCAGTTTGAAAAAGTAGCAGCAGATGCTTCATCTCAGGTTTAAGCAGATACAGTATAAGTATTAAGGGAAAACTCTGTAGATCCTCATTTTAATCAGCATTGGTGAAATTATGTAAATTATAAATGTAAGTAAGATCTTAATTGCATTCCTATGACTTGTTTGTTTGTTGAATTGTTTATTTTGTGATATTTATATGCCATCAAACTCCAGCAGGACTCTGGATGGGTCATAGATAATAGATAATAATAATAGAATTTTTATTGGCCAAGTGTGATTGGACACACAAGGAATTTGTCTTGGTGCATATGCTCTCAGCGTACATAAAATAAAATATACATTTGTCAAGAATCATGTGGTACAACACTTAATTAATGTCATAGGGGTCAAATAAGCAATGAAGAAGCAATATTAATAAAAATCTTAGGATATATGAAACAAGTTACAGTCATACAGTCAACATGGGAGGAAATGGGTGAAAGGAATGATGAGAAAAACTAGTAGAATAGAAGTGCAGATTTAGTAGAAAGTCTGACAGTGTTGAGGGAATTATTTGTTTAGTAGAGTGATGGCGTTCGGAAAAAAACTGATCTTGTGTCTAGTTGTCTTGGTGTGCAGTGCTCTGTAGCGACGTTTTGAGGGTAGGAGTTGAAACAATTTGTGTCTAGGATGTGAGGGGTCAGTAAATATTTTCCCTGCCCTTTTTGACTCGTGCAGTATACAGGTCCTCAATGGAAGGCAGGTTGGCAGAAATTGTTTTAGTAATATAGTAATATAGTAATATAGTAATATAGTAATATAGTAATATAGTAATATAGTAATATAGTAATATAGTAATATAGTAATATAGTAATATAGTAATATAGTAATATAGTAATATAGTAATATAGTAATATAGTAATATAGTAATATAGTAATATAGTAATATAGTAATATAGTAATATAGTAATATAGTAATATAGTAATATAGTAATATAGTAATATAGTAATATAGTAATATAGTAATATAGTAATATAGTAATATAGTAATATAGTAATATAGTAATATAGTAATATAGTAATATACAGTAGAACCCCAACTTACGAGACTAATTGGTTCCGGAAGGAGGCTCGTAAGTCGGAACGCTCGTATGACGAAACATTGTTTCCCATAGGAAACAATGTAAAGTAGGACTTCCGGTTTCGCTGAGGATCGCAGCGGAGTCTCTTGGCAGGGCTCAGCCTCGAGACCCCTTCAACCCTCCCAGAGGTCGCCCCAGCGCGATCGGATCGAGTCCGGATGGCTCGATCCTAGAAAATGGGATTCCCCTCTGCCCGGGGAGCCATCGCCGAGGCTCCAGGACAGAGGGTTCATCCTGCAGCTCTGGTGCAGGGAGCACCGGTCCTCTTCCAAGAGGACACGGCCATTGCGATCCCACCTAACCAGTGGGAAGCAAGAAACATCAAGAGAGTAAAAAGCAGAGAAACTGAACAACCCTAATCGAAAAAGGAATATTGCCAAAGAAGCTACAATTAAGGTAAAAAAAATTTCTATGTTCCATGCTAAACAAGAAGTTTCAAAAACAAGAAATTTGAATCGGAGTTCAAACGAAGGCGAAAGAGAAAGTTGTTAAAACAACATTGTATCCAGGCGCGAGTTAACAGCCGGAACTTATTCTAACCACTTTCACTTGTTTTGAACAGTTAAATTTTTGCTAACAAGGAGATCTAGAAGATTTTAGAATGAGACATTAAAGGATTTATTATTTACAAAATGACATTACTTGGTTGAAAAAACTTTTTTCCTCTTTTGAAACATTTTTGAAACATTTGGTTACGGAAAATTGAAAAATGAAGTCCGGGCTGGGATTTTTCTAGAGGAAGGACCAGACTGCTCACTATTTACCTACAAATTCTGAATAAATATATATAAAGAAAAAAAAAACTCTTTTCCTACATTTGAGAACTTTAAAATTTGGATTGTTTAATCGACGTTTTTTCCTTGGATTATTCTGTTGGACTATTTCCATTGGATTTCGTTTGGATTAATAGCGGTTTGTGGATTAACAGCATTTTCGTTGGATTTACTGCGGAGAGATTTCTTCCTGGGCTGTGAGAGACGGACCGACTTCATTTTAACTTCGTTAAATTAAACTGCATTTGCTTGGAAAAAGTTTTATAAATTTTCTAAAGACTATATCTTTCTTCAAAAAACGGAATACCTTTGCAGTACCCATTAAGGTGTTTCTGACAACAAATTAGATCTTCAATCAATTGTTTTTTTTTTGCGTTTTCCCTTTGATAATTTTAATTTTTGAATTTCAATTCTATATTACATTACATTACAATTGGTTCTGTTTATGCATTGCTAAATTTTCTTTTGGTCTTTGGTCCCCTGTTCCTCCTAATTGAATAATAGTTTTTGATTCTGATTGCCCCCTTTCTTCACATGTTTTTACCCTCCTTCTCACTTTGCTGATCTTTCCTCCTTATCTTTGCAGCTGTGCTAAACTAACCTTTTCCCCTTTTTCCCCTTTTCTTCTTCACATTTTCTTGATATAAACTTTGACTAGAGTAATAAGAATTAATAAGTTGAGCATTAATTAGATATATTTTAAATTTCAAGTGTATTTGAAATTTAGTCTTTTATTTGAATTAGAACTTTTATTGCTATTAATTAATTGCTATTAATTTAGTATAACTGTTACTGTGGGTTTGGAATTTACAGAATCTCTTTACATACTGCTAACATAAAATAATACTAAATTTAAATTTGAAAATGTCAAGTTCTTCCACCCATACCAAAACAATCAAGAAGCAAACAACTGTTATTTCTTCCCCGCAAAGTTCACCACATCCATCTCCCGCACAGCAGACTTTATCTACAACTATGTTCACCAAGGAAAAGGACAGGGAGAAACAACCATCTCTGGCTTCAATCCAAGAGACATTAACAACATTAAATGACTTTATGCTAAAATCTCAGCAAGATGCAACACAACAGAGAGATGAAATTAAAGCAGAGATGGCGGAAATGAAAGTTGACACAGGTGAAATGAAAGACCAGATGAAGGAGATTAAGCAAGCCTTGCAAGACAATGAAGTACGAATGAAGGCAGTGGAAGAAAAGGCGGAAAAGGTGGAGAAAAGAATTGGTCACTTGGAGGACAATGCTGCTTCACGTTACAGAGGGTATGATGAATCAATTACACATCTGGAAATGCAACGTGCGTCATATGGACTTCGATTTCAAAACGTAATAGAAGAAAAAGATGAAGATTTAAAGGCCATCATGGCTCACATTATTGGGAAAATCCTCCAGATGGACTCAGATGACATAAAAACAGAAATCGATGAAGTCTTCAGAATTTCTAACAGCTATATTTGCCGTTTTAATCTTCCACGCGAGATTCACATCAAATTTGTAAGGAAAAGTATGAGAGATGATATATTGCATTGGTCAAGAGCGGGACAACTACAACACCAAGGCAGAGAAATAAAAATATTAAAACAAATTCCAAGACGTGTTCGAGAGACTAGAAGAGACTATCATTTCTTGACCAAACTTCTGATTAAAGAAAACATAACTTTCCGTTGGCTCATTCCACAAGGTCTATCATTGACATGGAAATCAACGAGATATAAATTGGAGAATCTAGACCAAGCAAGAGACTTTTATGAAAACAGTGGAATATGCGAAATGGAACAGATAACAAAAGAACTGGAAGCAATGCAGGCCGAAGCCATGGGGGCACTTGCTCAAGTGGAGGACCAGGACCAAGGGGCCAGAAGAAAGCAACCTCAACGCGAAACCAAGAAATACAACAAATGACTACATTGAGAGATTTAAAAATCTTTTCAGTAAATGTCAATGGACTTAATGAACCAAAAAAAAGAAAACAAATGTTTTCCAAAATTAAGAATCAAAAAGCTCAAATTGTGATACTCCAAGAAGTACATATAAAAAACAGTAATCGGAATTTATTGTTAAATAATAAAATTGGAAAAATGTATGCTGCATTAGCAGACCAAAGGAAAAGAGGAGTGGCAATGTATGTTGAGAGTTCTATAAATTCCAAACAACTATATAGTGATGATGAAGGCAGAATTTTGATTGTCCAGATTGATATTGAACCCAAATCGCTTGCTATTGTTTCTATATATGCCCCAAATGATGACCAAATTGCATTTTATGAAAAATTACATCAAAAAAATTTAGAATTAAATTTGGAAAATATGTTAATTATTGGAGATTTTAATGCCATAACAAATAGACAATTAGATCATTCGGGGGTGAAGAAAAGTTGTAAAAAGAAAAAAAAGAATTTATTGCCCTCAACTTTTCAAAAAATGAAAGCAGAATTGCTATTGAATGATATATGGAGGGAAAGGCATCCCCACAGCAGGCAATATACTTTTTACTCAAACCCCCACAAAATTTGGACTAGAATAGATATGGTGTGGGCTCCCAAAACAACAGCAGAGTACATACAAGACGTAGAAATAGATGTTAATACTTGGGCAGACCATAATCCAGTTATAGTCTATATGAGAAATATTAAAAAACATCGTAATTGGCAAATGAATAGAAATATTTTGAAAGAGAAAGAATATAAAGAATGGATTGAAAAGGAATTAAAAATATTTTTCGAAATTAATAAAAATACAGACACCACCCCTCAGAACTTGTGGGATGCAACTAAAGCATACATAAGAGGATTAACAATATCCTATACTGCAAAATATAATAAAGAAAGAAAAAGAAAATATGAACAATTAATAAATGAATTAAAACAACTAGAGTTTCTATCACAACAAAATGTGAAAAATAAAGACTTGGGGAAAAAAATAAATTAAGTTAAACACAAAATTAGATTACAAGAACAAAATCAGATATTGGAAAAAATAAAGAAAGCTAAGCAACAATATTTCGAACATGCCAATAAATCAGGCAGATGGTTAGCATATAAACTGAGAAAACAGAGACAATCTAAATTAATTAGAAAATTAGAAGATAAAGATGGAATAATGAAATATGACCCAGAGGGAAAAGCAAATATAGTTCAAAACTTTTTTAAAGAATTGTATAAAGATGATAATATTGAAGAAGAAGCCGTATTTAAATACCTAGAGAGTGCAGAGTTACCACAAATAACAGAAGAGCAACAAGAAAAGATGGAGAGTCCAATAACAATGGAAGAACTCCTTATAGTTATTAAAAAGCAGAAAAACAACAAAGCCACGGGACCGGACGCTATCCTGGCAGAGTGGTATAAAATAGAAAATGAAGTATTAAGAAATAATATGCTCCAAATTTTTAATGAATGTAGAGTAGATGGTAAAATTCCTAAATCATGGTCGGAATCCTTGATAACTTTAATTCACAAACCAGATACACCAAAAGAAAAAATTAAAAACTATAGACCAATATCTTTATTGAATGTAGACTATAAAATTTTTATAGCAATATATGCAGATAGATTGAAAAATGTGATAAATAGCAAAATTCACTCAGACCAAAATGGTTTCCTTCCAGGTAGACAAATTAAAAATAATCTTAGAACAATTATTAATGTATTAGAGTATTATGAGCAACATTCAGACAAAATACTATCTTTAATGTTCTTAGACGCTCAAAAAGCCTTTGATAACGTGAATTGGACATTTATAAAGATGCAATTAAATAAAATGAGATTCGGCCCCAAATTTGTTAACTTAATAGATGCTATTTATTCAGAACAAACGACAAAAATTATATTAAACAATGAACAATTAGAAGCGTTTAAAATAAATAAAGGAGTGCGGCAAGGATGTCCCATATCACCTCTTCTTTTCATTATGACTTTAGAAGCACTCTTAATAAAAATAAGATTAGATCCAAAGATAAAAGGTTTAACAGTTAGAAAAGAGATATACAAAGTCCAGGCCTTTGCAGATGACTTGACTTTTATAATGGAAGATCCGTTAGTCACAGCACCAAGATTAATCCAAACAATAGAACAATATGGCAAGGTGGCAGGTTTGAAAATAAATAAAAATAAAACAAAAATTATAACTAAAAACATGAGTAAAATACAAGAAAGCAATTTAGAATGTATTACTGGAATGCAAATAGTTAAAAAAGTAAAATATTTGGGAATATGGCTAACAGCCAAAACAATAACATTAAAAAATGATAATTATATAAAATTAATTAATGAAATTAAAAAGGATCTAGAAATATGGAACAATTTAAAAATATCGTTTTTGGGAAGAATTGCTACGATCAAGATGAATATTTTACCTAAGGTATTATTTTTATTTCAAGTGATCCCAATCAATCCAGGGGCTAACTTTTTTAAAAACTTAACAAATGTGGTTAAAAAATTTTTATGGCAAGGGAAAAAGGCAAGAATTAAGATAAATATGTTAGAAGACATAAAAGAGAGGGGGGGTTTTGCGCTCCCAAATTGGAAACTATATTATCAGGCAGCCGCTTTAACATGGATTAAAAATTTGATAACTTTAGAGGACATGAGAACATCAATATTAGAAGGACATGACCTCATGCTTGGCTGGCATGCATTTGTGTGGTACGATAAAGATAAAAACCATTCTTACTTTAAAAGACACACGCTGAGAAAATATTTATTTGATGTCTGGAAAGATATAAAGAAAAACCACTTTTTAACAATTCCAGATTGGGTTACCCCCTTGGACGCAATAATACATCCAAATTCCATTAATGATACAAGAAATATAAGATATAAAGATTTGCTAGACAATCAAATGAAATTAAAATCTAGAATTAAACTACAAGATGAAGGGATACGAATTGATTGGTGGCATTACGCACAGATTAGATCCAGATATCAGAAAGATAGTACACTCTACATATTTAACAAAAGTAAAAACCTGTTAAGTGAGTTAATCACTAAAAACCACAACAGAGTAATTGGAAAAATATATAAATACTTGATTACCCACAAGAATATTGAATTAACATTAAAAGATAGTATGATACATTGGTGTAGAAACATAGGTAAAGAAATTGATTTAGATACATGGGAGAAAGTTTGGATGTGTAACTGGAGAATGACAAAATCAGTTTCTTTGAAAGAGAACCAAATTAAAATGTTTTATAGGTGGCATCTCCCACCAAGTAGATTAGCAAAAATGTTCAGGGTGTGGAGGAATGGGAAGCTCAAACGCCGGTGGCTTCAGCTTCCCATTCCTCCATGCACTTTGCCCTGAATGCCTCCTGGCCGCCTGGCAGAGCGCTCGCAGCCAGCGGGCGGTGGAGGCGGAGGGGGACAAAAGGCAGGCCAACGGCCGGCTCCTGCCTCTCCGGAGCCGCGGACCGAGCGGATTGATCTTCTGCCGGCCATGGGCGAAGGGCAGTGAAGCCGGTGACTGTAGCAGCTGGTGCAAGAGGCTTCCCCGCCCTTCGCCCATGGCCGGCAGAAGATCGCTCTACTCGGTCCGCGGCTCCATGTGGGCTCCGTTCCCCCACTTACCAGCCCAGCAGGCAGCTGGCCGGCGGTCTCTGTCACGGAGCCCAGCCATATGGGCTCCACTCTCCTCCCCGCCGGGTCTCCGTTGCGGAGCCCAGCCACGTGGGCTCCGTTCCATCCCCCACTGGCCCAGCAGGCTGGCCGGTGGTCCCTGTCACGGAGCACAGCCATGTGGGCTCCGCTCTGTTCCCTGCCGGCCCGATTGAGGGGCCAGCGGTCTCCGCCACAGAGCCCGGCCCCATGGGCTCCATTACATCTTCCGCTGCCAGCCAGGCCATGCTGGCGGCAGTGCAACAAAGAGAGGCATTCACCTTCCTCCTGCCCGCAGCCAACTGACTGTGGGCTCCTTTCTGAGCTCGGAGAGCTTCCTGGCTTTCGTTCTTGTTGCATTCGCGAGCTTTCATGCCCAGGAAGCTCTCCGACAGGCGCTTAGCTCCTCCCATCCTTTGAGAAGCCGAAAGTTCTGCCCTTTGTTCACCAGCCTCCATGTTTTTCTTTCGGCTTCGGGCTGGACAGGAGGGGCTAAGCAGCCGGAGATGTTGCCAGCCCAGCAGCTTTTTACATTGATTCCTCCGGCTGCTTAGCTCCTCCCATTCATCCAGAAGCCCTTTGTTCACCAGCCTCCACGCTTTTCTTTCGGCTTCGGGCTGGACAGGAGAAGCTAAGCAGCCGGAGACGTTGCCAGCCCAGAAGCAGGAGGCGCAGGATCGGGCCGGCGTCAGGCGCAGAGCGAGGCAGCAGGTCTGCATCCTGGGCGGGCGGGCGGGCGGGCGGCGGGCAAGTAGGCAAGGCCGAGCGGTCCCGGCTCAGGCTCTGGCTAGACCTCCAGCGAGGACGAGGCGGGCAGCGGCTGGGCGCAGCAGCGATGGTGTGTCCGACTCGGGGCTGGCGGTGCCCAACGCAGCGGGGAACATCAGCGCGGGAGGCAGAAGAGGACCGGGCAAAGTGAGCAGAACCACAACTGTCGCCGCTATGCCCGGCTCGGCTTCCCTGGCCGCTGCAGGCACCACACGCCATGATCTTCCGGGCCAGCGAGGTTCAGCGGCTCCAGCCCCGGCCCCTTTCAGCCGAGCCTCCTGTGCCAGGCGGCTGCCTTCCGTCGCTGAGCCTCGCCGGCCTGGAAGATCGCAGTGCACGTTGCCTGTGGCGGCCAGGGAAGCCAAGCTGGGCGTGGCGGCGACAGCCGTGGTTCTCCTCACTTCGCCCGGTCCTCTCCTGCCTCCTGTGCTGATGTTCCCCGCTGCGTCGGGCGCCGCCAGCCCTAAGTTGGACGCACCCTCGCCACCGCGCCCAGCTGCTGCCCGCCCCGTCCTTGCTGGAGGTATAGCCGGAGCCTGAGCCGGGCCCGCTCGGCCATGCCTCCTCACCCACCACCCGCCTGCCCGCCCAGGATGCAGACCTGCTGCCTCGCCCCACGCCCACCACCGGCCCGATCCTGCGCCTCCTGCTTTCCCCCCCAGCCAAAAATACAAAGGCGGTCTGCCGCTGCCTGCGGAGCAATGGGAAGCTGAAGCCGCCGGCGGTTTCAGACTCCCTTTGCTCCAGGCTGCTCCGCCCTGCTTGTCATGCGGCGGCAGACCGTCTTTGTGTTTTTCGCTGGGGGGGGAGCAGGAGGACCTTCCTGACTCCCTCCCCCAGCGCCGGATCTCCTGCCCTCCCTCCCAGACAAAAACCCAAAGCGGCCTCCCGAACCCGAACGTTTTCCATCTTACAAACCTGCCGCCGCCGCCGAGAAGCCCCGCCGCCCAGCTGTCACCTTTTAAAACAGCCGGGGGGCTTCCCAGCAGCCTCCCGAAGCCAAACGCCAAACCCAAACATCCGGGTTCGGCTTCGGGAGGCTGCTGTGAAGCCCCCCCGGCTGTTTTAAAAGGTGACAGCTGGGCTGCGGGGCTTCCCAGCAGCCTCCCGAACGCCAAACCCGGAAGTTCGGGTTTGGTGTTCGTAAGACGAAAAAAGTTCGTAAGAAGAGGCAACAATTTTCTGAACCCCGGGTTCATATCTCGGGTTGTTCGTAAGATGAGGGGTTCGTATCTTGAGGTACCACTATATTGCCATTTCCTTAGTAATTATCCATCGTATATTTAGCATCCTATTAATATCCTCTTGCACTTTTTCCCATAAATTCTGCACTACCGGGCATTCCCAAAACATATGCATGACAACTCGATTGCTAAAGTCATATTTTTTACAGTCAAGTTTGGAGCGATTAATATTAAGTTTGAATCTGTTGCGTGCTCTTGTGTTGTTGCAGTTGAAGCTGAAGTAGTCATTGACAGGCAGGGCGTTGCAGCATATGATCTTGTGGGCAATACTTAAATCATGTTTGAGGTGTCGTAGTTCTAAGCTTTCTAGATCCAGGATTGTTAGTCTGTTTTCGTAGGGTATTCTGTTTCGAGAGGAGGAGGGAAGGGCTCTTCTGGTGAAGTATCTTTGGACGTTTTCGAGGGTGTTGATGTCCGAGATGTGGTATGGGTTCCAGACAGATGAGCTGTATTCAAGGATAGGTCTGGCAAAAGTTTTGTAGGCTCTGGTGAGTAGTGTGAGATTGCCGGAGCGGGAGCTACGTAGGATCAGGTTAACAACTCCAGAAGCCTTTTTGGCGATATTGTTGCAATGGGTTCATTCTTACCACAATAATAACATTTAATGACAGCTCCATGTACATTCCTTTCATTTCTGCTAACATCTCCATCATGACCTCCTTCCTGAAACTTCCGTTGTTTATCACAATCAATTAACTTTGCTGTTAAAAAGTCCAAAGTTATTTCAGAATCAGGAACACTCTATATACTGAGCACAAATTGCTGCCAGCTTTTATCAAGTGATGACAATAAAATGTAAACTTTGTGTTTTTCAGATAAAGTTAGTCCTGGAAACTCCAAGTCAGCAAATAAAGTCTTGAATTTGTTCATATGAACATGAACACATTCCTTCGGCTGCAGCTTTAAATTAAACAACTGTTTTGTCAAAATGACCTTGGCACCAGCTGTCTCCCTTTGGAATAACTCTTTAAATCTTTCTCAAACCTGACTTACCTTATCTTCAGGCCTTATGTCTGCCAACTAGGAATCTTCCACACATAAACTCAACCTGGATAAGACGGAGTGGCTGTGGGTTTTGCCTCCCAAGGACAATCCCATCTGTCTGTCCATTACCCTGTGGGGGGGGGAATCACTAACCCCCTCAGAGAGGGTCTGCAACTTGGGTGTCCTCCACAGCTCACATTAGAGAAACATCTTTCAGCTGTGGCGAGGGGGGCGTTTGCCCAGGTTCACCTGGTGCACCAGTTGCAGCCCTATTTGGACCGGGAGTCACTGCTCACAGTCCCTCATGCCCTCATCACCTCGAGGCTCGACTACTGTAACGCTCTCTACATGGGGCTACCTTTGAAAAGTGTTCGGAAACTTCAGATCGTGCAGAATGCAGCTGCAAGAGCAATCATGGGCTTTCCCAAATATGCCCATGTTACACCAACACTCCACAGTCTGCATTGGTTGCCGATCAGTTTCTGGTCACAATTCAAAGTGTTGGTTATGACCTATAAAGCCCTTCATGGCACCGGACCAGAATATCTCCGGGACCGCCTTCTGCCGCATGAATCCCAGCGACCAGTTAGGTCCCACAGAGTTGGCCTTCTCCGGGTCCCGTCAACTAAACAATGTTGCTTGGCGGGACCCAGGGGAAGAGCCTTCTCTGTGGCGGCCCGACCCTTTGGAACCAACTCCCCCCAGATATCAGAGTTGCCCCCATCCTCCTAGCCTTTCGTAAGCTCCTTAAAACCCACCTCTGTTGTCGGGCATGGGGGAATTGACACTTTCCCTCCCCCTAGGCTTATAAAATTTATGCATGGTATGCTAGTATGTATGATTGGTTTCTAAATTGGGGTTTTAAATTAATTTAAATATTAGATTTGTTTACATTGTATTATTATTGCTGTGAGCTGCCCCGAGTCTGCGGAGAGGGGCGGCATACAAATCTGATTAATAAATAAATAAGTAAATAAATAAAGTGATACAGTCCAGCCTCCACTGAATTAAATCATCATCATCTAGTGGTGTAACTATAATGTCCCAGAGGCCTTCCCTTACTAACAGACTCTGCCTTTTCACATTCCAAGAATGGTAATTACCTTCATTTAGATTTGCAAATAGCATACTGACTGTTGAGAAAACCATGCAGCAAACTCTAACAGCCCCTTTCTACAAATAAACAGTTCATTTTAAATAATGTCTTTGTAGTACACCCAGTTTGTTTCAGAAGCTGGGCTTCTTGCCAAAACTTCTTCCTTCTGTCTTCACTGCTACCAGCTCTGGCCAACAATCCTGGTTTCTGCCAGCCTGGTTTTCTTCTCAGTCTTTCCCCAATTCCCCAACACTCAAGCACAGGACCTTCAGTCTGGACTATCACTGGTCTAGTCTGAGCTTAATCTGGGCTTAATCTTGGCTAGTCGGAGCCCATACAAAAACAGTAAAAATAGCAATTAGGATTAAAACCCAGACAAGATGGAGTGGCTGTGGGTCTTGCCTCCCAAGGACAATTCCATCTGTCCGTCCATTACTCTGGGGGGGGGGGGGGAAACTACTGACCCCCTCAGAGAGGGTTCGCAACTTGGGCGTCCTCCTCGATCCACAGCTGACATTGGAACATCATCTTTCGGCTGTGGTGAGGAGGGCGTTTGCCCAGGTTCGCCTGGTGCACCAGTTGCGGCCCTATTTGGACAGGGAGTCATTGCTCACAGTCACTCATGCCCTCATCACCTCGAGGTTCGATTATTGCAACACTCTCTACATGGGGTTACCTCTGAAAAGTGTTCGGAAACTTCAGATCGTGCAGAACGCAGCCGCGAGAGCCATCATGGGGCTTCCAAGATTCGCCCACGTTTCTTCAACACTCTGTGGCTTGCATTGGCTGCCAATCAGTTTCCGGTCACAATTCAAAGTGTTGGTTATGACCTTTAAAGCCCTACATGGCAATGGACCAGATTACCTCCGGAACCGCCTGCTACCGCACGAATCCCAGTGACTGATAAGGTCCCACAGGGTTGGCCTTCTCCGGGTCCCATCGACTAAACAATGTCATTTGGTGGGCCCCAGGGGAAGAGCCTTCTCTGTGGCGGTCCCGGCCCTCTGGAACCAACTCCCCCCGGAGATTAGAACTGCCCCCACCCTCCCTGTCTCTCGTAAACTGCTCAAGACTCATTTACACTGCCAGGCATGGGGGAGTTGAGATAGCTCTTCCCCCTAGGCCATTACAAGTTATGCATGGTATGTTTGTGTGTATGTTTGGTTTTATAATAGGGGTTTTTAGTTGTTTTTTATTATTGAATTGTACATTTTGTGTTTATTATTGTTGTTAGCCGCCCCGAGTCTGTGGCATACAAATCCAATAAATTATTATTATTATTATTATTATTATTATTATTATTATTATTATTAAAATACATAAATAACCCCCCAAATCATTCATACACTCAATCATTCCTAATCCTAGGCCTGCTGGAAAAAGCCAGATTTTAATAGCTTTCCAGAAGTCTAATAGGATGTGTTGGAGTAACGTTTTGCAGAAGCTAGCCCACCCAGATAGGCAAAGCAGCTAACCAGCCTGCCTCAGACCAGGATATCAGGAACCTTTATCTTGAAGATAATTGAAATCATGTAATGTAGAGTTTCTTACAAAAAATATTTACTTCTTTCCTAGCAAACCTACACTAGTTACTAGTAGTTGCTATGTAAGTACTCACAATTCTCTTCAGCCACCACAGACCACACTAATCTACAAACCACTCTAAAACATACTAAGCCACAATACCTTCAAGCCAAGCTACAAGCTACAAACCACATCTATGCAAAGGTGCATTATGTAAATATACTTTTGTCAGCCAATCAGATTACAGATTGTGTCTGTAAATTGAGAACTATCTGAAGGTTCCAAGTTACACCAGTGAAAAACATGACTCCCTATTAAGCTTATGAATATATTACTCAAAGGGCCCTTATGAGACTAAATAATGTGTCTTGAACCTAGTGCAAAATAAAGCAAAATCAAAGATTTGATTGTTTGAAAGGAACGCTCTTTATTTACTGTATATCCCTAATTATTACATAAGGATTACATAAGGATTGCAAATACAATGCATATCATGATTATTGTGATGTTTTTGCAGTTGTCTCAACATTATTTATTTATTTATTTATTTATTGTTAGAGTTCAAGTGGCAGTTCAATCTTCTCTTAAAAATGTCCAGAGAGTTGGAGTTCACAACATCCGCTGGTAGGTTGTTCCATTGGTTGATCGCTCTGACCGTCAGGAAGTTCCTCTTTATCTCCATGTTGAATCTCTCCTTGGTCAGCTTCCAGCCATTGTTCCTCGTCCGGCCCTCTGGTGCCCTGAAGAACAACAGCTGGAAACTGACCAAGGAGAGATTCAACATGGAGATAAGGAGGAACTTCCTGATGGTTAGAGCGATCAACCAATGGAACAACCTACCAGCGGATGTTGTGAACTCCAACACTCTGGACATTTTTAAGAGAAGATTGAACTGCCACTTGGACTGGTGTACTATAGGGTTCCTGCTTGGGCAGGGGGTTGAACTTGATGGCCTTCATGGTCCCTTTCAACTCTAACAATAAATAAATAAATAAACAAATAAATAAATAAATAAACAAACAAACAAACAAACAAATAATAAATAAATAAATAAATAAATAAATAAATAGATGGATGGATGGATGGATAGATGGATAGATAAATAAATAAATAAATAAATAAATAAATAAATAATGTTAAGACAACTGCAAAAACATCACAATAGTCATGATATGCATTGTATTTGCAATCCTTATGTAATCCTTATGTAATCCTTAGGGATATACAGTAAATAAAGAGCGTTCCTTTCAAACAATCAAATCTTTGATTTTGCTTTATAATTAGTGTTGGGCGAACCGAACCTGCAAAATTCGGGCTCTTGCCGAACTTTGCAGTGTTCAGCATGCCGAACCCGAACCTTTTAAAAAGTTTGGGTAAATTTTGGGTTCGGGTTTGGGTTCGGCCAAACACCGCAAAATGCCACCCCCCGGGAGGAGAGTGGGGAATCCCATCGTGGGATTTCCCTTCTCCATTTGCTTGACGTCATGGTGATTACTTCCTGGCCGGGCCAAAAAGCCCCCCCTCCGGGATCCCTTCATGGGATTTCCCAACTCCTTTTGCTTGTAGCACCGCTGCAGCATCCTTTTCTGTAAAAATAAAAGAAAGCAAAAGGAGGTGGGGAATTCCCCACCTCCTTGTTTATTTTTATAGAAAAGGATGCCGCAGCGGCTTGCTGCAGGCAAAAGTTTGGGTTCTGGTTCGGGTTTGGCGAACTCACCCGAACTTCACGGCAAAGTTCGCCCAACACTATTTATAATAAGGCTAACAGAGTTCTAGGCTGCATAAACAGAGGGATAGAATCAAGATCAGATGAAGTGTTAATACCACTTTATAATGCTTTGGTAAGGCCACACTTGGAATACTGCTTTCAGTTTTGGTTGCCATGATGTAAAAAAAAACATGTGGAGACTCAAGAAAGAGTGCAGAGAAGAGCAACAAAGATGATTCGGTTCCTGGAATCGGATATTTCTAGTCCGATGAAAAGAAGGACTAAGGGCAGGGGTGGCTGCTGCCTGGATGGCAGGGAACGCATTGGTGTAGTGAAAATGGAGCTCAACCCCAGAGCCCCCAATTCGCACTGAAAGATGCTGAAAGAAAATGCAGGGCGTCCTCTTTGGGCAGCCTCTGCGTTCTTCCTGAAAGCGTTTATAAACCCCAAAGCCAGCAATTCTGATACTAACAAAAGTGTCTAGGAAAAGTATAAAGAGAGAAAATCTGGAATCAATTCTATGTAAGCTGCATGAACATGGGGATGCACTCCAAGACCAGAGAGGTAATAATACCACTCTATAAGGCCCTGGTCAGACCGCACCTGGAGTATTGCATCCAGTTCTGGTCACCACACTTCAAAAGAGATATAGAGACTCTGGAAAGGGTGCAGAAAAGAGCAACTAAAATGATAAGGGGACTAGAGACCAGGCCATACGAGGAAAGGTTGATGGAACTGGGCATGGATAGTCTAGTAAAAAGAAGGACTAAGGGGGACATTAAGGTACTTAAGAGGATGCCACAGAGGAGAGGGGGGTCACACTATTTTCCAGGGCACCAGAGAGCCAGAGGAGGAACAACAGTTGGAAGCTAACCAAGGAGAGATTCAACCTGGAGATAAGGAGGAACTTCCTGACGGTGAGAGCGATCAACCACTGGAACAGCCTGCCAGCGGAAGTGGTGAACTCCCCAACTTTGGACATTTTCAAGAGGAGATTGGACTGCCATTTGGATGGGGAGGTGTAGGGTTTCCTGCTTGAGCAGGGGGTTGGACTTGATGACCTGTAAGGTCCCTTTCAACTATAATAATAATAATAATAATAATAATAATAATAATAATAATAATAATAATAGCATATTATTAGCCGTGAAAGTGGTCCCAGTGGTACTTGGCACGCTGGGCGCAGTACCAAAGGATCTCAGCGGACATTTGAAAAACATTGAAATTGACAAAATCTCCATTGGTCAATTGCAAAAGGCTGCTTTACTGGGATCAGCAAACATAATTCGCAGTCCTAGGTGCTTGGGAAGTGCCCGACTGGTGATGAAATACGAAATCCAGCATAGTGATCTCGTTTGCTGTGTTGTACTGACATAATAATAATAATAATAATAATAAGAAGAAGAAGACGAAGACGAAGAAGAAGAAGAATGATGATGATGATGATGATCATCATCATCATCATCATCATCATCATCGTCACCGTCACCGTAATCGTAATCGTAATCGTAATCGTAATCATAATCATAATCATAATCATAATATAATCTGGGTTTCTGCCTCCCCCTCCTTTCTGAATGGCTATAGTATTTTTTAGAACAGAGGTCTTCATAGCTGGCTGGAGAATTCTGGGAGTTGAAATTCACAATTCTTAAAGCTGCCAAGTTTGGGGAGCCCTGGTCTATAAAATAAAACTAATAAGACTTGAAACCTAATGTTTTGCCAGAAACCTTGATTTTGTTTGGTAGTCTGCAGGAAGGAGGGTTAAGAGGGTTAAGTTCTGTGGAGTGGAGCATTTTGGAATATTCACTTAGGCTGTGAAAGTAGCGAGGAACATTTTACATTGCTGCCTTTGAGTAAGTGATTATTTTGTGAGTGGTTATTTTAACTATGAAGGCACCTTTAGGACAATGCTCAAAATGTGCTTTCAAAATTCTAAGTGAAATGTTTCTTTCATTTCACTTTTTTATAGCTGCTCACTTCTAGGATGTGGGTGAATTGTTTGACCTGCTTGTTTTGAGTCCATTGATAAGGGTATTGTTTTGAGTTCTTGGAAAATCCTTGGTCAGGTCACATGATAAGGATAAAACGTTGGCTTCTTTTCTTGGGGGGTGGGGAAAAAAGAGAGAAGGTAGCCGAGGAAACTTCGGCGATCCTTCTTCTTCCTCTTGGCCAAACCCTTTTAGGGAAACTTCCAGCCTGCTTGCCTCCGACCTCCATTGGGTCTTTTGATACCACCACCACCACCACATTCCTGGTTTCTCCTTGTTTTTAAAATTAAGACAAACAAACAAACAACCCAAACTCCATCAGATCATTCTCTCCTCCACCCCATGGCAAGGGACCTCCTCTAATGCTGCATGCTCCTTTCAATGCTGTCTATTTATTTTCTGTAGGCAAGCGGATCGTTTTTGGAAATGGGGATCTACATTCTTGCCTCCTTCCTTCCTGTCCTTTTCTGTTTTTAACAGTCAAGAATCATTGTTCTTAAGGGAGTTGAATCTTGTTCTCTTTTAAAGGCTGGGATTAAAAGACTGAAGGAAAAAAAGGAAGAGAAAACATGTTTCTTTCTCTCCCTGACCCCTTTTCCCCCCCTCTTTTTTTTTTTTTTGTTCCCAGTTAACTATATTTTATAAACTGCACTGCTTTTTTGGTAAGGAATTTCAGAGAAAACCACCACCACCCTTCCCTCCCTAGTGGCTCAGACAGAGATGGAGGCAGAGAGACAGAGGGGAAGAGCAGGGGGTAGTGAGAGGGGGAGGAAATGTGAGAGAGAGAGAAAGAGAAAAATGAGAAAATGATGGAGGGAAAGAACGAGGGAGAGGAAAAAGAAACAAATGAGAGAGAAGAGGAGAGAAGGAAAAAAAGAGAGAGAGGGAAGAGAGAAGTGGAGAGGGGGAAGGAGGGAAGGAAGGAAGGAGAAATTAGGGAACAAGGAAGGAAGGAAGGAAGGAAGAAGAAAGGAAGGAGAAATAGAGGGAACAAAGAAGGAAGGGAGGAGGAAGAATGAAATGAATGGAAGGACAGAGGAAGGAAGAACTTTTTGGGTGTGTGTGTGTATTTTTTCATTTTTCTCTCAACATACATTCAAACAATACAATGTACCATCTAATTTTCCATGAATAAAATGTGGTATTTTGTTCGCAACTAATTTCAATCATCAAAAAAGTTGCAAAAGTTTTTTTTTCTAATTTTGTCATCCAGTTACATACTTTTAATAAAATTTCCTCCTTAATGTTCCTTCAAAAAGTATACCAATTACAGTATATTTCTAACTTATTCACCATTATGCCAAAGTGCTTCCTTCTTTCTTTATACATTTTTTTCTATAAACTAAGAAAACCTTGTATAGCGAATCAGATGTTAACAAAAGAAAATTAAAAACAAAACATAAACATATGCAAATTTCAGACTTCTCTCCTCCCCCCTTCTAAATAGTGCATTTACCTAATCCAAAGTTTAAAAATTATTTCAGCCCATCTAACATTTAGCCAATTAATACTTCTCTAAATTTCTTACTTACCGGTAATTATTAATCTTAAATTTCAGTCAATTTGTGAAAAGAAAAAAAAGGAAAAAAATTCTAAATATTTTCTATTTTCAACCAATTAACATCATTAATCTCCCCAACAATTCTAAATTCAATTCCATTTATGCATTAATCCAAATCAGTATCACCTACTACGTATCTTATTATAATCAATACTTCTAACTTTATTAAAACAGATCAGCAATTCCTAAATTCATATATCTAAATAGAAAAATTAATTTAAGTTTTAAAAAGAGCAAACAAAACAATACTCCAAGCTTAATCAACCCTTCTCAAACTCCAATTTCTTTAACCTGAGCAGAACTTTGAACCAAACCCTTTTCTTTTTTCTTTTTTCGTATCCCCTTTTAATCCCCTTATCCTTTTTATTCTTTTTATTCTTCCTTCTAGGAGGGAAGGACTTTGTTAGAAAAATAAAGGGGTCATTGGATCAAACTTTGGACACTTGATAACGTAGTTATGATGGTGGCAATGTCCCAGGGTTATATGAACATCTTTTGGGATCTTCTGACAAGCAACTGCAGGGATTCACATAACGACTGTGGCAAGAAAGGTGGTAAAGTGAAGCCAGGAGATAGAAACGTTGGCCTCCATTGGGGTCAGAACAGAAGTTGAAGATTATCTGTCTGACCAGTGCACTCTTTTAGAAGCAGATCAGGAGTCCATTATGAAGCTCCACAAAAAAGCATCTAGGGGGGAAGGCAGGTTGTCCTCGACTTACAACAGTTCATTTACTGACCATTCAAAGTCGGAACAGCCCTGAAAAAAGTGACTTATGCCCCCTTTTCACACTTATGACCTTTGCAGCAGCCCCACGATTGCATGATCAAAACTTGGCCGCCGTTTCATATTTATGACCGCTGCTGTGTCTTGAGGTCTTGTGACTTTTGCAACCATCTCAGAAGCAAAGACAAAGGGGGTGGGGGAGAGAAGCCAGATTCGCTTAATGACCGAGTTTTTAACTGATCCATGCCTAGGCATGAACATGTGCCGCTCAGACATTATACTTTTCCGCCCACACCGGAAAAAAATTAAAGGGAACATTGCTTTTGACCCCTTGTCAAAATTCTGTTGACCACAGCATTTGTTTAACAATTGTCACAAAACAGGTAGTAAAATTGGGCAACTTTATGTATGACCTACTTAATGAACACCATGTCTGTATTTCCCAGCTCAATTATGGTTGTAAGTGGAGGACTACCTATTTCAAATGAATAGCACCTACTACAATTCCGCAGGGATCTGATGTGAAAAGAACTTTGAAAAGAGTCAACTTGAAAAGGAAAGATTGCATTGTTATTTTTCACTTTACAGGATCATTCCTGTAGACATTACATTCTTTGATCACTTATAACTTCGGCCTCTAGAACAACTTCAGCTTCAACCAAAACAACACAAGAGCACACAACAGATTTAAGCTTCAAACTTGACTGTAAAAAATACGACTTCAGTAACCGAGTTGTTGAAGCGTGGAACTCATTACCAGACTCCATAGTGTCATCCCCAAACCCCCAACACTTTACTCTTAGATTATCCATGGTTGACCTCTCCAGATTCCTAAGAGGTCAGTAAGGGGTGTGCATAAGTGCACTAGAGTGCCTTCCGTCCCCTGTCCTATTAGAAACATAGAAGACTGACGACAGAAAAAGACCTCATGGTCCATCTAGTCTGCCTTTATACTATTTTCTGTATTTTATCTTAGGATGTATATATGTTTATCCCAGGCATGTTTAAATTCAGTTACTGTGGATTTACCAAACACGTCTGCTGGAAATTTGTTCCAAGGATCTACTACTCTTTCAGTAAAATAATATTTTCTCACGTTGCTTTTGATCTTTCCCCCAACTAAGTTCAAATTGTGTCCCTTGTTCTTGTGTTCACTTTCCTATTAAAAACACTTCCCTCCTGGACCTTATTTAACCCTTTAACATATTTAAATGTTTCAATCATGTCCCCCCTTCTGTCCTCCAGACTATACAGATTGAGTTCATTAAGTCTTTCCTGATACATTTTATGCTTAAGACCTTCCACCATTCTTGTAGCCCATCTTTGGACCCGCTCAATTTTGTCAATACCTTTTTGTAGGTGAGGTCTCCAGAACTGAACACAGTATTCCAAATGTGGTCTGACCAGCACTCTATATAGCAGGATCATAACCTCCCTCCTTCTCCTACATCTCCTATACCTATTCCTATATCTTCTATTCTATTCTTTCTTAGATATATATTTACTATGAGTATATCCTCTATAACCTTCATTATGTATTTTACTATGTGTATACCCACTAAAACCCTCATTGTGTAATGCACAAAATCAATAAATAAATAAATAAATAACTGTTCATGAGTCTGCCAAGGAGTTGAACTGAATACTTATAGTAAATAAACACGTTGCCCTTACTGCTTTGCAGTTCAAAGACCAGATCATCAATTCTTAAATGCTTCTAGGATTTTCTTGGGGTTTTGCGCCCAGATGTTGAGCAATTCTGCTTTGTTTTTCTTCCATGAAAAAAAAATCTCAGATAAAAGACACTCAACCAAAGCCAAACACACACCAGCCAACAAGTCAGAGATGGGAAGATTGCTGTAACACTTTCCAGAGAAAAAAGTTGAATTTGAATATTGGGCAGAGGATCCTGTGGAATTAGCTGATCTCATACAAATCGTCCCCAAGTCTTATGTTAAACTCAAAAATGAGTATTTTGCAGATAGCTATTACCACAAAAGAAACTTTACATACCTGATGATGAATCTCCTGGCTGGTCTCTTTCAGAATCTAAGCAGGATGTTCCTTTTCCTTTTTCACTGAATTCTCTTAGCCTGCATTTGATGTAACTGCAGTTGGGAAGGAGGGTGGAGCTTGGCCAAGCTTCTCAGTAAAAATAAAAGAGAACTTGCATAATATTTTTTTCTGAATTTTGCAGCATTATATATTATAACACACAGTTTCCAAGGAAGAACTTGAAACCACAATAATATCTTGACAACCAAAACATATCTGATAGAGAAGCAATCTAATCTTGAAGTCAAATTCCTGGAATCAAAGCCCATTAATTCCTTATGGCAGCAATTGTTAAATGTGACAGCAACCTCTTAATTACCCAAACAAATCCAAGTGTCATCAATGCAAGTGTCCAGCATCTTGTCCATTTTATCGTGTTTCCAAATGTTGCCGCTACCCTATGTTCTGTCGGGCTCTCTGGTAGAATCCTCCCAAAAATTCACAGGTACAAATTTCAGACACACACACGTTTGAAAATTCAAAACAATGTTCTTTATAATGAAAAGTCACTTAAACTAAGCCCTCTTTTGGTATAGCAAAGAGCACTAGTCTCCAAACAAACTGGTAATTTATACAAGTCCCTTATCAGTCCTGTGATACTTAGCTTGCAGGTGTGAGGAAATTCAAAGTCCTTCTTTCACAAAGTGGTTTAGTTTGCTCTGGTTTAGTTTCAAAGAAGGGAAAAATCAGCGCACAAAAAGTCAAAGTCAGTAACACAGTCATGAAACACAATGATCAGATAATCCTCCACAATGGCCAAACCTACAGGCTGCTCTTTATAGCAGCCTCACTAATGACCACAGCCCCACCCAATCACAGGTGGCCTCATTTTCTTTGATAATAATCTCTCAGTTGTTGTTGCCTATGCATCGCTCTCCGCATGCATGGCTGTATCATTAACTCTTGTTCTGAATCCAAGGAGGAGCTAGATAATTGATCTCCTTCTGAGCTGTCTGCCACACTCTCCTCCTCCCTGTCACTCATGTCTTCTTGGTCAGAGGAGCCTTCATCATCAGATTCCACCAGGGGCAAAACAGGCCTGCAGCATGTGGATGTCTCCCCCACATCCACAGCCCTTGGGACAGGAGCTTGGCCAGAGCTAACCACAACACCCTATTTCCCTGAAAATAAGACAGTGTCTTATATTAAGTTTTGCTCCCAAAGATGTGCTACGTCTTATTTTCAGGAGATGTCTTATTTTTTTTCAATGAAGAATTCACATTTATTGCTGAACAAAAGAAATGAACATTTGTTATATACTGTACAATAGTTGTCATGACAAACCAGCATAATCAGACAAACTGAATCCTATCAAGTATTTCTTACTACTACCATACCATTATTTCCACGTACAACAATTATACTTTCTTCAAATATATGTTATATATGTTCTGTTCGGGAATGCTGCGAAATGAAACGTCTCCTATGTCTTACTTTCTGGGGATGCCTTATATCAGGCAATTCTACAAAACCTCTCCTATGTCTTACTTTCAGGGGTGACTTATTTTCGGGGAAACAGGGTAGTATACATTTTTTAAAATACAAATACAACTTTTGTTCCAATTGGTTCCCACAAAGTCAAAATGTTTCTATATTTCCTTCTAAACACTTCTCATTCCATCTGAAGAAGAAGAAAGTATTCCAGCACTTTTGTACAAAGGGAAGAGAATTTTGATGACCCATCACAAAGAATACAAACCAAGATGAACTTTATAATTGAAAAGTTTATGAAGTTCTTAGAACTTAGTGGGTGAGTTTGGATTCCAACTATAAATGGGTTTGAAAGTTCCATAAAAGAATGGTGGGAAAGAAAGGCTTATAGTGATGGAACCTACATATCTTTAAAGAATACTTAAAAAAAGGCAACAAATGAAAATTATCCCTTATGAATTTTTCTTAAAAATAACCAAACATGTCTGAAATATGTGAGGATCAAAATTCATTCAGGAAATGTATCCTGTACATATTTATTACCTTCTCTTTTCTTTCACTATATAGACAAATTTGCAAATTTTAGTGAAGCCATATATACTGTAATTCTTCCAAGTGCTTTAGAGACAAAAGCTTTGCAAATCTATAGGAAAGAGCCATATGTAAAACAATAAAAGTTGCATTAAAAATATATCATTCGAAGGAAGTACAGTGATACCTCGTCTTACGAACTTAATTGGTTCCGGGACAAGGTTTGTAAGGTGAAAAATTTGTAAGACGAAACAATGTTTCCCATGGGAATCAATGGAAAAGCGATTAATGTGTGTAAGCCGCAAACTCACCCCTTTTGGCAGCCAAAGGACCCGTTTTTGCATTGCTGGGCTCCCCTCCATGGGAAACCCCACCTCCAGACTTACGTGTTTTTGTGATGCTGCAGGGGAATCCTAGCAGGGGAATCCCAGCAGTGCAAAAACGGGTGCTTTGCTGTCAATGGAAGTCCGGACGTGGGGTTTCCCAGCGAGGGGAGCCTCAGCAAAATCACAGCATCACAAAAACACGGAAGTCCGGAGGTGGGGTTTCGAGGACTTCCATGTTTTTGTGATGCTGTGATTCCCCTGCAGCATTGCAAAAACACAGAAGTCCAGAAGTGGTGTTTCCCATAGAGGGGAGCCTCAGGGGAATCCCAGCAGCACAAAAACAAGCGCTTTGCTGGCAACAGAAGTCTGGAGGTGGGGCATCCCAGTGGCAGAGGCTTGGGTTTATAAAGGAAAAATAGTTTGGAAGAAGAGGCAAAAAAATCTTAAACCCCGGGTTTGTATCTCGAAAAGTTTGTATGACGAGGAGTTTGTAAGACGCGGTATCAATGTATTTCTAACAGTAGTTTTCTGATATAAAAAAAGAATGTGAAGTCAGACATATAATTTCATGTTCTGATACTTAAAAAGAATGTATGTGAAATCTGACATACAATCTATATACTATAGATCGGAGAGGGGCGGCATACAAATCTAATAAATTATTATTAAATTATTATTATTATAATTAATATAATTAGCCATCCTGAGTCATTCAGGATTGGATGGCATAGAAGTCGAATAAAACAAATTTTATATTTTGAAATTAAAAAAAAAATGAAGTCAGCCATATTTTGTACAGATATACTCACTTTGGAAATTATGAAGACAGCAATATTTCTGTTTTATATTACTATTATTATTATTATTATTATTATTATTATTATTATTATTATTATTAGTATTAATTAGATTTGTATGCCACCTCTCTCCGTAGACTTGGGATGGCTCACAGCAATAATAAAAAACAATATGCAACAAAACTAATTTTTAAAAATATCTAAAAATCCCTTATTTAAAAAGCAAGACATACACACATATCGTTTGGCATTAACTACTTTGTTCAATAAATGTGGTTCATTTTTAAATTGAACACACATATTATTTATGTTTTTCAAAAATGAATGTATAGAGATAGTAATACATCACAAAAATGATTACGCAATGATAATGACACTTCACAATATGTTTTCTTCTGTAGTTTGCTCCCTTTCGGAGCTTTCCTGCTCATCCTTGAAGACTCTTTGCAGAGCTACCTTCAAAGATGCTTTGGGCTGATTCTTTCCTCTCTTCTTCATCCCCACTAAGAAATAAAGGAGTGGGTTGATGCTGCTGTTGAGAGTGGCACATCCTATCCCAATTGTCAAAAAGACAGGATGACGGAAACCAAAACCATACACGACATACAAGACATACATGGGGAAAGAAAAAAGGAAGAAGAAGAGGAGGGCCAGCAAGATGGTGGTGAGAAGTTTCCTTTGATTGCGTTGAGATTTAGACCTCACTTGAATCCAGAGGGTCACAGTAGACACAACCATGAGAGGCGTGCAAAGTAAACCATTCACAATAAGCAGGTAAAGGAAAGGTGAACTTCCAAAGCTCTTGGTTTGATGCAGAATGTAGTGCAGTGCAGAGAGCAGGAAGGAGAAGATCCAGATGAAGCTACAAACCAAGGTGGACACATTTGAAGGACGATGGCAGCGATGCCAGAGTGGGAAAAGGACAGCCACACACCTGTCCAGGCTGATGGCCATCAACAGAAACTGGCTGACAGAATAGGTGAAGAAAAAGAGCTCGAAAAATAATAAGAAAAAAGTTTTGACAATATCAGTATTTTCACGCAGAGTTGACACCGCCACAAGTATAACTGCAACAATGAGCGATGTGAGGACCCCAGAATCAGCGATGGAGAGGTTCAGGATGAAAGTGGTGAAAGGATTCCTCTTAATGGAAAAGGCCAGGAGGTAAATTGTCCTTCCATTACCCACCAGGCCTAAAATGCAAACAAGGGCAATGAACCCATTGATAAGGTTCCGTCTTAATTTTTCAAACTGTTGATCATCTGTAGAAGGTATTCCTGATGTTTCAGAAATATTCAGAGTGGTGTTCAGAATGAGTTTCATACTTTGGGGATACATCATGCTTTAAAAAAAGAAAAAAATAATCAAGTTCTCATACACAAAAGTCACATGTATGTGTGTGCATGCACACACACACACATTTTTCACTTACACATATTAACACATAAGCATTTTTTTCACCATCTAATGGAAATTATTGTTCTGACTTAGGCTTCCTGATTAAATGAAACTGCACAAATGGTGTCACTCAAACCTCATTTATTTGTAATGTCTGCTAATTATTTTCATTGTTCTCATTGGAAAAGACTCTGAAGTTGGGAAAGATTGAAGTCAAAATTTATTTATTAATTGGATTGTTTAATTTATTTATTAATTGGATTTATGTGACACCGTTCTCCGAGGACTGATGGGATGAGATGAATAAGGTCACCCATACCATGACTATGAATTTGGGCAAACTTTGGGGGACATTGGAGGACAGAGGGGGCCTGGCGTGCTATTGTTCATGGGGTCATGAAGTGTTGGATACAACAACAAATGCCCCAGTTAAAAGCTATGTAGGTACTCAACACTCAATATTAGGTACAGCAGGGAAGTGTTTTCAATAGGAAAGTGAACACAAGAACAAGGGGGCACAATCTGAGGTTAGTTGGGGGAAAGATTAGAAGTAATGTGAGAAAATATTATTTTACTGAAAGAGTAGTAGATGCTTGGAACAAACTTCCAGCAGACGTGGTCGGTAAATCCAAAGTAACTGAATGTAAACATGCCTGGGATAAACATAGATCCATCCTAAGATAAAATACAGGAAATAGTATAAGGGCAGACTAGATTGACCGTGAGGTCTTTTTCTGCCATCAACCTTCTATGTATTATATTATACTTACATGTTTTCATATTGATATACAAAACGTTCGCCCTCAGGAATGAAATCATTGCCATGGAAATACCCTTTTGAGAGGAAGCAATTATAGCAAGTCATGATTATGATCAATAATACCAGGCAGCAAAAAATATTAATGTGTAGTGTTGGGCGAACCGAATTTGCACAATTCAGGTCCGTGCGGATTTTGCAGTGTTTGGCATGCTGAACCCGAACCCAAAATTTTTTAAAACTTCGGGCAAAGTTCGGGGTCGGGTTCGGCATTCAGTTGCCTTGGCTGGCCAAGAAGTGACATCTCCGTGATGTCAGAGCCCCGCCCCCAAAATCCCATCGTGGGGAGGCTGGAGGAGTGGGGGTGGGGATTCCCCTCTGCCTGCCAACCCCCCTTTTGACGTTGGAAGTAAGCAGGTGGCAAGTTTCTCGGTGGGTACTACCTTGGCGGCGACTTTAATGCACCAAGAAACTTGCCACCGTCTTACTTTCCCAACGGAGAAAAGCTCCACACATACACCGCGTGCCCATCCTCCTTCCGACATCAAAGGGGAGGGGCGTGGTGGCAGGTAGAGAGGAATCCCCCACCCTCATTCCCCCAGCCTCTGCACCGAAAGCCAGGAAGTGACATCTCCATGACGTCAAAGTCCCACCCCTAGAATCCCATTGTGGGGAGGCTGGAGGAGTGGGGGCATGGGATTCCCCTCTGCCTGCCACTGCCCCCTCCCCTTTGACATCGGAAGGAGGATGGGCACGCGGTGTGTGTGGGGAGCATTTCTCCGGTGGGAAAGTAAGATGGTGGCAAGTTTCTTGGCGCATTAAAGCTGCTGCCGAGATGGTCCCCGCCGAGAAACTTGCCACCATCTTACTTTCCCAACGCACAAACGCTCCCCACACACACCACGCATGACCATCCTGATGACATAATTTATTCTGCTCCTACCTTCCGTTGATTTAACTGGAAAATCCATTGTGCAAAATGTGCAGAGAACGCTTCAAATTTGTGGTGAAGGAGGACAATCCAGGACACTGCAATTAAAGGAAAAATACAATTATATTTAAAAAGCAGATTTGTCTCTTCTTGTTGTCAAAATGACTTAAAGGAATTGTGTTCTTGAAGAATTCAAAGCCACTGTAGGTCAGTCATCCACAGAAAACAGGTATAAACATTCTTAGCTTTCAATCAAGTAATCAGAGGTTATTTACTGTCTAAGAACAAACACAGCTGAGAAAAGGGAATTTCAAAGTATTGTAAAAGTTAGCAGCTAACATTTAATAGGAATAAGATATTGATATCTGATTTAAAGAGTCTACCTGCATAATGTGTTTGCCATTTTTCACAAATATTGATGTCCTGGCATTGATCAGCAAGATTAATATCAGCAACGTACTCCAAACAAGAAGACTAAACAATCAATACTAACTAATACATAATGGTTGTTTAGTTTGTGGCTCTTCCTCCTGACTCCCAAGATCATTCTTTCATACTATCATAAAGCATTCAATCAGGAGCCACATTTAATATTTGTAATTTTGTTAAAAAAATATTACTGAATCAAAGGCTTTATAGAAGTCTATGTAAATTATTTTTATAATTATTATTTATTGGATTTGTATGCTGCCCCTCTTCGTAGACTCGGGGCTGCTAACAACAGTGATAAAAAACAGCATGTAACAATCCAATACTAAAAACAACAACAACAACAACAAAAAAAACCTTATTATAAAACCAAACATACATACAAACATACCAATCGTAAATTGTAAAGGCCTAGGGGGAAAGAATATCTCAGTTCCCCCATGCCTGATGGCAAAGGTGGGTTTTAAGAAGCTTAGGAAAGGCGAGGAGGGTGGGGGCAATTCTAATCTCTGGGGGGAGTTGGTTCCAGAGGGCCGGGGCCACCACAGAGAAGGCTCTTCCCCTGGGTCCCGCCAAACGACATTGTTTAGTTGACGGAACTCGGAGAAGGCCCACTCTGTGGGACCTAACTGGTCGCTGGGATTCGTGCAGCAGAAGGCGGTCCTGGAGATAATCTGGTCCGGTGCCATGAAGGGTCATAACCAACACTTTGAATTGTAATTTTAAACAAATTACCCTTACTGGCTTGCAGTTCAGAGATCAGATCACCGATTCTTAGATGCGTTTAGGATTTTCTTAGATTTTTACACCCAGATGTCTTTTTTTGTATTTCTTCCATGAAGAAAAAGTTCTTTGATAAAAGACACGCAACCAAAGCCAAACACACCCCAGTCAACAGGTCAGAGATGGGAAGATTGCTGTGACATTATCCTGAGAAAAAAGTTAAATTCTAATATTGGCCAGAGGATCCTGTGGACTTAGCTGATCTCATACTAATAGTCACCAAGTCTTATCTGTATAGTCTGGAGGACAGAAGGAAAAGGGGGGACATGATCGAAACATTTAAATATGTTAAAGGGTTAAATAAGGTCCAGGAGGAAAGTGTTTTTAAGAGGAAAGTGAACACAAGAACAAGGGGACACAATCTGAAGTTAGTTGGGGGAAAGATCAAAACCAACATGAGAAAATATTGTTTCACTGAAAGAGTAGTAGATCCTTGGAACAAACTTCCAGCAGACGTGGTAGATAAATCCACAGTAACTGAATTTAAACATGCCTGGGATAAACATAGATCCATCCTAAGATAAAATACAGAAAATAGTATAAGGGCAGACTAGATGGACCATGAGGTCTTCTTCTGCCGTCAGTCTTCTATGTCTCTATGTTTCTATCTTAAACGCAAAAAGGAGTATTTTGCAAATAAGTATTACCACAAAAGAAACTCTGCCTTTACTATAGACATCCCCCAACCCCAAAATCTTCCACCTTACATTATCTACAATTGACCTCTCCCCTTTTCTAATAGGTCTGTAAGGGGCGTGCATAAGTGCACTTTTGTGCCTAATGTCCCTGTCCTACTGTCTTATTATCCTTTCTATTACTATGTTCTACTTATCTTATGTTATGTTAATATGTACTATAATACTATATTTGTACAATATTTGTTTGACAAATTAATAAGTAAAATAAATAAATAAACATACCTGGTGATGAATCTCCAGATGAGAATGGCTTTCAGAATCTAAGCATGAGGTTCCTTTTTCAATGAATCCTCTTAGCCTGCACTTGATGTAAGTGCAGTTGGGAAGGAGAATGGAGCTCGGACAACCTGCAAACTCTCTTAGAAAAAATAAAAAAGAACTCGCACTACATTCATCTCTGAATTTTGCAATATTATGTGTTATCGCACACAGTATGCAAGGAAATACTTGAAACCACAATCGTATCTTGAAACATGGAAAAACCAAATGCTATCTGATAGAGAATCAATCTAATCTGAACATCAAATTCCTGGAATCAAGGTCCATTAAAGAAGTGATGACTCATGGCAGCAATTGTTAAATGTGACAGCAACCTCCTAGTTACCCAAACAAATTCAAGTGTCATCAGTGCAATTGTCCACCATCTTGCCCGTTTTGTCCTGTTTCCAAATGTTGCCGTTAGTGTACAGGCCTTCACTCACTTGGTTAGTGGGAGAAAAGGCCAGAATAGAATCATCTTCTGTAGAATCGCCTTTAAGGAGTCTTCTGATTCTCTGTTTTCTCAAGTCCAATTCAATCCCAAAGCAAACCAGGAGAAGTTCTTCTCGTTAAGCTTTCTCAGCCTAGGAATAATGGGCAGCTCAGGACACTGCCCTGTGACCAAAAAGAAACATAATGGAAGAGAATCTTTCCATCATCTCCATCACTGAGGTGGAAAAGCATCACCATGAGAAAACGTGAATGAATGAATGAATGAATGAATGAATGAATGAATGACAAACTTGGGAAGGACCTTGGAGGTCTTGTAGTTCAACTCCCTGCTCAAGCAGGATATCATTTACCTTTTCAGACAAATGGATGTTCAATCTCTTATTAGAAATCTCCAGTGTTGAACCCTCAACTTCTGATGGCAAGACGTTCCACTGATTCATTGTTCTAACTGTCAGGAAGTTCCTCTTTAATACTAGTTTGGTTCTCTCCTTGGTTAGTTTCCATCCATTGCTTCTTGTTCTGCCTTCAGAGGAATGAATGAATGAATCAGTGAACAAATAAATAACTAAATATTCTTAGCTTGAGTCAGAAAAGCAAAGGGGAAAAAAGAGGGTGAATTTCAAAGACTGCCTTCTTTTTCAGAAACAAAACACTCAAAAGCTATTCGGACTACAAGAATGTTGGAAGGTCTTAAGCATAAAACGTATCAGGAAAGACTTAATGAACTCAATCTGTATCGTCTGGAGGACAGAAGGAAAAGGGGGGACATGATCGAAACATTTAAATATGTTAAATGGTTAAATAAGGTCAAGGAGGGAAGTGTTTTTAATAGGAAAGTGAACACAAGAACAAGGGGATACAATCTGAAGTTAGTTGGGGGAAAGATCAAAAGCAACATGAGAAAATATTATTTTACTGAAAGAGTAGTAGATCCTTGGAACAAACTTCCAGCAGACATGGTAGATAAATCCACAGTAACTGAATTTAAACATACCTGGGATAAACATATATCCATCCTAAGATAAAATACAAAAAATAGTATAAGGGCAGACTAGATGGACCATGAGGTCTTTTTCTGCCGTTAGACTTCTATGTTTCTATGTTTCTATGATATTTGATTCCAAAGTGCAATTCAAAAACCAGTTAATAGAAGGGAATTGGCTAGTTTTGTAATATGGTGAAAATTTCGAAACATATTTCAAGGGTTCATTTGGGGGTTACCTGACACTTTACAAACAAAGAAGCTTTACTTTCAGCACAACAAGTGATTCATTCTCTGTCTTTTCTGCAGCTCATTACACTAAGCCAGCTATGTTTTGTATATAAACCATATTTATCATATTTAATGAATCAAGGCAACGGAGGTCAACACTGCTTTAGCAGTGGATGTAAACTCTTTTGAGATTGTTTTAGATACAGCAAGATCTGTCGTTAATGCTGTTTCAAAATATGTGGTTTGTTGCCTGGCATACTATAAAGCACATCTAGGGTGGAGATAAATCAGTCGTTTTTATCAATACCACTAAAAAGGAAAAACCAGAAAACCATGGGGGAAAATCCAACAAGGTTGTAGAAAGGACACTCTGACGAACTGAAAGAAGAAAAAAATAAGTACCAATAAAAATGGAAAAAGGAACACACAATTAAGGCAAAATATCAACTGTTCTGTCTGGGTCACTCCAGAAGCCAAGACCAACCCAAAAAGAGAAGCCAGACACACCGGTAAAAGACAAAGGCAGTTTATTAAATGCAAGAAAAACACAGGTAACAGAAAATGTCCTTACATACAGGAAAACGCTGTATCTTCTGATATATCCACGAAGGCAAAAGTCCATGCAGCAATACAGGATTCTTGCTGCCAAGACGAGGCTGTAGATAGCAGACCTACACCTCCCACGGGTCTTCCAAACTGCTGGGCCACAAGCCAGAAACAGAGACGTCGAGAACAAAGCAGGACATCATAATTCCAACTGATAACACTCCACATGGCGTCAAGGGCTTGCCTGCCTTTTAAACCCTGCTAAGGAGGACCACACCCAAGCCCAGCTGTTCCTAATTCAGTGCTGATAATACTTCTTTAATTGCTCCTTTCTTTGATCTGAACGTCTCTGTCACATGTCAATGACAGCTTGTGCTTCATCACCTAATGACTCCAAACTACTGGCTGGGGAGAGCCCCCCCCCCGGGGCTCTCATGCTGTTCTCCTTCGTCCCATACCTGACTTTCCTCTCCCCCGTCCGACTGTTCAGCCCCATCCTCTTCGCTGTCATCCTCCTCCGGGCATGGAGCCAGCAAAGACGCAGCTGGACCCTGATCGGCCTCAGGCTGAACCGTAACATCAACCAACAGCCCAAACTGCAAAGGTGGAATCAGAAAAGCTAAGGCTTTCAAATGAAGTAAGACTTTCAACAAATGTCAAAAACAATTGAAAAAAAGTTTCTTTCGTTATATAAAAAAATTAAGAAAAAAAGTCAAAGATGTAATCAATTCGCTAATAGCAGACGATGGTAAAGAATTAACAGAAAGTGGAGAGAAAGCAGAACTGCTTAATTCATATTTTGCATCAGTCTTCATGCCAAAGGAGGGTGGGAAGTCAAGGGCTGATGTTTCTCCAAGGTTTTACTTTACCATTATAGAGCATTAAAGAGTATTCTAAAATTGCCTCTTAGGAAATATCTGCTGACCATCCATTCTAAAATTGCCTCTTAGGAAATATCTGCTGACCATCCATTGAATAGGAGTTGTATTAACAGAAAAATGATCAGATTTTCACTTAAGATAATGGGAAAAAGAAGGCTAGCTGACTTAACAGAATAGCTGTTATATTGAACTGAGAAGAAAAGTGCTTAATGTTTATTAAGGGTTAGGAATCAACTACCCTGAGCAATCTTTACTGAGGGCAAATCATGTCAGATGACTAATCTCATTGATTTGTTTGACTATGTCACAAAGGTGTTGGATGAAGGTAGTGCCATGGATATTGCCTATCTGGGCTTCAGCAAAGCCTTTGATACGGTTCCTCATAAAGAGCTGATAGATAAATTAGTGAAGATTGGACTTAATCCCAGAATAGTTCAGTGGATTTACAGCTGGCTGAAGTGTAGATATCAGAGGTTTGTTGTTAAAGGTGAGTATTCTGAGCAGAGTCTGGTTACAAGCGGTGTGCCACAAGGGTCAGTTCTGGGTCCTACTCTTTTTAATATGTTTGTGAGTGACATAAGGTATTTGCCGATGGCTCTAACGTGTGAAATAGGGTTGATATTCCTGGAGGCATCTGTAATATGGCAAATGATTTAGCTGTACTAGATAAGTGGCCAGGTTACAAGCGGTATGCCACAAGGGTCTGTTCTGGGTCCTATTCTTTTTAATATGTTTGTGAGTGACATAGGGGAAGGTTTGGTAGGGAAGGTTTGCCTATTTGCCAATGACTCTAAAGTGTGCAATAGGGTTGATATTCCTGGAGGGGTCTGTGATATGGTAAATGATTTAGCTTTACTAGATAAATGGTCAAAGCAATGGAAACTGCTGTTTATTGTTTCCAAATGTAAAATAATGCACTTGGGGGAAAGGAATCCTCAATCTGAGTATTGCATCGGCAGTTCTGTGTTAGCAAAACATTCAGAAGATAAGGATTTAGGGGTAATGATTTCTGACAGTCTCAAAACGTGTGAACAGTGCGGTCAGGCAGTAGGGAAAGCAAGTAGAATGCTTGGCTGCATAGCTAGAGGTATAACAAGCAGGAAGAGGGAGATTGTGATCCCGCTGTATAGAGCGCTGGTGAGACCACATTTGGAATACTGTGTTCAGTTCTGGAGACCTCACCTACAAAAAGATATTGATAAAATTGAACAGGTCCAAAGATGGGTTAAAAAAAATGGTGGAAGATTTTAAGCATAAAACTTATCAGGAAAGACTTAATGGACTCAATCTGTATAGTTTGGAGGACAGAAGGGAAAGGGGGGACATGATAGAAACATTTAAATATGTTAAAGGGCTAAATGAGGTCCAGGAGGGAAGTGTTTTTATAGGAAAGTGAACACAAGAACAAGGGGGCACAATCTGAGCTTAGTTGGGGAAAAGATCCAAAGCAACATGAGAAAATATTATTTTACTCAAAGAGTAGTAGATCCTTGGAACAAACTTCCAGCAGACGTGGTAGATAAATCCACAGTAACTGAATTTAAACATGCCTGGGATAAACATATATCTATCCTAAGATAAAATACAGAAAATAGTATAAGGGCAGACTAGACGGACCATGAATTCTTTTTCTGCCATCAATCTTCTATGTTTCTATGTTTCTATCTTATGGGCCTCTCACAAATCTCTCTGGAATTATTATACAATTTGGCATGCATGCAAATCCATACTGTATGCCTGAAATTGAGCTAATGCATATTTTTCTCAAATTCATGGAACTCGTTTGGTTAAAAACAGAAGCATGTCTAAATACCATGTAGAAATGCAAATTGCGTTCCTTTTAAGAGAAGCTGTGAAAAGGATAGCAAACGTCTCAGAAAACACCAACAGATTAGTACAACTACTTGACATAATCATAACACACAAACCCAACAAAGCCCTCCAAAACATCATAAATAAACCAAAATACTCAATACGCCCTGAATGGGAGGGGGAAAACCAGGATATCAAGGTTCCACCTAATAAACTAACTCAGCAAGCACTGATGAGCCAATCCAATCTCTTAATCCAAAGCTTTGGTGAGCACCTCATTTTGGCACAGCATGAAAACAATACCAACTCTGGTTAATTCCCAGGCAATTCAATATAATTAAGTACAGTGATACCTCGTCTTACAAACACCTCGTCATACAAACTTTTCGAGATACAAACCCAGGGTTTAAGATTTTTTTGCCTCTTCTTCCAAACTATTTTCACCTTACAAACCCACCGCCGCTGCTGGGAATCCCTGCCTCCAGACTTCTGTTGCCAGTGAAGCACCTGTTTTTGCGCTGCTGGGATTCCCCTGAGGCTCCCCTCCATGGGAAACCCCACCTCCGGACTTCCATGTTTTTATGATGCTGCAGGGAAATCCCAGCAGGGGAATCCCAGCAGCACAAAAATGGGTGCTTCGCTGGCAGCGGAATTCTGGAGGTGGGGTTTCCCAGCGAGGGGAGCCTCAGTAAAATCATAGCATCGCAAAAACACAGAGGTCCAGAGGTGGCATTTCCCATGGAGGGAAGCCTCAGGGGAATCCCAGCAGCACAAAAACAGGCGCTTCGGCTGGCAAAAGGAGTGAACGTTGGGCTTGCACGCATTAATAGTTTTTCCATTGATTCCTATGGGAAACATTGTTTCATCTTACAAACTTTTCACCTTAAGAACCTTATTCTGGAACCAATTAAGTTTGTAAGACAAGGTATCACTGTATAGAATATTGATTGATTGATTGATTGATTGATTGATCGATCGATCGATCTATTTATTTATTTATTTATTTATTTATTTATATATTTATTTATTTATTTATTTATCAGACTTGTATGGCGCCCCTCTCCGTAGACTCAGGGCGGCTAACAATAGTAAAAAACAATATAAACAAATCTAATATTAAAAGTAGTTTAAAAACCCCAATTTAAGAAACCAATCATACATACAAACATACCATGCACAAATTGAATAGGCCTGGGGGGAAAGGAATATCTCAATTCCCCCATGCCTGACGGCAGAGGTGGGTTTTAAGGAGCTTACGAAAGGCAAGGAGGATGGGGGCAACTCTGATATCTGGGGGGAGTTGGTTCCAGAGGGTCGGAATTTTTCCTCCCCCCGTTAGTGCAGGTCGCATTGTCCAGGTGTAGTTATGGAAAAATGTCCATGCCTCTGGCTTACATCTGCTGGAGTGTCGTTGGTTCCAGCGGTAGGCTACAAGCCAGAATGCTAAGTTGCGCTCACCGCCGCAACTCGTAAGTTCTTGCGGGACCAGCATGATTTTGCTGCTGCATCTGTGGAGGTAGCAAAATTGCGCCCAGGTTTTACCTGCGGATCCGTGCATGATTTTGCTACCTCCGCAGGTGCAGCAGTAAATTTGCACTGGTCCCACAAAAACTTATGAGCTGCAGTGGCGAGTGCAATTTAGGGTTCTGGCTCCTAGCCCACCGCTGCTTGGTTCCCATAAGACAGTTTCTTGTTATTGTCCACATTGCAATCTCTCCCTCCCTTATCCCCTCCATCTATTGGCGAGCTCTAAAAGCAGTAAAATGAGAAAGCAGCCTGATGAACACCCTTTGAAGCTCGACACAGAATTCCTATAAAACACACAATGAAAAAGAGGGCTAGAACAAAACTTTATGGAGATATAATATATGACCAAATTTTTGCAAGTCTGGTTCCTGATCTGGAGAAACTTCAAGGGCTAACAATGGCACCCCACTCAATGCCTTCTAATTTGATTTCATCAGAATAGAACAGAAACAAAAAACTCCAATGGAATATTTGGAGTGTTTTTGTTTCCTGAGTTGTATAGGAAACTATTATTGCTTTCACACTCTGGCATCCTGAGGGAAAATATGGGGGGGGATCTGTTTTTTCCCTTTTTTGCTTCTCTTCCTTCTGCAATGAATCCCCTTAAGAGTAATTTAAACAATAAATTTAATTGCCCATTAACCGTAATTTAGACATTTTCAAAATATATACCTTTTTCATAATAGTGGCAGAGTTCAGCCAAACACTAATGGTCCAGAATTTAATGGCTTTATAAGGAATGTCTGGAAGAACTGATGTCCCATTCATCGTGAACCAAGACCATCTCTGTGCTTATACTTTGATGACTATCCTGAGAGAAGAGAGGACTTATTTTGATGCTGGATCCCGACGATGAAGAGCTACTGAAATAAGACAACCCAACAGAATTTGGATATCAAAAGGTAGGCACTCAGCATTTATCATACATCCATATTTGACTGATTATGTGCCATCAAGTCAATGTTAATCCTTTATTAATTCTATGACGCTGTACCCAAAGGCAAATTCAATGGCAATTGAAAAAAATAATAATTTAACAAACTTGGATAAATAACGCAGGTAACATCTTATGTTTAATCTCATCTTATTTTTTTGGGGCGAGCGAGCGAGCGAGTGACTGAGTGATTGAGTGAGTAAGTAAGTAAGTAAGTAAGTAAGTAAGTAATATCTTTTATTATAAGGGTTTTTAGTTGTTTTATTAATTGGATTTCTACATGCTGTTTTTATCATTGTTGTTAGCCGCCCCGATTCTGCGGAGAGGGGCAGCATACAAATCCAATAAATAAATAAAATAAATAAATAATATCATCAGTGCTGGTAAGATGTGAGGTTTGCTCTCAGTTTATAATTTAATGGCGTGCTCTGTCGGTGTTGAAGAGGGTGGCCTTATGGGTTCTTAGTTTGGGCTGTTTACTATTGGCTTCTTTGGCAGTCAGTGAAGGGTCCATGAAATTTCCTTGCAAACTTTCCTTCAGAAACTTTAAGAATCTCATGGGTTTTAGTAATCAGCAGAGCTTTCTGTTTCAGCTAGGAAAAATGAAATAAAATTCCAAATAAAAATGTACCGTATTTTTTGGAGTGTAAGATGCACCTCCCCCTCCCCCAAAAAAGAGAGTGAAAATCTGGGTGTGTCAATTACTCCAAATGTAGTCCTGCCGACCTGCTCTGTGCATTGCATTTTGGGGTAGTTCCAGGAGATGGGGGTCCTCACTTCTACATGGGGCTACCTTTGAAAAGTGTTCAGAAACTTCAGATCGTGCAGAATGCAGCTGCGAGAGCAATCATGGGCTTCTCTAAATATGCCCATGTCACACCAACACTCCGCAGTCTGCATTGGTTGCCGATCAGTTTCCGGTCACAATTCAAAGTGTTGGTTATGACCTATAAAGCCCTTCATGGCACCGGACCAGACTATCTCAGGGACCGCCTTCTGCTGCACGAATCCCAGAGACCGATTAGGTCCCACAGAGTTGGCCTTCTCCGGGTCCCGTCAACTAAACAATGTCGGTTGGCGGGCCCCAGGGGAAGAGCCTTCTCTGTGGCGGCCCCGACTCTCTGGAACCAGCTCCCCCCAGAGATTATAATTGCCCCCACCCTCCTCGCCTTTCGTAAACTCCTCAAAACCCACCTTTGTCGTCAGGCATGGGGGAATATCTCCCCTGGGCCTATATAATTTATGTGTGGTATGTTTGTAGGTATGTCTGCTTAAAAATGGGGTTTTTAAACTATTTTTAAATTTTAAATTGTATATTATTAGATTTGTTATGAATTGTTTTATTGTGTTGTGAGCCGCCCGAGTCCACGGAAAGGGGCGGCATTCAAATCTAATAAATAAATAAAATAAATAAATAAAGAGTCTGATTCCCAAAGCGTCCTGGGAAAGTGCATTTAAAGCTGGGCTTTGTCACAGCATGGCCCTATTCAGAGGCAGCACATCAGTCCTCCTGGACCTGCCATTTTGTAAACATGCTGCTGGGCTTCTAAGAAAGACCCTATGCCTTTGCTGCTTCGTCCAGAGGCTGATGTCTGAAGCAGCCCAGGGAACTGCGTTGAAAGCCTTTTAAATGAATCCCATTTCAGATGGCAGCACCAAAATCGCCTCGGCGATTCCAAAAACAACTCCTAAAGCTTACAGCTCAGGAAGCTCAAACTGCCCAAGGAATCCAGTTCTACAGAGGAATCATTGAGTCTGTCATCTGCACCTCTATAATGGTCTGGTTTGGTGCTGCAACCCAACAAAACCAACACAGACTTCAGAACTGCAGAAAAAACAATTGCTGCCAAACTGCCTTCCATTGAGGACCTGTATACTGCACGAGCCAAAAACAGGGCGGGGAAAATATTTACTGACCCCTCGCATTCTGGACATAAACTCTTTCAACTCCTGCCCTCAAAACATCGCTACAGAGCACTGCACACCAAGACAGCTAGACACAAGAACAATTTTTCCCCGAATGCCATCACTCTACTAAACAAATAATTCCCTCACCACTGTCAGACTTTTTACTAAATCTGCACTTCTATTTCTACTAGTTTTTCGCAGCATTCCTATCATCTTTTCCTCCCACTTAGGACTGTATGACTGTAACTTGTTGCTTGTATCCTAAGATTTGTATTAATATTGATTGTTGATTGTTTCTTCAATCATTAAGGGTTGTACATAGAAACATATAAGACTGACGGCAGAAAAAGACCTCATGGTCTATCTAGTCTGCCCTTATACTATTTTTGTATTTTATCTTAGGATGGATCTATGTTTATCCCAGGCATGTTTAAATTCAGTTACTGTGGATTTACCAACCACATCTGCTGGAAGTTTGTTCCAAGGATCTACCACTCTTTCAGTAAAATAATATTTTCTCATGTTGCCTTTGATCTTTCCCCCAACTAACTTCAGATTGTGTCCCCTTGTTCTTGTGTTCACTTTCCTCTTAAAAACACTTTCCTCCTTATTTAACCCTTTAACATATTTAAATGTTTCAATCATGTCCCCCCTTTTCCCCCTTTTCAGATATTATGTACCAAATAATTCATGACAAATGTATCTTTTTTCTTTTATGTACGCTGAGAGCATCTGCACCAAGACAAATTCCTTGTGTGTCCAATCACATTTGGCCAATAAAATTCTATTCTATATTCTGTTCTAAAACATGAGGCTCATGGAGGAAAGAGTTTTCAGCTGTTTTTGAAATTGGAGAGGGGAATTTGCCACCTGAAAACTCTTTCTTCCACAATCGTCACGTTTCAGGATCCGTTTTTTTGGATTGGGGAGAGGATCGCAACACTGCCACCTGAAAACCCTTTCCCTGAAAATGCTTTGCACATTGCATGCAAAGTTAAGAGCATGCATCTTCCACCCTCCTTCAAATGACCCCCCTACTATGCAAAACATTTTCCTCCCTGATTCTCAAAACAGCTCGTGTGGAGGCAAAAAAAGAGCATCAGATTTTTGGGCGGTTCCAGGCAGCGGAAATCATGGCAACAATGTTCTTGGGTGAAAGCGCCTTGCCTTATTGCCTCTGCGCAGTGCCCCAAACCTCTTTTTTTGTCCCCCAGAAGACCCGTTTTTGGAATCAGGGAGTTAGCAGAGATCTCCAGGCAACGGAGATCATGGCAACAGTAATTGTGGGTGGCAGCGCTTGATTGATTGATTGATTGATTGATTCATTCTTTCATTTATTTATTTATTTATTTATTTATTTATTTATTTATTTGTTCGTTCGTTCGTTCATTTGTTCGTTCGTTCATTCATTCATTCATTCATTCATTCATTCATTCATTTATTTATTTATTTATTTATTGGCCCTCTCTCCGCTGCCTGGAACTGCCTTTTCTTTCGCCTCTGCACATTCTGTTTTTGGAATCAGGGAGGAAAATAATAATAATAATAATAATAATAATAATAATAATAATAATAATAATAATAACAACAACAACAACAACAACAATACAGTGAAAGAAGAGAAGCATGCATTAGCTGACTATGTGAAGGAGAGCAAAGAGTCAACATTGATGGAGGTCAACAATAGGAAGCTTCTCAAGGTGAAGCAAACTAAGGACCAGTACAGAAAAACTGTAACTCAATGTCGTATGGACAGTTGGCGGAACAAGGAATTGCATGGCCAGTTCTTGGAGAAGATTGAAGGCAAAGTGGATAAAGAAAAGACCTGGTCATGGCTTACAAGTGGAACACTCAAAAAGGAGACAGGAGGACTAATACTGGCGGCACAAGAACAGGCCATTAGAACAAATGCTGTCAAAGCCAGAATTGAAAAATCAACAGACGATCCAAAGTGCAGACTCTGTAAAGAAACAGATGAAACAATCGATCTCATACTCAGCTGCTGCAAAAAGATCGCACAGACTGACTACAAGCATAGACATGATGCTGTGGCACAGATGATCCACTGGAACTTGTGCCGGAACTACCATTTACCAGTGGCAAAGAACTGGTGGGATCATAAGACCGAAAAAGTGGTCAAAAATGAGCAAGCAAAACTACTGTGGGACTTCCGACTTCAGACTGACCGAATTCTGAAGCATAACACACCAGATATCCTGATTGCGGAGAAAAAGAAAGTATGGATCATCAACATCGCAATCCCAGGGGACAGCAGAATTGAGGAGAAGCAGCTAGAGAAATTAGTGAAATACGAAGATCTAAAAATTGAGCTGCAACGACTCTGGCATAAGCCAGTGAAAGTGGTCCCAGTGGTACTTGGCACGCTGGGCGCAGTGCCAAAGGATCTCAGCAGACATTTGAAAACCATCGGAATTGACAAAATCTCCATCTGTCAATTGTAAAAGGCCGCTTTACTGGGATCGGCAAATATAATTCGCTGCTGCATCACTCAGTCTTAGGTGCTTGGGAAGCGCCCGACTGGTGATGAAATATGAAATCCAGCATAGTTATTTCGTTTGCTATGTTGTATTTAAATAATAATAATAATAATAATAATAATAATAATAATAATAATAATAATAATAAATTAATTAATTAATTAGACTTGTAAGCCATCCCTCTCTGGAGACTCAGGGTGCTTCACAACAACAATAACACAATATAAATACAAATCTAATAATTAAAACTATAGCAAAAACCCATTATCTTAAAAACAAGCAGTAATACAGATAAGGAAGATTGACTGCCTTGGCTGTGTGCCAAGCCCTCCTCTGCCGAGTCATTCCTACCTTCTTCTTCGTCCAAGGAAACTAAACTCTGAACCGATTCTGTCGGCAATAACACAGGCCTGTGACATGTTGAAGTTTCCCCTGCACCCACCTCCACATTCTCTGGGGCAGGAGCTGGGCCAGAGCCAACCACAACAGGCTGTTTTCCAGTCAGATATTTTTTTAACCCTGCTGTTCTGGTCGAAAAAAGTTAAAAATCTTCTGTTCGGGTCACATACAACCCGGACCGAAAACTCTTCATTTGAAGTGCTTATGTTTGGTCAATTTGAAAACTTTTTTCACTTGGAAAGTAGTCTGAACATTTCTGCACACAATGATATGAAAATTGAAATGAAAAAAGTAAATCTTATTGGTTTATTTTGTGGATATAATGCACGCCCCCCCCGTTTTGTGAATTTATTTCAATTTATGGATAGTTTTGCTTGCAAAATCCATTCTATTTTACTAAAGTTGGTGTGGGATTGGTAGCTTGAACATTTCTGAACATAATGATATGAAAATTGAACTGGAAAAATTGATGCATATTGGTTTATTTTGTTGATGAAATGCATGCCCCCCCGTTTTTTTGAAATAGTCTTCACTTTATGGATAGTTTTGCTATCAAAATACATTCTATTTTACTAAAGTTGGTGTGGGATTGGTAGCTTGAACATTTCTGAACATAATGATATAAAAATTGAACTGGAAAAATTGATGCATATTGGTTTATTTTGCACATAAATGTATGCCTCCCCCCGTGTTCAATTATTTCAATTTATATAAAAATTATACTGTTAATTTCAAACTTACATACTTTTTTTTAGTAAAATGGATTTGTTTCATAAAATTAGTTCTCTGGCTACAATGTGGTTGATTTTCAAAAGGATATTCCAAATATTTCTAGCCAAATATGTATAAAAAGTGACAATAATGGCACACAGCAAGGCCGAGGGGTGTGTGGCCCTTTTGTGGCAAAAATAAACCAATAAGAACCATTTTTTCCAGTTCATTTATATTTTTCTTATATTCAGAAATGTTCAATTTAGTATATCAAACCTTTTGGGGGAAAATTCCTTAGGGATTTGTAGCCTTAAAAAATAGAAATTGACACGAAATTCAGAAAGGATGGGGGGAGGGGCTTTTTGATCAAAATAAAAATATAAGTCTCAATTTTTCCAGTTCAACTTTCATATCATTATGTTCATAAATGTTCAAACTAGTTTTCCAGTTGAAAAAGTTTTCAAAAATACCAAATTCAAGTACCTAAAAAAAATCATTTTGGTCCGGGTCTATATGACCCGAACAGACTAAACGTGACTTTTTTTTTGCCCAGAAAAATTTTTTTTCCCCCACCCCCACAAATATTTTTTTGATGATCAGCATTGTTAAATTGAGTAAATGAATGCCTAAGATTTTAAAGAATATTTCGGATTTGGAGCATAAAAAAATAAAAAGTGAAAATGGTTGCAAGCAGCCGAGGGGGGGGGGGGGAGGCCTTATTTCCGATTTTAAAAAAACCAATAAGAATCATTTTTTCAGTTCCTTTATATTTTTCTTATATTCAGAAATGTTCAAGCTACCAATCCCACACCAACTTCAGTAAAATAGAATGCATTTTGCAAGCAAAACTATCCATAACGTGAAAAACATTTCACAAAAACGGGGGGGGGCACATTTATGTGCAAAATAAACCAATAAGGATTAATTTTTTCAGTTCAATTTTCATTCCATTGTGTGCAGAAATGTTCAGACTACTTTCCAAGTGAAAAAAAGCTTTCAAAAAGACCAAACATAAGCACTGAAAATGAAGAGTTTTCGGTCCGGGTCAGGGTGACCCGGGAACAGAAGATTTGTAACTTTTTTTGCCCAGCAAAAACTAAGCCCCCCACCCCCCCCAAAAAAAATTCTCATAGAGAGAACCCCTGAAATGATGAACAGTCATGAAATTTCAAGTTTCAGATATGCAGGGAAAATTTTTTACAGGGACTGAAACTTGGCTTCGGGTCACATACGACCCGAACAGAACAGCAGGGTTGTTCCTTCTTTTAAGTTGTGATAAGATATCTGCACATCTATTTTGTAATAATTTTGTGGTAATACAAATGCAGAGCAGGATATTCTCTTTTTTCCTCCTTAGGTTTTGCAGCTTGGACCACCTAAGTTCTCTGCTCCAGTTGTAGCAGCATCAAGTGCAGACCAAGAAGAATGTCACCCTTATATTCTGAAAGAAATCAATTTGTCTCCTCTGGAGATTATTCCGGTGATTACCAGGTATGTCAGAAGAAAAAGTAGCGTTTGGGTGGTGGTAATTTCAATTTGCGAAGTGGATTTCCATTTTTAGTGATGGTTGGTGTTGGGGAGCATTAGGATGGTATCAGCCAGGACCATAGAATTCTTTTCTTTTAAAATAGTTTTATTAGTTTTCCACTTTTTTAAAAAACACAATAGTAAGTACAGAACAAAATCAAAGAAAATTGAATTAATAATAGTATATACAAAGACAGTGGTACCTCTACCTACAAACGCTTCTACTAACGAACTTTTCTAGATAAGAACCGGGTGTTCAAGATTTTTTTGCCTCTTCTCAAGAACCATTTTCCACTTACAAACCCAAGCCTCCAAAACTGTAACTGGAAAAGATGGGGAGAAGCCTCCGTGGGGCCTCTCTAGGAATCTCCTGGGAGGAAACAAGGCTTCTTCCCCCCCTGTGGTTTCCCGAATCACATACATTATTTGCTTTTACATTGATTCCTATGGGAAAAATTGCTTCTCCTTACAAACTTTTCTACTTAAGAACCTGGTCACAGAATGAATTAAGTTCATAAGTTGCTAGTACCACTGTATTAGCATTATGTTAGCATTAAAGTCACTATATTTATATTATACTAATTACACACTAGACTATAATTTGTCTCAAGTATGTAAATTAGTACATGCTTTTTCCATTAACAAAATAATTTCATATATACTTTCTCATGCAGGCTATATTGCTCCCCTGCCCCAGATTGTAATTTTTTATTTATTATATACTTCAAAATATTCTATGGCCCACTGAAAATCTTACTTCCAGTCTTTTTACAAATAACTGAAGGCCATGAACTTACCCAATACTCCTCCCTCCTCCTATTTTCTTTACAAAAACACTGAACCGAGAGTGATGAACAAAGAGAAAGTTTTTGCCTAAAAAAGGACTAGAACTCGCAGACTCCTGGTTCCTGGGCTGCTGCTTTGAACAACAGATTAAGCAGCCTTTCCAATGCTCTCTAATGCTTTCATGCAAGTGGAATTAGGCCTAATTTCTCTTAAGATTCTGATTAAGATTTTGTTTTCTAAGATTTTGGCTGAAGCAGTATCCCATTTTGGTAGATTGATTGTATGAGATTAGGTTTTGTTTTCTTTACTAAAAAAGGAAATGATCACAAACCCATTGTACACACATACACACGCGTGCACGCACGCACACACACACACATACATACACATGTACCTACCTACCTACCTACCTACATATATATACACTGCTGAAAAAATAAAGGGAACACTTAAACAGCAGAATATAACTCCAAGTAAATCAAACTTCTGTGAAATCAAACTTACTTTATTTGTTTGTTTGTTTGTTTGTTTGTTTGTTTTTATTTATTTATTTATTTAGTTAGTTAGTTAATTATTTAGTTACTTACTTACCTACCTACCTACCTACCTACTTACTTTCTTACTTAGTCCAATACACAATAATACACAATGAAGGTAATAGAGGATACCTTCAAGGAAATAGAATTAGAGAAAGAATAGAACAGAGAATACAGGATAAAATAATCGATGAGATAATAGAACAAAGATATAGGGATAGAAGAGAAGATATATGGGATACAGGAGAGACAATAGGACAGGGGTCGGAAGGCACTCTAGTGCACTTATGCACGCCCCTTACTGACCTCTTAGGAATCTGGAGAGGTCAACCGTGGACAGTCTAAGGGTGAAATGTTTTGGGTTAGGGGATGATACTACGGAGTCTGGTAATGAGTTCCATGCTTCAACAACTCTATTACTAAAGTCAAGTTTGGAGCGGTTAATATTGAGCTTGAATCTGTTCTGTGATCTTGTGTTGTTGTGGATGAAGCTGAAGTAGTCATTGAAAGGCAGGACGTTGCAGCATATAATCTTGTGGGCAATACTTAGATCATGTTTAAGTCGTCTTAGTTCTAAGCTTTCAAGGCCCAGGATTGTAAATCTAGTAATTGTCCACTTAGGAAGCAACACTGATTGACAATCAATTTCACATGTTGTCAGCATATTCAACTTTGTACAGAACAAAGTATTCAATGAGAATATTTCATTCATTCAGATCTAAAATGTGTTATCTGAGTGTTCCCTTTATTTTTTGAGCAGTGTGAATATATATTCCCCTGTCTTCCTCAATCTTCTACAGATGTCTGGGATTATGAGCTGTCCCCATCCCTGCATTCTTCTCAACAGAGATTTCTGATGTTGTTCCAGCAATCTTTTGGAATCATTCTCACAGTTTAAAAAAATATTTTTTTATTATTTTTCATAAAAACAAACAAATACATACAAACAATAAACATAAAGTGGGGGTATATTTCCCCCGCTTCTTATGAAAGTATACATTCAAATATAGAAAAAGAATACATAATTAAATATATGTTAACTATTATAGTAAAAAAAGTTAATAAATTTGAGTTAAAGTTTTACAGATCTTGATGTGAGTGTTAAGTAGGGTTAGTATAACATAATTACCAAAAAAAAATACCTTTAATATAATTCTAATTACTATAGTAAGATAGTGTCAAACCTTCAATCCAAACAATAAAACTAAATTCAACTATTATACATCGAAGATCTTGGTATGTTGCTTATACTTATACATACATACACTACTATATCATAATCGTCAAAAAGTCCTTTTAAACTAATATTAATATTATTATCACCTAGGTAAAAACTAATACAAAAAAAAAAAAAAAACTAAAGATATATCTTATTTTTTCTTATCTATCCATTTATAAACATTGTTCCATGTTTCATAAAATTTAGTATCCTCTTGATCGTTTAATCTTCTTGTCATCATATCCATTTCAGCGCAATCTAATATTTTAGCTATGACCTCTTCTTCCTTGGGGATTTCCTCCCCTTTCCAATTTTGCGCATATATTATTCTAGCCGCAGTTAATATGTGAATAATTAAATAAAAAATTTCTTTCTTGTAGGTCTGATTTGTGACACCTAGTAAGTAAAATTCCGGGGTATTATCTATATCTTGCTTTATTATTTCTTTTAATATTTTTTCAATCATTTTCCAATATATTTTTGCTTTACCACATGTCCACCATTGATGATAATAAGTTCCTATATCCTTCTTACATTTCCAGCATATTGGGGATGTTTTGGGAAACATTTTTGCTATCCTATTTGGTGGGAGATGCCATCTATAAAACATTTTGATTTGATTTTCTTTTAGGGAAACTGATTTAGTCATTTTCCAATTGTTAATCCATACTTTCTCCCATGTGTCTATATCTATTTCCTTGCCAATATTTCTACACCATCTTATCATAGTATCTTTTAAAGTCAACTCTATATTTTTATGAGCGATAAGTAATTTATATATTTTCCCTATCATTTTTGTTGAATTAGTGGTAATTAAAGTAGTTAAAGGATTCTTACTTTTATTAAAAATGTAAAGAGTTTTATCCTTCTGATATCTAGATCGGATCTGGGCGTAGTGCCACCAATCTATTATTATCCCTTCTTCTTGTAATTCAGTTCTAGATTTCAGCTTCATCTGATCATTTAATAGTTCTTTATATCTATAAGTTATTTTCTTATCCTTTATAGACTTTGGATGTGTTATTGCTTCTAAAGGAGCTAGCCAGTCTGGGATACTTAAAAAATGATTTTTCTTTATGTCTTTCCATACTTCTAATAAATATTTCCTTAGTGTGTGCCTTTTAAAATATGAATGGTTTTTGTCCTTATCATACCATAAAAATGCGTGCCATCCAAGCATTAAATCATGTCCTTCTAGGTCAAGCGTTCTTTTATTATCTAAAATTATCCAATCTCTAAGCCATGTTAATGCAGCGGCCTGATAATATAGTTTCCAATTCGGAAGGCCAAATCCTCCTCTTTCTTTAATATCTTCTAAACAATTCATTTTTATCCTTGCTTTTTTACCTTGCCATATAAATTTTTTAACTAAGTTTGTTAAAGTTTTTAAAAAGATACCCCCTGGGTTTATTGGTATTGTCTGAAAAAGAAATAAGACCTTGGGTAAAATGTTCATCTTGATTGTTGCAATTCTTCCTAAGAAAGATATTTTCAAATTATTCCACATTGCTAAGTCTTTTTTAATTTCTGCTAGTAATTTCATATAATTATCATTTTTTAATGTTATTGTTTTCGCTGTTAAATTTATTCCTAAATATTTTACCTTTTTTACAGTCTTTATTCCAGAAATACTTTCTAATTTAGTTTCTAGTGTTTTACTCATATTTTTGGTCAAGTAATGTGTTTTGCTTTTGTTTATCTTTAAACCTGCTACGTTTCCATATTGTTCAATGGTTTGTAGTAAGGTAGGAACTGTTGTAGTCGGTTCTTCAGTTATAAACATTAGATCGTCTGCAAAGGCCTGGAGTTTGTAGGTTTCATCTCCTACGGTTAAACCTTTTATTTTGGGGTCCGCTCTTATTTTAATTAATAAGGTTTCAAGGGTCATAATAAATAACAATGGTGATATAGGACATCCTTGGCGAACTCCCTTATTTATGTCAAGTATTGGTAATTGACTGTTATTCAATATTATATTCGTTGTTTGTTTTGAATATATGGTATCTATTAGGTTAACAAATTTTGGGCCAAATCTCATTTTATTTAATTGCATTTTTATAAATATCCAATTAACGTTGTCGAAGGCTTTTTGAGCGTCCAAAAACATTAAAGATGCCGTCTTGTCTGGGTGTTGTTCATAGTACTCTAGTATATTTATTACAGTTCTAATATTATTTTTAATTTGTCTCCCTGGAAGAAACCCATTTTGGTCTTGGTGTATTATTCCATTTATAACTCTTTTGAGTCTCTCTGCATAAATAGCAATAAAGATCTTATAATCTACATTTAATAATGATATAGGCCTATAATTTTTAATTTTTTCTGGTTCTGTACCCTGTTTATGTATTAAGGTTGTCAGTGATTCTGACCAAGATTTGGGGATTTTTCCCTCAAGTCTACATAAATTAAAAGTTTCTAACATATGGTTTCTTATTGTTTCGTTGTCTATCTTGTACCATTCTGCAGGTATGGCATCTGGGCCTGTGGCCTTGTTGCTTTTCTGTTTTTTAATTGTTATTAGGAGTTCCTCCATTGTTATTGGTCCATCCATGGTGGCCTGTTGATCTTCTGTTATTTGTGGTAAATTTGAAGCCTCTAAATAGTTAAAAACTTCATCTTCAATAACATGATCTTTAGCATATAATTCTTTATAAAAATTATACACAATTTCTGCCTTACCTTCTGTGTCATATTTTATTTTACCATCTTTATCTTCTAATTTTTGAATTAATTTTGATTGACTCTGTTTTCTAAGTTTATACGCTAGCCATCTGCCAGGTTTATTTGCATGTTCAAAATATTGTTGCTTTGCTCTTTTGATCTTTTCAGTTAGTTGGTTTTGTTCTATAACTCTAATTTTATGTTTAATTACATTTATTTCTGTCTTTAGATCTCTGTTCTTAATGTGTTGCTGCGATAAGGATTCTAATTGTTTTAGTTCATTTGTTAATTGTAAGTACTCTAATTTCTTTTCCTTATTGTGTTTTGCAGTATAAGATATTGTTAAACCTCTTATATACGCTTTAACTGTATTCCATAAATTCTGTGGAGTAGTGTCTGATGTTTTATTAATTTCAAAAAATATTTTTAATTCCTTTTCAATCCAATCCTTATATTTCTTATCATTTAATATATACCTATTCATCCGCCAGTTGTTCTGTTTATTATTCATCGTCATATAGACCACTATTGGGTTATGATCAGCCCATGTATTAACGTCTATCTCGACCTCTCTTATTTGTTCTGCCACCGTTTTTGGTGCCCATAACATGTCAATTCTCGTCCAAATTTTATGAGGATTGGAGTAAAAGGTAAATTGCCTTTTGTGAGGGTGTCTTTCCCTCCAAATATCGCTTAGTAATAATTCCGCTTTCATTTTTTGAAAAGTACTAGGTAGCAAATTTCTTCTTGTTTTTTTGCCTTTTCCCCTTTTTTTATTACCTCCCCCTCCTGAGTGGTCTAATTGTCTATTCGCGATAGCATTGAAATCACCTATTATCAATAAATTATCAATAGCTAAATCTATTATTGTTTGGTGTAAATTTTTATAAAATGTCATTTGGTCTTCATTGGGAGCATAAATAGAAACAACCACTAGAGGTCTAGGTTCAATATCTACTTGTACAATCAATATCCTACCCTCTTTATCCTTATATATTTGTTTGGAATTTATAGAATTCTTGACATACATCACTACACCTCTTTTTTTTTGGTCTGCTAATGCAGCATACATTTTTCCAATTTTGGGATTCAACAGTAATTTTTGGTTATCTTTTTTAATATGAACTTCTTGTAATATTGCAATCTGAACATTTTGGTTTCTAATTTTAGAAAAAATTTGCTTCCTTTTTCTTGGTTCGTTAAGTCCATTAACATTTACGGAAAAGATTTTTAAGTCTTTATTCGTTGTCATTTAATGGGTTTTTTGGTTTCTCGCTGAGGTTGAACTCTTCTAGCACCTTGGTCCTGCTCTATTACTTGGGCACTTGCCCCCAAGTTTTCTTCTTGCTGAGTTGGTAATTTTTCCCCTGGTTGCTGTTGAACTAGTTGTAGTTGGACCACTTGTTGCTTACTTGCGTAGTCGGAGTGGCCCAAACCGCTCTGTTCAAGAAAGTACATGGCTTGTTCTACGTTTTCCAGTTTGTACCTTGTAGAACGCCATGTCAGAGAAAGTCCTTGTGGAATAAGCCAACGGTAAGTAATGTTTTCTTTGATCAAAATTTTAGTTAGAAAGTGATAATCTCTTCTGTTTTCTCTGACACTTCTTGGAACTTGCTTTAGTATCTTTATTTCTACTCCCTGACGTTGGGGCGGGGAGTTTCTTGAGTGATGAAGTATCTCATCTCGCAACGCCTTTCTTGTAAACTTAATATGTATCTCTCTTGGGAGGTTGTGCCGACGGATATAGCTATTCGAGATTCTGTAAACTTCATTGATTTCTCTCTGTAAAGCTATGGGGTCCTCTTGAAGTATAGCTCCAATAATTTCCGCCATAGTCGCTTTTAAGTCTTCATCTTTTTCCTCTTTTATATTCTGAAATCGAAGTCCGTACGAAGCTCGTTGCATCTCCAGCTGGATAATAGATTCATCATATCTTCTGTATCTCTCATCGGCTCTCCCTTCAAGATAATCCATTCTTTTCTCATTTTTATCAGATTGTTCTTCAACTTTTTTAACTCGGTCGTCACTTTCTTGAAGTGTTTGTTGGATCTGCTTTATCTGGTCTTTCATCTCACCCATATCAGCTTTCATTTGGGCCATCTCCACTTTAAATTCTGCCAAGTCAGCTTTTATGGCTTCTCTTTGTTGTGTTGCCTCCTCCTTTATGGCTTCTCTTTGTTGTGTTGCCTCCTCCTTTATGGCCTCTCTTTGTTGAGTGGCATCTTCTTGTGATTTGACCATGAAGTCCTTCAAAGTATTCAAAGTCTCATGTATAGTTGCAAGATTGGACTGCATTGTTTTGTCTTTGTCTTTGTCTTTGGTAGACATGGTTAACACTTGATGCGAAGGAGAAGAATGCGGTGACACTTGTGGAGATAGGGTAGTTGGTGTAGTTTGTTTTTTTGTTGTTTTAACAAGGGTTGAGGTGTGGGACATTATCAAATTAGAATCCACTATTTCAAATTTTAAGGTTGGTTTCAATTTTATATGTAGTGAAAAGGGAAAAAAATTACTATAAATTCCAAATCTGTTCAATGTATTTTGTTTCCCTTATAATATGGCTATACCAATTCAATAACAATTCAATTAATAATAGAATTCAAAAAAAAGAAGGGAGAAGAAAGAAAAGGGAAAAAGAAATATTATTATTTAGTGCCACAGAAAAGAAGAACAGGTATTAGCCTTTTCAAGTAAAAGGAAGACAAAAAGTAAAAGAAGGGAAGGAATAACAACTATATGTAGAAAACAAAAGAAAAAAAGTTGGAGGGGAAACTTTAGGAGGAGGGAAGAAAAAAGAGAAGGAAAAAAAATGAAGTAAAAAGAGTTGTTCAAAAAGAAAAGAAGGGGGGGTAATATTTTAGTTCAACTATTTAGAATAGAGCAGGAACCCAAGGTTTATTAACAATGCATATAGTTCAAACCAAACTTCTTCTAGTAATAGAAATGTCCAAGAATAGGGAAGAAAGTCAAAGAAGAATCAGGAAAAAAAAACAGATAATTATTCAAAGACACAATAACAGTATTGTATACTTAAGTTCTTCTTATAAATCCTGTAGTTTTGCTAGGAAGTAGAAATGAAAATCCAAATCTCAAAGGGTAAAGTTATATTTGATTTCAATTCAAAATTCAAAGAGTAAAACAAATCCAAGGCTTGCTTGTGTTCAAAATGAAGTCAGTTTATTTTCCAAATTCAAGACAGGAACAAAGAAACAGATCCCAAGATGGAGTCAAGTTAATTTCCGTGCAGCAGGCAGATGTTAAACCAAAGAGTTCTCAGCAAATAATCCAAAAGGTGTCAGCAAATAATCCAAAAGGCTCAGCAAGTATTCCAAATAGGTTAATCCAACAATAAGTAATCCAAAAAAGAAGTGATTTCAATCTCTTCTAGATTCCATTTAGTTCATAATTATTAAGTTATTTCATGTTGTAAAAAGGAGCAGCAGAAGAAAAAAAAAAGGCAGCAAGACTGTGTTCCTCCGCTTCAAAAATTAAGTCCAGAATATTATGATTTTAAAAGTCTATCAACAACAAATTCTGATCATCACTAGGAATTTCCTTTAGCAATTAAAATTTTCTAAATAGTCATGTCAAATTTAAACTATTTTGTTAAACCATAAAGTCAGAAAATTATTTTATAGGTTCCAAAGTTCACGTTCAAGATGGAAAAGTAAAAGTGAAAAAAAAAAAATTAGGTCCGGCTGTTATTTGCGGATGAGTTTAAACAAGAAAAAACTTTCACTTTCGCCCTGGAGAAAAAAAAAACTTTTACTTAGAACTTTTACGATCTTCTGGCTTTAAACACGAAACACAATGGAGATTTTTACCTTAGGTCCTTTTTCTGCTATATTCTTTTTCAATGTAGATGTAGATATTTATACTTTCACTTCTTTGATTCTTATTCTTCCCGCTGAGTGAGGGGAGAAAGCGCTGGCCGGTCCTCTTAATCAAAGAGGAGCGGTTCTCCCGTCTCCGAAGCTGCGGGACGAACCGCTGCCTCCGGAGTCCTGGCGATGGGTCCTCGGGCAGAGGAGAGTCCCCTGTTCATGGATCGGGCCATCCGGGCCCGATCCGATCGCAAATGCGACCTTCGGAGGGGGTAGAAAGGATTCGCCTGGCAGAGCCCTGCCAGACACGTCCTGCCGCGATCTCCACCAAACCGGAAGCCTCTGGAATCATTCTCACAGTTTAGGAGTTCACAAATTCAAATGCTCCTGCAACTTCTGGGACAGTTAAATTGCTTGTTTGATTGAAAATTAAGAAGGGTTTTCAGTGGCTGGGATAAAAATAGTGACTCTGAAATATGATTCTTCCTATGAATCATCTTGATAATCAGAAGTCAAGTCCCCTTTTATTTATTCTGATAATTGTATTTCTCCTTAAATTGCAGGGCTCGGGATCTTCCTTTTCAACCACTGATCTGAATTTCTCCAATCAAAGAAACAAGACTTTTGGTACAATTATTTAATCTTATAATAAGTAGGAGCAGCAAATGAATTATATTATATATTATTTTCCTTTCTATTGTGGCTACTACAGTGGTACCTCATGATACGAACCCCTCGTCTTACGAACAACCCGAGATACGAACCCGGGGTTCAGAAAATTTTTGCCTCTTCTTACGAACTTGTTTCTTCTTACGAACCCGCCGCCGCCACCGCTGCTGAGAAGCCCCGCCGCCCGGCTGTTGCTTTTTGAAACAACCGGGGGGCTTCCCAGGGTCCTCCTGAACCCGAATGCCAAACCTGAACTTCCGGGTCCGGCATTCGGGAGGCCTCTGAGTAGCCCCCCGGCTGTTTTAAAAGGTGACAGCCGGGCGGCGGGGCTTCCCAGCAGCCTCCCGAATGCCAAACCCAGAGGTTCAGCAAAAGTTCGGGTTCAGGAGGCTGCTGGGAAGCCCCGCCGCCCAGCTGTCACCTTTTAAAACAGCCGGGGGGCTTCCAAGCAGCCTCCTGAACCTGAACGCCAAACCCGAAATTCTGGGTTCGGCGTTCGGGAGGCCTCCGAGAAGCCCCCCAGCTGTTTTAAAAGGTGACAGCTGGGCGGTGGGGCTTCCCAGCGGCCTCCCGAATGCCGAACCCGGAAGTTCGGCAAAATTTCGGGTTCGGGAGGCCGCTGGGAAGCCCCGCCACCCAGCTGTCACCTTTTAAAACAGCCGGGAGCCTTCCCGGCAGCCTCCTTAACCCGAACGTCAAACCCGAACTTCCAGGTTCGGCATTCGGGAGGCCTCCGAGAAGCCCCCCGGCTGTTTTAAAAGGTGACAGCCAGGCGGTGGGGCTTCCCAGCGGCCTCCCGAACGCCAAATCTGGATGTTCGGCAAAAGTTCAGCCCCGCCGCCCAGCTGTCACCTTTTAAAACAGCCGGGGGGCTTCCCAGCAGCCTCCCGAACCCGAACGCCAAACCCGAACTTCCGGGAGAAGCGCTGGGGAGGAGCAGAAGGGCTGGCTTGCCTTGCTCCCCAGAGTTTCTCCCAGGAACACAGGGACGGCAAAGGGGTGGGGGGGAGAGAACAGGAGGCTCAGGACTCCGTCAGGGGCAGCGCTGGCTGGCAACTTTTCTTTTTAGCGCTGGGGAGGAGCAGAAGGGCCGGCTTGCCTCCCTCCCCAGCGCTTCGGCCAGGAAGACAGGGACGGCGAAGGGGCGGGGGGGGGGGAGAACGGGAGGCTCAAGACTCCTTTGGTGATGGCGGCCCGGCTTCCAGGTTTCTAAGTTCTGGGCTTGCACACATTAATTGCTTTTCCATTGATTCCTATGGGAAACATTGTTTTGTCTTACAGATTTTTCACCTTACGAACCTCCTTCTGGAACCAATTAAGTTCGTATTATGAGGTACCACTGTACTAATAAAGAAAATAAAGTACTTGAAGATGCTTTATGGGCTTATTCCAAAATTCAAATAGCACCAGATCATGGATCCCTACCCATTTTTTCGTATCTCTACATATGTGTGAGGTCATGGTGCTGCTGATGGGTATTTCGGGGGGGGGAAATGGATGCATTCACAAAATGGCTGCTTGAGAGAGTAGGTCATCTGTTAAACAGGCTTATGGAGTATATAAGAATTTTTACACAATGATGTTTGCCATTGTTCTTTGGGGGGACTTTGGCAATAAAGCTAACCTCTATATAAGAGAATTTTACGAAAAATTGTGATTGGAGGCCAATAAGCATCTCTGAAAAAGATGGAAAAACAAGAATAGGTAGAATAGTTTATTGTTCACAAAAAAGTAATGCTCACTCAGAGAGACACAATATTGTATATATGGAATGGATGGATGGATAGATAGGAAGATGATAGATAGATAGATAGATAGATAGATAGATAGATAGATAGATAGATAGATAGATAATAGATAGATGATAGATAGATAGATAGATAGATAGATAGTTAGATAGATAGACAGACAGACAGACAGTTGATGATAGATAGATAGATAGATAGATAGATAGATAGATAGATAGATGGATGGATAGATAGATAGATGATTGATAGATGGATAGATGGATAGGTGGATAGATGGATAGGTGGATAGGTGGATAGGTGGATAGGTGGATAGGTGGATAGGTGGATAGGTGGATAGGTGGATAGGTGGATAGGTGGGTGTGTGGGTGTGTGGATGGATGGGTGGATGGGTGGATGGATGGATAGATGATAGATAGATAGATAGATAGATAGATGCTAGATAGATACATAGATGCTAGATAGATACATAGATGCTAGATAGATGCTAGATAGATAGATAGATAGATAGATAGATAGATAGATAGATAGATAGATAGACCGAGAGAGAGAGAGAGAGAGAGAGAGAGAGATGATAGATAGATAGGTGGGTGTGTGGGTGTGTGGGTGTGTGGGTGTGTGGGTGTGTGGGTGTGTGGATGGATAGGTAGATAGATAGATAGATAGATGATAGATAGATAGATAGATAGATAGATAGATAGATAGATAGATAGATAGGAAAATCCATTTTAATTATTGTGCTTCTCTGCAAAAAAGAAGAAAAAAATGACGGAAGGAAGGAAGGGAGGGAGAGAGGAAGGAAAGGAGGGAGGGAGGGAGGGAGGAAGGAAGGAAGGAAGGAAGGAAGGAAGGAAGGAAAGTAGGGCTTTGTTGGGCCCTGGAACCAAGACAGTAGAAGCTGAGCCTCTAGGTGGCCAGATGGAAAGAAGACCTTGGCCCACAAGATGCTTATGCCTGACTCTAGGCTGCTTTGGGCAGGTGGATGGCAAGGAGGCCAAAGCCTCGGGTCCTGTTAGCTTTTCTTGCCCCATTTTAGGGTCTGTTAGATGGCTGAGTGGCTAGAATGGCAAGAGGCCAAAGCCCTTCAGGGACCTGGCAGGATGGAGGAGCAATGTAGGAGACACAGCAAAATCTCTATAATAAGGTATAAAGGGGAACAACCAGGAGGTGCAGCAGTATCTGTAACTTTAAAGCAGGGCTGTAAATAGCGTTGGGGGCATCTGGCTTTAAATGCCCAGTAGTGTCTCAAGGAATACCAGTATGGAAGAAGTTTATAAAACAAATGAGTATTTTTGCTGTCTGGTGTTATTAAACTATAATCATGACTTACTGTAATTGCTTCTTCAGTTAACAGTTCGGAGCCTTTTATCACATCTCCCCTATTGCATATTTGGTCTACACAGGTGGAAATGTAAGTATATCATGTGAAAAAATATTTTCTATGCAGGAATTAAGGCAGCCATCTAAGTGTTATGTAATATTGCAAAAGGAAAACGGCTGCTCTCTTCTGCCCATTGTGACTGTTGAAACAGGATCCCCTATGAAGGTTGTTTAACTAACTCTGTCTTATCTTAACCCACCTTGGATGAATGTCCAGACACCTCAGATTCCCAAAAGAGCAAATGAGGATTTTGAATTCAGTACAGGGATCAGATAAGGGACCAGGTTCCCTGGAGGGTGGGTCATCCCCATTTGAGAATTCTGAGAGCATTTGCAATATGTGTCTTTGTGATGGAGGAATGTTGATTTTCTGAAGGTACGATGGGATGGAAGTAAAATAAACAAAATATTGTGAGAATATCATAGTTATGATAATATTAAAGTCCACCCTCAGCCAAAATGCCTGACAATGGGTAATGGTAGGAATTCTCCCAAAATGCTTCTTGAATCTTTTAAGGTGAAAAGCCCTGGATTTTGAGTGTATCATTTCACCAACAATGTAAGAAACATTGATTTTAGGGCTCTAGTCAAAACGTCAAATACTTGTCGATATGTGTAATTAAAATAAAGTCTGTTTGTGTCTTCCCATAAATATATTTCTGCAATAATAATATTGTTTTTTGGTTTCTTTTTTATTATCAGGTTACGTGTGGTTTATGTTGAAGATATAAAGGCCAAACTTTCTTTCAATGATACCGAAATTGGGGAAATTGCTTCAAATATGTCTAAAACATCAGGATTCTTCTCTTTTCTGTATGACCAAGGACTTGACAATTTAACACAAAGCCTTCTATGTGGATTATTTGCCATTATTTGTATTTTGGGCCTGGTGGGAAACGGAAAGACAATTTATCTTCTGACCCATTGCATTAAGAGGAATTCTTTTACTACCTTCATCCTGAATCTCTCCGTTGCTGATTTGGGAGTCCTCGTATCCATCATCATGACAGAAATATTTGCGATAGTGTCAGTTGTGCGTAAAAGAAATTATGTTGTCGAAACTTTCTTCTTATTATTTTTTGACCTCTTTTTTTTCACCTATTCTGCCAGCCAGTTTCTGCTGACGGCCATCAGCCTGGAGAGGTGCGTGGCCGTCCTATTCCCACTCTGGCATCGCTGCCATCGTCCTCCATATTTGCCCACCCTGGTTTCTGGCCTCATCTGGACCCTCACTTTCCTGCTCTCTGCGGTGCACTTCATTCTCCTCCAAACCGGGGCCTTTAGAAGTTCACCTCTGTTTTACCAGCTTATTGTGAATGGTTTACTTTGTACGCCTCTCATGGTTGTGTCCACTCTGACTCTATTGATTCATACGACGTTTAAATTGCAGCTCAGTCAAAGGAAGTTGCTCACCGTCATCCTGCTGGCTCTTTTTTGCTTCCTCTTTTTATCTCTCCCAATGAATGTCCTTTATGTCATTGAATATTTTGGTTCCTTTAATCCCCTCCTCGTGACCCTTGGGCTAGGAGGTGCCACTCTCAACAGCAGCATCAACCCATTCCTTTATTTCTTTGTTGGGAAGGGAAAGAGAGGAAAGGAGCAGCCCAGAGCATCTTACAAGGTTGCTCTGCAAAGAGTTTTCAAGGAGGAGCCGGAAAGCTCAGAAGAGCCGCAAACTGCAGAGGAAAACATATAATGAAGTATCAATATCATTGGATAATCATTTCATATCATATTTCATATTCAAAGTGTTGGTTATGACCTATAAAGTCCTTCATGGCACCGGACCAGAATATCTTCGGGACCGCCTCCTGCCGCACGAATCCCAGCGACCGGTTAGGTCCCACAGAGTCGGCCTTCTTCGGGTCCCGTCGACTAAACAATGTCGTCTGGCGGGACCCAGGGGTAGAGCCTTCTTTGTGGGGGCCCTGACCCTCTGGAATCAGCTCCCCCCTGAGATTAGGATTGTCCCCACCCTCCCTACCTTTCGTAAACTCCTTAAGACCCACCTTTGCCGTCAAGCATGGGGGAACTAAAACATCTCCCCCTTGCCCATGTTGTTTTGCCGTTTGATTGATTGACTGTGTGCCTGTTTTTTTATATATATTGGGATTGTTTTATGAAATTACTAATTTTAAATTGTAATTAGATTGGTGGGCATTGGATTTGTTATTATGTACTGTTTTTATTATTGTTGTGAGCTGCCCCGAGTTTGCGGAGAGGGGCGGCATATAAATCCAATAAATCTATAATCTAATCTAATCTAGTCTATAAATAATTTCTGGGTTCAGTAAGAAAACTGATGGGATCTACTGAACAATGCAAAACACACAGGAAATCTTCATCTATGTATAATTCTTGAAGTGAAGATGTTTGTATAGTAAATGTTTTACTTATGTAATTCCATTTTTTTTCTTTCCTAGTAAGAACCATTATAGAAACATAGAAACGTAGAAGACTGACGGCAGAAAAAGACCTCCTGGTCCATCTAGTCTGCCCTTATACTATTTTCTGTGTTTTATCTTAGGATGTATCCCAGGCATGTTTAAATTCAATTACTGTGGATTTACCAACCACAGTATAAAATACTTACTGCACAAAATTTTCAAAATTTATCATTTCATTTTATTTATTTGTTAGACATTGTCAGTGCCCTGCATGTAACTGTATCAGATTACAATACACATAATCAAGGAATGTATGTTTCACAATTATACAATCTTTGTCTTTTGCCTTTAATGCAATCTTTCTTTCCTGGTTTTTACAATGTCAATATCCAACTAATGTCTTACATATCCCAGGTCTGTTACCATATATGACTTGTTCAGATCATTAAATACTCGCATGTTTAACCGATCATCTCTTGCACATACGTAAATATACAATAATCATTATTTGATTCTTTTCACCATCCTTAGTGTATACACACGCATCAGCTGTGCTGCATCTAAACCCCATTTGGATTAATTTTTCATCTAAACATGTATTCCAGCTCCTGGAGGACTTCTTTAAGCCATAGAGAGCTTTGTTCAATCTATGCAATTTGGAACTATCATTCAGTTCAAAATCAGGTGCTTGTTTGACATACACATTTTCTTTTAAATCAGCATTTAAATAAGGACATCAAAAATCTGTATTGGTTGCCAATCAGCTTTCCAATCTTGTAATTAAACTGTCTCTCAATCCTATTAACCCATTCCTTAAACTTTCCAAATACCTCACTCTAGTACTTCCTTGGTCAGAGGAGACTTCGTCGGCAGATTCTATTAGGAGCAAAACAGACCTGTGGCATGTGGATGTTTCCCCCACCTCCACCTCCACATTCCTTGGGACAGGAGCTGGGCCAGAGCTAACCACAACAAACTCCTTAAATTTTTGCCAAACTTCAAAGGCATTATGTTCACTTTTAACATTAACAAGTTGGCTGTCATCCAGGGCCAAAACAATAGTTGCTTTTGCTTTGTTCAATCTATGCAATTTGGAACTATCATTCAGTTCAAAACCAGGTGCTTGTTTGACATATACATTTTCTTTTAAATCAGCATTTAAATAAAGACATCAAAAATCGGCATTGGTTGCCAATCAGTTTCCGGTCACAATTCAAAGTGTTGGTTATGACCTATAAAGCCCTTTATGGCATCGGACCAGAATATCTCTGAGACTACCTTCTGCCGCATGAATCCCAGCAACAGGTTAGGTCTCATAGAGTTGGCCTTCTCCGGGTCCCATCGACTAAACAATGTCGTCTGGCAGGACCCAGGGGAAGAGCCTTCTCTGTGGCAGCCCTGACCCTCTGGAACCAGCTCCACCCGGAGATTAGGATTGCCCCCACTCTCTTGTCTTTCGCAAACTCCTTAAAACCCACCTCTGCCATCAGGTATGGGGGAATTGAGACATCTCCCCCAGGCCTATATAGTTTTATGTATGGTATGCTTGTGTTGTATGTTCTTTTAAATAATAGGTTTTTAGATTTTTAAATATTAGATTTGTTCTCTGTATATTGTTTTATTATTGTTGTGAGCCACCTCGAGTCTACGGAGAGGGGCAGCATACAAATCTAATTAATAATAATAATAATAATAATAATAATAATAATAATAATAATAAATCAAATCAAACTGTTTAACCTTGAAACCTTTTTGCATCACTAGCATTAACATACTTCTCATGGTTTCTTCTGTAGCAGTAGATGAATGCTTTTGGATAAATCCCTTTGCGACAAGTCTTAGTTGAAGTCAATGCACTCGTCATCTTCAGGCTGGTGCTTCTGTCCTTGTTGCCCTAGAAAAGGACAGAAGCACCAGCTTGAAGATGACGGGAGGGACCTCGTCGAAACGTCACCAGAAATCTCTGAATCCTACACGGGAAGAAACCTGAATATGCCAAGACCGTCATATATATTTAAAAATTCAGCAGAACATGTAATACACATATATATATATATATATTCCCCCCGAAAAAGGATTCCATATATATATATGGTGGAGAAAATATATATTTTCTCCACCATAGAATAAAAACACTACAAAAATGCTTATAATTTATATATATATATATATATATATATATATATATATATATATATATATATATATATATATATATATATATATATATGTTAAATGTTTTTAGCTGGAATTTTAAAATTAAGGGAGACTTCGGCCTTATTAGGCCTCATCAGCTAGCCACACCCTTTCTTTACTGGGATTCGATCTGGGAAGCTTCTGCATTGTAAAGCAGAGAGCTAGCAATTAGACCCATCAGATCTGAATCCTCCCAGCTCTGTACCAGGGAGGGGGTATATGTTTTTCTTATGTCGGATCACCCTGGTATATTTTTAAGGAACGTCACAGCTCCTTAAGCTGTGACACACACACACACATACATACATACATATATATATATCTTTTTCTTATTAATCATATATATATAATGTAATATATATAAATGTAATCCTTCCCTGGTACAGAGCTGAAGGGATTGGATACTGTAGCCTAGAGGATAATTCTCTGCCTTACAAGGCAAAGGTTGCAGGTTCAAGTCCCAGTGGGTATGGCTAGCTGATGAGGCCAAAATAAGGCCGAAATAGATCTATCCTAGTCTCCCTTAATTTTCAAATTCAGCTTAAACACGTGACATATATATATATATATATATATATGTTAAAATGTTTTCAGCTGAAAACATTTTAACACATACAGAATATAGTTGTCGGCTATAAATATATTAACTGCCTTGTAGTGGTCCTGGGTTGGGCCTAGAGGCAAAAAGGAGCTGTGACGTTCCTTAAATATACCAGGGTGATCCGACTTAAGAAAAACATATAGCCCCTCCCTGGTACAGAGCTGGAAGGATTCAGATCGAATAGCTCTAACTGCTAGTTCTCTGCTTTACAATGCAGAGTTCACCAGATCGAATCCCAGTAAAAGAAAGGGGTGTGGCTAGCTGATGAGGCCTAATAAGGCCGAAATGGGACCATCCTAGTCTCCCTTAATTTTAAAATTCCAGCTGAAAACATTTTAACACATACAGAATATAGTTGTCGGCTATAAATATATTAACTGCCTTGTAGTGGTCCTGGGTTGGGCCTAGAGGCAAAAAGGAGCTGTGACGTTCCTTAAATATACCAGGGTGATCCGACTTAAGAAAAACATATAGCCCCTCCCTGGTACAGAGCTGGAAGGATTCAGATCGAATAGCTCTAACTGCTAGTTCTCTGCTTTACAATGCAGAGTTCACCAGATCGAATCCCAGTAAAAGAAAGGGGTGTGGCTAGCTGATGAGGCCTAATAAGGCCGAAATGGGACCATCCTAGTCTCCCTTAATTTTAAAATTCCAGCTGAAAACATTTTAACACATACAGAATATAGTTGTCGGCTATAAATATATTAACTGCCTTGTAGTGGTCCTGGGTTGGGCCTAGAGGCAAAAAGGAGCTGTGACGTTCCTTAAATATACCAGGGTGATCCGACTTAAGAAAAACATATAGCCCCTCCCTGGTACAGAGCTGGAAGGATTCAGATCGAATAGCTCTAACTGCTAGTTCTCTGCTTTACAATGCAGAGTTCACCAGATCGAATCCCAGTAAAAGAAAGGGGTGTGGCTAGCTGATGAGGCCTAATAAGGCCGAAATGGGACCATCCTAGTCTCCCTTAATTTTAAAATTCCAGCTGAAAACATTTTAACACATACAGAATATAGTTGTCGGCTATAAATATATTAACTGCCTTGTAGTGGTCCTGGGTTGGGCCTAGAGGCAAAAAGGAGCTGTGACGTTCCTTAAATATACCAGGGTGATCCGACTTAAGAAAAACATATATATATATATATATATATATATATGTATGTATGTATGTATGTATGTATGTATGTATGTATATATATATATATATATATATATATATATATATATATATATATATATATATGTTTTCGTAAATTTTCACGGGTATATGTATGTAGATTGTTCTGAGTTCGGGTTTTGCCCTGTGTAATATTTTGCATGTCTATGCGACGTTTCGGTGAAATCACATTCACCATCATCAGGCTGAAGTTCCAAGCTTCTTGTTGTTGTAAAATGGAATGTTTGCAACTGTCATTTCTTCCTAGTATATAGTGTGGGGGTGGAGATTTGGTTTGAATGTAGCAAATAGATTGGGTGATTATGTTTTAGTGATCTGATTGGTTGGTGGAATCATAATTATTAGAAGGATTGACATGGTGATTTTTATGAAGTGTTTTTTTGTTTAAGGCTGGTTTCCAAATCTCTGGTAGGCGGGACGTATCATCTCTTTTATTTATGCAAAGGGGGCTCCTCTCAATTTCTATTTTTATTTTTATTTTACTATTTTACAGTTTACTATGGAAACAGAAATCAATGATCAACTTCCCTTTCTAGATGTACTGGTCTATAAAAAACCCAATGGCAGCCTAGGACACACTATCTACCAAAAGAAAACCCATACCAACCGTTATCTAAATGCACACTCACACCACAACCCCGCACAAATCACCTCAGTGGCCAAAACTCTCATCACCAGAACCAAACGCCTAGCTGACCATGAGCACTTAAAAACTGAATTGAACAAACTCAAAGATGTATTAATTTCTAATGGATTTGAAGGGAAAACAATCACAAACCTAATAAAAAAAGAAACACTCCCCAAAAAACAAGATCAAGAACAGGACAATGGTACCACCATCCTCCCTTACATCAAGGGCACCACAGACAAAATTAGTAAAATTCTGCACAAACATAACATCAAAACTTCATTTTGCACTAACCAAAAAATATCTAATATCCTAAGGAGCCCAAAAGATAAAATCCAATTGGAATACCAAGGAATCTATGAAATTCCTTGCAAAACATGTGCAGCCACATACATTGGACAAACCAACCGAAGAGTAAGTGCACGCATTGCAGAACATAAAATTGCAATTAAAAAAGAAGAAAAGACTTCCTCCCTTGTCCAGCACATTAAAAAAACAGGGCACGAAATTGACTTTGAAAAAACTAAATTACTTCACAAAACAGAGAATTTATATAGAAGAATTGCTTTGGAAGCAATAGAGATTGAGAGGAGCCCCCTTTGCATAAATAAAAGAGATGACACGTCCCGCCTACCAGAGATTTGGAAACCAGCCTGAAACAAAAAAACACTTCATAAAAATCACCATGTCAATCCTTCTAATAATTATGATTCCACCAACCAATCAGATCACTAAAACATAATCACCCAATCTTATGTGATCTCACATTCCTACGCAACTGCAGGGACAAAAAAATAATTCCCAAATACTTCCAACTAAAATTCCACCCAAAAACCCCAACCATAGAGAGGATCCTAAAAAGAACTGAATTAGCCCTAATCAGAAATGAACTCCACAAAAAAAGATTCATACTTGATGAAATCAACAAAAGTCTACTCTCTCTTCACCTTAAAATCAGTAACCAAATACACCCTATACTCTGGGATAAATTCAAACAAATATCAATCTGGAGGGCAGAAACAGAAACCCAATACAAGACAGACACACATAATAAGAAACTCCAAATACTAGAGGTACAGCAAAAACCCAGCCCTCCACAACAACTTATGACCAAAACAGTACATAACATATCAGACAAGATACTCACCACTACAGAAACCAATATTCTTTCAAAAGGATTTAATTTTGCAATAACTCCAAGACGGATACCAACTGAAAACATCATATGTGGAATTGAAACAACTTTAAATAAAATCAACCCAGATACTGCTAACAAAATCAGACTTAAAGTCACTAATATTCTTTGCTCTAGTAAACCTCCTAAAAGCAACATACAGCAAGAAGAAAGAGATGCTCTTATCAATCTGAAGAAAAACCAGGAAATAATAATCCTACCAGCCGATAAAGGAAACTCCACTATAGTAATGAACACAGCAGAATACAAAGAAAAAATGACAAATCTCCTACAAAACCCGGCCTACAAACTCCTAAGCACAGATCCTACCACCTACCTAGAAAAAACCACCAAATCTAAAATCAAGGCCTCTCCCATCAGCGAAGAAATCCAGCAAAAAATCATCCCCAGAGAAAAATCTTCCATATGTCCAAAACTCTATGGCCTTCCAAAAATACACAAAGAAGGAATACCTCTCAGACCAATAGTCAGTTCTATAGGCTCCCCTCTACAAAACCTTGCCAAATTTTTAGCCAAATACCTTCAACCATATACAGAAACTATTGCCTCATATGTTCAAAATTCATTCCACTTTATACAAATAATTAAAAAACAAAACCTACAACCCGATGACCTACTTGTAAGTTTCGATGTCGTGTCCCTGTTCACACAAATACCTATTAAAGAAGCCTTGACAGCTATCCAGGACAAACACAAACCCCCCAAATATATCCTAGACCTTACCAACCACTGCCTGACCAATACATACTTCATCTATAATGAACAAAGATATAAACAAATAGAGGGAGCCCCCATGGGATCACCTCTATCACCTGTCATAGCCAACCTCTATATGGAATATTTCGAAAATAATGCTTTAGAGCAAGCCAAATACAAACCCAAACTTTGGCTGAGATATGTTGATGATACCTTTGTAATTTGGCCACATGGTAAAGAAAAACTAGACAATTTCCTCACACATCTCAACAGCCTACACCCCAAAATACAGTTTACTATGGAAACAGAAATCAATGATCAACTTCCCTTTCTAGATGTACTGGTCTATAAAAAACCCAATGGCAGCCTAGGACATACTATCTACCAAAAGAAAACCCATACCAACCGTTATCTAAATGCACACTCACACCACCACCCCGCACAAATCACCTCAGTGGCCAAAACTCTCATCACCAGAACCAAACGCTTAGCTGACCATGAGCACTTAAAAACTGAATTGAACAAACTCAAAGATGTACTAATTTCTAATGGATTCAAAGAGAAAACAATAACAAACCTAATCAATAAAGAGACACCCCCCAAAAAACAAGATCAAGAACAGGACAATGGCACCACCATCCTTCCTTACATCAAAGGCACCACGGATAAAATTAGTAAAATCCTGCACAAACATAACATCAAAACCTCATTTTGCACTAACCAAAAAATATCTAATATCCTAAGGAGCCCCAAAGATAAAATCCAATTGGAATACCAAGGAATCTATGAAATCCCTTGCAAAACATGTGCAGCCACATACATTGGACAAACTAACCGAAGAGTGAGCCAACGCATAGCAGAACATGTGAATGCAGTCAAAAAACAAGAAAAGACCTCCTCCCTTGTCCAGCACATTAAAAAAACAGGGCACGAAATTGACTTTGAAAAAACTAAATTACTCCACAAAACAGAGAATTTATATAAAATAATCTCTCTAGAAGCTATCGAAATTGAAAAGAGACCCCTTTGTTTAAATAAAAGGGATGATACCTCCCGCCTGCCAGAGATTTGGAAACCAGCCTTAAACAAAATAAACACTTCATAATAATCAACATGTCAATCCTTCTAATTATTATGATTTTAGAATTTTATATTTGGAAATCAGCCTTAAACAAAAAACTTCATAAAATCTTCATGTCATTCCTTCTAACAACTATGATTACACCAACCAATCAGATCACTGAAGCATAGTCACCCAATCTATTTGCTACATTCAAAGCAAATCTCCACCCCCACACTACATACTAGAAAGAAATGTCAGTTTGCTAATATTCCATTTACAACAACACAAAGATTGGAACTCCAGCCTGAAGATGGTGAATGTGATTTCACCGAAACGTCGCATAGACATGCAAAACATTACACAGGGCAAAACCCGAACTCAGAACAATCTACATATATATATATATATATATATCATACAGATATCTATCTATCTATCTAGTCCCAACCCAGGGCCATTTCAAGGCCGTTAATTAGCCAACAAGCTATGTTCTGTATGTAAATACTTCCCCCCGAAAAAGAATTCCATATATATAAAAAGAAAAAAAAACATATAGCCCCTCCCTGGTACAAAGCTGAAGGGATCAGATCTGGTGGCCTAGAGATTAATTCTCTGCCTTACAAGGCAGAGGCCCCAGGATCAAATCCCAGTAAGGGTATGGCTAGCTGATGAGGCCAGAACAAGGCCGAAATAGCACTATCCTAGTCTCCCTTAATTTTAAAAATTCAGCAAAAACATGTGATATTATATATATTATATAAGTATAAGTATATATATATACTTCCCAGCCAAAAAGAAATTTCTGTTTAATATTATAAAATTGTACAATGGAGATAATGTTGGAATGGATCTAAAAAAGATGTGAAAAAGAGCATTCTAGAATTGCCTTTTAAGAAACATCTGCTGACCATCCCTTGAATAGGAGTCGTATTAACAGAAAAATGATCAAATTTTCACTTAAGATAATGGGAAAAAGAAGGCTAGCTCACTTAACAGAATAGCTGTTATCTTGAACAGAGATGAAAAGTGCTTCATGTTTATTAAAGGTTAGGAATCAATTGCCCTGAGAAATCTCATGGGGCCCTCAGAAATCTCTCCAGAATTGTTATATAATTTGGCATGCAGGCAAATCCACACCCAATGCCTAAAATTGCCCAAATGCACATTTTCTCAAACTCATGCAACTCCTTTGGTTAAAGGCAGAAGCATGGCTAAATATCATGTAGAAGTGCAAATTAAGTTCCTTTACTGGAAATCAGCTCCTTTTAACAAAAGCTGTGAGAAGGATGGCAAATATTTATCTATCTATCTATCTATCTATCTATCTATCTATCTATCTATCTATCTATCTATCTATCTATCTATCTATCTACTTACTTACTTATTTATTAGAGTTAAAAGGGACCTTACAGGTCATCGAGTCCAACCCCCTGCTTAAGCAGGAAACCCTACAGCTCCCCAGCCAAATGGCAGTCCAATCTCCTCTTGAAAATGTCCAAAGTTGGGGAGTTGACAACCTCCGCTGGCAGGCCGTTCCACTGGTTGATCGCTCTCACCATCAAGACATTCTTCCTTATCTCCAGGTTGAATCTTTCCTTGGTCAGCTTCCAACCATTGTTCCTCGTCTGGCCCTGTGATGCGCTGGAAAATAGTGTGTCCCCCTCCCCTTAAGTTCCTGTATACAGCTATGATGTCCCCCCTGGCCCTTCTTTTTACTAGACTATCCATGCCCAGTTCCAGCAACCTTTCCTCGTATGGCCTGGTCTCTAGTCCCTTTATCGTTTTAGTTGCTCTTTTCTGCGCCCTTTCCAGAGTCTCTATATCTCTTTTGAAGTGTGGTGACCAGAACTGGATGCAATACTCCAGGTGCGGTCTGACCAGGGCCTTATAGAGTGGTATTATCACCTCTCTGGTCTTGGAGTGTATCCCCCTGTTCATGCAGTTTAGGATTTTTTTGGCTTTTTTAGCTGCTGCTGCACATTGCTTAGCTGGTTATCCACCAGAAAACACCAACAGATGAGTAGAACCACTTGACATAATCATAACATACAAACCCAGTAAAGTCCTCCAAAAAATAATAAATAAACCAGAACATTCAATAGAGGCAGCTAGAACTAAACTTTATGGAGATATAACATATGACCAAATTTTTGCAAGTCTGGCTCCTGCTCTGGAGAAACTTCAATGGCTAACAATGGCATCCCGCTCAATGCCTTCTAGTTTGATTTCATCATAATAGAACTGAATCAAAAAACTCCAATGGACAATTTAGAGTGTTTTTGTTTCCCGAACTGTATAGGAAACTATTATTGCTTTCACACTCTGGCATCCTGAGGGAAAAGACCTTAAGAGTAATTTAAACAGGAATTTTAATTGCCCATTAACCATAATTTAGACCTTTTAAAAAGATATACCTTTTTGATCCTAGTGGCAGAGTTCAGCCAAACACTAATGGTCCAGAATTTAATGTCTTTATGTCTAGGAGAACTGATTTCTCATTCATCGTGAACCAAGACCATCTCTGTGCTTATACTTTGATGACAATCCTGAGAGAAGAGAGGTCTTATTTTGATACTGGATCCTGACGATAAAGACATCTTGAAATAAGACAACCCAACAGAATTTGGATATCAAAAGGTAGGCACTCTGAATTTATCATACATCCATATTTGACTGACTATGTGCCATCAAGTCAATGTTAATCCTTTATTAATTCCATGATGCTGTACCCAAAGGCAAATTCAATGGCAATTGAAAAAATAATAATTTAACAAACTTGAATAAATAATGCAGGTAACATCTTATGTTTAATCTCATCTTATTTTTTTCGGGCAAGTGAGCGAGCGAGTGACTGAGTGACTGAGTGACTGAGTGAGTAAGTAAGTAAGTAAGTAAGTAAGTAAGTAAGTAAGTAAGTAAGTAAGTAAGCAAGCAAGCAAGCAAGCAAGCAAGCAAGCAAGCAAGCAAGCAAGCAAGCAAGCAAGCAAGCAAGCAAGCAAGCAAGCAAGCAAGCAAGCAAGCAAGCAAGCAAGCAAGCAAGCAAGCAAGCAAGCAAGCAAGCAAGCAAGCAAGCAAGTAAGTAAGTAAGTAATATCATCAGTGTCGGTAAGATGTGAGGTTTGCTCTCAGTTTATAATTTAATGGCATGCTCTGTCAGTAAATGTTTTACTTATGTAATTCCATTTTTTTCTTTCCTAATAAGAACCATTATAGAAACATAGAAACATAGAAGACTGACGGCAGAAAAAGACCTCATGGTCCATATAGTCTGCCCTTATACTATTTTTGTATTTTATCTTAGGATGGAACCCTCAGAGAGGGTTCACAACTTGGGCGTCCTCCTTGATCCACAGCTGACATTGGAACATTGGAGTCTGCGGAGAGGGGAGGCATACAAATCCAATAAATAATAACAACAACAACAACAACAACAACATCTTTCGGCTGTGGCGAGGAGGGCATTTGCCCAGGCTCACCTGGTGCACCAGTTGCGGCCCTATTTGGACAGGGAGTCACTGCTCTCAGTCACTCATGCCCTCCTCACCTCGAGGTTTGATTACTGCAACGCTCTCTACATGGGGCTACCTTTGAAAAGTGTTCGGAAACTTCAGATCGTGCAGAACGCAGCCGTGAGAGCCATTGTGGGGCTTCCAAGATGCGCCCATGTTTCTTCAACACTCCGTGGCTTGCATTGGCTGCCCATCAGTTTCCGGTTACAATTCAAAGTGTTGGTCATGACCTTTAAAGCCCTACATGGCATTGGACCAGAGTACCTCCGGAACTGCCTACTACTGCACGAATCCCAGCGACCGATAAGGTCCCACAGAGTTGGCCTTCTCTGGGTCCCGTTGACTAAACAATGTCATTTGGCGGGCCCCAGGGGAAGAGCCTTCTCTGTGGCAGCCCCAGCCCTCTGGAACCAATTCCTCCTGGAGATTAAAATTGCCCCCACCCTCCCTGTCTTTCGTAAACTACTCAAGACTCATTTATACCGCCAGGCATGGGGGAGTTGAGATATTCCTTCCCCCTAGGCTATTACAACTTATGCATGGTATGTTTGCGTTGCAGTAATCAAACCTCGAGGTGAGGAGGGCATGAGTGACTGAGAGCAGTGACTCCCTGTCCAAATAGGGCCGCAACTGGTGCACCAAGTGAGCCTGGGCAAATGCCCTCCTCGCCACAGCCGAAAGATGTTCTTTTATGTACGCTGAGAGCATCTGCACCAAGACAAATTCCTTGTGTGTCCAATCACACCTGGCCAATAAAATTCTATTCTATTCTATTCTAAAACATGAGGCTCATGGAGGAAAGAGTTTTCAGCTGTTTTTGAAATTGGAGAGGGGAATTTGCCACCTGAAAACTTTTTCTTTCACAATCGTCACGTTTCAGGATCCGTTTTTTTGGATTAGGGAGAGGATTGCAACACTGCCACCTGAAAACCCTTTCCCTGAAAATGCTTTGCACATTGCATGCAAAGTTAAGAGCATGCATCTTCCACCCTCCTTCAATGCAAAACATTTTCCTCCCTGATTCTCAAAACAGCTCGTGTGGAGGCAAAAAAAGAGCATCAGATTTTTGGGCGGTTCCAGGCAGCAGAAATCATGGCAACAATGTTCTTGGGTGAAAGCGCCTTGCCTTATTGCCTCTGCGCAGTGCCCCAAATCTCTTTGTTTGTCCCCCAGAAGACCCGTTTTTGGAATCAGGGAGTTAGCAGAGATCTCCAGGCAACGGAGATCATGGCAACAGTGATTTTGGGTTGAATGATTGAATGATTGAATGATTGAATGATTGAATGATTGAATGATTGAATGATTGAATGATTGAATGATTGAATGATTGAATGATTGAATGATTGAATGATTGAATGATTGAATGATTGAATGATTGAATGATTGAATGATTGAATGATTGAATGATTGAATGATTGAATGATTGAATGATTGAATGATTGAATGATTGAATGATTGAATGATTGAATGATTGAATGATTGAATGATTGTATGATTGAATGATTGAATGATTGAATGATTGAATGATTGAATGATTGAATGATTGAATGATTGAATGATTGAATGATTGAATGATTGAATGATTGAATGATTGAATGATTGAATGATTGAATGATTGAATGAATGATTCAATGATTTGTTTGTTTATTGATTGATTGATTGATTGATTGATTGATTGGTTTGTTTGTTTGTTTGTTTGTTTGTTTGTTTATTTATTTATTTGTTTGTTTGTTTGTTTGTTTGTTTATTTGCTGCCCCTCTCTCCACTGCATGGAACCGCCTGAAAACGTGATGCTCTTTTCTTTAGCTTCTGCACATTCAGTTTTTGGAATCAGGGAGGAAAATAATAATAATGATAATAATAATGATGATAATGATAATGATGATGATGATAATAATAATAATAATAATAATAATAATAATAATAATAATAATAATAATAATAATAAATTAATTGGACTTGTAAGCTGTCCCTCTCTGGAGACTCGGGGCGGTTCACAACAATAACACAATATAAATACAAATCTAATAATTAAAACTATAGCAAAAAACATTAACTTAAAAACGAGCAGTAATACACAATCAACACTCAATATTAGGTTCAGGAGGGAAGTGTTTTCAACAGGAAAGTGAACACAAGATCAAGGGGGCACAATCTGAGGTTAGTTGGGAGGAAAGATTACAAGTAATGTGAGAAAATATTATTTTACTGAAAGAGTAGTAGATGCTTTGAACAAACATGATTGGGTTGTGTGATTATTTTATTTTATTATAAGGTTTTTAAATTGTATTTTTAAAATTAGATTTGTACACTGTTTATGTTGTTGTGAGCCGCCCCGAGTCCTCGGAGAGGGTCGGCATACAAATCCAAAAAAATATTATTATTATTAATTATTATTATGAAATTTCTAGTGGAAGTGAGGACACCACTAATCTTGGGGCTGATAGGCAGAATTTGTTTTCTTCTTGTTTTCTTCCCCCCAAATTAAGGTGAGTCTTATATTCCAGTGCATCTTATATTCAAAAAATACGGGATATAACATCCGTATTAGGCTGTTTTCCAGTCAGATATTTTTTAAAAGTTATTCCTTCTTTTAAGTTGTGATAAGATATCTGCACATCTATTTCGTAATCATTTTCTGGTAATACAAATGCAGAGCTGGATATTCTCTTTTTTCCTCCTTAGGTTTTGCAGCTTGGACCACCCAAGTTCTCTGTTCCAGTTGTAGCAGCATTGAGTGCAGACCAAGGAGAATGTCACCCTTATATTCTGAAAGAGATCGATTTGACTCCTTTGGAAATTATTCCAGTGATTACCAGGTATGTCAGAAGAAAAAGTAGCGTTTGGGTGGTGGTAATTTCAATTTGCAAAGTGGATTTCCTTTTTTAGTGATTACAGTAGTACCTCTAGATACGAGCTGCTCCACATGCGAGTATTCCAAGTTATGAGCAGAGAGGCAGGCAAAATTTCTGTTCTACATACGAGCTTAAATTCGGATACGAGCCGAGCGTCCACTAGGTGGCGGAAGAATTCAATTTTTTCCAGTTATCTCTGGGCGAAAAGCCAAATCTAAATGCTTTGGTTCGAGATACGAATTGATCGACATACGAGGTCGGCTCTGGCACGAATTAAACTTGTATGTCGAGGTACCACTGTATTGGTGTTGGGGAGCATTAGGATGCTTTCAGCCAGGGCCATAGAATTCTTTTCTTTTAAAATAGTTTTATTAGTTTTCCACTTTTAAAAAGAAAACACAATAGTAAGTACAGAAGAAAATAAAAGAAAATTGAATTAATAATAGTATATACAGAGGCAGTGGTACCTCTACCTACAGACACTTCTACTAACAAACTTTTCTAGATAAGAACCGGGTGTTCAAGTTTTTTTTTGCCTCTTCTCAAGAACCATTTTCCACTTACAAATCCAAGGACTAGAACTCACAGACTCCTGGTTTCTGGGCTGCTGCTTTGAAAAAACAGACTAAGCGGCATTTCCAATGCTCTCTAATGCTTTCATGCAAGTGGATCTTAAGATTCTGATTAAGATTTTGGTTTCTAAGATTTTGGCTAAAGCAGTATCCCATTTTGGTAGATTAATTGTATTAGACTAGGTTTTGTTTTATTTACTAAAAAAGGAAACAATCACAAACCCATTGTACACACATACACACGCGTGCGCGCACACACACATATACATGTACCTACCTACCTACATACATATATATACACTGCTGAAAAAAATAAGGGGAACACTTAAACAGCAGAATATAACTCCAAGTAAATCAAACTTCTGTGAAATCAAACTTTATTAATTAATTAATTAATTTATCTATCTATCTATCTCTATCTATCTATCTATCTATCTATCTATCTATCTATCTATCTATCTATCTATTTGTTTGTTTGTTCCAATATACAATAATACACGATGAAGGTAATAGAGGACACCTTGGAGGAAATAGAATTAGAGAAAGAATAGAAGAGAGAATACACTGATTGACAATCAATTTCACATACTGTTGTGCACATTCAACTTCGTACAGAACAAAGTATTCAGTGAGAATATTTCATTCATTCAGATCTAAAATGTGTTATCTGAGTGTTCCCTTTATTTTTTGAGCAGTGTGAATATATACTCCCCTGTCTTCCTCAATCTTCTACAGATGTCTGGGATTATGAGCTGTCCCCATCCCTGCATTCTTCTCAACAGAGATTTCTGATGTTGTTCCAGCAATCTGTTGGAATCATTCTCCCAGTTTAGGAGTTCACAAATTCAAATGCTCCTGCAACTTCTGGGACAGTTAAATTGCTTGCTTGATTGAAAATTAAGAAGGGTTTTGAGTGGCTGGGATAAAAATAGTGACTCTGAAATATGATTCTTCCTATGAATCATCTTGATAATCAGAAGTCAAGTCCCCTTTTATTTATTCTGATACTTCTATTTCCCCTTATATTGCAGAGCTCTGGATCTTCCTTTTCAACCACTGATGTGAATTTCTCCAATCAAAGAAACAAGACTTTTGGTACAATGATGCAATTATTTAATCTTATTTATTTATTTATTAGATTTGTATGCCGCCCATCTCCGTAGACTCTGGGCTGCTCCCAACACAATAAAACAGTTCATAACAAATCTAATAATTTAATTTAAAGTTTAAAATGTTTTAAAAACCCCATTATTAAGCAGACATATGTACAAACATACCATACATAAATTGTATAGGTCCGGGGGAGATATTTCAATTCCCCCATGCCTGATGACAAAGGTGGGTTTTGAGGAGTTTACAAAAGGCAAGGAGGGCGGGGGCAGTTCTAATCTCTCGGGGGAGCTGGTTCCAGAGAGTAGGGGCCGCCCCAGAGAAGGCTCCTCCCCTGGGGCCCACCAAACATCACTGTTTAGTTGACGGGACCCGGAGAAGGCCAACTCTGTGGGACCTAATCGGTCGCTGGGATTCATGCGGCAAAAGGTGGTCTCGGAGATATTCTGGTCCGAATAAGTAGGAGCAGCAAAGGAATTATATTATATATTATTTTCCTTTCTATTGTGGCTACTACTAATAAAAAAAACTCAAATGTTTGAAGATGCTTTATGGGCTTATTCCAAAATTCAAATAGCACCAGATCATGGATCCCTACCCATTTTTTCGTATCTCTACATATGTGTGAGGTCGTTGTGCTACTGATGGGTATTTCTGAGAAAAAATGGATGCATTCACAAAATGGCTGCTTGAGAGAGTAGGTCATCTGTTAAACAGGCTTATGGAGTATATAAGAATTTTTACACAATGATGTTTGCCATTGTTCTTTGGGGGGACTTTGGCAATAAAGCCAACCTCTATATAAGAGAATTTTAAGAAAAAATGTGATTGGAGGCCAATAAGCTTCTCTGAAAAGGATGGAAAATCAAGGATAGGTAGAATAGTTTATTGTTCACAAAAAAGTAATACTCACTCGGAGAGACACAATATTGTATATATGGGATAGATGGATAGATAGGCAGATGATAGATAGATAGATAGATAGATGATAGATAGATAGATGATAGATAGATAGATAGATAGATAGATAGATAGATGATAGATAGATAGATAGATAGATAGATAGATAGATAGATAGATAGATAGATAGATATGGGTGTGTGGGTGTGTGGGTGTGTGGGTGTGTGGATGGATGGATGGATGGATGGATGGATGGATGGATGGATAGATGATAGATAGATAGATAGATAGATAGATAGATAGATAGATAGATAGATAGATAGATAGGAAAATCCATTTTAATTATTTAAAAAGAAGAAGAAAAAGACGGGAGGGAGCAGGGAGAAAGGAAGGAAGGAAGGAAGGAAGGAAGGAAGGAAGGAAGGAAGGAAGGAAGGAAGGAAGGAAGGAAGGAAAGTTGGGCTTTGTTGGGCCCTGGAGTGAAGACAGTAGAAGCTGAGCCTCCAGGTGGCCTGATGGAAAGAAGACCTTGGCCCACAAGATGCTTATGCCTGACTCTAGGCTGCTTTGGGCAGGTGGATGGCAAGGAGGCCAAAGCCTCGGGTCCTGTTAGCTTTTCTTGCCCCATTTTAGGGTCTGTTAGATGGCTGAGTGGCTAGAATGGAAAGACGCCAAAGCCCTTCAGGGACCTGGCAGGATGGAAGAGCAATGTAGGAGACACAGCAAAATCTCTATAATAAGGTATAAAGGGGAACAACCAGGAGGTGCAGCAGTATCTGTAACTTTAAAGCAGGGCTGTAAATAGCTTTGGGGGCATCTGGCTTTAAATGCCCAGTAGTGTCTCAAGGAATACCTGTATGGAAGAAGTTTCTAAAGCAAATTAGTATTTTTGCTGTCTGGTGTTATTTAACTATAATCATGACTTACTGTAATTGCTTCTTTAGTTAACAGATCAGAGCCTTTAATCATATCTCCCCTATTGCATATTTGGTCTATACACGAGGAATTGTAAGTATATTATGTGAAAAAATATTTTCTATGCGGGAATGAGGGCATCCATCTAATTGTTATGTAATATTGCAAAAGGAAAACGGCTGCTCTCTTCTGCCCATTGTGACAGTTGAAACAGGATCCCCTATGAAGGATGTTTAACTAGCTCTGTTTGATGTTAACCCACCTTGGATGAATGTCCAGACACCTCAGATTCCCAAGAGAGCAAATGTGGATTTTGAATTCAGTACAGAGATCAGATAAGGGACCAGGTTTCCTGGAGGGTGGGTTATCCCCATTTGAGAATTCTGAATTTGCAATATGTGTCAATTTGGTAATGTCTTCGTGATGGACGAATGTTGATTTTCTGAAGGTACGATGGGATGGAAGTAAAATAAACAAAATATTGTGAGAATATCATAGTTATGATAATATTAAAGTCCACCCTCAGCCAAAATGCCTGACTATGGGTAATGGTGGGAATTCTCCTGAAAAGCTTCTTGAAGCTTTTAAGGTAAAAAGCCCTGGATTTTGAGTGTATCAATTCACCAACCATGTAAGAAACATTGATTTTAGGGCTCTAGTCAAAACGTCAAATACTTGTCGATATGTGTGAGTAAAATAAAGTCTGTTTGTGCCTGCCCATGAATATACTTCTGTAATAATGACTTCTTTTTTTTTTTGCTTTTTATTATCAGGGTAGAGGTGTTTCGGGCTGAATCTATAAAGGCCAACGTTTCTTTCAATGATATCGGAATTGGGGAAATTGCTTCAAATATGTCTAAAATATCAGGATCCTTCTCTTTTCCGTATGACCAAAGACTTGACAATTTAACACAAAGCCTTCTATGTGGATTATTTGCCATGATTTGTATTTTGGGCCTGGTGGGAAATGGAACGACAATTTATCTTCTGACCCATTGCATTAAGAGGAATTCTTTCACCACCTTCATCCTGAATCTCTCCGTTGCTGACTTTGGAGTCCTCGTATCCATCATCATGACAGCAATTTTTGCGAGAGTGTTAGATGTGGGTAAAAGAAATCATGTTGTCGAAACTTTCTTCTTCTTATTTTTTGACCTCTTTTTTTTCACCTATTCTGTCAGCCAGTTTCTGTTGACCGCCATCAGCCTGGAGAGGTGCGTGGCTGTCCTCTTCCCACTCTGGTATCGCTGTCATCGTCCTCCACATTTGCCCACCCAGGTTTCTGGCTTCATCTGGACCCTCTCCTTCCTCCTCTCTATGGTACACTTCATTCTCCTCCAAACCGGGGCCTTTAGAAGTTCACCTCTGTTTTACCAGCTTATTGTGAATGGTTTACTTTGTACGCCTCTCATGGTCGTGTCCACTGTGACTCTATTGATTCATACAAGGTTTAAATTGCAGCTCAGTCAAAGGAAGTTGCTCACAGTCATCCTACTGGCTCTTCTTTGCTTCCTCTTTTTATCTCTCCCAATGAATGTCTTTTATGTCATTCAATATTTTGGTTCCTCTAATCCCCTCCTTGTGACTTTTGGGCTAGGAGGTGCCACTCTCAACAGCAGCATTAACCCATTCCTTTATTTCTTTGTTGGGAGAGGGAAGAATAAAAAAGAGCAGCGTAGAGCATCTTACAAGGTTGCTCTGCAAAGAGTTTTCAAGGAGGAACCAGAAGAGCCGAAAACTGCAGAGGAAAACATATAATGAAGTATCACTGTCATTGGCTAATCATTTCATATCTATAAATAATTTCTGGGTTCAGTAAGAAAACTGATGGGATCTACTGAACAATACAAAACAAACAGGAAATCTTTATCTATGTATAATTCTTGAAGTGAAGATGTTTGTATAGTAAATGTTTTACTTATGTAATTCCATTTTTTTCTTTCCTAATAAGAACCATTATAAAATACTTACTGCACAAAATTTTCAAAATTTATTATTTCATTTTATTTATTTGTTAGACGTTGTCAGTACCCTGCATGTAACTATATCAGATTACAATACACATAATCAAGGAATGTAGGTTTCACAATTATACAATCTTTGTCTTTTGCCTTTAATACAATCTTTGTTTCCTGGTTTTTACAATGTCAATATCCAACTAATGTCTTACATATCCCAGGTCTGTTACCATACATGACTTGTTCAGATCATTAAATACTCGCATGTTTAACCGATCATCTCTTGCACATATATAAATATCATCACCATATTGTGCGGCCGGTGGCTTACCCCCGGCCCGGATTTGCTGCAGGGCCAGGGAGACACGGCCCTTGACATAGCTGCCATCTTGTTTTTCGGGATCTTGCAAGATTTCGCGAGATCCCGGCCATCTTTGGGCATCGGCTCAGGCTGATGACGTCGTCGGGGGGGGGTGGAGCCTGCCAGCCCTATAAAAGGGCTGTGCAGGCTTTGGGTCTCCTTTTCGCCCCGATGACGTGCTGGCGAATACCTGGCTGGGGTACGCCCTTCAAATCTTGAGCAGCCTCGTGGTGTTGGCCATTTTGAAAGCTGCAATGTGGGGCGAGGCCTGGTTTGGAGTCATGGAGGGCGCGAGAGGGTCTGGGATCCCCCCTTTAGATATCGGGGGGAATCTTCTTGGACTGTAGCCTTCCTCTTTTCAGGGAACATTTTCCCATTTCGGCCTTGTTAGGCATGGTTTGGGGGGGGGGGGGTGCGGCCTTGCAGGCCTGTGGAGGCCTGAACCTCTTAAGCGTCATGATCCAGAGGGGTGCCTGAGGGAACTCTTTTTTCCCCTAGCAGAAAACAAGGGGGGTTTTGAATATTCATTTAACATCGCCTTTTGTTTTAACTGGTCATGGCTCCTAAAAGGCAGAAACCTCTACCTCCGAACTCAGAGATGGTGGCGAGGCCCAGGAGAGCCGAGAGGCCCTCAGTCAGGGCCTGGTTGGCCCAAGAAGAGGCCCAAGCTCAGGCCAGGTGGGGGGGGGTAGGATAAGGGAACCCCCAACGGGCGATGCTAACATATCTGCTCATGCTTGGTCCAGGGTAATCGAGAGGTTGGATGAATTGGATGCATGCTGGCAGTCAGTGTACGGGCCTGGGGGCCCCATCCCATCAGCTCCAGCAGCCTTTGGCAGGCCACCAGGTGAACCAGTGGCCCAGACCGGGCAGATGACAGCAACACCTGGCTCAGTGGGAGCTGGGCCTTCGTGGATGACTTCTACCCCTTTGGGGTCAGGAGGGACAGCACTGCACTGAACATTTAAACCACCCCTTCCTTTGGCTGGGCAGGCCCTTATGCCACCGGTTGTAGGGAGTGGGGTCAAGACTACACGGCTTCACCCACTGCTACTGTGGTGGCCCAGGCCCCTTCGATGGCTTCAGTGCCCTCGATAGGGTCGGGCGATGGGACTGTGGGGGCTTCCCCGGTACCAGACCCCCTGGCTTCAGTACGGGCAGTTGCCATTCCTTGGGGGTTACCCTCCACACCTTTAGGGTTTCACCTGCATCTCTCCATTAGGGAGTGGATTTGGAAGGGGGAATATGTGGATATATTCTCCCTTCTGAATAGAGAAGTCCCTAAGAAGGAAAAAGAGGAGGAGGCTAAGGCAGATAAACCCAAGAGGGTCAGGGTTAATAGGTGTTTCAGCTCATGGCTGTATGCCTTTTTAACATGATCATTCAGCGGGAGCCCGCACGGGCTGCCTCTATGCTCAAGTACATTGAACTCATTTTGAGTACAAAGGCACGGTTTGGCGTCAATATGACGAGGCATTAAGAATGCGGGTAGCTTTTGGTTCCACACTTCCCTGGGATATGTTTGTCCTGGATTTGTGGTTCAAAGCGAGCCAGCTAGCATGGGCCGGCGGTGGTGACCGCACAGATAGTGGTCACTACATGGAGGATAAACCGGTGGCAACGCCAGCGGCCCGTGCAAGTGGGGGAGGCATGGCGAAGCTTGCCCCTCCGTGTCATGAATTTGCAGCCAAGGGGCGTGTCTTCATCCCCTATGCAGGTTCAGACACGCGTGTGGGAACTGTGGGGGCTCCCACGCCACAAGCGCTTGCACTAGGCCCAAGAGAAGCAAAGATAAGAAGGATGGGGCGGGGGCGGCTACATATATATTAATCATACAGATATCTATCTATCTATCTATCTATCTATCTATCTATCTATCTATCTATCTATCTATCTATCATCTATCTATCTATCTATCTATATCTATCTATCTATCTATCTATCTATCTATCTATCTATCTATCTATCTATCTATCTATCTATCTATCTAGGCCCAACCCAGGGCCATTTCAAGGCAGTTTATTAGCCAACAAACTATGTCCTGTATGTATATACTTCTCCCCGAAAAAGAATTCCATATATATAAAAACAGAAAAAACATATAGCCCCTCCCTGGTACAAAGGTGAAGGGATCAGATCTGGTGGCCTAGAGGTTAATTCTCTCCCTTACAAGGCAGAGGCCCCAGGATCAAATCCCAGTAAGGGTATGGCTAGCTGATGAGGCCAGAACAAGGCCGAAATAGCACTATCCTAGTCTCCCTTAATTTTAAAAATTCAGCAAAAACATGTGATATTATATATATTATATAAGTATAAGCAAAGATGTAAAAAAGAGCATTCTAGAATTGCCTTTTAAGAAACATCTGCTGACCATCCCTTGAATAGAAGTCGTATTAACAGAAAAATGATTTTCACTTAAGATAATGGGAAAAAGAAGGCTAGCTCACTTAACAGAATAGCTGGTATCTTGAACAGAGATGAAAAGTGCTTGATGTTTATTAAGGGTTAGGAATCAACTGCCCTGAGAAATCTCATGGGCCCCTATGAAATCTCTCCAGAATTGTTATATAATTTGGCATACAGGCAAATCCACACCCTATGCATAAAATTGCCCAAATGCACATTTTCTCAAACTCATGCAACTCCTTTGGTTAAAAACAGAGGCATGGCTAAATATCATGTAGAAGTGCAAATTGAGTTCCTTTACTGGAAATCAGCTCCTTTTAAGAAAAGCTGTGAGAAGGATGGCAAATTTTATTTATTTATTTATTTATTCATTCATTCATTCATTCATTCATTCACTCACTCACTCACTCACTCACTTACTTACTTACTTATTTATTAGAGTTGAAAGGGACTTTGCAGGTCATCAAGTCCAACACCCTGCTTAAGCAGGGAACCCTACAGCACCCCAGCCAAATGACAGTCCACCTCCTCTTGAAAATGTCCAAAGTTGGGGAGTTGACAACCTCCGCTGGCAGGCCATTCCACTGGTTGATTGCTCTCACCTTCAGGACGTTCTTCCTTATCTCCAGGTTGAATCTTTCCTTGGTCAGCTTCCAACCATTGTTCCTCGTCTGGCCCTCTGATGCCCTGGAAAATAGTGTGTCCCCCTCCCCTTAAGTACCTGTATACAGCTATCATGTCCCCCCTGGCCCTTCTTTTTACTAGACTATCCATGCCCAGTTCCAGCAACCTTTCCTCGTATGGCCTGGTCTCTAGTCCCTTTATCGTTTTAGTTGCTCTTTTCTGCACTCTTTCCAGAGTGTCTATATCTCTTTTGAAGTGTGGTGACCAGAACTGGATGCAATACTTCAGATGCGGTCTGACCAGGGCCTTATAGAGTGGTATTATCATCTCTCTGGTCTTGGAGTGTATCCCCCTGTTCATGCAGCTTAGGATTGTGTTGGCTTTTTCAGCTGCTGCTGCACATTGCTGGCCTATGTTTAGCTGATTATCCACCAGAAAACACCAACAGATGAGTAGAACCACTGGACATAATCATAACATACAAACCCAGTAAAGCCCTCCAAAAAATCATAAATAAACCAGAACATTCAATAGAGCCTGAAAGGTGGGGAGGGGAACCAGGATGTCAAGGTCCCACCTAATGAACCTAAGTCACAAGCACTTATGAGACAATCCAATCTCTTAATGTAAACCTTTTGTCAACGCCCCAAAGAGCATCTGAGAAATAAATCAGATTCCACTTCAGTTCTCTCACATAAGGTTCGATTTATTAGCAGAGCCACATTGGTTATGTTTCGGCCATTCTGATACTAACAGCTGCAACGTCCTACTGGTCAATGACTACTTCAGCTTCAACTGCAATAATACAAGAGCACGCAACAAATTCAAACTTAGTACGAACGGCTCCAAACTTGACTGTAAAAAATATGATTTCAACAATCGAGTTATCGAAGTGTGGAACTCATTACCGGACTCAATTGTGTCAACCCCTAACCCCCAACATTTCTCCCTTAGACTCTCCACGATTGACCTCTCCAGGTTCCTAACAGGCCAGTAAGGGGCGTACAAAAATGCATTGGTGTGCCTTTCATCCCCTGCCCAATTGTCTTTCCTTTCTCTCATATATCATATATATTCTCTTCCTTTCATATATCCTCTCATCTAACTTCACTTTTACCCTTATATATATTATCACATGTCTATTTTTCTTCCTATGTATTTGTGTATCGGACAAATGAATAAATAAATACAAATCTTTCCAGTACTCCACCCAGGTTTATGTTCATCTCCCATCCCCACACCCACAAGTTCATCACGTGGACCAGTCCAAGTGAAGGAATTCACCAACTTCCTATTTTGTTCAGTTGACACAGAACAAAAGATGACCTTGGACTCTAAGAAAGGAATTTGTTGTGGCTATTACTTCCCTCTCTTTCAACTACCCCTCCCAATTTGCCTAATTCTGTGCTACTGTGGCAGGCCAAAGCCAATTCAATATATAATTAAATAAAGAATCCTCCCCCTCCCATTAGTGCAGGACACATTGTCCAATTAGTTATCCAGGTGTTGTTATGGAAAAAAGTCCATGCCTCTAGCTCACAACTGCTGGAGTGTCCTTGGTTCCCATAAGATAGTTTCTTGTTATCCTCTGCATCGCACATTGCAATCCCTCCTTCCCTTATCACCCACATCTGTTGGTGAGCTGTAAAAGAAGTAAAAATGAAAGCAGGCTGAATACCCTTCAAAGCTTGATACAGGATTCCTAATAATAATAATAATAATAATTAATAATAATTTATTAGATTTGTATGCCGCCCCTCTCTGAAGACTCATGTAAAACACACAATGAAAAAGGCAGCTAGAACTAAACTTTAAGGAGATACAACATATGACCAAATTTTGGCAAGTCTGGCTCCTGATCTGGAGAAACTTCAAGGGCTAACAATGGCACCCTGCTCAATGCCTTCTAGTTTGATTTCATCAGAATAGAACTGAAACAAAAAACTCCAATGGAATATTTAGAGTGTTTTTGTTCCCTGGACTGTATAGGAAACTATTATTGTTTTGCATCCTGAGTGAAAAGACCTTAAGAGTAATTTAAACAGGAAATTTAATTGCCCATTAACTGTAATTTAGACCTTTTAAAAAGATATACCTTTTTCATACTGGTTGCAGAGTTCAGCCAAACACTAATGGTCCAGAATTTAATGGCTTTATAAGGAATGTCTGGAAGAACTGATGTCTCATTCATCGTGAACCAAGACCATCTCTGGGTTTATACTTTGATGACAATCCTGAGAGAAGAGAGGTCTTATTTTGATACTGGATCCTGACGATAAAGACATCTTGAAATAAGACAACCCAACAGAATTTGAATATCAAAAGGTAGGCACTCCGCATTTATCATACATCCATATTTGACTGATTATGTGCCATCAAGTCAATGTTAATCCTTTATTAATTCTATGACGCTGTACCCAAAGGCAAATTCAATGGCAATTGAAAAAAATAATAATTTAACAAACTTGCATAAATAATGCAGGTAACATCTTATGTTTAATCTCATCTTATTTTTTTCAGGCAAGCGAGCGAGCGAGTGACTGAGTGACTGAGTGAGTAAGTAAGTAAATAAGTAATAGCATCAGTGTGGGTAAGATGTGAGGTTTGCTCTCAGTTTATAATTTAATGGTGTGCTCTGTCAGTAAATGTTTTACTTATGTAATTTCATTTTTTTCTTTCCTAATAAGAACCATTATAGAAACATAGAAACATAGAAGACTGACAGCAGAAAAAGACCTCATGGTCCATATAGTCTGCCCTTATACTATTTTTGTATTTTATCTCGCAACTTGGGCATCCTCCTTGATTCACAGCTGACATTCGAACATTGGAGTCTGCGGAGAGGGGAGCCATACAAATCCCATTAATAATAATAATAATAATAATAATAATAATAATAATAACAACAACAACAACAACAACAACAACATATTTCGGCTGTGGCGAGGAGGGCGTTTGCCCAGGTTCACCTGGTGCACCAGTTGCGGCCCTATTTGGACAGGGAGTCACTGCTCACAGTCACTCATGCCCTCAGCACCTCGAGGTTCGATTACTGCAACACTCTCTACATGGGGCTACCTTTGAAAAGTGTTCGGAAACTTCAGATCGTGCAGAACGCAGCCGCGAGAGCCATTGTGGGGCTTCCAAGATGCCCCCATGTTTCTTTAACACTCTGTGGCTTGCATTGGCTGCCCATCAGTTTCCGGTTAAAATTCAAAGTGTTGATCATGACCTTTAAAGCCCTACATGGCATTGGACCAGATTACCTCCGGAACAGCCTGCTACCGCACGAATCCCAGCGACCGATAAGGTCCCACAGAGTTGACCTTCTCCGCATCCCGTCGAGTAAACAATGTCGTTAGGCGGGCCCCAGGGGAAGAGCCTTCTCTGTGGCAGCCCCAGCCCTCTGGAACCAACTCCCCCCGGAGATTAGAATTGCCTCCACCCTCCCTGTCTTTCGTAAATTACTCAAGACTCATTTATACTGCCAGGCATGGGGGAGTTGAGATATTCCTTCCCCCTAGGCTATTACAAGTTATGCATGATATGTTTGCCTGTATGTTTGGTTTTATAAATAAGGGTTTTAGTTGTTTTATTATTGGATTGTCACATGTTGTTTTTATCATTGTTGTTAGCCACCCTGAGTCTACGGAGAGGGGCAGCATACAAATCCAATAAAATATTGTTATTGTTATTGTTATTGTTGTTGTTGTGTATGTTTATCCCAGGCATGTTTAAATTCAGTTACTGTGGATTTACCAATCACATCTGCTGGAAGTTTGTTCCAAGGATCTACCACTATTTCAGTAAAATAATATTTTCTCATGTTGCTTTTGATCTTTCCCCCAACTAACTTCAGATTGTGTCCCCTTGTTCTTGTGTTCACTTTCCTATTAAAAACACTTCCCTCCTGAACCTTATTTAACCCTTTAACATATTTAAATGTTTCGATCATGTCCCCCCTTTTCCCCCTTCTCAGATATTATGTACCACATAATTCATGACAAATGTATCTTTTTCTTTTATGTACGCTGAGAGCATCTGCACCAAGACAAATTCCTTGTGTGTCCAATCAAACTTGGCCAATAAAATTCTATTCTATTCTATTCTAAAACATGAGGCTCATGGAGAAAAGAGTTTTCAGCTGTTTTTGAAATTGGAGAGGGGAATTTGCCACCTGAAAACTCTTTCTTCCACAATCGTCACGTTTCAGGATCCGTGCTTTTGGATTAGGGAGAGGATCGCAACACTGCCACCTGAAAACCCTTTCCCTGAAAATGCTTTGCACAGTGCATGCAAAGTTAAGAGCATGCATCTTCCACCCTCCTTCAAATGACCCCCCTACTATGCAAAACATTTTCCTCCCTGATTCTCAAAACAGCTCGTGTGGAGGCAAAAAAAGAGCATCAGATTTTTGGGCGGTTCCAGGCAGCGGAAATCATGGCAACAATGTTCTTGGGTGAAAGCGCCTTGCCTTATTGCCTCTGCGCAGTGCCCAAACCTCTTTTTTTGTCCCCCAGAAGACCCGTTTTTGGAATCAGGGAGTTAGCATAGATCTCCAGGCAACGGAGATCATGGCAACGGTGATTTTGGGTGGCAGCGCTTGATTGATTGAATGATTGAATGATTGAATGATTGAATGATTGAATGATTGAATGATTGAATGATTGAATGATTGAATGATTGAATGATTGAATGATTGAATGATTGAATGATTGAATGATGAATGATTGAATGATTGAATGATTGAATGATTGAATGATTGAATGATTGAATGATTGAATGATTGAATGATTGAATGATTGAATGATTGAATGATTGAATGATTGAATGATTGAATGATTGAATGATTGAACGATTGAACGATTGAACGATTGAACGATTGAACGATTGAACGATTGAACGATTGAACGATTGAACGATTGAACGATTGAACGATTGAACGATTGAACGATTGAACGATTGAACGATTGAACGATTGAACGATTGAACGATTGAACGATTGAACGATTGAACGATTGAACGATTGAACGATTGAACGATTGAACGATTGAACGATTGAACGATTGAACGATTGAACGATTGAACGATTGAACGATTGAACGATTGAACGAATGAACGATTCAACGATTCAACGATTCAACGATTCAACGATTCAACGATTCAACGATTCAACGATTCAACGATTCAACGATTCAACGATTCAACGATTCAACGATTCAACGATTCAACGATTCAACGATTCAACGATTCAACGATTCAACGATTCAACGATTCAACGATTCAACGATTGAATGATTGAACAATTTGTTTGTTTGTTTGTTTGTTAATTCCTTCCTTCCTTCCTTCCTTCCTTCATTCATTCATTCATTCATTTATATGCTGCCCCTCACTCCACTGCATGGAACCTGATGCTCTTTTCTTCACTTCTGCTCGTTCAGTTTTTGGAATCAGGGAGGAAAATAATAATAATGATAATAATAATAATGATAATGATGATGATGATGATGTTGATGATGATAATAATAATAATAATAATAATAATAATAATAATAATAATAAATTAATTAATTAGCCGTCCCTCTCTGAAGACTTGGGGTGGTTCACAACAACAATAACACAATATAAATACAAATCTAATAATTAAAACTATAGCAAAAAACATTATCTTAAAAACAAGCAGTAATACACAATCAACACTCAATATTTGGTTCAGGAGGGAAGTGTTTTCAACAGGAAAGTGAACACAAGATCAAGGGGGCACAATCTGAGGTTAGTTGGGAGGAAAGATTACAAGTAATGTGAGAAAATATTATTTTACTGAAAGAGTAGTAGATGCTTGGAACAAACTTGATTGGGTTGTATGATTATTTTATTTTATTATAAGGGTTTAAAATTGTATTTTTAAAATTAGATTTGTACACTGTTTATGTTGTTGTGAGCCGCCCCGAGTCCTCGGAGAGGGGTGGCATACAAATCCAATAAATTATTATTATTATTATTATTATTATTATTAATTATTATTATTATGAAATTTCCAGTGGAAGTGAGGACACCACTAATCTTGGGGCTGATAGGCAGAATTTGTTTTCTTCTTGTTTTCTTCCCCCCAAATTAAGGTGAGTCTTATATTCCAGTGCATCTTATATTCAAAAATACGGGATATAACATCCGTATTAGGCTGTTTTCCAGTCAGATATTTTTTAAAAGTTATTCCTTCTTTTAAGTTGTGATAAGATATCTGCACATCTATTTCGTAATCATTTTCTGGTAATACAAATGCAGAGCTGGATATTCTCTTTTTTCCTCCTTAGGTTTTGCAGCTTGGACCACCCAAGTTCTCTGCTCCAGTTGTAGCAGCATTGAGTGCAGACCAAGGAGAATGTCACCCTTATATTCTGAAAGAGATCGATTTGACTCCTTTGGAAATTATTCCAGTGATTACCAGGTATGTCAGAAGAAAAAGTAGCGTTTGGGTGGTGGTAATTTCAATTTGCAAAGTGGATTTCCTTTTTTAGTGATTACAGTAGTACCTCTAGATACGAGCTGCTCCACATGCGAGTATTCCAAGTTATGAGCAGAGAGGCAAGCAAAATTTCTGTTCTACATACGAGCTTAAATTCGGATACGAGCCGAGCGTCCACTAGGTGGCGGAAGAATTCCATTTTTTCCAGTTATCTCTGGGCGAAAAGCCAAATCTAAATGCTTTGGTTCGAGATACGAATTGATCGACATACGAGGTCGGCTCTGGCACGAATTAAACTTGTATGTCGAGGTACCACTGTATTGGTGTTGGGGAGCATTAGGATGCTTTCAGCCAGGGCAATAGAATTCTTTTCTTTTAAAATAGTTTTATTAGTTTTCCACTTTTAAAAAGAAAACACAATAGTAAGTACAGAAGAAAATAAAAGAAAATTGAATTAATAATAGTATATACAGAGGCAGTGGTACCTCTACCTACAAACACTTCTACTAACAAACTTTTCTAGATAAGAACCGGGTGTTCAAGATTTTTTTGCCTCTTCTCAAGAACCATTTTCCACTTACAAATCCAAGGACTAGAACTCACAGACTCCTGGTTTCTGGGCTGCTGCTTTGAAAAAACAGACTAAGCGGCATTTCCAATGCTCTCTAATGCTTTCATGCAAGTGGATCTTAAGATTCTGATTAAGATTTTGGTTTCTAAGATTTTGGCTAAAGCAGTATCCCATTTTGGTAGATTAATTGTATTAGACTAGGTTTTGTTTTATTTACTAAAAAAGGAAACAATCACAAACCCATTGTACACACATACACACGCGTGCGCGCACACACACATATACATGTACCTACCTACCTACATACATATATATACACTGCTGAAAAAAATAAGGGGAACACTTAAACAGCAGAATATAACTCCAAGTAAATCAAACTTCTGTGAAATCAAACTTTATTAATTAATTAATTAATTTATCTATCTATCTATCTCTATCTATCTATCTATCTATCTATCTATCTATCTATCTATCTATCTATCTATCTATTTGTTTGTTTGTTCCAATATACAATAATACACGATGAAGGTAATAGAGGACACCTTGGAGGAAATAGAATTAGAGAAAGAATAGAAGAGAGAATACACTGATTGACAATCAATTTCACATACTGTTGTGCACATTCAACTTCGTACAGAACAAAGTATTCAGTGAGAATATTTCATTCATTCAGATCTAAATGTGTTATCTGAGTGTTCCCTTTATTTTTTGAGCAGTGTGAATATATACTCCCCTGTCTTCCTCAATCTTCTACAGATGTCTGGGATTATGAGCTGTCCCCATCCCTGCATTCTTCTCAACAGAGATTTCTGATGTTGTTCCAGCAATCTGTTGGAATCATTCTCCCAGTTTAGGAGTTCACAAATTCAAATGCTCCTGCAACTTCTGGGACAGTTAAATTGCTTGCTTGATTGAAAATTAAGAAGGGTTTTGAGTGGCTGGGATAAAAATAGTGACTCTGAAATATGATTCTTCCTATGAATCATCTTGATAATCAGAAGTCAAGTCCCCTTTTATTTATTCTGATACTTCTATTTCCCCTTATATTGCAGAGCTCTGGATCTTCCTTTTCAACCACTGATGTGAATTTCTCCAATCAAAGAAACAAGACTTTTGGTACAATGATGCAATTATTTAATCTTATTTATTTATTTATTAGATTTGTATGCCGCCCATCTCCGTAGACTCTGGGCTGCTCCCAACACAATAAAACAGTTCATAACAAATCTAATAATTTTAATTTAAAGTTTAAAATGTTTTAAAAACCCCATTATTAAGCAGACATATGTACAAACATACCATACATAAATTGTATAGGTCCGGGGGAGATATTTCAATTCCCCCATGCCTGATGACAAAGGTGGGTTTTGAGGAGTTTACAAAAGGCAAGGAGGGCGGGGGCAGTTCTAATCTCTCGGGGGAGCTGGTTCCAGAGAGTAGGGGCCGCCCCAGAGAAGGCTCCTCCCCTGGGCCCACCAAACATCACTGTTTAGTTGACGGGACCCGGAGAAGGCCAACTCTGTGGGACCTAATCGGTCGCTGGGATTCATGCGGCAAAAGGTGGTCTCAGAGATATTCTGGTCCGAATAAGTAGGAGCAGCAAAGGAATTATATTATATATTATTTTCCTTTCTATTGTGGCTACTACTAATAAAGAAAACTCAAATGTTTGAAGATGCTTTATGGGCTTATTCCAAAATTCAAATAGCACCAGATCATGGATCCCTACCCATTTTTTCGTATCTCTACATATGTGTGAGGTCGTGGTGCTACTGATGGGTATTTCTGAGAAAAAATGGATGCATTCACAAAATGGCTGCTTGAGAGAGTAGGTCATCTGTTAAACAGGCTTATGGAGTATATAAGAATTTTTACACAATGATGTTTGCCATTGTTCTTTGGGGGGACTTTGGCAATAAAGCCAACCTCTATATAAGAGAATTTTAAGAAAAAATGTGATTGGAGGCCAATAAGCATCTCTGAAAAGGATGGAAAAACAAGGATAGGTAGAATAGTTTATTGTTCACAAAAAAGTAATACTCACTCGGAGAGACACAATATTATATATATGGGATGGATGGATAGATAGGCAGATGATAGATAGATAGATAGATAGATAGATGATAGATAGATAGATGATAGATAGATAGATAGATAGATAGATAGATAGATAGATAGATAGATAGATAGATAGATATGGGTGTGTGGGTGTGTGGGTGTGTGGGTGTGTGGATGGATGGATGGATGGATGGATGGATGATAGATAGATAGATAGATAGATAGATAGATAGGAAAATCCATTTTAATTATTTAAAAAGAAGAAGAAAATGACGGGAGGGGGGGCAGGGAGAAAGGAAGGAAGGAAGGAAGGAAGGGAGGGAGGGAGGGAGAAGGAAAGTTGGGCTTTGTTGGGCCCTGGAGCCAAGACAGTAGAAGCTGAGCCTCTAGGTGGCCTGATGGAAAGAAGACCTTGGCCCACAAGATGCTTATGCCTGACTCTAGGCTGATTTGGGCAGGTGGATGGCAAGGAGGCCAAAGCCTCGGGTCCTGTTAGCTTTTCTTGCCCCAATTTAGGGTCTGTTAGATGGCTGAGTGCTAGAATGGAAAGACGCCAAAGCCCTTCAGGGACTGGCAGGATGGAGGAGCAATGTAGGAGACACAGCAAAATCTCTATAATAAGGTATAAAGGGGAATAACAAGGAGGTGCAGCAGTATCTGTAACTTTAAAGCAGGGCTGTAAATAGCTTTGGGGGCATCTTGCTTTAAATGCCCGGCGGTGTCTCAAGGAATACCAGTATGGAAGAGGTTTCTAAAACAAATTAGTATTTTTGCTGTCTGGTGTATTAAAGTATAATCATGTCTTACTGTAATTGCTTCTTTAGTTAACAGATCGGAGCCTTTAATCACATCTCCCCTATTGCATATTTGGTCTATACACGAGGAATTGTAAGTATATTATGTTACCAAATATTTTCTATGCAGGAATGAGGGCAGCCATCTAAGTGTTATGTAATATTGCAAAAGGAAAACGGCTGCTCTCTTCTGCCCATTACCCCCGGAAGCCGAGTAACGACGCTGAGACATGTTGTGGATTAAAAATGGGTCATTTATTGAATTAACATAAATTTAAATAAATTTGCATAAATTTGCATACCCCAATTTCAATATTTAAATTCAGAACGAACTAAGGACCTGCAGAGGCCAAAACTAACGGGGCGGAAATTCCTACCATAACATTCCTTGGCAACATTGGGCAAAAACTCCCTGCTGACCAGGTGAAGGTACCACCTTCACCTGGGTCCAGGCCACGCCCCTTCGTCGTGTGGGAGGAGTCCACCCTCCAATCCCCGTGGGAATTGGATCCGGTGATTCCCATGGACATCCTCTCTCCAATCCCCGACGTTGTTTCAACCTCTAGTTCCTGGAGAGAGGCGGTCCATCACCCTTTAGGATGCCCGAAAGGAGCATGCGCAGTTGCTTCTAATTGCCCATTTCCGCCCCTAACCTGCCATGGAGGGGGGTCAGATCTCAATCTTGGCCCCCCGACCCCCACCCAGCCTCCTAAAGTAATTCCTGGAGGCACCTCTGCAGGTCCGACAGGAAAATGGCGTTCCCCCCATCTGAGAGGTGAACGCCATCGGCCCGGTAGAGCCGGGACTTCCAAAATTTAGTAAGGGATGTTTAACTACACCCCTCCCAAATTCCCTAACAACCTTCCCAACGGCCTAGGTCGACCCTTAACGTAGCCCTGTTCCCAGCTGTAGGGAATACAGCATCCCACCAGCCAATCTGGGGAAATCCAGACCCACGTACGTGTGTCTGGATACGCCGCAGCGATGGCCCACAAGTCATCGTGGGCTTGGATACTCGCGCCAAGCCACCAGAAAACCAAGGTCATTGCCCCCAAGGTGGATCACCAACAACTCGGGGCTCTCTCGGCCAACACCGGCCAAAACACGGGGGAGGAGCCCACCCAGTGCAGGCCCCTGCGACCCCTCCAGGTGACATCCATCTTCCAGCCCAGGGACAGTTGCGACCGATAGTCGCGTTGCAACAAAACATTCGCCCAGAAAACCAACTGTGGCCACGGAGCCACGCCATGGGCCGGGAACCAGATACGGCTGAAAGACAAAACAGACAATTAAAACAGCCAATAACGGGGACCCTAGGGGGGGCCTCAAATAAGACAGAAGGCCGCAGCCCTCCAGCAGCCGATGGTCATGATGTGGTGATCCGCCGCACTAGCTGTTGCAGCCGCAGCCACAGTACCTATACAAAAAGAGCGTGCGCCAAACCTGGAAAGATCCGCACCGATTTGGTCTGGGGCACGTGACGTGAAAGCCCAGAACTGATAGCTAGTAAACGGGCCCCCAATATCATGACCAAAGAAATATCCAGAGCCTTCACCGCAGTGAGCGTGGAAGGCGGCCAAAGCAGCTACTGGGCCTACTGCCCGGTCGACCGTTGGGGCTAACCTGATACTATGCCACAACCGTGCTAGTCCGTTTTGGACTGGCACAGGCGGATGGGTACCCCTATGTCCTGCGGAAGCACATCGCTCCCCTGGAGCATGCGCAAGCTGGCGTCCCTAATCGAGGTGGCCAACCTCACTTATTCTGACTGCCCCAAGGAAAAGCATTATAGCTGTCGCGTGAAAAAGGCTGGCTTCGTATTGCGAAGTACACAGCCTGACCCACGCTCAGCTAATGCCGACAGCTGCGCTATGGACAAAGGTTGTTGGGCGTCAGCCGCCCAAAGCGGCCATTCCCAGGCCCATCCCTCCATCCTCCGTCTGACTCGGAAATCACTACAGGTGTTAGAAAACCCCAGAGCCTTGGCGATGAACGCCAGGCCCGCTAACCTACCCTTGACCGTCTGAAAACTCAGACCAGGTCGGTGTACAGCACACTGTGCCCCAACAACTGGTCAATTGGTATGGGCCAAACCTGCGGTAGCCCTTACTAGCCCAAAGTCCCCAAAACTCCTTACCCCCAGTTGGCTGGCCATGATGACTAGCACCACTTGTCTCCTGGCATCACCCCGAAGCCAAGAGGTCCGAGGCGCCGGGTGCAATTGCAAGTCTGCTTGGAAAAGCAAATCTTGCCGCCAGAAGGAAGCCACGTTAAAAAATGGGCCATGAATGTCTGCCCACTTGCCAGTCTTCCCTGGCCCCAGTGTTGAGCTGCACATGACTGAGCAAGCTCAGTCCCTGCATTAACGAATACAGTCTGCATAAAAACGCCCTACCGGGAGCCATTACCCGGCATGTGAGATTAAGCAGCCCTGTAAGCTCCTGGAGTTGTTTTAAGGTTACCTTCTCAAGGCCAACACCTCCTCAAATCCGAGCTGTATCTTTATTATTTGTTTATTAATAGAGTTGAAAGGGACCGTTAGGTCATCGAGTCCAACCCCCTGCCTGAGCAGGAAACCCTACAGCACCCCAGCCAAATGGAAGTCCAATCTCCTCTTGAAGGTGTCCAGAGTTGGGGAGTTCACCACCTCCCCTGGCAGGCAGTTCCATTGGTTGATCGCTCTGACCATCAGGAAGTTCTTCCTTATTTCCAGGTTGAATCTCTCCTTGGTCAGCTTCCAACCATTGTTCCTCGTCCGGCCCTCTGGTGCCCTGGGGAATAAAGAGACCCCCTCCTCACCGTGGCAACCCCTCAAGTATCTGTAAACTGCTATCATGTCCCCTCTAGACCTTCTTTTTTCTAGGCTGTCCATGCCCAGTTCTCTCAATCTCTCTTCGTAAGTCTTGGTTTCGAGTCCCCTAATCATTTTGGTTGCTCTTTTTTGCACCTTCTCCAGAGTTTTGATGTCTTTTTTGTAGTGAGGTGACCAAAATTGGATGCAGTACTCCAGGTGGAGTCTGACCAGGGCGTAGTAGAGTGGTATTAGTACTTCCCTGGTCTTGGAGCGTATTCCTCTGTTGATGCAGCTTAGGATTGAGTTGGCTTTTTTGGCTGCTGCTGCACATTGCTGACTCATGTTTAGTTGATTGTCCACCAAGACTCCAAGATCTCTTTTGCAGTCACTACTGCTGAGTGGGGTTTCTCCCAGGCTGTATGTATGTCTAGGGTTCTTTTTGCCGAGGTGGAAGACTCTGCATTTGTCGGTGTTGAACCTCATTTTGTTGGTATGGGCCCACTGTGATAGTCTGTCTAGGTCTTCTTGTACTCTGAGCCTGTCCTCAAGGGTGTTGGCTACCCCCGCCAGCTTGGTGTCATCTGCAAATTTTATTAGTTCCCCTTTTATTCCCTCGTCCAGGTCGTTGATGAAGATGTTAAAGAGTACAGGACCCAGGACAGAGCCCTGTGGTACTCCACTGTCTACTTTTTTCCATGTGGATTTGGTGCCGTTGAGGACAACTCGTTGGGTGCGGTTGGTCAGCCAACTGTTTATCCATCTACATGTGTAGTAATCTACTCCATTTTTTCTAGTTTGTGGATTAGGAGATTGTGGTCGACTTTATCGAAAGCCTTACTGAAGTCCAAGTATGTGAGGTCCACTGAGTTGCGTTGGTCAACTGACTTGGTTATGGTGTTGAAAAATGATATGAGATTGGTTTGGCATGATTTGTTTCTGATGAATCCGTGCTGGCTATTGGATATGATCTTGTTTGTTTCTAGGAAGTGGGTAAGTTGTTTTTTGATTATTTTCTCCAGTATTTTTCCAGGTATAGAGGTCAGACTGATTGGTCTGTAGTTACCTGGGTCGGTCTTTTTGCCTTTTTTGTGGATGGGGACTACATCAGCTCGCTTCCAGTCTTCCGGTAGGTCTCCAGTGATCCAGGATATTTGGTAGATGAGGAGGAGTGGTTCCATTATGGTGTCTGCCAATTCTTTTAGGACTTTGGGGTGAAGTCCGTCTGGCCCTGGTGATTTTGTATTCGTTGAGTTCCCTCAGGTAGTCCCTCACTGTGCTTTTGTCTATGTTGAGATTGGTTGGAGGGAGGTTCCCTTTTGTGTGAGACTGATGCAAAGTAGGCGTTGAGTAGCTGTGCTTGGTCATTGCTGTCTGTGATTTCTCTACCCTCTTCGTTTTTTAGTGTGATGATTGTTTCTTTGATTTTCTTCTTATTGTTGATGTGTTGGAAGAATCTTTTTTTGTTGTCTTTGACTTCCGCTGCAAGGTGTTGTTCATATTGTGCCTTTGCTGTTTTTATTTTGTGTTGCAGGACTGGCTGTTTGCTGATATTCCGCTTTGGTTATGAGTCCCTTCTTTCCATTGTTTGTACTTAGCTTTTTTTCCTTTTATGTCATCTGCGAGGGCTTTGTTTAGCCATGCAGGTTTAGTTTTGGTTTTCCCCTTTTTCCTTTTCATGGGGATTGCGTTGTTTTGGGCGTCTATGATGCTGTTTTTTTAGGATCACCCAGGCTTCCTGAGTGGTTTTTCCTTCTAAGAGTTCGTTCCAGGGGCATTGTTCAAGGTTTGCTCTGAGCTTGTTAAAGGTCCGCTTTTCTGAAGTCTGGGACTGTAATGGTGTTGGGTATAGTAGCTAGTGATTGCACTATGTTGAATTTGAGGATGACGTGGTCGCTCTCTCCCAGTTTCCCTTCTTCTTCTGTTCCCTCTATTGTTTCTTCCCTGTTTGTTAGTATTAGGTCTAATATAGCATTCCCTCTGGTTCCTGTTTCAACTTTTTGGGTTAGAAAGTTGTCAGCTAGACTGGAAAGAAATTTGGCAGACTTTCCGCTTGGTGCTGAGTTAATTTTCCAGTTGATGTCTGGTAGTTGAAGTCCCCCATTATTGTCGTGCTGTGTTTGTTGCATATGTCTGTTAGTTGGCATGTGAAGAGGTCGTCCATTGTGTCTGTTTGATTGGGTGGTCTGTAGTATACTCCAATTGTGGTGTTGCTCTTTTTTCTTTTATGTTGACCCATATGATTTCTAGGGGGTTATCATCTTTGGTTGGATGTAGTTCTGTGGCAGTTGTAGTGGTCTTTGATGTATAGTGCAACACCTCCTCCTTTCTTGTTTGACCTGTTCTTCTTGAAGAGGTTGTAACCCATTATCTGTGTGTTCCAGGCGTGTGTTTCGTCCCACCAGGTTTCTGTGATTCCAATTAGATCGTTTTGGCCCTCGTGTATTAATAATTCCAGTTCATCCTGTTTGTTTCCCAAGCTTTGTGCATTCGTGTACAGGCATTTTAGATGTTTGTGTTTGTTTGCAGGTAGAAATTTTTTATTCTCAGGTTTGTTTGTAGGCTTGTCCCGTTCCCCTTCCTTGTTTTGTTCAGTGTTTTGTCGTATAGTTTGGTCACCCTCCCCTCTCAGAGCTAGTTTAAAGCCCTCCTGATGAGTTGGGCTAGTCGGTTGCCTAGGAGGTTCTTCCCCGCTATAGTGAGGTGTAGCCCATCGCTTGCTAGAAGCCCTTCTTGGAGATAGTGCAGGCCATGGTCGAGGAAGCCGAAGTTCTTATGGCGACACCATCCTTTAAGCCAGTGATTTATCTGCGGGATTTTGCGTTCTCTGGCGGGGTGTCGTCCTCTAGTGGGGAGGATGGAAGAAATCTTCCCAACTTCTCCTCCGGCAGTCACAAGACTGCGTGGAAGAACCTAGTTCTACACCCAAAAGAACACTGGATGATGGCCCTTCTGCATTCCCTGGCGCTTAAGGTTTTCAGAAAGAAAAGCCTTCCCGGGCCCTGCTAAGGAATCTGAAAACCATCCTTAAAACCCTGAGGGCTAGCGATCTCCCTGCAGGCACCCGTTCAAATGGCCAAGTTTGACCGGGCTGGAACCTGTTGGCTGCGGGAACGGCCTGTTTAGTCCTATCCCTGGTGTTCCTATCCACTTGGGGGGTGTACACATGTGTGTGGCGTGGGGGCCCCCACCCACTGCACAGGCGTGCCGAAATTCACAGGAGGAGCGTCCACAAGAGCCCTTGGCAGAGGACTCAAAACAAATTTTGGTGGCTCAAACACCCTGCCCTGCCGCAGTGCGGGGTGCGGCCGGCTCCTCCTCTTCCATCAGATGGCCGCTATCAGTCCGTTGTCCAGTCCCACTCTGCCGGGTCGCCCAGAAACATGGTCGGGCGCCTCCTGTCCCAATGCTGGGCAGGATCATAGGCCACCCTCAATCGGAATGCCTCACGCAATGTTGCTAGGCATTCCGACTAGTATGGTGGCATAGGTCAGTAAGGCATAAAGCTAGGACCTGAAAACTCAGACCTTAACCTTTATGGTCCACTCAGTCCGGGCCTCGTCGTCCCCCTCCTTCTTGGGCACTTCCTATCCAACGGGTAGGGTCCATATATTCACCTCGCCATATCTTATCCCTGATCGAGGGGTGGAGATGATGTCCCAGGGGAGTGGATGGAAGTCCAAAAGGGGGCCGTCCCCATGGGGTCAGATGCAGTGGCCACGCTGTTACTGGCTATCCCCACTGCAGACAAAGCGGCCGTAAGGGGGGGCAACACTCGGTACAGCCACAGACCCCCCACTACTGCAGTAGCCGACTGGGTTCCCACTGTGTAGGAGAACCCCGCCCTGGCACCCCCCCCTTCCGATGTAACCGTGCTCACCAATGGGGCCCCCGGTCGGGGTCAAGCCGGTTGGACAGTAGTGCCCCAAACCTGGAAGCACCTTGTTGGAGTGCTGGGCCCCAAAGGGGGCCCCAGACCGGCTGGCCCCACTGGGGGGGTTAAGGTGGGTAACCCCTGTAAAACCGGTGTGAGTGCATAAGCAACTGACTCACCCTTGCCATCCAATGGGGCCCCAGGGGGGCCCCAGCTGTCGCACTGAGATCCCTTGATGCAAGGCCGCTCTGGTCCAGAGCCGGATCCTGGACTTCTTCGTTGCCTGGAGGGGCTCCAAATGCTGCTGAGGGCCTGTATCCGCGAGCCCCAAAGGCGGCTTCCCAGCGGGCATCATGCAGTCCAGGCGATCTAAAAAGGGGGAGAAAAGGATTGAGCAGATAAAATTGGCTTGGGCCCAAAGGTGGCCTGGTTACCTGGAGGGAGCGGCCTAGAGGGAGGGGAGGGACTACCTCCCCCACCTCCCCAGCCCTCCTCGTGGGGGCCTTGCCCCCCCCCGAGGGTGAGGACCCAGGAGACCCTGTGAAGAGGCTCGCCTCTTGGGGGCCATGCCTATGGGAGCCTTGAAAAACGAAATTCAAGATATACAAAATTGTAGGCCCACAAAGGCCTAAAACCTCCTGGCCACCCAGATGGGGGGGGGGCGTGGAGGTCCCTGAAGGGGGGAAAAACCCAAGTAACCCTGTCGGGAAAGCCAATTTAGCAAAGCCCCAAACCTAAAAATCCTTGCCGAAACACTGGGGCCCTGCCCTGACGACCATAGCCGAAACCCTTAAGGGGTTGGCTTTACCAAGCCCCCAAGGGCCCGTAACCCCACCCACCCAATGGGGGGGAAGAGGTAAGGCCCCTAGCCCCTCACCAAAATAGGTGAGCAGTGTGGTCGGGCGGTAAAAAAGGGAATAGGATGCTTGGCTGCATAGCTAGAGGAATAGCAAGTAGGAAGAGGGAGAATGGATCCCCTTATATAAAGCGCTGGTGAGACCACCTTTGGAGTACTGTGTTCAGTTTAGGAGACCTTACCATAAATTATGACAAAATGGAAAGGGTCCAAAGATGGGCTACCAGAATGGTGAAAGGTCCTAAATATAAAACGTATCAGGAAAGACTTAATGAACCCAATCTGTATAGTCTGGAGACAGAAGCCAAAGGGGGGACATGATAAAAACATTTAGATACATAAAGGATTAAATGGTTCAGGAAAAGTGTTCGTAACAGAAAAGTGAACACAAGAAAAGGGGGACACTATCTGCAGTCAAGTGGGGGGGAAAACAAAGGCAACATGGGAAAATGTTATTTCACTAAAAGAGTAGATCCTTGGAACAAACTTCTACAGATGTGGTTGGCAAAACCACAGCAACGAATTTAAACATGCCTGGGATAAATATATCCATTGTAAATTAAAATACAGGAAATAGTAGAAGGGCAGAGCAGATGGACCATGAGGTCTTTTCTGATGCCAGCTTCTATGTTGTTATGTTTCTATCCCGGATAAAAGGAAAATGAATAAAATCAGATCCTATTCCAAATAGGACAAAAACAAGATAAAATAAAATAAAATAAAAAACCCCTCAGAAAAAAACCCCTTTCCCTTGGCACAATGAAAAAAGCAGAGGCCTAGGCCTCTGCTCCCAGAAGGCCTACCGACCCAGGCGAGGCCCATTTAGTCCCCACCACGTGGCAAAACTCCCACCCCTTATAATGGAGGGCAAGCAACCCTACTCTCCCCCAATTAAAAGGGGGTGTGGGCGTGTGTGAAAATGGGGGGTACGCAAGGGGGGTGTCACACGAGGGGGGGCCGCACGGGGTGTGTGTTGACTCCCACCCCTCCCGATGGCTGGCAAGCCAAACCCTTAACAACCCCTGCCTGGCTAAAACCCACAAAGACCCAAGCCTCTGCCACCCAAATGCAAAATTGAAATAAAATCTTGAATCCGAGGCCGTTGCCTCGAATTCGCCAAACCTGGGCAAGGCCCCGTAACAGGCCTCGCCACGTGCGCAGTGCAAGAAGCGAACAACCAGCGACAGGTTGTTCGCATTAAGAGCCAAGGCAAGGGGGAGGTCTTGTCCAGATTGCCCTTAAATAGGGCGATCCAAGACCTCCCACAAAACCCAACAGGCAGCGCGCCGCCCTGGCGCGCTGCCAAAAGCCGAATTTCCGGGTTCCAAGGAACCCGGAAGTCCGGACTTGGAAGAGCTGCCGGCAGCGTCTCCCGACCCCGCAGGTAATTTCGGCTGGCGCTAAAACCGCCAGCCGTGCATTTGTGACAGTTGAAACAGGATCCCCTATGAAGGATGTTTAACTAGCTCTGTTTTATCTTAACCCACCTTGGATGAATGTCCAGACACCTCAGATTCCCAAGAGAGCAAATGAGGATTTTGAATTCAGTACAGGGGATCAGATAAGGGACCAGGTTCCCTGGAGGGTGGGTCATCCCCATTTGAGAATTCTGAATTTGCAATATGTGTCAATTTGGTAACGTCTTCGTGATGGAGGAATGTTGATTTTCTGAAGGTACGATGGGATGGAAGTAAAATAAACAAAATATTGTGAGAATATCATAGTTATGATAATATTAAAGTCCGCCCTCAGCTGTTCTGTCTGGGTCCCCCCAGACGCCAACACCAACCAAAAAGAGTATCCAGACACACTGGTAAAAAGCAAAGGCAGTTTATATACTGGAAAGCAAATACAGGTAACAAAAACTGTTCTTACAGACAGGAACACAATGAAGCTTCACAGAGGTTTCACGAAGGCCAGGCAATAAAACAGAATTCTTGCTGGCAAAAACAACACTGGAGATAATAAAACCCACGCCTCCCCCAAATCTTTCAGCCTTCTAGGCCACAAGCCAAGATCAGAGACGCCAAGAATCGAAGCAAGGTCACAGGACTCCCAATTGATAACTCTCCACAAGACTGTAAGGGCGGGCCTGCCTTTTCAACCCTGCTGAGGAGAACCACACCCAAACCCAGCTGTTGCCAATTCAGGGATGGAAATACCTTTCTAATTGGCCCCTTCTTTGAGATGCACGTCTCTGCCTCATGTCTATTTTAGCCTGTGCGTCTTCATCCAATGAATCCAGGCTACTAGCTGGGGAGAGCCCCCCCCCCCGGGGGTCTCAGGCTGCTCTCCCTCCTCCTCTTCCTGACGTTCCTCTCCCCAGTCTGCCTGGTCCTCCCCCTTCTGGTCACTGTCCTCCTCCTCTGGGCATGGATCCGGCAGAGCTCCAGACAGTCCCTGAGGAGCCTCAAGCTGAATCACAACATCAGCCAAAATGCCTGACTATAGGGTAATGGTGGGAATTCTCCCAAAATGCTTCTTGAATCTTTTAAGGTAAAAAGCCCTGGATTTTGAGTGTATCATTTCACCAACAATGTGAGAAACATTGATTTTAGGGCTCTAGTCAAAACGTCAAATACTTGTTGATATGTGTAATTAAAATAAAGTCTGTTTGTGTCTTCCCATAAATATATTTCTGCAATAATCATATTGTTTTTTTGGTTTCTTTTTATTATCAGGATACGTGTGGTTTATGTTGAACATATAAAGGCCAACATCTCTTTCAATGATACCGAAATTGGGGAAATTGCTTCAAATATGTCTAAAATATCTGGATTCTTCTCTTTTCCGTATGACCAAGGACATGACAACTTAACAGAAAGCCCTCTCTGTGGATTATTTGCCATTATTTGTATTTTGGGCCTGGTGGGAAATGGAACAACAATTTTTCTTTGGACCCATTGCATTAAGAGGAATTCTTTCACCGCCTTCATCCTGAATCTCTCCGTTGCTGATTTTGGAGTCTTCGCATCCCTCGTCATGGTGGAAATATTTGCAAGAGTTGTGGGTAAAATAAATGATGTTGTCGAAACTTTCTTCTTCTTCTTCTTCTTATTATTATTATTTTACCTCTTTTTTTTCACCTATTCTGCCAGCCACTTTCTGTTGATGGCCATCAGCTTGGAGAAGTGCGTGGCTGTCCTCTTCCCACTGTGGCATCGCTGCCACCGTCCTCCATATTTGCCCACCCTGGTTTCTGGCCTCATCTGGATCCTCTCCTTCCTCCTCTCTATGGTACACTTCATTCTCCTACAAACCGGGGCCTTTGGAAGTTCACTTCTGCTTTACCAGCTTATTGTGAATGGATTTCTTTGTATGCCTCTCATGGTCGTGTCCACTGTGACTCTATCGATTCATAGGAGGTTTAAATTGCAGCTCAGTCAACGGAGGTTGATCACCATCGTCCTGCTGGCTCTTCTTTGCTTCCTCTTTTTATCTCTCCCAATGAATGTCCTTTATGTCATTCAATATTTTGGTTCCTCATTCAATATTTTGGTTCCCCTCCTCCAGACCCTTGGGCTAGGATGTGCCACTCTCAACAGCAGCATTAACCCACTCCTTTATTTCTTTGTTGGGAGGGGGAAGAGGGGAAGGGAGGAGCCCAGAGCATCTTACAAGTTTGTTCTGCAAAGAGTTTCCAAGGAGGAGCAGGAAAGCTCAGAAGAGCCGCAAACTGCAGAGGAAAACATACCACTTTCATTGGATAATCATTTCATGTCTATAAATAATTTCTGGGTTCAGTAAGAAAACTGATGGGATCTACTGAACAATACAAAACAAACAGGAAATCTTTATCTATGTATAATTCTTGAAGTGAAGATGTTTGTATACTAAATGTTTTACTTATGTAATTCCATTTTTTTCTTTCCTAATAAGAACCATTATAGAAACATAGAAACGTAGAAGACTGACGGCAGAAAAAGTCCTCCTGGTCCATCTAGTCTGCCCTTATTTTCTGTATTTTATCTTAGGATGGATATACGGTTATCCCAGGCATTTTTAAATTCAGTTACTCTGGATTTACCAACCACAGTAAAATACTTACTGCACAAAATTTTCAAAATTTATTATTTCATTTTATTTATTTGTTAGACGTTGTCAGTACCCTGCATGTAACTATATCAGATTACAATACACATAATCAAGGAATGTAGGTTTCACAATTATACAATCTTTGTCTTTTGCCTTTAATACAATCTTTGTTTCCTGGTTTATACAATGTCAATATCCAACTAATGTCTTACATATCCCAGGTCTGTTACCATACATGACTTGTTCAGATCATTAAATACTCGCATGTTTAACCGATCATCTCTTGCACATATATAAATATCATCATCATATTGCACGGCCGGTGGCTTACCCCTGGCCCGGATTTGCCACAGGGCCAGGGAGACACGGCCCTCGGTGTAGCAGCCATCTTGTTGGTCGGGATCTCGCGAGATATTGCGAGATCCCAGCCATCTTTGGGCATCAGCTCAGGCCGATGATGTTGTCGGGGGGCGGAGCCTGCCAGCCCTATAAAAGGCTTTGGGCCTCCTTTTCGCCCCGACGACGAGCAGGCAAACACCCGGCTAGGGTTTGCCCTTCAAATTTTGAGCAGCCTCGTGGCGTCGGCCATTTTGAAGGCTGCAACTTGGGCCAAGGCCTGGTTTGGAGGTGCGGAGGGGGGGGAGAGGATATTGGGGGGGGGAATCTTCTTGGGCTGTAGCCTTCTCCTTTTCGGGGAACATTTTCCTATTTCGGCCTTGGTAGGCCCATTTTTTTTGGGGGGGGGGGGGCGGCCTTGCAGCTGAACCTCTTAGGCCTCGTGAGCCAGAGGGGTGCCTGAGGGAGCTCTTTTTCCCCCTAGCAGAAAACAAGGGGGTTTTTGAATTTTCATTCAACATCGCCTTTTGTTTTAACTGGTCATGGCTCCTAAAAGGCAGAAACCTCTACCTCCGACCTCGGAGACGGTAGCGAGGCCCAGGAGAGCCATGAGGCCCTCGGTCAGGGCCTGGTTGGCCCAAGAAGAGGCCCAAGCCCAGGCCAGGCGGGGGAGTAGGATAAGGGAACCCCCAACGGGTGATTCTAATGTACCTGCTCATGCTTGGTCCAGGGTAATCAAAAGGTTGGATGAATTGGATGCACGCTGGCGGTCAGTGTACGGGCCTGGAGGCCCCATCCCTTCAGCTCCAGCGGCCCTTGGCAGGCCACCAGGTGAACCAGCGGCCCAGACCGGGCAGATGACAGCAACTCCTGGCTCAGTGGGAGCTGGGCCTTTGTGGATGACTTCTACCCCTTTGGGGTCAGGTGAGACAGCACTGCACCGAACATTTACACCACCCCTCCCTTTGGCTGGGCAGGCCCTTATGCCACCGGTTGAAAGGAGTGGGGTCAAGACATACATGGGTAATCTGGCCCTCACCTGCAGTCAGGTGTGGGCTTCACCCACTGCTACTGCGGTGACCCAGGCCCCTTCGACAGCTTCAGTGCCCTCGACAGGGTTGGGCGATGGGACCGTGGGGGTTTCTCCGGTACTAGACCCCTTGGCTTCAGTACGGGGAGTTGCCATTCCTTGGGGGTTACCCTCCACACCTTTAGGGTTTCACCTGCATCTCTCCATTAGGGAGCGGATTTGGAAGGGGGAATATGTGGATCTATTCTCCCTTCTGAATAGAGAAGTCCCTAAGAAGGAAAAAGAGGAGGAGGCTAAGGCAGATAAGCCCAAAAAGGTCAGGGTTAATAGGTGTTTCAGCTCATGGCTGTACACCTTTTTAACCTATATGTCGGTGGTCATTCAGAGGGAGCCCACACAGGCTGCCTCTATGCTCAAGTACATTGACCTTATTGCAAGTGCTCATTTTGAATACAAAGGCACGGTTTGGCGTCAATATGACGAGGCATTAAGAATGTGGGTAGCTTTTGATTCCACACTTCCCTGGGACATGGTTGTCCCGGATTTGTGGCTCAAAGCAACCCAGCTTGCGTGGGCCGGTGGTGGCAACCACACAGATAGTGGTCACTACATGGAGGATAAACCGGCGGCGACACCAGAGGCCCGTGCAAGTGGGGAAGGCACGGCAAATCTTGCCCCTCCGTGTCATGAGTTTGCAGCCAAAAGGGTGTGTTTTCGTCCCCTATGCAGGTTCAGACATGCGTGTGGGAACTGTGGGGGCTTCCACGCCACCAGTGCTTGCACTAGGCCCAAGGGAAGCAAAGATAAGAAGGATGGGGTGGGGCCAGCTATATATATATTAATCATACAGATATCTATCTATCTATCTATCTATCTATCTATCTATCTATCTATCTATCTATCTAGGCCCAACCCAGGGCCATTTCAAGGCCGTTAATAAGCCAACAAACTATGTTCTGTATGTATATACTTCCCCCCGAAAAAGAATTCCATATATATATATATATATATATATATATATATATATATATATATATATATATATATATGTGTTAAATGTTTTTAGCTGGAACAAAAATTCCAGCTAAAAACATTTAACACATACAAAATATAGTTTGTCGGCTATAAATATATTACTGCCTTGCAGTGGCCCTGGGCTGGGCCTAGAGGCAAAAAAAAGGAGCTGTGACGTTCCTTAAAAATATACCAGGGTCATCCGACATAAGAAAAACATATATATATATATATATATATATATATATATATATAAATATAGCCCCTCCCTGGTACAAAGCTGAAGGGATCAGATCTGGTGGCCTAGAGGTTAATTCTCTGCCTTACAAGGCAGAGCCCCCAGGATCAAATCCCAGTAAGGGTATGGCTAGCTGATGAGGCCAGAACAAGGCCGAAATAGCACTATCCTAGTCTCCCTTAATTTTAAAAATTCAGCAAAACATGTGATATTATATGTATTATATAAGTATAAGTATACATATATATACTTCCCCCCAAAAAAGAAATTTCTGTTTAATATTATAAAATTGTGCAATGGAGATAATGTTGGAATGGATCTAAAAAAGATGTAAAAAAGAGCATTCTAGAATTGCCTTTTAAGAAACATCTGCTGACCATCCCTTGAATAGGAGTCGTATTAACAGAACAATGATTTTCACTTAAGATAATGGGAAAAAGAAGGCTAGCTCACTTAACAGAATAGCTGGTATCTTGAACAGAGATGAAAAGTGCTTGATGTTTATTAAGGGTTAGGAATCAACTGCCCTGAGAAATCTCATGGGCCCCTATGAAATCTCTCCAGAATTGTTATATAATTTGGCATGCAGGCAAATCCACACCCTATGCATAAAATTGCCCAAATGCACATTTTCTCAAACTCATGCAACTCCTTTGGTTAAAAACAGAGGCATGGCTAAATATCATGTAGAAGTGCAAATTGAGTTCCTTTACTGGAAATCAGCTCCTTTTAAGAAAAGCTGTGAGAAGGATGGCAAATTTTATTTATTTATTTATTTATTTATTCATTCATTCATTCATTCATTCATTCATTCATTCATTCATTCACTCACTCACTCACTTACTTACTTACTTATTTATTAGAGTTGAAAGGGACTTTGCAGGTCATCAAGTCCAATCCCCTGCTTAAGCAGGGAACCCTACAGCACTCCAGCCAAATGACAGTCCACCTCCTCTTGAAAATGTCCAAAGTTGGGGAGTTGACAACCTCCGCTGGCAGGCCATTCCACTGGTTGATTGCTCTCACCTTCAGGACGTTCTTCCTTATCTCCAGGTTGAATCTTTCCTTGGTCAGCTTCCAACCATTGTTCCTCATCTGGCCCTCTGATGCCCTGGAAAATAATGTGTCCCCCTCCCCTTAAGTACCTGTATACAGCTATCATGTCCCCCCTGGCTCTTCTTTTTAGTAGACTATCCATGCCCAGTTCCAGCAACCTTTCCTCGTATGGCCTGGTCTCTAGTCCCTTTATCATTTTAGTTGTTCTTTTCTGCACTCTTTCCAGAGTCTCTATATCTCTTTTGAAGTGTGGTGACCAGAACTGGATGCAATACTCCAGCTGAGGTCTGACCAGGGCCTTATAGAGTGGTATTATCACCTCTCTGGTCTTGGAGTGTATCCCCCTGTTCATGCAGCTTAGGATTGTGTTGGCTTTTTTAGCTGCTGCTGCACATTGCTGGCCTATGTTTAGCTGGTTATCCACCAGAAAACACCAACAGATGAGTAGAACCAATTGAGATAATCATTATATACAAACCCAGTAAAGCCCTCCAAAAAATCATAAATAAACCAGAACATGCAATAGAGCCTGAAAGGTGGGGAGGGGAACCAAGATGTCAAGGTCCCACCTAATGAACCTAAGTCACAAGCACTGATGAGACAATCCAATTTCTTAATGTAAACCTTTTGTCCACGCCCTAAATAGCAGATAAATCAGATTCCACTTCAGTTCTCTCACATAAGGTTCGATTTATTAGCAGAGCCACGTTGGTTACGTTTCGGTCATTCTAATACTAACAGCTGCAACGTCCTACTGGTCAATGGCTACTTCAGCTTCAACCGCAATAACACAAAAGCACGCAACAGATTCAAACTTAATACAAACCACTCCAAACTTGACTGTAAAAAATATGATTTCAACAATCGAGTTATCGAAGCGTGGAACTCATTGCCGGACTCAATTTTGTCAACCCCTAACCCCCAACATTTCTCCCTTAGACTCTCCATGATTGACCTCTCCAGGTTCCTAAGAGGCCAGTAAGGGGCGTACATAAGTGCACTGGTGTGTCTTTGGTCCCCTGTCCAATTGTCTTTCCTTTCTTTCACCTATCATATATATTCTCTTCCTTTCATATATCTTCTCCTCTAAGTTCACTTTCACCCTTATATATATTACCACATGTCTGTTTTTCTTCCTATGTATTTGTGTATTGGACAAATGAATAAATAAATAAAAATCTTTCCAGTAGTCCACCCAGGTTAAGGTTCATCTCACATCCCCACACCCACAAGTTCATCACGTGGACCAGTCCGAGTGAAAGAATTCACCAACTTCCTCTTTTGTTCAGCTGACACAGAACAAAAGATGACCTTGGACTCCAAGAAGCAAAATTGTTGTGGCTATTACTTTCCTCTCTTTCAACTACTCCTCCCAATTTGCCTAATTCTGTGCTACTGTGGCAGGCCAAAGCCAATTCAATATATAATTAAATATAGAAAACCCCCCCATTAGTGCAGGACACATTGTCCAATTAGTTATCCAGGTGTTGTTATGGAAAAAAGTCCATGCCTCTAGCTCACAACTGCTGGAGTGTCCTTGGTTCCCATACAATAGTTTCTTGTTATCCTCTGCATCGCACATTGCAATCCCTCCTTCCCTTATCACCCACATCTGTTGGTGAGCTGTAAAAGAATTAAAAATGAAAGCAGGCTGAATACCCTTCAAAGCTTGATACAGGATTCCTAATAATAATAATAATTAATAATAATTTATTAGATTTGTATGCCGCCCCTCTCTGAAGAGTCATGTAAAACACACAATGAAAAAGGCAGCTAGAACTAAACTTTAAGGAGATACAACATATGACCAAATTTTGGCAAGTCTGGCTCCTGATCTGGAGAAACTTCAAGGGCTAACAATGGCATCCCGCTCAATGCCTTCTAGTTTGATTTCATCAGAATAGAACTGAATCAAAAAACTCCAATGGAATATTTAGAGTGTTTTTGTTCCCTGAACTGTATAGGAAACTATTATTGTTTTGCATCCTGAGTGAAAAGACCTTAAGAGTAATTTAAACAGGAAATTTAATTGCCCATTAACTGTAATTTAGACCTTTTAAAAAGATATACCTTTTTCATACTTGTTGCAGAGTTCAGCCAAACACTAATGGTCCAGAATTTAATGGCTTTATAAGGAATGTCTGGAAGAACTGGTGTCTCATTCATCGTGAACCAAGACCATCTCTGGGTTTATACTTTGATGACAATCCTGAAAGAAGAGAGGTCTTATTTTGATGCTGGATCCCCACGATGGAGACATCTTGAAATAAGACAACCCAACAGAATTCGGATATCAAAAGGTAGGCACTCTGCATTTATCATACATCCATATTTGACTGGTTATATGCCATCAATCAATGTTAATTCTTAAGAAGCACATAGATATTCTCTACGATGCTTTGCCCATTCGTCTTTCATGCTGTACCCAAAGGCAAATTCAATGGCAATTGAAAGAAATAATAATTTAGCAAACTTGCATAAATAATGCAGATAACATCTTTGTTTAATCTCATCTTATTTTTTTACATTTACATTTTAATTTATATTATAATTAAAATCTTAATGTCTCTTATATCGGCATTTTAAACCTCCGGTCTGCTTTCTGTTCCTAGCCGCTTCCATTCTCAGCTGACTGTCAAACTGTCAGAGTCACCATTGCCGCTTTTTGTAACTTGTAAGGCAATTTCCCTTGATCTCCTTATGAAGCCATCTCTTCCTTTTTCCCCCCAAAGTTTATAGGGGTCTGTAATATGGTAAATGATTTAGCTTTACTAGATAAATGGTCAAAGCAATGGAAACTGCAGTTTAATGTTTCCAAATGTAAAATAATGCACTTGGGGAAAAGGAATCCTCAATCTGAGTATTGCATTGGCAGTTCTGTGTTAGCAAAAACTTCAGAAGAGAAGGATTTAGGGGTAGTGATTTCTGACAGTCTCAAAATGGGTGAGCAGCGTGGTCGGGCAGTAGGAAAAGCAAATAGGATGCTTGGCTGCATAGCTAGAGGTATAACAAGCAGGAAGAGGGAGATTGTGATCCCCTTATATAGAGCGCTGGTGAGACCACATTTGGAATACTGTGTTCAGTTCTGGAGACCTCACCTACAAAAAGATATTGACAAAATTGAACGGGTCCAAAGACGGGCTACAAGAATGGTGGAAGGTCTTAAGCATAAAACGTATCAGGAAAGACGTAATGAACTCAATCTGTATAGTCTGGAGGACAGAAGGAAAAGGGGGGACATGATCGAAACATTTGAATATGTTAAAGGGTTAAATAAGGTTCAGGAGGGAAGTGTTTTTAATAGGAAAGTGAACACAAGAACAAGAGGGCACAATCTGAAGTTAGTTGGGGGAAAGATCAAAAGCAACGTGAGGAAATATTATTTCACTGAAAGAGTAGTAGATCCTTGGAACAAACTTCCAGCAGACGTGGTTGGTAAATCCACAGTAACTGAATTTAAACATGCCTGGGATAAACATATGTCCATCCTAGGATAAAACACAGGAAATAGTATAAGGGCAGACTAGATGGACCATGAGGTCTTTTTCTGCCGTCAGTCTTCTATGTTTCTATGTTTCTATATAGTTTACTGTGCTGAAAACTGTTCTACTAAATATTCACAGTATACCGTATACAATATCAGTTTGCCGAGGAATGGAAAGATCTGCATGTCTCACTTGCCTCCCTCTGCCATGGCTCCTTGATGTTTCAGGCCCACCATCAGTGTTCCCTCTAATTTTTTTGGGGGGGTGGGCGGAAAAGTATAGTGTCTGAGCGGCAGTCCCTTCGGGACTGGGCGGCACAGAAATAATAAACAAACAAACAAACAAAAAACCCACCCTGTTTTGCCTCAGAGAATTTCAAAACAAAATACTGTACTGTGTGTCTATAACAGTGAGCCCATAATAGGGCAACTCTATCAATATCAAAATGCCACTTAAATAGTTGAGCTAGTTTCAAACTAGATTTTGATTTTCTTTCTCTCTTCCTTACTCCCATTCTTTTTCTTTCTCTTTTCCTTCCTCTCTTTTTTCTATCTGTTTCTCTCTCTTCCTCTCTCTCTCCTTCCCTCTCACTCTTTCCCTCTCGGCTTCTGGGCAGGTTTGGAAAACTCTGAGTTGATGATGATTTTTAAGTGAGTGATTGCTCACTGCTCAGCTTAGAGGGAACTATGCCTGCCATACTGATGACAGCTGAGGCGGGTGCTTTTGATCCCTGGTAGAGAGGGTGTCCTTCGCACTGATTGTAAAATTCCTTTGCCAATCGATGCCCGGATTGTCCCTCCTTGTCCACATCGTCCTCCAAACAATCTGTGCCCCCGAAAGGTCTCAGGAATCAGAAGAAAAAGCCGCCACAGTGGGGAGAGGTCCCTCCTGCAGCTGCTTCACCACATGCAGCCAAACCCAAGAGAAGGTCATCTCTTAACAGGAATATTTAGAGTGTTTTTGTTTCCCGAACTGTATAGGAAACTATTATTGTTTTCACATTCTGGCGTCCTGAGGGAAAAGACCTTAAGAGTAATTTAAACAGGAATTTTAATTGCCCACTAACCGTAATTTAGACCTTTTAAAAAGATATACCTTTTTCATACTAGTTGCAGAGTTCAGCCAAACACTAATGGTCCAGAATTTAATGGCTTTATAAGGAATGCCTGGAAGAACTGATGTCTAATTCATCATGAACCAAGACCATCTCTGTGCTTATACTTTGATCACAATCCTGAGAGAAGAGAGGACTTATTTTGATGCTGGACCCCGATGATGAAGACATCTTGAAATAAGACAACCCAACAGAATTTGGATATCAAAAGGTAGGCACTCTGCATTTATCATACACTTTTTTGAAATTGAATTTTGGTGTTGTATTATTTTGGTGGATCATAGTGTGGCTTAGGTTGAGACTGAAGTTTATCATGCTGTGGTCACTGTTGGAAAATGGTTCTGTTATTTGTAAGCCATATATTGTACTTTTGCTGTTGCAGAAGATGAGATCCAGACAGTTATCAAGTCTGGTATAGTTAGTTACTAGTTGGTTGAGTCCCAGATAGGTGACAATATTATATATGGTAGAATGGATGGGTTCCGTGCTGCATTCATTTAAGGACCAGTTAATGTGTGGTAGGTTGAGGTCTCCAAGGAAGATAATGGGATATGTGCAGTTGGTTACCCACATTAGTAAGGTGGATAAGTTGGGCTTTGTTAGGCCCTGGAGCCAAGACAGCAGAAGCTGAGCCTCTAGGTGGCCTGATGGAAAGAAGACCTTGGTCCGAATGCTGATTCTGCCTAACACTAGGCTGCTTTGGCCAGGTGGATGAGAAGGAGGCCAAAGCCTCAGGCACTATTAGATTTTGCTGCCCTAATTTTGGGTCCCTCAGATGGCTGAGTGGCTAGAATGTTAAGAGGCCAAAGCCCTTCAGGGACCTGGCAGGATGGGGGAGCAATGTAGGAGACACTGCAAAATCTATGGTCAGGTATAAAGTTGAACAACCAGGAGGTGCAGTAGTAGCCATATGTTTGATGCAGGGATGTAAATAGCTTTTGGGGCATCTGGTTATAAGTGCCTGGTAATGTTTTTATTTTTATTTATTTATTCTTTGTCCAATATACAATACATATGGAATGAAATAGACATTAAGTAGTATATATAGGGATAGTAAGTAAAAAAGAAGAGTGGATGAGAGGGAGAGAATATATAGAATATATGAGATAAGGAAAGACAATTGGACAGGGGATGTTAGGCACATCAGTGCACTTATGTACGCCCCTTACTGTCCTCTTAGGAACCTGGAGAGGTCAATCGTGGAGAGTCTAAGGGAGAAATGTTGGGGGTTGGGAGTAGACACTATAGAGTCCGGTAATGAGTTCCACACATCGACGACTCGATTGTTAAGGTCATATTTTTTACAGTCAAGTTTGGAGCGGTTAATATTAAGTTTGAATCTGTTGCATGCTCTTGTGTTGTTGCGGTTGAAGGTGAAGTAGTCGTTGACTGGAAGGACATTGCAGCATATGATCTTGTGGGCAATACTTAAATCGTGTTTTAGGTGCCGCAATTCTAAGCTTTCAAGACCTAGGATAGTTAGTCTGTTTTTGTAAGGTATTCTGTTTCGAGTGGAGGAGTGAAGGGCTCTTCTGGTGAAATATCTTTGGACGTTTTCAATAGTGTTGATGTCTGAAATGTAGTGTGGGTTCCAGACAGATGAGCTGTATTCGAGGATGGGTCTGGCATAAGTTTTGTAGGCTCTAGTCAGTAGTGTGAGATTGCCAGAGCAGAAGCTACGTAGGACCAGGTTAACAACTCTGGAAGCCTTTTTGGCAATATAATTGCAGTGGGCTTTAGCACTTAGGTCATTTGATATTAGTATTCCAAGGTCTTTTACTGAATGTGGGTTGGCTGTGAGGGTTTGTTTATTCAGTTCATATATGAGGTTTGGATTCTTTTTGCCGATGTGGAGGGTAGAGCATTTGTTGGTTGATATTTGAAGTTGCCATGTCTCAAAGAATACCTGTATGGAAGAAGTTTCTAAAACTAATTAGTATTTTTGCTGTCTGGTGTTATTAAACTATAATCATAACTTACTGTAATTGCTTCTTTAGTCAACAGATCAGCGCCTAGATATGAATTATCCAAATCTCGTTTTTGGTCTGAATACCAACACTTGTAAGTATATTATGTTCCCAAATATTTTCAATGCAGGAATGAAGGCAGCCATCCAATTGTTACGTAATATTGCAGAAGGGAAATGGCTGCTCTCCTCTGCCCATTGTGACAGTTGAAACAGGATCCCCTACGAAGGATCTTTACCTAGCTCTTTTTTATCTTAACCCACCTTGGATGAATGTCCAGACATCTCAGATTCCCAAGTGTGCAAATGAGGATTTTGAATTCAGTACAGGGGTCAGATAAAGGACCAGGTTCCCTGGAGGGTGGGCCATCCGCATTTGAGAATTCTGAGAGCATTTGCAATATGTGTCTTCGTGATGGAGGAATGTTGATTTTCTGAAGGTACGATGGGATGTAAGTAAAATAAACAAAATATTGTGAGAATATCATAGTTATGATCATATTAAAGTCTGCACTCAGCCAAATGCCTGACTATGGGTAATGGTGGGAATTCTCCTGAAATGCTTCTTGAGTCTTTTAAGGTGAAAAGCCCTGGATTTTGTGTGTATCAATTCACCAACAATGTAAGAAACATTGATTTTAGGGCTCTAGTCAAAACGTCAAATACTTAGTTTTGTTTAGTTTAGTTTATTTAGATTTTTATGCCGCCCCTCTCCGAAGACTCGGGGCGGCTAACAACAATAAAAAACAATGTAACAAATCTAATATTAAAAAGTAATCTAAAAAACCCCAATTTAAGAGACCAATCATACCAAAAAACATACCATGTAAAAATTCTATAAGCCTAGGGGGAAGGGAGAAAAAATTTTCAATTCCCCCATGCCTGACAACAGAGGTGGGTTTTAAGGAGCTTGCGAAAGGCAAGGAGGGTGGGGGCAACTCTGATATGTGTGAGTAAGGAGGGTGGGGGCAACTTGTTGATATGTGTGAATAAAATAAAGTCTGTTTGTGCCTGCCCATGAATATACTTCTGTAATAATGACTTTTTTTTTTTGCTTTTTATTATCAGGGTACAGGTGTTTTGGGTTGAATCTATAAAGGCCAACCTTTCTTTCAATGATACCGAAATTGGGGAAATTGCTTCAAATATGTCTAATATATCCAGAATCTCCATTTGTCCGTATGACCAAGGTTTCAAATACTTACCAGAAATCATTCTCTGTGGATTTTTTATCATTATTTGTATTTTGGGCCTGGTGGGAAATGGAATGACAATTTTTCTTCTGACCTATTGCATTAAGAGGAATTCTTTCACCACCTTCATCCTGAATCTCTCCGTTGCTGATTTTGGACTCCTCGTATCCCTCATCATGGGGGAAATATTTGTGATAGTGTCAGCTGTGTGTAAAATAAATTATGTTTTTGAACCTTTCTTCTTCTTATTATTATTTTACTTCTTTTTTTTCACCTATTCTGCCAGCCAGTTTCTGTTGACGGCCATCAGCCTGGAGAGGTGCATGGCTCTCCTTTTCCCACTATGTCATCGCTGTCATCGTCCTCTATATTTTCCCACCCTGGTTTCTGGCCTCATGTGGATCCTCTCCTTCCTCCTCTCTATGGTACACTTCATTCTCCTCCAAACCGGGGCCTTTGAAAGTTCTCTTCTGCTTTACCAGCTTATTGTGAATGGTTTTCTTTGTATGCCTTTCATGGTCATGTCCACTGTGACTCTATCGATTCATATGACGTTTAAATTGCAGCTCAGTCAAAGGAAGTTGCTCGCCGTCATCCTGCTGGCTCTTCTTTGCTTCCTCTTTTTATCTCTCCCAATGAATGTCTTTTATGTCATTGAATATTTTGATTCCTTTAATTCCCTCCTCCATACCCTTGGGCTAGGAGGTGCCACTCTCAACAGCAGCATTAACCCACTCCTTTATTTCTTTGTTGGGAGGGGGAAGAGGGGATGGGAGCAGCCCAGAGCATCTTACAAGGTTGCTCTGCAAAGAGTTTTCAGGGAGGAGCAGGAAAGCTCAGAAGAGCAACAAACTGCAGAGGAAAACATATCACTATCATTGGATAATCATTTCATATGTATAAATAATGTCTGGGTTCAGTAAGAAAACTGATGGGATCTACTGAACAATACAAAACAAACAGGAAATCTTTATCTATGTATAATTCTTGAAGTGAAGATGTTTGTATAGCAAATGTTTTACTTATGTAATTCCATTTTTTTCTTTCCTAATAAGAACCATTATAGAAACATAGAAGCATAGAAACGTAGAAGACTGATGGCAGAAAAAGACCTCCTGGTCCATCTAGTCTGCCCTTATAATATTTTCTGTATTTTATCTTAGGATGGATATATGTTTATCCCAGGCATGTTGAAATTCAGTTACTGTGGATTTACCAACCACAGCATAAAATACTTACTGCACAAAATTTTCAAAATTTATCATTTCATTTTATTTATTTGTTACACATTGTCAGTGCCCTGCATGTAACTGTATCAGATTACAATACACATAATCAAGGAATGTATGTTTCACAATTATACAATCTTTGTCTTTTGCCTTTAATACAATCTTTGTTTCCTGGTTTTTACAATGTCAATATCCAACTAATGTCTCACTTATTCCAGGTCTGTTACCATATATGACTTGTTCAGATCATTAAATACTCGCATGTTTAACCGATCATCTCTTGCAGATATGTAAATATCATAACCATATACAATAATCATTATTTGATTCTTTCCACCATCCTTAGTGTATACACACGCATCAGCTGTGCTGCATCTAAACCCTATTTGGATTAATTTTTCATCTAAACATGTATTCTAGCTCCTGGAGGACTTCTTTAAGCCATAGAGAGCTTTGTTCAATCTATGCAATTTGGAACTATCATTCAGTTCAAAACCAGGTGCTTGTTTGACATACACATTTTCTTTTAAATCAGCATTTAAATAAGGACATCAAAAATCTGTATTGGTTGCCAATCAGCTTTCCAATCTTGTAATTAAACTGTCTCTCAATCCTATTAACCCATTCCTTAAACTTTCCAAATACCTCACTCTAGTACTTCCTTGGTCAGAGGAGACTTTGTCGGCAGATTCTATTTGGAGCAAAACAGACCTGTGGCATGTGGATGTTTCCCCCACATCCACCTCCACATTCCTTGGGGCAGGAGCTGAGCCAGAGCTAACCACAACACACTCCTTAAATTTTTGCCAAACTTCAAAGGCATTATGTTCACTTTTAACATTAACAAGTTGGCTGTCATCCAGGGCCAAAACAATAGTTGCTTTTTCTTTTTGAACTAACTTCTGTTTTTCATTATTATTATTATTATTATTATTATTATTATTATTATTATTTATTGGATTTGTATGCCGCCCCTCTCCGCAGACTCGGGGCGGCTAACAACAGCAGTAAAACAGTACAACAGTACATCAGGAAGAGACTATCATATCCCAAAGTCCTTCTCTAATGAACAAACTTTGCATATTTATGCTCCACGGATTATAGTTTGTTTCATTTAATCTTGCAAAAAGTAAACTTTCTTCTGAGAAAGCCATTCTTACACAGCACAATAGCCCCTTCCTACTTAGAAACAGAGTAAGCCAGGATTAGGCCCAGAGTAATCAGACTAGCCAAGTTTAAACCCAGATTAACCAGGCTAGCCCAGGCTGAAGACACAGTGAATTGAGGCAACAGAGATTAATGCCATCAACACTGCTTTAACAGTGTATGTAAACTCTTTTGAGATTGTTTTAGATACAGCAAGATATGTGGTTAATGCTGTTTCAAAATATGGGGTTTTCTTGCCTGGCATACTTTAAAACACATCACGGGTGGAGATAAACCAGTAATTTTTATCAATGCCACTAAAAAGAAAAGACAAGAAAACAATGGAAAAACCCAACAAGGTTGCACAAAGGACACTCTGACCAACTGAAAGAAGAAAAAATAAGTGCCAATAAAAATGGAAAAAGGAATACATAATTAAGACAAAATATCAACCAACAGCCCAAACTTCAAAGGAGGAATTAGAAAAGCTAAGGCTTTCAGTGAAGTAAGACTTTCAACAAATGTCAAAAACAATTGAAAAAATGTTTCTTTTAATACATAAAAAAATAAAGTCAAAGATTATAATCAGTCAGCCTATAGCAGAAGATGGCAAAGAATTAACAGAGAGTGGAGAGAAAGCAGAACTGCTTAATTCATATTTTGCATCTGTCTTCATGCCAGATGGGAAGTCAAGGGCTGATGTTTCTCTAAGGTTTTACTTTACCATTATAGGTTTATACCCTTATTGTCAAGGTTGTGTATACAGTATAACACTTTGGGCAACACATCTTTTCTTATAATAAATACAATTTATAACATTAGTTGGCCAACAGATGGTTCATGAGCCTCATAAATATAATTGTGAAAGTACAAGGAGCTTGAGCTCCTTAAGGTCTTCTAGTCAACCCCCCTGCTCAAACAGGAGACTCTATACCAGTGATGGCAAACCCTTTTTGGTTTGCGTGCTGAAAGGACGTGTCTGCGTAAGAACATAAGAAGAGAGATGCTGAATCAGGCCAAAGCCCATCAAGTCCAGCATTCTGTGCCACACAGTAGCCCACCAATTGTCCCTGGGGGTCTTGAACAGAAAGAGAAGACAAAACCCTCCCTTTCCCCTGACCCTAACAAGGGAATCCTGCCTGCCTCAACCAACATAGAGTGGCAAATGGACATCCATTTCAATAACCATCGATACACTTGGCATCCATGAATCTGTCTAATCCTGCCTTGAAGCTATCCAGGCTGACGACCTATCTTGATAGCTTGAAGCTATCAAGCTATTATGACCTCTCCTGGTCATAAACCAAGGACCCTCTGGGTGAAGAAATATTTCCTTTTATTTGTCCTCGCTTTCTTACCTATGAGCTTTAGGGAGTGCCCCTCATCCTAGTATTGTGTGATAGAGAAAATATTTTTTCTCTATCCATAGAAACATAGAAACATACAAAAATAGAAGATTGACGGCAAAAATAGACCTCATGGTCCATCTAGTCTGCCCTTATACTATTTCCTATATTTTTATCTTAGGATGGATATATGTTTATCCCAGGCATGTTTAAATTCAGTTACTGTGGATTGATGAACCACGTCTGCTGGAAGTTTGTTCCAAGGATCTACTACTCTTTCAGTAAAATAATATTTTCTCATGTTGCTTTTGATCTTTCCCCCAAGTAACTTCAGATTGTGTCCCCTTATTCTTGTGTTCACTTTCCTATTAAAAACACTTCCCCCCTGAACCTTATTTAACCCTTTGACATATTTAAAGGGTTAAGGGTAAAGACATCCACCATGTGATATGCCACCATGCATGTGCTAGTGTGTATGCACATGTCCACACCCATTCCCTGTCCCCCCACATGCATACCCCTCCACGCTGCCGATGTGCATATGCACAATCGCCCCCCTCCCATTCCTGCTTATGCACACAGGACTCACTGAAGCCTGGGGTGGGGGGGAAAATGGCCAAACAGGCACACTGGAAATTTGGAAAAATTGACTTCCAATTTGCATGTTGTTTTATCTTATTTTTTTATTTTTTTTAATTTGTCCAATACACAATAATACACAATGAAGGTAATAGAGGACACCTTCGAGGAAATAGAATTAGAGAAAAAATAGAAGAGAGAGTATAGGATAAAATAATCAATGAGAGAATAGAAGAAAGATATAGGGATAGAAGAGAAGATATAGGAAATATAGGAGAGACAATAGGACAGGGATCGGAAGGCACTCTAGTGCACTTATGCACACTCCTTAGTGACCTCTTAGGAATCTGGAGAGGTCAACCATGGACAGTCTAAGAGTAAAATGTTGGGGGTTAGGGGATGATACTATGGAGTCTGGTAATGAGTTCCACGATTCAACAACTCTATTACTAAAGTCGTATTTTTTTACAGTCAAGTTTGGATCGGTTAATATTGACCTTGAATCTGTTGTGTACTCTTGTGTTCTTGTGGTTGAAGCTGAAGTAGTCACTGACAGGCAGGACATTGCAGCATATAATCTTGTGGGCAATACTTAGATCATGTTTAAGGCGTCTTAGTTCTAGGATTGTAAGTCTAATTTCATATGGTATTCTGTTACGGAAGGAGGAATGCAGAGCTCTTCTGGTGAAATATCTCTGGATATTTTCGAGGGTGTTAATGTCTGAGATGCGGTATGGGTTCAAAGAAGATGAGCTGTATTCTAGGATGGGTCTGGCAAAAGTTTTTTATGCTCTGGTAAATAGTGTGAGATTTCCAGAGCAGAAGCTACGTAGGATTGTGCTACTTTTCATACTCCGGAGACTTCACGGCAGCTTCCCTAAAGCCTCTGGAGGGTGAAACGTCCTTCCCCAAGGCAAAAAATCAGCTGGCTAGAACACGCCTGTGTGCTGGAGGTGATATAGGGCAACACTTTGCATACCCTCTGTTATGCCTCGGAGTGCCACCAGTTCAAGATCACGGCTCTATTCCATTGGAGACAAGAGGTTGTCCAATCTCTTTGTAAAAACTTCCAGTGATGGAGTCCCCACATCATCATCATCATCATCATCATCATCATCATCATCATCATGGATTGCATAGGTTGAATAACAATCATAATCTGAACATAAAAACGGAACATATTATCTTGGGGTGAAAAAAAGAAGAAACAGGATGAAATAAAAAGCAAATTTCTCTTGCTGCCTATTAGGAAGCGAGAAAGCAGAGGTGAAATGCTCCCGGTTCGGGGCAGGGGTCGCTCGATATAGAGGCAGACACTAAAGCGGTCCACGTCACCACCAACCTGGCAGGGTTCTTTTACCCTTTGCACATGCACCAGTTGCGGCCCTATCTGGACCGGGACTCATTGCTTACAGTCACTCATGCCCTCATCACCTCGAGGTTCGACTACTGTAATGCTCTCTACATGGGGCTACCTTTGAAAAGTGTTCGGAAACTTCAGATCATGCAGAATGCAGCTGCGAGAGCAGTCATGGGCTTACCTAGGTATGCCCTTGTTTCGCCATCACTCCGCAGTCTGCATTGGCTGCCGATCAGTTTCCGGTCACAATTCAAAGTGTTGGTTATGACCTTTAAAGCCCTTCATGGCACTGGACCAGAATATCTCCGAGACCGCCTCCTGCCGCACGAATCCCAGCGACCGATTAGGTCCCACAGAGTGGGCCTTCTCCGGGTCCCGTCAACTAAACAATGTCGGTTGGCGGGCCCCAGGGAAAGAGCCTTCTCTATGGCGGCCCTGACTCTCTGGAACCAACTCCCCCCAGAGATTAGAACTGCCACTACTCTCCCTGCCTTCCGTAAACTCCTTAAAACCCACCTTTGCCGTCAGGCATGGGGGAACTAAAACACCTCCCCCGGGCATGTACAATTTATGCATGGTATGTTTGTGTGTGTGTGTGTTAGTATATTGGGGTTCTTTTTAAACTTTTTAAATATTTAAATTTATTTGGATTTGTTACGATTTGTTGTGTCTTGTTGTGAGCCGCCCCGAGTCTGCGGAGAGGGGCGGCATACAAATCTAAATAATAAAATAAATAATAAATAAATACAATGCACAGAACACTTTGCAGAGGGTAAAAGAACCCAAATGGCGGTGTTCAGGCAGGTGGGTGGAGCCTCATGCTGCCTTTGCGATTGGTTCTATCATGACCGCCCAGCCCACCCAAATCAGGAGCATTTTACCCCTGCAAGAAAGTAATCATACAAATCTAATAAATAAATAATATAAAATTATATAGAACATTTATCTGATCTAATTTTCCCATGAAGCATCTTTATTCAGTGGAGGTATGCCAATATTACCAGGATGAACAGCTACTATTCAGATTTCAATTGTGGGCATCACTATAAAGGTAATAGAAAAGGGAAATGACAGATTTAGTTTTAAAAAACATTTTGTCAGAATTAATCATAGAATCAGCATGAAATAAGGTGAATTGCATGAATTAAGGTGAACTGAAGGTTTTTTCATCAAATTCTTTGCACGTATAGGATGAAGGATGATAGATAGAAGAAGCAAGAATTGTTTCTCCTAATACAGTGGTACCTCATCTTACGAATGCCTCTTCTAATGAACTTTTCAAGATACGACCCCGGTGTTTAAGATTTTTTTGCCTCTTCTTCCGAACTATTTTCACCTTACGAACCCAAGCCGCTGCTGCTGGGATGAAGGGGTTTCTTTTTTTCCCCTTTTTTGAAGAAAGAAAAGGGAGGGGTGGCTTGGAGGGGGAAAGACTTTGCATTAACAAAAGTAGGAAAACAGCGTGCTTGCAGGTATTGAAAGAGTGTCTTTTGGAGAAAGAAAAGGGAGGGGCGGCTTGGAGGGGGAAAGACTTTGCAGAGAACAGCGTGCTTGCAGAGGCACTTAAAGAGTGTCTTTTGAAGAAAGAAAAGGGAGGGGTGCCCTCCTTGCCTTTCTTCCTTCCCACTCACCCTTTAGCCTAGCCTTGCTTCTTCCACCCGCCCCCCTTAGCTGCTCTTCCCTGCCCTCTGTTCACCTCCCTTCTAAAGTTTGGGATTTTCCTGAAGGATTTGCATGCATTATTTGCTTTTACATTGATTCCTATGGGAAACATTGTTTCATCTTACAAACTTTTCAGCTTTCGAACTCCTCCTGGAACCAATTAAGTTCGTATCATGAGGTACCACTGTATATTTTTTCTTTTTAATTCTCAACTAGAAAACTAGCAACAATCAATCAAATGGAACTTCCAAGCATACAAAAAAAAATTGATGGCAAAGATAAAAATGGTGGTAGCACTGTATAATGATATAACACAAAACCTAGCTATTAATATTAGTTTAAATGTATAGAATTCTTTTTAGGTTATGTGTTGTTCTAGGAGAGGTTATTTTTTAATGTATATAGAATTTCTATTAGCTATAAGAAAAGTTGATATTGGATTAATTAGTTTAATGGAGATCTGAAAGTTTAAATTAAGACTCGGATAATTGAAATTTTCTTAATGTTTATATTGATGTAATGTTTTATTCTAAGGTGGAGAAAAGATTTTCTTTTTTAAAGAGATTTAATAATTTACAATGTTGTATAAGGTTATAGAATTTTTCGATGGAGAAAAGATATAAGAGTCTCCATTGTATGATTAATAAGAAAAATAAAATAAAATAAAATTATAAGCATTGTTGTAGTGTTTGCATTTATACATATATAATATATATATATTCATAGATTTTCACGGGTACAAGTATGACGGTCTTGGCATATTCGGGTTTCTTCCCATGTAGGATTCAGAGATTTCTGGTGACGTTTCAACGAGGTCCCACTCATCATCTTCAGGCTGGTGCTTCTGTCCTTGTTGCCCTAAAATAATGACAGAAGCACCAGCCTGAAGATGATGAGTGGGACCTCGTTGAAATGTTACCAGAAATCTTTGAATCCTACACGGGAAGAAACCTGAATATGCCAAGACCATCATATATATTTAAAAATGCAGCAAAAATATGTAATACACACACATATATATACCCCTCGAAAAAGAATTCCATATATATATATGGTGGAGAAAATATATATTTTCTCCACCATAGAATAAAAACAATGCATAAATGCAAACACTAAAACAATGCTTGTAATTTATATATATATATATATATATATATATATATATATATTTCTTTTTCTTATTAATCATACATACATATATATATATTAATCATACAGATATCTATCTATCTATCTATCTATCTATCTATCTATCTATCTATCTATCTATCTATCTATCTATCTATCTATCTATCCCTGGTACAAAGCTGAAGGGATCAGATCTGGTGACATAGAGGTTAATTCTCTGCCTTACAAGGATCAAATCCCAGTAAGGGTATGGCTAGCTGATGAGGCCAGAACAACGCCGAAATAGCGCTATCCTAGTCTCCCTTAATTTTAAAAATTCAGCAAAAACATGTGATATATTATTCGGGGGAAGTATATATATATATATATATATATATATATATATATATATATATATATATATATTCATAGATTTTCACGGGTACAGGTATGACGGTTTTGGTATATTCGGGTTTCTTCCCGTGTAGGATTTGGAAATTTCTGGCGACGTTCCAAAGAGAGGCAATCAACAACTTAATACAAAAAGAGACACCCCCCAAGAACCAAGACACAGAACAGGACAATGGCATCGCCCTCCTCCCTTACATCAAAGGCACCACAGATAAAATCAGTAAAATTCTCCGCAAACACAACATCTAGACAGCCTTTGGTACAGATAAAAAAATAGCCAATATCCTAAGAAACCCGAAAGACAATATCCAGCTAGAAAACCAGGGAGTTTATCAAATACCATGTAAAATCTGCCCAGCCACATATATTGGACAAACTAACAGGAGAGTAAATGCACGTGTTGCAGAACATAAGAATGCATTAAAGAAAAAAGAAAAAACCTCCTCCCTTTTCCAACACTTCAAAACTACAGGACATGAAATTGATTTTGACAGTACCAAATTAATTTCTAAAACAGAACACTGCAGCAAAAGAATAATCATGGAAGCCATCGACATAGAAAAACATCCCCAAAATATGAACAAGCGGGATGATACCTCCCGCTTACCAGACATCTGGAAACCAGCCCTCAAACGTATCCCAGCCATAGAAACCAGACTCAGAACACACATTGTAAAACAATCAAGTAGCCTGCCAGTTCCAACTACTCAGGATATCATGCCTAATCTACAACCATTAACTAATCAGCATACCTCAGCTACATCAACGACCCAAGATGTTACCCCACTGACTCACCAGGAAGTTTCTACACAGCAGGCAATTGCTGAGCCATCAAACCACACCCAGCCACCAGTATTTATAGAAGGAAGGCAGCTCAGGTCTCGCAGTGTTCGCCTTAGAACAAGGACAGAAACACCAGCCTGAAGATGACAAGTGAGACCTCGTCGAAACGTCGCCAGAAATTTCCAAATCCTACACGGGAAGAAACCCGAATATACCAAGACCGTCATACCTGTACCCGTGAAAATCTACGAAAACAAATATATATATATATATATACACTTATACTTATACTTATACTTATATATATATATAATATTATTTGTTTTCGTAGATTTTCACGGGTACAGGTATGATGGTCTTGGTGGCTGGGTGTGGTTTGGTGGCTCAGCAATTGTCTGCTGTGTAGAAACTTCCTGGTGAGTCAGTGGGGTAACAATTGGGGTCGTTGATGTAGCTGAGGTTTGAGGGCTGGTTTCCAGATGTCTGGTATATATAAGTATATAAGTATATACTTATATAAATATAAGTATAAGTATATATATATATACTTCCCCCCAAAAAAGAATTTTCTGTTTAATATTATAAAATTTGTACAATGGAGACAATGTTGGAATGGATCTAAACAAGATGTGAAAAAGAGCATTCTAGAATTGCCTTTTAAGAAACATCTGCTGACCATCCCTTGAATAGGAGTCGTATTAACAGAAAAATGATCAGATTTTCAATTAACATAATGGGAAAATTATCTTAATGCAAATCCACACCCTATGCCTAAAATTGCCCAAATGCACATTTTCTCAAACTCATGCAACTCCTTTGGTTAAAAGCAGAAGCATGGCTAAATATCATGTAGAAGTGCAAATTGAGTTCCTTTACTGGAAATCAGCTCCTTTTAAGAAAAGCTGTGAGAAGGATGGCAAACATGTATTTATTTGTTTATTTATTTATTTGTTTGTCTGTCTGTCTGTCTGTCTGTCTGTCTGTCTGTCTGTCTATCTATCTATCTATCTATCTATCTATCTATCTATCTATCTATCCATCCATCCATCCATCCATGTATGTATGTATGTATGTATGTATGTATGTATGTATGTATGCATGTATGTTTAGAGTTGAAAGGGACCTTACAGGTCATTGAGTCCAACCCCCTGCTTAAGCAGGAAATCCTACAGCACCCCAGCCAAATGGCAGTCCAATCTCCTCTTGAAAATGTCCAAAGTTGGGGAGTTGACAACCTCCACTGGCAGGCTGTTCCACTGGTTGATCACTCTCACCGTCAGGACGTTCTTCCTTATCTCCAGGTTGAATCTTTTCTTGGTCAGCTTCCAACCATTATTCCTCGTCTGGCCCTCTGATGCCCTGGAAAATAGTGTGACCCCCTCCCCTTAAGTACCTGTATACAGCTATCATATCCCCCCTGGCCCTTCTTTTTACTAGACTATCCATGCCCAGTTCCAGCAACCTTTCCTTGTATGGCCTGGTCTCTAGTCCCTTTATCATTTTAGTTGCTCTTTTCTGCACCCTTTCCAGAATCTCTGTTCTGTCGGGCTCTCTGGTAGAATCCTCCCAAAAATCCACAGGTACAAATTTCAGACACACACACGTTTGAAAATTCAAAACAATGTTCTTTATAATGAAAATTCACTTAAACAAAGCCCTCTTTTGGTATAGCAAAGAACACTAGTCCCTTATTGGTCCTGTGATACTTAGCTTGCAGCTGTGAGGCAATTCACAGTCCTTCTTTCACAAAGTGAAATACACTTTGCTCTGGTTTAGTTTCAAAGCGGGGAAAAATCAGCACACAAAAAGTCAAAGTCAATAACGCAGTCATGAAACACAACGATCAGATAATCCTCCACAATGGCCAAACCCACAGGCTGCTCTTTATAGCAGCCTCACTAATTACCATAGCCCCACCCAACCACAGGTAGCCTCATTTTCTTTGTTAATAATCTCTCAGTTTGTTGTTGCCTATGCAAAGCTCTCCGCATGTGTGGCTGTATCATTAACTCTTGTTCTGAATCCAAGGAGGAGCTAGATAATTGATCTCCTTCTGAGCTGTCTGCCACACTCTCCTCCTCCCTGTCACTCATGTCTTCTTGGTCAGAGGAGCCTTCATCATCAGATTCCACCGGGGGAAAAACAGGCCTGCAGCATGTGGATGTCTCCCCCACATCCACAGTCCTTGGGGCAGGAGCTGGGCCAGAGCTAACCACAACAGTCTCTATATCTCTTTTGAAGTGTGGTGACCAGAACTGGATGCAATACTCCAGGTGCGGTCTGACCAGGGTCTTATAGAGTGGTATTATCACCTCTCTGGTCTTGGACTGTATTCCCCTGTTCTTGCAGCTTAGGATTGTGTTGGCTTTTTTAGCCGCTGCTGCACATTGCTGGTCCATATTTAGCTGGTTATCCACCAGAAAACACCAACAGATGAGTAGAACCACTTGTCATAATCATAACATACAAACCCAGTAAAGCCCTCCAAAAAAATCATAAATAAACCAGAACATTCAATAGAGCCTGAAAGGTGGGGAGGGAAACCAAGATGTCAAAGTCCCACCTAATGAACCTAAGTCACAAGCACTGATGAGACAATCCAATCTCTTAATTTATTTATTTTATTTATTTATTTATTTTATTATTTAGATTTGTATGCCACCCCTCTCCGCAGACTCGGGGTGGCTCACAACAAAGTGAAAAAACAATGTACAACAAATCTAAATTACTGTTTAAAAATATTTTAAAGACCCCATTTTCTAAACACACAAAATGTAAACCTTTTGTCCACACCCCAAATAGCACCTGAGAAATAAATCAGATTCCACTTCAGTTCTCTCACATAAGGTTTGATTTATTATCAGAGCCATGTTGGTTACGTTTTGGCCATTCTCATATTAACTTGGGGGAACTCAGATACCCTTTTCCCCTAGGCCTTTACAATTTTATGCACGGTATGTCTGTATGTATGTTTGGTTTTATAATAAGGGTTTTTAACTGTTTTAATATTGGATTGTTATATGCTGTTTTTATTACTGTTGTTAGCCGCCCCGAATCTGCGGAGAGGGGTGGCATACAAAGCCAATGAATGAATGAATGAATGAATGAATGAATGAATGAATGAATGAATGAATGAATGAATAAATAAATAAATAAATAAATAAATAAATAAGGTTCAGGAGGGAAGTGTTTTTAATAGGGAAGTGAACACAAGAACAAGGGGACACAATCTGAAGTTAGTTGGGGGAAAGATCAAAAGCAACGTGAGAAAATATTATTTCTTGGAACAAACTTCCAGCAGACGTGGTTGGTCAATCCACAGTAACTGAATTTAAACATGCCTGGGATAAACATATATCCATCCTAAGATAAAATACAGAAAATAGTATAAGGGCAGACTAGATGGACCATGAGGTCTTTTTCTGCCGTCAGTCTTCTATGTTTCTATGTTTCTATAAATCAATCAATCAATCAATCAATCAATCAATCAATCAATCAATAAAGTACTCCAGTACTCCACCCAGGTTAAGGTTCATCTCACATCCCCACACCCACAGGTTCATCACGTGGACCAGTCTGAGTGAAGGAATTCATCAACTTCCTCTGTTGTTCAGTTGACACAGAACATAAGATGACCTTGGACTCTAAGAAAGGGATTTGTTGTGGCTATTACTTTCCTCTCTTTCAACTACCCCTCCCAATTTGCCTAATTCTGTGCTACTGTGGCAGGCCTCTAAGTCCACATGATGGTTTTCAGCTGGACACCTTTATTGAGTATCTCATTTTGGCACAGCATGAAAACAATACCAACTCTGGTTAATTCCCAGGCAATTCAATATAATTAAATATAGCAGGACACATTGTCCAACGAGGTATCCAGGTGTTGTTATGGAAAAATATCCATGCCTCTAGCCCACAACTGCTGGAGTGACCTTGGTTCCCATCTGTTGGTGAGCTGTAAAAACAGTAAACATTATTTATTATTATTATTATTATTATTATTATTATTATTATTATTATTAATTAGATTTGTAAAGCATCCTGAATACCCTTTGAAGCTTGATACAGGATTCATGTAAAACACACAATGAAAAAAGTGGCTAGAACTAAACTTTATGGAGATATAACATATGATCAAATTTTTGCAAGTCTGGCTCCTGCTCTGGAGAAACTTCAAGGGCTAACAGTCGCATCCCACTCAATGCCTTCTAATTTGATTTCATCAGAATAGAACTGAATGAAAAACTCCAATGGAATATTTAGAGTGTTTTTGTTTCCTGAACTGTATAGGAAACTAATATTGTTTCCACACTCTGGCATCCTGAGGGAAAAGACCTTAAGAGTAATTTAAATAGGAAATTTAATTGCGCATTAACCGTAATTTAGACATTTTAAAAAGATATACCTTTTTCATACTAGTTGCAGAGTTCAGCCAAACACTAAGGTCCAGAATTTAATGGCTTTATAAGGAATGTCTGGAAGAACTAATGTCTCATTCATCGTGAACCAAGACCATCTCTGGGTTTATACTTTGATGACAATCCTGAGAGAAGAGAGGACTTATTTTGATGCTGGATCCCCACGATGGAGACATCTTGAAATAAGACAACCCAACAGAATTTGGATATCAAAAGGTAGGCACTCTGAATTTATCATACATCCATATTTGACTGATTATATGCCATCAAGTCAATGTTAATTCTTAAGAAGGACATAGATATTCTCTATGATGCTTTGCCCATTCGTCTTTGATGCTGTACCCAAAGGCAAATTCAATGGCAATTGAAAGAAATAATAATTTAGCAAACTTGGATAAATAATGCAGATAACATCTTTGTTTAATCTCATCTTATTTTTTTTTACATTTACATTTTTATTTATATTATTATTAATATCTTCATTTTCATCATTTCCAATTTCAACGTGGCAAGGAACAGAATGTGTAGGAACTGGGCTTCAGCAAAAATATCTATCCTTTCACAATCTCCATCCTGAATTTGGCAACAGTTGATCTTGAGGTTCTCCTAGTCAGGATGGTCTTGTTCTTTCCTTAGGTTTTATCCAAGAACCTGTTCACCTGGCAAATATCCCTATCAATTTTTCTAATTTATGTACATGGCTAGCCAATTTCTACTGATTGACATTAGCTGGGATTGGCATGGGATGGGATGTCATTGTTCTCATCAGCTGGAACATTTCTCCATAATTATGTGTGTTCGCCTATGACTATTTTCTTCTTCTTCTTGGCATATTTTTTAAAAGTTGTTCCTTCTTCTAAGTTGTGATAAGACGTTTACGCATCTATACAGTGCAGTCAGGCAGTAGGGAAAGCAAGTAGGATGCTTGGCTGCATAGCTAGAGGTATAACAAGCAGGAAGAGGGAGATTATGATCCTGCTATATAGAGCGCTGGTGAGACCACATTTGGAATACTGTGTTCAGTTCTGGAGACCTCACCTACAAAAAGATATGGACAAAATTGAACGGGTCCAAAGACGGACCACAAGAATGGTGGAAGGTCTTAAGCATAAAATGTAGCAGGAAAGACTTAATGAACTTAATCTGTATAGTCTGGAGGACAGAAGGAAAAGGGGGGACATGATCGAAACATTTAAATATGTTAAAAGATATTCTTTTTTTTCCTCCTTAGGTTTTGCAGCTTGGACCACCTAAGTTCTCTGCTCCAATTGTAGCAGCATCAAGTGCAGACCAAGGAGAATGTCACTCTTAGATTCTGAAAGAGATCTGTTTGCCTCCTCTGGAAATTATTCTGGTGATTACCAGGTATGTCAGCATTAAAGGTAACCTTTGGGTGGTGGTAATTTCAATTTGCACAAGAGTTAATGATACAGCCACGCATGCGGAGAGCGATGCATAGGCAACAACAACTGAGAGATTATTATCAAAGAAAATGAGGCCACCTGTGGTTGGGTGGGGCTGTGGTAATTAGTGAGGCTGCTATAAATAGCAGCCTGTGGGTTTGACCATTGTGGAGGATTATTTGATCATTTGTTGTGTTTCATGACTGCTTTACTGAGTTTGACTTTTTGTGTGCTGATTTTTCCCTGCTTTGAAACTAAACCAGAGCAAAGTGTGTTTCACTTTGTGAAAGAAGGACTTTGAATTGCCTCACAGCTGCAAGCTAAGTATCACAGGACTGATAAGGGACTTGTATAAATTACCAGTTTGTTTGGAGATGAGTGCTCTTTGTTATACCAAAAGAGGGTTTAGTTTAAGTGAATTTTCATTATAGAAACATAGAAACATAGAAGTCTGACGGCAGAAAAAGACCTCCTGGTCCATCTAGTCTGCCCTTATACTATTTTCTGTATTTTATCTTAGGATGGATATATGTTTATCCCAGGCATGTTTAAATTCAGTTACTGTGGATTTATCTACAATGTCTGCTGGAAGTTTGTTCCAAGGATCTACTACTCTTTCAGTAAAATAATATTTTCTCATGTTGCTTTTGATCTTTCCCCCAACTAACTTCAGATTGTGTCCCCTTGTTCTTGTGTTCACTTTCCTTTTAAAAACACTTCCCTCCTGGACCTTGTTTAACCCTTTGATATATTTAAATGTTTCGATCATGTCCCCCCTTTTCCTTCTGTCCTCCAGACTATACAGATTGAGTTCATTAAGTCTTTCCTGATACGTTTTATGCTTAAGACCTTCCACCATTCTTGTAGCCCGTCTTTGGACCCGTTCAATTTTGTCAATATCTTTTTGTAGGTGAGGTCTCCAGAACTGAACACAGTATTCCAAATGTGGTCTCACCAGCATTCTATATAGCGGGATCATAATCTCCCTCTTCCTGCTTGTTATACCTCTAGCTATGCAGCCAAGCATCCTACTTGCTTTCCCTACCGCCTGACTGCACTGTTCACCCATTTTGAGACTGTCAGAAATCACTACCCCTAAATCCTTTTCTTTTGAAGTATTTGCTAACACAGAACTGCCAATACAATACTCAGATTGAGGATTCCTTTTCCCCAAGTGCATTATTTTACATTTGGAAACATTAAACTGCAGTTTCCATTGCTTTGACCATTTATCTAGTAAAGCTAAATCATTTACCATATTACAGACGCCTCCAGGAATATCAACCCTATTGCACACTTTAGAGTCATCGGCAAATAGGCAAACCTTCCCTACCAAACCTTCCCCTATGTCACTCACAAACATATTAAAAAGAATAGGACCCAGAACAGACCCTTGTGGCACACCGCTTGTAACCTGACTCTGCTCAGAATACTCGCCGTTAACAATAACTCTCTGATGTCTACGCTTCAGCCAGCTGCAAATCCATTGAACTATCCAGGGATTAAGTCCAATCTTCACTAATTTATCTATCAGCTCTTTATGTGGAACCGTATCAAAGGCTTTGCTGAAGTCCAGGTAGGCAATATCCACGGCACCACCTTCATCCAACACCTTTGTGACATAGTCAAAGAAATCAATGAGATTAGTCTGACATGATTTGCCTTCAGTAAAGCCATGCTGATTTGGGTCCAATAAGTTATTGTTTTTTAGGTGCTGATTTATCCTCTTTTTGAGTAGAGTCTCCATTATTTTAACTACCACTGATGTCAAGCTAACTGGCCTGTAGTTACCAGCTTCTTCTCTACTGCCCTTCTTGTGGATAGGCACAACACTGGCCATTCTCCAATCCTCAGGAACTTCTCCTGTTAACAAGGATTGGTTAAACAAATCAGTCAGGGGGGTAGCAATGACAGATCTGAGTTCTTTAAGAACTCTGGGGTGGATGCCATCTGGACCCATTGCCTTATTTATCTTTAATCGTTCAAGTTCTTCTAGGACATCGGCTTCTAAGATCACTGGAGCTGAATCCGTACAGCTGGAAACAATGCTATATCCCTCCATAGTATTATTTTGTAAGGTGTCTTTTGAGAAAACTGAACAGAAGTAGCTATTGAAATGGTCAGCAATCTCCTTATTCCCATTAATACATGTATTATTCCCGGTACTAAGCTCCGTGATGCCGCAGTTTTTCTTCTTCTTATCACTAATATATCTGAAGAAGGTTTTATCCCCCTTCTTTACTGATTTGGCAATTTCTTCCTCTTTTGAGGCTTTAGCAGCATATATTATCTGTTTTGCCTCCTTCTGTCTCATTTTATATACCTCCCTATCAGCTATACTTCCAGACTCTTTATACCTCCTATAGGCAGCCTTTTTTTCATTGACTATAGCCCTTACATCATTGCTAAACCATAGCGGTTTCTTCTTCCTTTTACCTTTAGTTATTTGTCTTACATACAGTCCAGTGGCTTTTAAGATGGCCTTTTTTAATACAGTCCACTGGGTGCTCACTCCTGCCAATTTATCCCTCCCCTTTAATTCATTATCTAAATATTCTCCCATTGCATTAAAATTTGTTTTTCTGAAATCCAATACTTTGGTTGCATTATAGGATTGCTCACAATGAGTTTTTACATCAAACCACAAACATAGATGGTCACTGCAACCTAAATTTTCTCCCACCTTGACCTCTGAAACCCAATTCCCATTCGTAAAAACTAAATCTAGAATATTCTCCCCTCTAGTTGGTGTCTTAACCAGCTGTGCCAGAGCTGCTCCTGTAAAGGCCTCTACTATATTCTTACTTTTGCATGTAAGGGCACTGGGGATATTCCAGTCAACATCAGGCATGTTGAAATCACCCATAACCACAATATCTCCCTTTACTGCCATTTGGGTAATTTCATCCACCATCTTGTTGTCATATTCCTCGGATTGCCCTGGAGGCCTATAGATCACCCCAATTCTAATGACAGAACCGTCTTTATTTTGCATGCAAATCCAGAGAGTCTCCAGATCTTGACATGTATTCTGAATTAGTGTTGTTTTTAGACTTTCTTTAACATAAATGGCTACTCCACCTCCCCTTCTCTCTATTCTATCCTTCCTATACAGTGTATATCCTGGTATGGATATTTCCCATTCATTAGAATCCTTAAACCATGTCTCAGTTATGGCAACCAGGTCCAAATTATCTCTATATATTATGGCCATTAATTCACAGAGCTTGTTGCTCAAGCTTCGAGCATTCGTGCACATTACCCGAAGAACATTATTTTCGTTATTAGTTTGCCCCTTATCATCAACAACTACATCTATTTCATTTGCAGCTCCCTTTTCATAAGCTTCCAAAAACTGCTTTATCCTCATTGGTCGGGGACAGAAATCACCCACATCAGTTACATCTCTGTCCCCTTTACCTAGTTTAAATGCCTGTCCAAAAAAGTTCTGAATTCCTCACCGAGCACCTGGGTACCTCTGTATGATGGATGCAAACCATCCCTCTTAAACAACTCCCTATTAGACCACCTACTGACATCATGACTTACATAGCCAAAACCTTCAGCATTACACCACTGCCTTAACCACACATTAAACTCTCTGATACACATTGTTTTATCCTCTTGGCCACAAACCGGTAACACCTCTGAGAAAGTCACTGAATCAGTTATTTTACCCAGCTCCACACTTAGACATTGAAAATCTCTTTTTACTACATTAACATTTCTCTGGGACAAATCATTTGTGCCAAGATGCACCACCACATCAACGTTATTACCTTTACTCACAGCCTCAACAATGTTTGTAATCCGCCTCCTGTCCCTGCTGGCAGTGGCCCCTGGGAGACACCTCAGCACCTTCACCACATCCTTGCTCTGTCCCAAATCAACACCTCTAACAGTCGAATCACCCACAAGAAAATGTGTCCTCTTTTTATTTCTAACTGCACTTGATGGTTTGGTGACATTTACGACAACTTCCCCTTTGAACATCCCCTCATTCTCTGCCTGAGGGACCTTGCTAATATCTCCAACATCCTTACTATTTAAATCCGCAAGAACATTATAGGAATTCGATACAGAGAGACCAAAATTGCTATGTTTTTGCTCAACTGCACGCAATCTTCCTGAACCAACAGTTGTCCACACAGCCCTCCTCCTCGGGGGGCGCTGTGGAAGTGGAGGCTGGACACATGGCTGCATTACAGCACGTGGCTGGGACAATCTTTCCACTTCCGACTGCAAGCTACAAACTAAGGACTGCAATCTAGAGATCTCGCCATCTAACCTAGATGTCCTCATGCAAAGAGGGCAGTACCCCAAGTTCCACAAGGTACTACGGAAGACAACAGCCAAACAACTGTTACACTGCACCAAGCCAGTCATCTTAACAATGTATTGAAATACAAGTACTTAGCAAGAAAATCAATAACCCCTAATGTTACCAAACTTTGCTGATTTTGGTTTATAGTTATATGACTCGCGCGCCGTTAGGCGTGCGGGCCACTACCTTCTTCTCTCCTTCTCTGTGATCTGAAAGTGCAAATTAAAATGGCTTTTTCCTGCCTTTTATACTTCCCAGACTAATCCTGCCCCAGCCTAATCTGATTGGTCTGTGTTTGAAAACAAACTGCCAAAACAATTGTCTGTTACAGTCAGTTATATCTGCCCCTTCTCCTTGAATTCAAAAAATGCAAAAAGCAAAATGCAAAAAGTACAAAGCACTACCTTCTTCTCTCCTTCTCTGTGATCTGAAAGTGCAAATTAAAATGGCTTTTTCCTGCCTTTTATACTTCCCAGACTAATCCTGCCCCAGCCTAATCTGATTGGTCTGTGTTTGAAAACAAACTGCCAAAAAAATTGTCTGTTACAGTCAGTTATATCTGCCCCTTCTCCTTGAATTCAAAAAATGCAAAAAGCAAAATGCAAAAAGTACAAAGCACTACCTTCTTCTCTCCTTCTCTGTGATCTGAAAGTGCAAATTAAAATGGCTTTTTCCTGCCTTTTATACTTCCCAGACTAATCCTGCCCCAGCCTAATCTGATTGGTCTGTGTTTGAAAACAAACTGCCAAAACAATTGTCTGTTACAGTCAGTTATATCTGCCCCTTCTCCTTGAATTCAAAAAATGCAAAAAGAACATTATAAAGAACATTGTTTTGAATTTTCAAACGTGTGTGTGTCTGAAATTTGTACCTGTGAATTTTTGGGAGGATTCTACCAGAGAGCCCGACAGAACACCTGGTCACATTTATTTGTTTGTTTGTTTGTTTGTTTGTTTGTTTGTTTGTTTGTTTGTTTGCCTGCCTGCCTGCCTGCCTGCCTGCCTGCCTGCCTGCCTGCCTGCCTGCCTGCCTGCCTGCCTGCCTGCCTGCCTGCCTGCCTGCCTGCCTGCCTGCCTGCCTGCCTATCTATCTATCTATCTATCTATCTATCTATCTATCTATCTATCTATCTATCTATCTATCTATCTATCTATCTATTTCTTGTTAGAGTTGGAAGGGACCATGCGGGTCATCAAGTCCAACCCCCTGCCTAAGCAGGAACCCTATAGCATCCCAGCCAAATGGCAGTCCAATTTCCTCTTAAAAATGTCCAGAGTATTGGAGTTCACAACGTCCGCTGGTAGGTTGTTCCACTGGTTGATCGTTCTGACTCTCAGGAAGTTCTTCCTTATTTCCAGGTTGAATCTCTGCTTGGTGAAGTTCCAGCCGTTGTTCCTCATCCGGCCCTCTGGTGCCCTGGAGAATAAAGTGATCCCCTCCTCTCTGTAGCAACCCCTCGTATACCTGTAGACTGCTATCATGTCCGCTCTGGCCCTCCTTTTCTCTAGGCTATCCATGCCCAGTTCCCATGATCATCAAGCCACTCCCACCTGGTCTCATGGTCAGCAAGCCACACCCACAAAATAAGCCATGCCCACAGTGCGGTAGTAAAATTTTTTGCAGCCCTTCACTGCTGAATACCCTTTGGAGCTTGATACAGGATTAATGTAAAACATGAACTAAATTTTATGGAGATATGTTATATCAGTGATGGCGAACCAATGCCACAGGTGTCACAGGTGGCACATGGAGATATATCTGGTAGCACACCAGTCTTTGCCCTAGCTCAGCTCTAACGTGCATGTGTGTGCCAGCCAGATGATTTTTGGCTCACTCAGAGGTTCTGGGAGGGCGCTTTTAGCTTACAGAGAGCATCCGGTGGGGTGTGGGAGGGCATTTTTATCCTCCCCTGGCTCCAGGGAAGTCTTTGGACCCTGGGGAGGGCGAAACATGAGCCTTCTGGGCCCACCGGAAGTTGAGAAACAGTCTATTTCTGGCCTCCGGGGGGTGGGGGAAGCTGTTTTTGCCCTCCCCATGCATTTAATTATGGGTGTGGGCACTTGCGCTTGTAGGATAGCATGCACTCATGCTCTTTTGGCACTTGGGGAAAAAAAGATTCGCCATCACTGGGTCTAGAAAGCTTAGAACTACGGTGCCTAAAACACGATTTAAGTAATGCCTACAAGATCATATGCTGCAACGTCCTACCGGTCAATGACTACTTCAGCTTCAACCGCAACAACACAAGAGCCTGCAACAGATTCAAACTTAATATTAACCGCTCCAAACTTGACTGTAAAAAATAGGACTTTAACAATCAAGTGGTTAAAGCATGGAACTCATTACCGGACTCAATAGTGTCAACCCCTAACCCCCAACTTTTCTCCCTTAGACTATCCACGATTGACCTCTCCAGGTTCCTAAGAGGTCAGTAAAGGGCGTACATAAGTGCACTAGTGTGCCTTTCGTCCCCTGTCCAATTGTCTTTCCTTTATCTCATATATCATATATATTTTCTTCCTTTCATATATCTTCTCCTCTATTTTTACATATTATCTTTATATATATTACTTCATGTCTATTCTCTTCCATATGTATTGTGTATTGGACAAATGAATAAATAAAAATAAAATAAAAATATATGGAAAAAAAATAATCTAGTTCCTGATCTGGAGAACTTTCAAAGGCGAACAGTGGCTCCCTCAATGCCTTCTACTTTGATTTCATCAGAGTAGAACTGAATCAAAACATTTCAAGGGAATATTTGGAGTGTTTTGATTTCTTGAGCTGCACAGTAAACTATTATTGTTTTCATTCTCTGTAGCCTCTTAGTATCCTTAGGGAAAAGATGAAAAAGAGAGATACAATTTTGCCTTTTTTGTTTTGTTTTCTTTCTTCTGCAATGGTACTTTTGAAACATAATTTAAACAGGAAATTTAATTGCCTATTAACAGTAATTTAGACATTTAAAAAAGATATAATTTTTAATACTAATTGCAGACACTAATGGTCTAGAATTTGACGGCTTTATAAGGAATGTCTGGAAGAACCGATGTCTCATTCTTTGTGAACCAAGATTACCTCTGTGTTTATACTTTGCTGACAATCCTGAGAGAAGAGAGAATTTATTTTGATGCTGGATCAGGGACTATGATGAAGACATCTTGAAATAAAACAACTCAATAGAATTTGGATCGAAAGGTAGGCACTCTATGAATTTATCATACATCCATACTTCGAATTTTTTCTCCATTGACTGATTATGTACCATCAAGGCATTGCCAATTATTAGGAAGCCCATAGATATTTTCCACTATTTTATTTTATTTTATTTATTTATTTTGTCCAATACACAATGAGGGTTTTAGTGGGTATATATCTATATACACATAGTAAAATACATGATGAAGGTTATAGAGGAGATACTCATAGTAAAATATATCTAAGAAATAATAGAAAAGAAGATAAAGTAATAGAACATATCAATTAAAGAATAGAAGAAGAGATATAGGAATAGAAGAAAGGTATAGGAGATATAGGAGAGCAATAGGACAGGGGAGGGAAGGCACTCGAGTGCACTTGTACTCGCCCCTTACTGACCTCTTAGGAATCTGGATAAGTCAACCATAGATAATCTAACGGTAAAGTGTTGGGGGTTTGGGGATGACACTATGGAGTCCGGTAATGAGTTCCACGCTTCGACAACTCGGTTACTGAAGTCTTATTTTTTACAGTCAAGTTTGGAGCGGTTAATATTATGATATGCCCCTTTGTCTTTGATGTTGTACCCAAAGGCAAACTCAGTGACAATTGGAAGAAATAATAATTTAGCAAACTTGTGTAAATAATTTGTATAATTAAACAAATCTTAGTTTAATCTCATCTTATTTCCCTCCCCACAAAACCACAGCAATCCCAAAGTGTATCTCACCTGGATACTTAATGATTTTATTACTTATAAATTGTCTGTACTACAGGAAATAGAATGAGAGAGGCACATAGGGAGGCAGGAAAACTAATGATACTTTTTAGGACCTTCTTTGAAAAGTATTTCATTTACATTTACGTTAATTCAAGAGAATGAACTTCAAGTTCAACTCACAAATTCACTTGTTGGACATTTTACATTTACTATCCTTTGCTGGGAACGACTGAGGGCAAAAGAAGAAATGGACAGCCGAGAATTAAAGCAGTCTATTAAAACTTAAATGAACTCCAGGGGATGATAGAGGACAAGAAGTCCTGGAGAAATATTGTCCATGGGATCATTTATTTATTTATTTTATTTATATATTTTGTCCAATACATAATACACATTGAAGAGAATAGATATGTAAATAAAGAAAAAAATAGAAGAAAAGATATAAAAGTATAGGTCAACATATTTGAAAGGAAGAAAAGATAAATGAGATAAGGAGAGACAATTGGACAGGGGACGGAAGGCACACTGGTGCACTTATACACGCCCCTTACTGACCCCTAAGGAACCTGGAGAGGTCAATCGTGGATAGTCTAAGGGAAAAATGTTGGGGGTTAGGGGTTGACACTACTGAGTCAGGTAATGAGTTCCACGCTTCGACAACTCGGTTGCTGAAGTCATATTTTTTACAGTCAATTTTAGAGTGGTTAATATTAAATGTGAATCTGTTGCGTGCTCTTGTGTTGTTGCGATTGAAGCTACAGTAGTCATTGACCGGTAGAACGTTGCAGCATTTGATCTTGTGGGCAATAGTTAGATCTTGTTTTAGGCGACGTAGTTCTAGGCTTTCTAGACCTAGGATTGATTGCTTTCGTAGAGTATTCTGTTTTGAGTGGAGGAATGAAGGGCTCTTCTGGTGAAGTATCTTTGGACATTTTCAAGGGTGTTGATGTCCGAGATGTGGTATGGGTTCCAGACAGATGAACTGTATTCAAGGATGGGTCTGGCCAAATCATGATGGGTCAGACACACTTTCTCAACTAACAACAACAATAGACTTTTGATTAGATTAGATTAGATTTATTGGATTTATATGCCGCCCCTCTCCGCAAACTCGGGGCGGCACACAACAATAATAAAAACAGTACATAGTAACAAATCCAATGCCCACCAATGTAATTACAATTTTAAATTAAAAAATTCATAAAACAATCCCAATAAAACAGGCACACAATCAATCAATCAAATGGCAGTGATTCAGCAGTGAAACTAATTCCAGATCATAGACTGAATAATATGCCCAACTTCTTATCAACATCTACTAGAGACATGCATATGGATGTGGATCCAAGAACTTGTTCATCTCTCTTCAGTTTTTTCTAGTTGATGGGCATGGCTAGCCAATTTCTTCTGACTGCAATTAGCTGGGATTGTTGTTTGGCTCTTCGCCTCATTGAATGGCATTGTTCTTAACATCTGGGACATTTCTCCATAATTATGTGTATTCTCCTGTGATCATTTTCTTCTTGTTCTTGGCAGTTCACTTTATACATTTTAGTTTGGGAGGGGTAGTGAAAATTCAATTACAGCCTGATACCCTTTCCAGGGGCCTGTGTTAACTTATCTTCCACATAGCACAATTGCCGTTTTGATCTCAATTTATAATCTAGTGGCTTGCCCTGTCAGTGTTGGAGGGTGTTGTGGTTAGCTCTGGCCCAGCTCCTGCCCCAAGGACTGTGGATGTGGGGGAGACATCCACATGCTGCAGGCCTGTTTTGCCCCCGGTGGAATCTGCTGATGAAGGCTCCTCTGACCAAGAAGACATGAGTGACAGGGAGGAGGAGAGTGGGGTAGACAGCTCAGAAGGAGATCAATTATCTAGCTCCTCCTTGGACTCAGAACAAGAGCTAATGATACAGACATGCATGCGGAGAGCGATGCATAGGCAACAACAACTGAGAGATGATTATCAAAGAAAATGAGGCCACCTGTGGTTGGGTGGGGCTGTGGTCATTAGTGAGGCTGCTATAAAGAGCAGCCTGTGGGTTTGGCTATTGTGAAGGATTATCTGATCGTTGTGTTTCGTGACTGCTTTACTGACTTTGACTTTTTGTGTGCTGATTTTTCCCCGCTTTGAAACTAAACCAGAGAAAAGTGTGTTTCACTTTGTGAAAGAAGAAGGACTGTGAATTGCCTCACAGCTGCAAGCTAAGTATCTCAGAACTGATAAGGGACTTGTACAAATTACCAGTTTGTTTGGAGACCAGTGCTCTTTGCTATACCAAAAGAGGGCTTAGGTTAAGTGAATTTTCATTATAAAGAACATTGTTTTGAATTTTCAAACGTGTGTGTGTCTGAAATTTGTACCTGTGAATTTTTGGGAGGAGTCCACCAGAGAGCCCGACAGAACAGAGGTTGAGCTGTTTACTATTGGCCTGCCAACCTGCCTTCATTAAGGACATGTATACTGTTGGAGTCAAAAAGAGGGCTGCGAAAATATTTACTGACCCATCACATCATGGGCATAAATTGTTTCAGCTCCTACCCTCAAAACGTCGCTGTAGAGCATTGCACACCAAGACAACTAGACACAAGAACAGTTTTTTCCCCAACACCATCACTCTGCTAAACAAATAACACCCTCAACACTGTCAGACTATTCCTAAGGCTGCATGGCTAATACTTTTAGTCTTTTCATAGTTTCTATCACCCATCTGCTCCCACTTAGGACTGTATGACTGTAACTTGTTGCTTGTGTCCTTACAATTTATATTAACATTGATTGCTTCCTGATTGCTTATTTCTACCCTATGACAATCATTAGGTGTTGTACCTCATGATTCTTGAAAAATGTATTTTTTCTTTTATGTACATAGAGAGCATATGCACCAAAGACAAATTCTTTGTGTCCAATCACTCTTGGCCAATCAAGAATTCTATTCTATTCTATTCTATTCTATTCTATTCTATTCCATTCCATTCCATTCCATTCTATTCTATTCTTTGGCATTCAGTGAAGGGACTATGAATTTCCTTGCAAAATTTCCTTCAGAAACTTTTAAGAATCTTTAATAATTTAGTAAAATTTAGTAAAATTTAGAATTTTAGTAATCAGCGGAGCTGTCTGATTCCTTTTCCAAATAAAACCTTTTCCAAATAAAAATGTATGTCCCAGGCAGATTAGACTGCTTACGAGTCAGATAAATTTTCAAAATTGTTCCTTCTTCTAATTTGTGGTAAGATGTTTACACATTTATTTCACAATATTTTTGTGCTAATACAAATGAAGAGAAAGATATTCTCTTGTTTCTCCTTAAATTTTGCAGCTTGGGCAACCCAAGATCTCTGCTCCAGTTGTAGCAGCATAAACTGCAGGCCAAGGAAAATGTCACCCTTAGATTCTGAAAGAAATCTGTTTGTCTCTTCTGAAAATTCCTCTGCTGATTACCAGGTATGTCAGCAATAGAAATGGTGGCAATTGCAATTTGCAAAATTACATTTTGGTCCATGACAGGACTTGCAGACCATTAGGATGGTATCAGGCAATACCAGAGTCCTGTAGCCATCTGAAAATCTTACTACCAGCTTCTAATTTTATATAATTGTATCCCATCATTATTTATTCTTACTAACAGGGGTGGGCTGCTGCCTGGACCGGGTTGAGGGGGGAACACAGTGGGGTAGCAAAAGTGGATCTCCACCCCAGAGCACCCAATTTGCACTGAAAGATGTTGAAAGAAATTGCAGGGCATCCTGCATAAGCTACGCCCATAGTGTGGTAGTAAAAAAATTGGCAGCCCTTTACTGCCTACAAATAACTGAAGGCATTCAACTTGCTTCCTCCTCCTATTTTCCCTATACATACATTGAGGGGTGTAGGAGTTTGGCTGAGAAAAAGCTATTGGTCTGAAGTCACCCAGTTGCCTTTTATGCCTAAGACAAACTAGAATTCAGTCTCCGGGTGTATGGGCTGCTGCCTTGAAAAGCAGACCAAATGGCATTTCTAATGCTCTCTCCAGCAAATGTAATTAGGTCTAATTTCTCTTAGGAATCTGATTAAGATTTTGTTTTCTAAGATTTTGGCTGAAGCAGCATTTGGTACATTGATTAGGTTTTGTTTTCTTTAATAAAAAAACCCTACCCCATACCCATGTCCCCATACATATATCTGGGACCAGAATATCTCTGGGCTGCCTTCTGCCACACGAATCCCAGCGACCAGTTAGGTCCCACAGAGTTGGCCTTCTCCGGGTCCCGTCGACTAAACAATGTCTTTTGGCGGGACCCAGGGGAAGAGCCTTCTCTGTGGCAGCCCCGACCCTATGGAACCAACTCCCCCCAGATATCAGAGTTGCCCCCACCCTCCTTACCTTTTGTAAGCTCTTAAAAACCCACCTCTGTCATCAGGCATGGGGGAATTGAAATATTCCCTTCCCCTAGGTTTATAAAATTTATGTATGGTATGACTGTATGTATGACTGATCTCTTAAATTGGAGTTTTTAGATTTTTTAATATTAGATTTGTTTATGTTGTCTTTTTATTGTTGTTAGCTGCCCTGAGTCTATGGAGAGGGGCGGCATACAAATCTAATTAATAATAATAATAATAATAATAATAATAATAATAATAATAATGTCACATGTTTGGGTTTTTTTTTACTGAATTTGAAAATTAAGAGAGACTAGGATAGATCTATTTCGGCCTTATTTTGGCCTCATCAGCTAGCCATACCCACTAGGACTTGAACCTGCAACCTTTGCCTTGTAAGGCAGATAATTATCCTCTAGGCTACAGTATCCAATCCCTTCAGCTCTGTACCAGGAAAGGGTTACATATTTTTGTGTCGAATCACCCTGGTGTTCTTTTGAAGGAAAATCACAGCTCCTTATTTGCCTCTCGGCCCAACCCAGGGCCATTTATATATATTCGTGGATTTTCACGGGTACAGGTATGACGGTCTTGGTATATTCGGGTTTCTTCCCGTGTAGGATTTGGAAATTTCTGGCGACGTTTCGACAAGGTCTCACTTGTCATCTTCAGGCTGGTGTTTCTATCCTTGTTCTAAGGCGAACAATTGCTGAGCCATCAAACCACACCCAGCCACCAGTATTTATAGAAGGAAGGTAGCTCAGGTCTCGCAGTGCTCGCCTTAGAACAAGAACAGAAACACCAGCCTGAAGATGACGAGTGAGACCTCGTCGAAACGTCGCCAGAAATTTCCAAATCCTACACGGGAAGAAACCCAAATATACCAAGACCGTCATATATGTGTGTGTGTGTGTGTGTGTCGCATGGTTTTTTTTTTGCTGAAATTGAAAATTAAGGGAGACTAGGATAGATCTATTTCGGCCTTATTTTGTCCTCATCAGCTAGCCATACCCACTGGGACTTGAACCTGCAACCTTTGCCTTGTAAGGCAGAGAATTATCCTCTAGGCTACAGTATCCAATTCCTTCAGCTCTGCACCAGGGATATATTATATATATATAAAGTCCCCTCTAAACACCTATGAGTGAATTATGTCTTCCTCAATCTTCTACAGATGCCTTGGATTATAAACTCTCCCCATCCCTGCAAAAATTTCTAATGTTCTTGCAGCAATCTGTTGGAACCACTCTTCCAGTTCAAGACTCACAATTTCAAATGCTCCTACCACTTCTGGGACAGTTTAATTGCTTGCTTGATTGAAAACTAAGAAGGGTTTTGAGTGGCTGGGACAAAAGTAGTGACTCTGAAATATGATTCTTCCTATGAATCACCTTGATAATCAGAAGTCAAGTTCCCTTTTATTTATTCTGATAATTGTATTTCCCCTTTAATTTCAGAGCTCTGGGTCTTCCTTTTCAGCCACTGATCTGAATTTCTCCAATCAAACAAACAACGTTTTTGGTACAATGGTGCAACTGTTTAATCTTATAATAAATAGGAGCAGCACATTAATTATATTATATATTATTTTCCTTTCCATTGTGATTACTACTAACAAAGGAAAACTGAAGTGTCTGAAGATGCTTTATGGGCTTATTATTATTTATTTGCATCTTTGAAAATGACAGACAAACAAGGATGGGTAGAATAGTTTGTTAGGTCCCACAGAGTTGGTCTTCTCCGGGTCCCGTCGACCCAGGGGAAGAGCCTTCTCTGTGGCGACTCCGACACTCTGGAATCAACTCCCCCCAGAGATTAGGACTGTCCCCACCCTCCTTGCCTTTCGTAAACTCCTTAAAACCCACCTCTGTCCACCTCTGTCATCAGGCTTGGGGGAACTGAGACATTTCCCCCTTGCCTAAGTAGTGTTCTGCATGATATGACTGTGTGTATGTATTTTATATATTGGGTTTTTTCTTTTTAGATTTTTAATGTAAAACTGTTATTTTAGATTTTAAATTATTAGATTTGTTACCATGTATTGTTTTTATCACTGTTGTGAGCCGCCCCGAGTCTATGGAGAGGGGCGGCATACAAATCTAATAAATAATAATAATAATTAATAATAATAATATGGGAATAGATAGATAGATAGATAGATAGATAGATATAGATATAAAGTTATGTGTGTGAGAGAGAGGGGGGGAGGGGGAGGGAGGGGGAGAGGGAGAGGTATATTTTTTGTTGAGTTAAAAACAAGGCAGAGCCCCTGGTTCAAATCCCAGTAAGAGTGTGGCTACCTGATGAAGGCAAATAAGCCTGAAATAAATCTATAGTAGTCTCCCTTCCTTTTCATCATCAGCAAAAATATGGACTGCCCAGAGCAAATAAAGTGTTTCCTTTCTCTCGGCAGTGGGAGAAGTTCCCATGCTTGTCATGCAATTTTCCCAAAAATTGGGACTTTTAAAAAACCCTGCAGGACGTGGGACAAATTGTTAAAAATTGGGACAGCGGGATGTCTGGTCTCCTTACATTAAGTGCCTGGTAGTGTCTCAAAGAATACCTGCATGGAAGAAGTTTATAAAACAAATTAGTATTTTTGCTGTCTGGGGTTATTAACCATAATCATGACTTATTGTAATTCTTTAGTTAAAGTGACCACACCTAGAAATGAAGTCGCCGAATTTCGTATTTGGATTGAATACCACAAATTGTAAGTATATTATGTTACACAATATTTTCTTCACAGGAATGAAGGCAGCCATCCAATTGTTATATAATATTCCCAAAGGAAAATGGCTGCTCTCTTTTGCCTATTGTGACTGTTAAAACAGGATCCCCTGTGAAGGATGGAAGTTTACCCAGCTCTGTTTGATCTCAACCCACCTTTGATGAATGTCCAGACATCTCACATTCCCAAAAGAGCAAATGAGGATTTTGAATTCAGTTCCAGGGTCAGATAAGGGACCAGGTTTCCTGGAGGGTGGGCCATCCCCATTTGAGAATTGTGAGAGTATTTGCAATATATTCGCTCCAAACTTGACTGTAAAAAATATGATTTCAACAATCGAGTTATCAAAGCGTGGAACTCATTACCGGACTCAATTGTGTCAACCCCTAACCCCCAATATTTCTCCCTGAGACTCTCCACGATTGACCTCTCCAGGTTCCTAAGAGGCCAGTAAGGGGCACACTTAATTTAACTGGTATGCCTTTCGTCCCCTGTCCAATTGTCTTTCCTTTCTCTCACTTATCATATATATTCTCTTTCTTTCATATATCCTCGCCTCTAAGTTCACTTTTACCCTTATATATATTACCACATGTCTTTTTTTCTTCCTCTGTATTTGTGTATTGGATAAATAAATAAATAAATAAATAAATAAATAAATAAATAAATAAATAAATAAATAAATAAATAAATAAATAAATAAATAAATAAATAAATAAATAAATAAATAAATAAATAAATAAATAAAATAAAATATGTCTTCGTGATGGAGGAATGTTGATTTTCTGAAGCTACGATGGCATGGAAGTAAAATAGACAAAATATTGTGAGAATATCATAGTTATGATCATATTAAACTCTGCCCTCCGTCAAAATGCCTGACTATGGGTAAGGGTGGGAATTATCCTGAAATTCTTCTTGAATCTTTTAAGGTAAAAAGCCCTGGATTTTGAGGTATCAATTCCCCTACCATTGATTTTAGGTCTGTAGTCAGTAGTGGGCTGTTGCCCCTGTGAGGTTGGGGAAACACAGTGGAGGTAGTAAGTTTGTGCACTATTTATTGAATTCTTAATTGGTTTTTTTATTGTCCTTCCTTCTCTAGTACTTTAGTATGATCCTTAATTACTTTTAAAATAGGAAATAATTAACTAGTATGTTTTTACCCATAAATGCTTTAATCATTTTCTAGAACTGAACTTTTATAGCAGTTAAAGAAAATTGAGCTACTTGCCTAATCTGTTATCATACTGAACCTTGTGGGTTCGGTACAAAACCTTAAAATGTTACTGTGCTCCTCAACGCATAATCCTGCCTATCATTTGTCCTTTTTTGTGGCTATTCAATTAATGTGACCTAATCAACTGAAAAAGAGACCAAGCACCTATTTGAAAACTTATCTTGGTCAATATGCAACTCCCACCCAGTCACATGACATTTAAGCCACCCCCGGTCACATGATTGTCAAGCCATTCCCACCTGGTCACATGTCTGGCAAGCCACTCCTACCCGGTCACATGACCATCAAGCCACAGCCACAAATAAGCCATGCCCACAGTGTGGCAGTAAAAGATTTTTATTTTTATTTATTTTATTTTATTTATTCTTTGTCCAATATACAATACATATGGAAGAGAATAGACATTAAGTAATATATATAAAGATAGAAAGTAAAAAAGAAGAGAATATATATGATATAAGAGATACGGAGAGAATATATATGAGAGAGAGATAGATAGATAGATAGATAGATAGATAGATAGATAGATAGATAGATAAGGAGAGAATATATATGATATATGAGATAAGGAAAGACAATTGGACAGGGGACAATAGGCACATCAGTGCACTTATATACGCCCCTTACTGGCCTCTTAGGAACCTGGAGAGGTCAATCGTGGAGAGTCTAAGGGAGAAATGTTGGGAGTTGACACCATTGAGTCCGGTAATGAGTTCCACGCTTCGACAACTCGATTGTTAAAGTCATATTTTTACAGTCAAGTGTGGAGCGGTTAATATTAAGTTTGAATCTGTTGTGTGCTCTTGTGTTGTTGCGGTTGAAGCTGAAGTACTTGGTAGCCCATCACTGGCTATAGTCAAAATGATGTCAAATACATGTTGATATGTGTAAGTAGAATAAGATGTGTGTTTGTGCCTGACCATGAATATATTTCTTCAATAATGGCATTGTCTTTTGGTTTATTTTTATTATCAGGTTCCATAAGGAGATTTGGAATCGACCTACACAGAGTAACATTTCTTACAATATTACCAAAATTGGGGAAACTGCTCCAAATATGTCCAAAATATCAGGAATCTCATCTCTGTATGACCAAGAGTTTGACATTTTAACACAAAGCCTTCTCTCTGGACTTTTCACCATTATTTGTATTTTGGGCCTGCTGGGAAACGGAATGACAATTTATCTTCTGACCTATTGCATTAAGAGGAATTCTTTCACCACCTTCATCCTGAATCTCTCCGTCGCTGACTTTGGCGTCCTCGCATCCTACATTATGGCGTTAATATTTGCGACAGTGTTATTTCTGGGTAAAAGAAATAATATTGTCGAAACTTTTTTCTTATTATGTTTTGAGCTCCTTGTCTTTACCTATTCTGCCAGCCAGTTTCTGCTGACGGCCATCAGCCTGGACAGGTGTGTGGCCGTCCTCTTCCCACTCTGGCATCGCTGCCATCGTCCTTCATATTTGCCCACCCTGGTTTCTGGCCTCATCTGGACCCTCACTTTCCTGCTCTCTGCGGTGCACTTCATTCTCCTCCAAACCAGGGCCTTTAGAAGTTCACCTCTGCTTTATCAGCTTATTGTGAATGGTTTATTTTGTACGCCTCTCATGGTTGTGTCCACTGTGACTCTATTGATTCATGCAAGGTTTAAATTGCAACTCGCTCAAAGGAAGTTGCTCACCGTCATCCTGCTGGCTCTTCTTTGCTTCCTCTTTTTCTCTCTCCCAATGAATGTCTTTTATGCCATTCAATATTTTGGTACCTATAATATCGTCCTCTTGACCATTGGGACAGGATGTGCCACTCTCAACAGCAGCATCAACCCTCTCCTTTATTTCTTTGTTGGGAGGGGGACGAGGGGGAAGGATCAGCCCAGAGCAACTATGAAGCTCGCTCTGCAAAGAGTTTTCAAGGATGAGCAGGAAATCTCAGAAGAGCAGCAAACTACAGAGGAAAACATATTATGAAGTGTCACTATCATTGTACAATCATTTTAAATCCATAAGTAATTTTTTGGGTTCAGTAAGAAATGTCATTTACTGAGCTAGCTAAATACAAAAGAAACAGGAAATATTTATCTATGTATAATTCCATTAGAAAATACTTACTGCATGAAACTTTCAGAATGTGTAACTTTTATTATTTTGTTTTATTTATTTGTTATGTATTTTCCTGGGTTTTCTCCCTAATGAACTTGGGCGAATATATGTATTCATGAATGAACTTGGTAGAAAACAGTGATACCTCATCTTACGAACTTAATTCATTCTGTGATGAGGTTCCTAAGTTGAAAAGTGCATAAGATTAAACAATGTTTCCCATGGGAATCAATGTAAAAGCAAATAATGCTTTCAAACCCATTAGGAAAATCCAAACTTTAAGGCTTAAGAAAAAAGAAGCAGCGGGTGGACAAAGTGAAGGCTAATGGAGTGGAGACGGACAATGAGGAGAAGCAAGGAATGGAGGTCCTAACAAAAGCTAACGCTGCCCCAAATTGCTCTCAAAATCACCTCTCCAAAAGCTTTCTATGCCACCCCAAATTGCTCCCAAAATCACCTCTCCAAAAGCTTCCTACACCACCCCAAATCGCTCCTAAAATCACATCTCCAAAAGCTTCCTATGCACCAAATCGCTCCCAAAATCACCTCTCCAAAAGCTTCCTATGCCACCCCAAATCACTTCCAAAGTCTTCCAAAATCTCCTTTCAAAATGCCTCATTTCTCCTTGCTGCCTGTCTTCACTCCATTTGCCTTCATTAGGACCTCGATTTGGGTGGCATAGTAAGCGTTTGCCTCGTTTCCCCTTGCTGCCTTTCTTCAATCCATTTGCCTTCGTTAAGACTTCGATTTGGGGTGGCATAGGAAGCTTTTGGAGAGGTGATTTTGGGAGCAATTTGGGGTGGCATAGGAAGCTTTTGGAGAGGTAATTTTAGGAGCAATTTGGGGTGGCATAGGAAGCTTTTGGAGAGGTGATTTTGGGAGTGATTTGGGGCGGCGTAGGAAGCTTTTGGACGTGTGATTTTGTCAGTGAGATGGGGCGAAGGAAGTGGTAGGTTAGGGGGGATTTTGGCAGTGGGATTGGGTGGCTGTGGGGAGCAGAGGAAGCAGAGGGCTAAAGAGGAAAATGGCAGGGAAATGGGGCAGCTCCAGTGTTCCTCGTCTTGGGACTACAGGTGGAAGCAAAAGAAGTTGGGAATCCCAGCGGTGATGGCAAGTAAATGGGAAATCCCGACGGTGGCAGTCACAAGGCAGGGGAATCCCTGTGGCACTAAGAGAATGCATGCGCAGTAAGAGAGCCCACATACCCAGCTTGTGTTCGTAAGGTGAAAATAGTTCTTAAAAAGAGGCAAACAAATCTTAAACACCGGGTTCGTATCTTGAAAAGTTTGTATGAAGAGGCGTTCATAAGACGAGGTATCACTGTATATGGCTTCACTAAAAATGCTAAAATATGTAAATTTATGTATGCATGTACATACATGTATAATATGGAGTGGAGAGGGGTGACCCATGAATCCAATTAATAAATGAATAAATAAATAATGAAAGAAAAGAAGAGGAGGCAAAAGCCTCTGAAAGAAGTGGTTGTGCGACCCCTCCTCAAGAAACCATCCTGGATCCAGTCAAGTTGAAGAACTTTAGGCTAGTCTCCAACATGCCCTTTCTGGGTAAGGTTGTTGAGAAGGTAGTTTCACTCCAGCTCCAATGATCCTTGGATGAAGCCAATTATCTTGTCCCTTTTCAGTCTGGTTTCAGGGCTGGTCACAGCACAGAAACCACATTGGTCACACTGATGGATGATGTCTGGTGGGCCTGGGATAGGGTCATTGCTCTAACCTGGTGCTTCTTGACCTCTCAGCGGCTTTTGATACCATCCACAATGGTATCCTTTTGTGCCGGCTGGAAGGATTAGGAGTGGGAGGCACCTTTTTATAGTTGTTTACTTCCTACCTCTCTGGTTGCTTGGAGTTGGTGTTGGGGGGGGGGAGAGGTCTACCTCTCAGCCCCTACTTTGTGAGGTGTCATAGGGGTTTGTCCTCTTCCCCCTACTATTTAACATTTACATAAAGCCACTGGGTGAGATCATTCGACAGCATGTTTATGTAAAATGCTTTGGAAATGTGGGTAAACCATACATATTTTACATAAACATGGAAGAGCTAGAACATACATGGAGTGATAATAACAGAGAATAGCTGTATCAGTCTGTAACTCAAGTTGGAAAGGAGACTTTCCAACTGGAACTGGAGACTTTCCAACTGCCACTGGAAATGGATTAGTCTTTACAAGAATATAATAAGAAAACTTTTATTTTGTTAAATACCATATTTTTTGGAATGCACCCTTTTAACCCCCAAAATAGGGTGAAAACCTGGATGCATCTTATACTCCAAATATATCTCCACCCAGCCAACTCCACCCTTTGGCTTCAGCCTCCCAGCAATTTACCTCCTTGCAACGAACAGCACAGAGCCTGATTAGCACAAGCACCTGATTATTGGCCTCCCAACCAGCAGCTGACAAACCCACATGCTAAATTGAAAGTGAAACTAAAACTGCAAGAAGGCAAATTGATGGGAGGCAGAGGCAGAATTTTATTTTCTTGTGCTAATCAGTTGCTGAAACTGGGTGGAAGGAGATAAATAAATAATTATAAATGTCTATAAGATGTTTAAATTATTAGACTTACCGGTATTTTTTAAAGACTGCTTTATTTTTGTTCTAGATTAGTTAACACAGTTAAGAAGCTTTTTAAAATAAATGCTTGATCTGAAGAGGCCCAGTCCTATTGTATCTTCTTTTAAATGGCAGAGAATAATGTATATTTCAAGAAAGCTACATCAATTTTAAGAGCATCTGTACAAGTATAATCTGAAATGTAACAGTATCCTGTTTAGCATTAAGATAAGGCAGCCAAGTTAAACTCCGACTTAATCATGTTTGAGGTAGATCTGTTTATATAATTGGGAAGAATTTGCATGACTACATTTAAGGAATTAGACACTAAGCATGACCGTTTGAGTACTAGAAAGTTAGATTAGGTGAAAAATCACTTTAACAGAGACGAATTTTATAAGCATGGTGATGTAACAACGTAGGTTTCAGCTAGACTAATAGTAAGCTGGAACAAACATTTCACAGCTGGTTTTCACTGATTCTCCTTAGACATGTCAACAGAAATTTTGATCTCAATGTGAAATTGACTCTATGATACAAATGGTATGATACATGGAGACTACAGATATTGGCAAACCTTTGTGAACTAAAGCTCAAATTGAAATCTCACGCTGTCTTTCAAATATTTTTTTAAAAATCTAACAAATCCATACATATGGCTAGCTACGCCTCAAACATTTTTATAGTTTTCGTATGGGTTAGCAAAGATGTTTAAAACCCCGCTGTTCTGTTCAGGTCATTTTAGACTTGAAACGAAATTTGAGACCCTGTAAAAAAATTTCCCTGCATATCTGAAACTTGAAATTACATGACTTTGCATCATTTGAGGGGTCCTTTCTATGAGTGTTTGTTGTGGTTGTTGTTGCTTAGTTTTTGCTGGGCGCAATGACAGCAGTGATATATTGATTTATTGATTGCATGGATGATGTGATATGTGATATGCAATGATATGATATGTGCAATGACACATATTAGCTTACTTACAGTAATCCAAAATGACTTTACAATATGCACCCTGTTGAAAAATGAGATGAAGTACACAGAAAAGTAACTACATGATAACCAAACAACTAGTTTTATGCAAGAAATCCATTGTATAAAATCCATTATATAAAAACAAGGATGTAATTTGGAACTTGTAGCCTAGTCTATATATAAAGCGAACATAATTGCAAACACCTGGGGGGAAGGGGGCTTTTCTGAGCAAAATAAATAAATAAACATTAAGATTTAATTTCATTTTTCATTTGTTTATGATCAAGCATGTTCACATATGGTATACTAATGCAATAGGTATTAAAATAAACCACAGTAGCTAAAATCAAAGTTTTTTTTTGTCCAGGTCAAATAGACCCAGGAACAGTACAAGTGTATAATAAATGCGAACAGAACAAGAGGGTTTTAAGGATAATTTTGCAAAATGTCAACAATGTCACCAGATACTTGGTTCATATTATCCTATGTGGTAGATGTGTCAAATAACAAAAAGCTACAGACATGGCTGCGGGGGGAAAATGATAAAACAACATATAGACTTGAAACCAGAGACATTTTTCTTGGGCATTATATAGGTTAACATGTAGCACGCTCCCACAGCCATCTCGTTTGGTTACTCTTGTCATGTCAGGATGAGCGGAACACTGCTCCTTGGGTATTAGTTTCACACGAAGGTTTTTCCCCTTATGTTCTTCTCTTACTTGTTCCTATTTCTCTGTTCTAGCTTAAAGGTCATAAAACCGAATAGTAAAATAATAGTTAGGTATGCAAGATATTATTGGGTTACCCTGGCTAACCGATCACTACGCTGTTGCTACTTCCTGAAGGAAAGTTTTATGCTTCTGTAATGAAAGAAACATATAAAAAGAAATAAATGCTGTGAAGTCAATTAGTTCTTGTATCACCGTATCATTGTTAATTGTTTTTTTTAAAAATTAAAAATAAACTTTATTTAAACACACAAAATACAAACAAGACATAAACACACAAAAGGCATTAAAATAAAAGTTGGACAAATTGTGACGTGCCTGTAATACAATTCTAATAGTGGAATTATTTACTATTACACTGATTGTATTTACATATATACATCAAGTCTTAGCAAGGATCTTATTCTGGTATATCTTTTTCTTTTTTTTCCTTTTGTGACCCATGCTCTGAAATTTACTCCCTAAATTATCTACCATTTATTAACTCTCTAATTTTACTTTTTTCCGTCCAATCGTAAAACCTACCCCAAGTTAGTATACTCTTGCTCATCTATATTTTTTATCTCTTTAGTTAAACTACCAATTTCTGCACACATTGTAATTTTTTCAGTGGTACCTCGAGATACGAACCCCTCGTCATACGAACTTTTCGAGATACGAACCCAGGGTTTGGAATTTTTTTGCCTCTTCTTACGAACTTTTTTCACCTTATGAACCTACCGCTGCCGCTGGGATGCCCCGCCTCCAGACTTTTGTTGCAAGCCAAGCCCCAGTTTTTGCGATCCCTGAGGCTCCCCTCAATGGGAAACCCCACCTCCTGACTTCTGCGTTTTTGTGATGCTGTAGGGAAATCCCAGGAGGGGAATCCCAGGATCACAAAAACGGGCAGAATAGGGGGGGGACAAAAATAGGAAGAAAAGACTCATGGAGCTCAAGAGAGGAGAAAGGTGTGGGGGAGATGAGGAGAGTGGGGGGACAAAAACAGGAAGAAAAGACTCATGGAGCTCAAGAGAGGAGAAAGGTATGGGGGAGATGAGCAAAGAGGGGTGGGCGGGGGAGATAAGGAGAGTGGGGGGGACAAAAACAGGAGCCAGGGACTCATGGAGCTCAAGAGAGGCTCTTTTCACTTTGCTTTGTTGGGACACCCTCCCCCCACTCCGTTCCCCTCAGCTTTGTCTGGCCACCACTTTTTTTTTTTTAAGCCTTAATATTTTGGATTCTCCTAATGGGCTTGCACGCATTATTGGCTTTTCCATTGATTCCTATGGGAAACATTGTTTCATCTTACGAACTTTTCACCTTACGAACCTGGTCCTGGAACCAATTAAGTTCGTAAGACGAGGTATTACTGTATATCTTCCTCAGTAAGCAAATGTCCATTTTTCCAATATTGTGCGAGTACTATTCTTGCTGCTGTCATTGCTGATTGTTAAAAAACTACAGGGCATTTTACCAGACAAGTATAAGAAAGGGAATGTATACTTGATTTTATATGTATTAACAGCGGCAAGAATAGCATTTGCACAACAGTGGAAAAGTGAAGAGATCCCAACAGAGGAAGATATGTTTAGAAAAATATTACAATGTATAGAAATGGATGAGCTAACACTTACAATTAAGGGGAAAAAAGAAAGTAATTTTTTTTAAAACTTGGGACTTATTTTATCAATTACTATCTGATAAAAAAAAACTGGAGCTAGAAACAAAGAAATATATGAAAGGATCAGTGATACAAGGAATACATATTAAACTGGTTAAACAAATATTATTATTACTGTTATTAATATTAGTATCATTGATAGCAATGAATACTGTTGTAAATGCTTTATTACTTCCAAAAATGATTTTTACCATGCAACACGCTGTTCAATTGAAGTTGGAATTTTTATATGCTATCAAATATAAGAAAACCTATTACAAAAATGTTGGGGACAGCTCCTTGGCTGTTAGTTTCTCTGGACTTCTTTTTTCAGAATCTTATTTTTATTTCCATTGATATAACATATAGGGGAAATGTGGTGGGAAATTGTTGCACAAAGTTGTATTTCATAAACTACAATGTACAAACAATCAAACATAGCAATAGCAATAGCACTCCGCAGTCTGCATTGGTTGCCGATCAGTTTCCGGTCACAATTCAAAGTGTTGGTTATGACCTATAAAGCCCTTCATGGCACCGGACCAGAATATCTTCGGGACTGCCTTCTGCCGCACGAATCCCAGCGACCGGTTAGGTCCCACAGAGTTGGCCTTCTCCGGGTCCCGTCGACTAAACAATGTCGTCTGGCGGGACCCAGGGGAAGAGCCTTCTCTGTGGTGGCTCCGACCCTCTGGAACCAGCTCCCCCCTGAGATTAGGATTGCCCCCACCCTCCCTGCCTTTCGTAAACTCCTTAAAACCCACCTCTGCCGTCAGGCATGGGGGAACTAAAACATCTCCCCCTTGCCCATGTTGTTTTGCCGTTTGATTGATTGTGTGCTTGTATTTTATATATATTGGGACTGTTTTATGAATTTCTTAACTTAAAATTGTAATTGGGCATTGGATTTGTCACTATGTACTGTTTTTTACTATTGTTGTGAGCCACACCGAGTCTGCGGAGAGGGGCGGCATATAAATGCAATAAATCTAATCTAATCTAATAGCACTTTCTATACTGCTTCACAGTGCTTTACAGCCCTCTCTAAGCACTTTATACAGCATATAGCCCCCCAGAAATCTGAGTCCTCATTTTACCCACCTTGGAAGGATGGAAGGATGAGTCAAATTCGATCTGCCAAACTGCTGGCAGCCGGCAGTCAGCAGAAGTAGCCTGCAGTACTGCACTCTAACCACCGCCCCGCCCCAGAAATCTATCTTCTTATCCCAGAAGATAGGAACATCTTAACAGAGGTTCCAGTTAAAGAAGGAACATCCATCTTTTCAGAGATGTTATAACTGAGTTTCATCAGGCTGCACCTCATCTTCCTTGGTGTCATCCTCATTTCTGAAAACCCTGTGAAGCGCAAGTTTCATGGATACTCTGGTTCGATCCTCCTTATTTCTCCCAGCCAGGAAATAAAGGATTGGGTTAATGCTGCTGTTTACTACAATACAGATGTCAGACAGCAGTGCAAGAATCATTATATATCGATACCAGTCATGAGTAATATATATAATAAGTAAAAAAAAGTCAACCAGCATTTTAGTTTCCAGTAGCGAGGTCGTAAACAGGTAATCAAGTATCGATGTTAAATCAAGGTCTTTTACAATACTGTAAGTCACAATGGAAAAAATGCTCAGAGGCAAACGAAGTACAACAAAGCACATGAGTGCAAGCAAAGTTACGGTCAACACTCTTTTCCGCTTTTGCTGGCGACGTTTACAGAAAATTTTAACAAGCAAGATCAGAGAGGATACGACCATCACTGAGTAAGAAATCACACCGTTGAAAATCAGCTGAAACAATAGAAAAGGCTCCGAAAATATAACTACCAATTCCAAAGCAAAGTACACAAAGGGGAGAACCCAGGTGATCACGCACACAACGAGGGACAATTTGGGTGGCCGATGGCACTGGTGCCAAATTGGAAAAAGCACAGATACACAACGGTCCACACTGATGCTTATTAGTAAAAGTTGACTGGTATTATAAAACATAAAATAAAGAAGATTGAAAAAATAGTATGCTTTAAAATTAGATGAATTGTGAATTTCGATTATTTGCGTCAAAGCTTCCAATAGGAGCACTCCGGAATCAGCCACCGCCAAATTCAAGACGTAGATGGAGAAAGAATTCCTTTTCATATGGAAACCAAGGATCCAGATAACTTTTCCATTCCCTAGAAGTCCCAAAAGACAGAGAGTAAGAAGGATGACATTTAAGACGATAGGCTCAGGGAAATCTGGAATTTGGCCATTTTCAGTGTCATTCCCATTTGGATTGTCATAGCTGTCATTTTCAAACTCTGAATCAGATAAAGAAGTAGAACCAAGCTCTGCCATGCTGCTCGACTCAATTTTATTTTCTTCCAAATTTGACTTTTTTCTCCTTTTGCACTTAAACACCTGCAAAGAAAGGCAAAGCATGCATGCAATAAATCCTAAATTATGTTAAATTATGTTCAGAGTATTTTTACAGCCCCCCAAAATTAGGACTTTTAAAGTTTTTTTTTTAAAAAAAAATTGAGGCAAAGCTCTGCAGTTTTTTTTCCTTGTGAAAATATAGTATGCATAAAAGATTGCCAACAGGCAGTCAATAAATAATGTCTACTAAATTAAATATATGCACAGAACAAATAACAATTTTATATTTAACAGCTGACCAGCTAGAGATCTGAAAGAGATTTTGAACAACTCACACACTCTTTAGAACATAGATGAATGTTTGCCTTCTTTATTTGCAATCCATAGACTCTTGTACAATATTAATGAAGCTTAAAATATGTGAAACTGGATGAATTCCATATCTCATACTTTTCTGAACATCAGAGAGATCCCGAATTCTATTTCAAAGTCTTTCTGATAATCTGGGAGACAGATCAAGCTGTTCTTAAAATTTAGTGAAAAACAATGTTACTGAGTTTTGATGGAAAATAAGGCATGGTTGACATAATATTGGTCATGATCTATAAAGCTCTACATGGCTTAGGCCCAGATTACTTACCCATCTCCTGTCTCACATATCCCATTGGCCAGTCAGATCCCACAGAATTGGTCTTTTCCAGATCCCGTCAGCCAAGCAATGTCAGCTGGCGGGGCCAAGGGGAAGGGCCTTCTCTGTGGCAGCTCCGGTCCTCTGGAATCAACTCCCACCAGAGATTTACACTGCCCCTACCCTCCTGGCCTTTTGAAAGGCTTTAAAAACACACCTTTGCTCTGCTCCGACTGATTTATTAATTATTTATTTATTGATTGTATTTATATGTCACCCCTTTCTGAGGACTCGGGGCAGCTTACAACATATGAAAGAGAAAAAAACCAATACAGTACAAATGTCCTAAATGCAATTAATTAAACTAACTGATCCAATATAAAATCCCAGTTACGTTAAAATCGATTGTTTATCTAAAATCATAGTCTGTGATATTGGACGAATCTGGATGAATGTTTTTTAATGTCTGGGGTTTTAAAACTGGTGGTTTTAATCTGGGGTTTTAAGATTTTGTATCTTGTATCTGTTTTACTTTGTTCGCTATTCTGAGTCCTCTGGAGAAGGGTGGCTTAGAAATTTGAATGAATGAATGAATGAATGAATGAAGGAAGGAAGGAGGGAAGGAAGGAAGGAAGGAAGGAATATTTTGAAATTCTCATTCCATCTCATTCCTACCTATAAGCAAACCTGCATTTGAATCCATTTGGGTCAAGGGAGGCTCATGAAAGAAAGAAAGAAAGAAAGAAAGAAAGAAAGAAAGAAAGAAAGAAAGAAAGAAAGAAAGAAAAGAAAAGAAAAACTACACTTTTCAATTTATTTGCTAATATTCAAGTAGTCTATTATTTTCTTGCACAAGTCTAAAATAACGTACTTTAATAGCATTACAGAAGATATTAAGATTGCAGTGATATAATCACAAATCTGTCTCAGGTATGTAGGATTCCCCACTGATTTACAACTGATATACTCTAAGGTAGATCTTGGATATCTAAGGTAGATCTTGATTCATTTCAAAGTAAATACAGAAGTTCCTTTACTAGTTTAACTATTTTTTCTTTAAAAGTCCTTTTAAGTCCTAATCTTTAGAAGACAGAGTCCAAGCTATTAAAAAATGAAAGAATAGAAAAATTTGGCACCCAATCTATTCTAATAATTTATAAAACCTCAGATAATAATAATAATAATAATAATAATAATAATAATAATAATAATAATAATAATAAACAGTATAACAGTATACATTGTATATTGTTATTATTATTGTTGTGAACTGCCCTGAGTCTTCGGAGAGGGGCAGCATACCAATCTAATAAATTATTATTATTGTTATTATTATTATTAATAATAATAATAATAATAATAATAATAATAATAATAATAATAATAATAATCGCCACTGATGGGTAAGCCTTGTCGTGGTAGTGGGGCTGGTGTGCTTCAATGAAGCTGAGAGCTGTGCCGGTGGTAGTGTAAACTACTGGTAGGTCTAACCTTGCCGGAGTGGTCAAAGCAGAGGAACCAGACTAAACGTACCTAACTCATTTAAACTAATGGAGAGACAAAACAAAAAGTTCATACTGGCTCGGTCGTCGCCCAGGATAAAAAGGACCACGGTGGCTGCTGTGGAACCTGGGCAGCTATCGACAAATGAGCTACAGGAACAAAACAAACAAAGCTTATGGATCATCGACATCTCAATCCCACGAGACAGCAGAATTGAGGAGAAGCAGCTGGAGAAATTTGTGAAATACGAAGATCTAAAAATTGAGCTGCAGCGATTCTGGCATAAGCCGGTGAAAGTGGTCCCAGTGGTCCTTGGCACGCTGGGCGTAGTACCAAAGGATCTCAGCGGACATTTGAAAACCATCGAAATTGACAAAATCTCCATCTGTCAATTGCAAAAGGCCGCTTTACTGGGATCAGCAAACATAATTTGCCGCTACATCACGCAGTCCTAGGTGCTTGGGAAGCGCCTGACTGGTGATGAAATATGAAATCCAGCATAGTGATCTCGTTTGCTGTGTTGTACTGACATAATAATAATGATGATGATGATGATGATGATGATGATGATGATGATAATAATAATAATAATAATAATAATAATAATAATAATAATAATTTATTATATTTGAATGCCGCCCCTCTCTGAAGACTCAGAGACTTATAATATTTTGAATTTCTCATTCCATCAGAAGCAAGCTATAAAGAGACCTCTGCTTGAATCCACTAGGATCAATATAGAACAGAATATAATAATTATTGGCCAGGTGTGTGATTGGACACACAAGGAATTTCTCTTTGCTGCATATTCCCCACTGATTTCCCACTGATGCTAAGGGATCTATTCTAAGATTTAAATTAGTTCAAGGTAAGCACAGAAATACCTTTAGTCTGTTAACAAGTTTCTTCTTTAAAAAGCCCTTTTAGACCTAATCTTTAGAAGAGAGAGTCTTGGCCATAAAAAAAAAATAGAGTAATTTCCACCCCGAGTCCACGGAGAGGGGCGGCATACAAATCCAATAAATAAATAAATAAAATTTACTACCTAATCCATTATTATAACTTTTTAAACTTCAGATGAGCTAAAGCAGAGGTCCCCAACCTTTTTTGCACCAGGGACCGGCTTTAAGCTAGACCAGTTTTCCATGGCCCGGTGGGGGGGGGGGAGCTAGCTGTCAGCGGCGCCGTAAAAGGGGCGATCAAGAGAGGAATGGGTGAATGAATGGACGGAGGGTGGGAAGGAAGGAAGGAAAGAGGGAAGGGACAGGAACAAAAGAAGGGTGCAAAGGAAGCAAGGAAAGGTGTGAAAGGGGAGAGTAAGAGAGGAAGGAGTGAAAGAAGGGAATGAGGGAGGAAAGAAGGGAGGAAGGAAAAGGAAAGCAAGAAATGGAGGGAGGAAAGGAAGGAAAGAAAGAAAGAAAGAAAGAAAGAAAGAAAGAAAGGGGGAAGGGACAGGAACAGAGGAAGGAAGCAAGGAAACTTATGAAAGGGGAGAGTAAGGGAAGAAGGTAGGAAGGAGAAAGAAAAGAAGAAATAGAGGAAGGGAAGGTAAAAGAGAGAAAGAAAAAGAGCAAGAAAGAAAACAAGAAAGAGAAAGAAAGAAAGGCAACTTCAAAGAAAGGCTCACTGAGCATCTCTCACTCTCTCTCTCTTTCTATCCCTCTTTCTTTCTTTCTCTTCCTTTCTCTCCTCTTCCTTTATCTCCTCTCTCTCTCCCTCTCTCTTTCTCTCCCCCCTCTCTCCCCCTTTCCCTCTCTCCCTCTCTTGCTATCTCTCCCCCCTCTCCCTCTCTTGCTATCTCTCCCCCCTCTCCCTCTCTCTTTCTCCCTCTCTTTCTCTCTCTCCCCCCTCTCTCTTTCTCTCTCTCTCCCCCTCTTTCTCTCTCTTCTTCTCACTTTCTCTCTCTTGTTTTCTTTCTGTCTCTTTTGCTTTCTCTCTCTCTCACTCTTTCTTGTTTTCTTTCTCACGCTCTTTCTCTCTCTTGTTCTCTCTCTTGCTATCTCTTTCTCTCCCCCCCTTTCTCACTCTCTCTTTCTCACTTTCTCTCTATCTTGCTGTCTGTTGCTCTCACTCACTCTCGTTCTCTCTCCGTTCTTCTCAGCGATGACGCGCGCACGCCCTGCCCGCCTCACCTTTGCGAGAGCACTTTCGCCCCAGGCTCTCAGCAAGGGGGTTTGCAGGAGAGGCGGGGCCGGCGAAGGTGATATTGAATGTCGGGGGAGAACGGGCGGTTGCGCGCACTCCCTATCCCCCTGCTAGCCCACTCGGAATATTCAAAATAAGAAAAGCCTTCGCCGGCAAAGGTTTTTCTTATTTTGAATACTCCGAGTGGGCTAGCAGGGAGATAGGGAGCGCGCGCAACCGCCCGTTCTCCCCCGACATTCAATATCACCTTCGCCGGCCTCCGCTGAGGAAAGCCTTTGCCGGCATTTCCTCTCGGCGTCAAGGAGGCGCAGCGGCGGGCGGAGAGAGGGAAGGGGGGGCAGCGGCGTCCCTCCTGGCCCTGGCGGGCCGCCCAACCCTCCCCACCTCCTGCAAACGCGGCGGGCGGCGGGGGGAGAGCGAGGAGCCGGTTCCGGCGGGCGCGGGGCTTGGCTGGCTGGCGGGGGGAGCGCCGCTGGTGGTGCGGAAAGGCCGAGGGGGCCCTGGCGCCGCGGACCGGCTGAAAAGCCCCAACGGCCCGGTCCCGGTCCGCGGACCGGCGGTTGGGGACCTCTGAGCTAAAGGTTATTTTCCAATTCTACCCAAATAAATGATCTGCATACATTCATATGGCAATGGCTTTGAATGTTATTCCTAGGAACAAATGATAAATTAAAGAAAGGATTTTTTTTTCATTTTTCATTTTTTCCAAGGCAATAGGCTGACCCTGAAAGTGTTGTCCCTCTGAGAGTTACCTTTGACAGAGTAATATTTGATTGGTCCAAACTCATGGTTTGCTCTGAAGTTACTTTGAGGCAGGAAATACACATGTACGAGCTCTACAAAACCTCTACATAACCTACAACATTTGCAAAATGCATTCTGCCCCTGTAATATAGCCAGTCCTTCAAGTAGCAGACACAGAGATTCATGTAAGCATAAAAGTCCAATAAATAAATAAATAAATAAATAAATAAATAAATAAATAAATAAATAAATAAATAAATAAATAAATAAATAAATAAATAAATAAATAAATAAATAAATAAATAAATAAATAAATAAATAAATAAATAAATAAATAAATAAAGAAAGAAAGAAAGAAAGAAAGAAAGAAAGAAAGAAAGAAAGAAAGAAAGAAAGAAAGAAAGAAAGAAAGAAAGAAAGAAAGAAAGAAAGAAAGAAAGAAAGAAAGAAAGAAAGAAAGAAAGAAAGAAAGAAACAAACAAACAAACAAACAAACAAACAAACAAATAAATACCTGGAAATAAGAACTGGTGGATAAAACATATACAGTATTCCTTTACATCAGATCCTGGAATGGTTCCTGGGCGTACAAAGAGCTTCAGAAAAACATTTCCAAAGGAATCGATGTACTGAGCTGTAATTGTAAAATGCATGTCTTCTGTAGATTCTTTGCTAAGCAATGAGAGACTTATTTGATAAAGTGGTTTCATGGTTTAGCCGTTATTAGATTAGACAGTGCTGTTCCTTTGTGATAGCTAAGATAACCATCAAACGAAAGTGCAGAAGGGACCAATTATTCACATTACATGCATTGGGAGTAGTTTTACTAAAGAGGATAGTTTTGGAAGACTGTTTTGGGTAATTTTGGTAAACTATTTTGGGTGGCCTTCAATCAATAAAACAATATATAATACAGTATAAGATCTAACAGCATTATAAATAAACAAGGAAATATGAAAACCCAAAAAGGTTGGGTGATTGCTAACCCATTATAGGAGCTGCTAAAAAGGTTTAATGAAAATTCTTAATATTGTTTGTTTGTTTGTTTGTTTGTTTGTTCGTTCGTTCGTTCGTTCGTTCGTTCGCTCGCTCGCTCGCTCGCTCGCTCGCTCATTTATTTATTTATTTATTTATTTATTTATTTATTTATTTATTTATTTATTTATTTATTTATTTATTTATTTATTTATTTATTTATTTATTTATTTATTTATTTATTTATTTATTTGTGTATTCAATTTTTATGCCGCCCTTCTCCTTAGATTCAGGGCGGCTTACAACATGTTAGCAATAGCACTTTTTTAACAGAGCTAGGCTATTGCCCCCATAATCCAGGTCCTAGATGGGATCGTACTAGATTTTGGGTATCTCATCTAAAGGTAATGCTGTCTATCCCAGAGTTTTCTATCTTACCAAGATGTGGGCTGTGAGTCTATTTTGTCAAATGCCTTATAGAAGTCCAAGTATACTATGACTAGACCAAGTTGCTAATCCACTAATTTAGTCACTTTGTCAAAGAATGCAATAAGTATTTTCAGGCATGATTTGTTAGTGACAAAACTATGTTGGTTTCTAGTAATGGCTTTGAGAGGTCCTTGGTCCTGTCTGAGCTGCAGCTCTCTAAGTAATAGTTTTGCTTGTGCCTGTCCACAGATCCATTACTTGATTAACGTTTCCAGGATCTTCCCAATTATTCATGTCAGGATGATTGGTCTGCAATTTCTGAGATCCATTTCCCCTCTTTTTTAAGCTACAAACCATGTCAATGGTTCAGTGGATCTGAGATCACATCTGCCAACTCTTTCAGACCTCTGGAATGTAATCTGGTGCTGGTAAGAGGAACTCATCTAGAGTAGATCAGTGTCTTCAAAATCTTCAACCTTATATTATCTTCAATCGACCTCTCCTCTTTTCTAAGAGGTCTGTAAGGGGCGTGCATAAGTGCACTTATGTGCCTAATGTCCCTGTCCTACTGTCTTATTATCCTTTCTATTACTACGTTCTTGTTATGTTATGTTATGTTATGTTAATATGTACTATAATACTATATTTGTTTAACAAACGAACAAACAAACAAACAAAGAAGTAAATAAGTAAGTAAGTAAGTAAGTAAGTAAGTAAGTAAGTAAGTAAGTAAGTAAGTAAGTAAGTACATTTTTACTTGTATTCCTAACTTGTATTTTGTGGTACTGCTTTTGTTAAGATTGAGCTACTTTCCCCCCCTTTTGTGTAAACACAGATGCAAAGAATAAATGAAATATTTTCTATCTCCTGCCTCTTTACATCCTTGCCATTTCCCCCTATTGTTTGCTTGTTTGTTTGTTAGTTAGTTTGTTTGTTTATCAAATATGTACAGGGTAGTAGGTATTGGTATAAACATAAACATTAGCAAAGTAGGTACAGGTAAATCAGGCAATGGGGCAGTAGGACAGGGATGGTAGATCCCTCTCTGTCCTAAGAAGAAAGTAATGGTAAACCAAGTTTCTGAGAAAACAGTATCACTCTACACATGTAGACACTAGGAGTAAAGCAGTGCTTCTCAAATAGTAGAGTGGGGGCCCCTGGAAAGGTGGGGAGTGATGCCAAAGGTGGGGGGACGTATTACCCAAGGGAAGATGCTTTTTTTGCTGTAGGGAGTAGGGTTTTTTTGCAATGAACAATAGCACACAGCAGAGCAGGAGATATTAAGCTCAGATAACAAACCCTTCATCATGGAAAAATATTTAACAGGAATGAAAAGAAAGGAGGAGAGAGATGGAGATAATGAGACAAACATAAGTTTCCCGAAAGCTAAGACAAGGAATTGACAATTTATATTGATAAAAGTGAACAGGTCCAAAGACGGGCTACAAGAATGGTGGAAGGTCTTAAGCATAAAACGTATCAAGAAAGACAATGAACTCAATCTGTACAGTCTGGAGGACAGAAGGAAAAGCGGGGACATGATAGAAACATTTAAATATGTTAAAGGGTTAAATAAGGTCCAGGAGGGAAGTGTTTTTAATAGGAAAGTGAACACAAGAACAAGGGGACACAATCTGAAGTTAGCTGGGGGAAAGATCAAAAGCAACGTGAGAAAATATTATTTTACTGAAAGAGTAGTAGATCCTTGGAACAAACTTCCAGAAGACATGGTAGATAAATCCACAGTAACTGAATTTAAACATGCCTGGGATAAACATATATCCATCCTAAGATAAAATACAGAAAATAGTATAAGGGCAGACTAGATGGACCATGAGGTCTTTTTCTGCCATCAGTCTTCTATGTTTCTATGTTTCTATATTGGAGGTATGTAAAGATATTATGATATTCATATACTGTACAGGTACATGATAGTAGTAATAAGAAAAAAATAAGAAGAAACATTTGATATAATAATATCCATATGCATGGTAGTAGTAAAAAATAAAAGAAACATTAGCACAGGGCACGGAAGGCATGCTGGTGCACTCATGCATGCCCCTTACTGACCTTTTAGGAACCTGGAGAGGTCAATCATGGATAGTCTAAGGGTAAAATGTTGGGGGTTAGGGGATGACACTATGGAGTCCGGTAATGAGTTCAACGCTTCGACAACTCGATTGCTAAAGTCGTATTTTTTACAGTCAAGTTTAGAGTGGTTAATATTAAGTTTGTATCTGTATATCTCTCTTTCTGCTATCATCTATTAAAATGGTTCACATGTCTGCAAGCTGATATGACAAGAAGGCAGATAACTCTGGGCAACTGTACGCTATCACATAATCTACAAATTGAGAGCTGGATTTCTTCTGATGAGAAATGAATGCTACTGTTAAAAGTTTTTATATTTCTTACAATTGAAAGAAATTTGAGGGGTTTTGGGGGGTATAATGCAACAAGCTTTGCACACCTGGATAGAGGGAATTTTCTGCCATTTCGTCCTTACAAATTGATTGATTGATTGATTTGATTTGACTTTTATGCCGCCCTTCCCCTTAGACTCAGAGCGGCTTACAACATATTAGTTCTGTGTTAGCAAAAACTTCAGAAGAGAAGGATTTAGGCGTAGTGATTTCTGACAGTCTCAAAATGGGTGAGCAGTGTGGTCGGGCGGTAGGAAAAGCAAGTAGGTTGCTTGGCTGCATAGCTAGAGGTATAACAAGCAGGAAGAGGGAGATTGTGATCCCACTATATAGAGTGCTGGTGAGACCACATTTGGAATACTGTGCTCAGTTCTGGAGACCTCACCTACAAAAAGATATTGACAAAATTGAACGGGTCCAAAGACGGGCTACAAGAATGGTGGAAGGTCTTAAGCATAAAACGTATCAGGAAAGACTTCATGAACTCAATCTGTATAGTCTGGAGGACAGAAGGAAAAGGGGGGACATGATCGAAACATTTAAATATGTTAAAGGGTTAAATAAGGTTCAGGAGGGAAGTGTTTTTAATAGGAAAGTGAACACAAGAACAAGGGGACACAATCTGAAGTTACTTGGGGGAAAGATCAAAAGCAACATGAGAAAATATTATTTTACTGAAAGCGTAGTAGATCCTTGGAACAAACTTCCAGCAGATGTGGTTGGTAAATCCACAGTAACTGAATTTAAACATGCCTGGGATAAACATATATCCATCCTAAGATAAAATACAGAAAATAGTATAAGGGCAGACTAGATGGATCATGAGGTCTTTTTCTGCCGTCAGTCTTCTATGTTTCTATATTTCTTAGCAATAGCCTTTTTTAACAGAGCCAGCTTATTGCCCCCACAATCCAGGTCCTCATTTTACCCACCTCAGAAGGATGGAAGGATGAGTCAACCTTGAGCCGGTGATGAGATTTGAACCGCTGACTTACGGAGCTACAGTCAGCTTCAGCAGCCTGCAGTACAGCACTGTACCTGAGGTTCCACCCTAGCTCAATAATCCTCTCAACTCAGTCAGAATGGATGGCAACCATTGGTGAACAGCCATTTTCAGGTCCCTCCAGAGATGTTAAGGTCAGGGTCTAGCTGGGTCACTCTAGGACCGTGATAGTGAATCTATGGCATATGTGCCATAGGTGGCATCAGGAGCCATATCGGAGGGCATGCAAGACTTTGCCTTATGTCAGCTCCGGCATGCATTTGTGCCCTGACCAGCTGATTTTTGGTCTTGGGAAAGGCTGTTTATTTATTCATTCATTCATTCATTCATTCATTCATTCATTCATTCATTCATTCATTCATTCATTCATTTATTTATTTATTTATTTATTTATTTATTTATTTATTTATTGTTAGAGTTGAAAGGGACCATGCAGGTCATCAAGTCAACCCCCCTGCCTGAGCTGGAATCCTAGAGCACCCCAGCCAAATGGCAGTCCAATCTCCTCTTGACAGTGTCCAGAGTTGGGGAGTTCACCACCTCCGCAGGCAGGTTGTTCCCCTGGTTGATCGCTCTGACCATCAGGAAGTTCTTCCTTACTTCTAGGTTGAATCTCTCCTTGGTCAGCTTCCAACTGTTGTGCCTCGTTCGGCCCTCTGGTGCTCTGGAGAATAGAGTGACCCCCTCCTCTTTGTGGTAACCCCTCATATACCTGTATACAGCTATCATGTCCCCTCTGGCCCTCCTTGTCTCTAGGCTATCCATGCCCAGTTCCCACAATCTCTCTTGGTAAGTCACCTAATCATTTTGTTGCTCTTTTCTGCACCTTCTCCAGGGTTTCAATGTCTCTTTTGAAGTGTGGTGACCAGAACTGGATGCAATACTCCAGATGTGGTCTGACCAGGGCATAGCAGAGTGGTATTAATACTTCCCTGCTCTTGGAGTGTATCCCCCTGTTGATGCAGCTTAGGATAGTGTTGGCTTTTTTGGCCGCTGCTGCACATTGCTGGGTCCTGTTTAGTTGATTATCCACCAAGACTCCAATATCTCTTTCGCAGTTACTGCCACCGTTCCCCGTAAGCAGCACGCATGAGCAATAGCGCAGGGGGAAATAGACCCCCGCGCACCAATCAGAATCCTAGCGCAGAGGGAGGTAAGCCAATCAAATGGCTTCTCTCCTCAGCGCGGGAATTTTTGGGCGCGCCCCCTATTTAAGCCTCGGCCGGCAACCGAAGAGGCTTTTGTTTGGGAGCTCCCCGGACTGGAGGTTAAGGTAAGTAGGGCAGGGGGGGCCCTACCCTTATAGCCGCCGCGCCGCACTGCTTGAAAATGTCAGGGGGGGGAGGGAGGCGAGCGTTCCCTTTGCCGGCGTGCTTGCAGCCTGTCTGAAAATGTCGGGGGGGGGAGGGAGGCGAGCGTTCCCCTTGCCGGCGTGCTTGCAGCCTGTCTGAAAATGTCAGGGGGGGGAGGGAGGCGAGCGTTCCCTTTGCCGGCGTGCTTGCAGCCTGTCTGAAAATGTCAGGGGGGGGAGGGAGGCGAGCGTTCCCCTTGCCGGCGTGCTTGCAGCCTGTCTGAAAATGTCGGGGGGGGGGGAGGGAGGCGAGCCTTCCCCTTGCCGGCGTGCTTGCAGCCTGTCTGAAAATGTCGGGGGGGGGGGAGGGAGGCGAGCCTTCCCCTTGCCGGCGTGCTTGCAGCCTGTCTGAAAATGTCGGGGGGGGGGGGGAGGGAGGCGAGCCTTCCCCTTGCCGGCGTGCTTGCAGCCTGTCTGAAAATGTCGGGGGGGGGGGGAGGGAGGCGAGCCTTCCCCTTGCCGGCGTGCTTGCAGCCTGTCTGAAAATGTCGGGGGGGGGGAGGGAGGCGAGCCTTCCCCTTGCCGGCGTGCTTGCAGCCTGTCTGAAAATGTCGGGGGGGGGGGAGGGAGGCGAGCCTTCCCCTTGCCGGCGTGCTTGCAGCCTGTCTGAAAATGTCGGGGGGGGGGGAGGGAGGCGAGCCTTCCCCTTGCCGGCGTGCTTGCAGCCTGTCTGAAAATGTCGGGGGGGGGGGGGGGGAGGGAGGCGAGCCTTCCCCTTGCCGGCGTGCTTGCAGCCTGTCTGAAAATGTCGGGGGGGGAGGGGCTCCAGGCTTGCCTCTGCTGCTAGCCAGAGAAAAAGGAAAGAAGAGAGAGAAAGAGAGAGAGGGAGGGAGAGAAAGAGGGAAGGAGAGAAAGAGGGATGGAGAAAGAGGGAGGGAGAAAGAGGAATAAAGGAAGGGAGAGAGAGGAAGGGAGGGGGAGAGAGAAAGAGGGAGGGAGAAAGACAGGGAAGGAGAAAGAGAAAAAAGGAAGCTATTTTGCTGAATTTCAATTTTCTCTATATCCCATTTTTTCCTAGGACAAGAGAGACTGATTCACTTGCCCAAAACCACCAAGCTTTTTTTCTGTGCTCAAGGCAGGAGGATTAGAAGGTGAATATCCCCATCTCTTTATCAAATTTACAGTCATTTTTATGGCAATGTTATACTTTCCAGATCAACATCAGCATTGTACAGCAAAAATTATATTTCAATCAATAGAATACAGGTGCTTAATGATAGTGCAGATGGGAGGAAGAAAAATAAAGAGAGGGAGGGAGGGAACACTCCATTGTGGGAATCTTCACATGATTAATAATATATAATAAATGCAACCAGACCAGTAGTTCTTGGCTTATAATTTGCATAATGAAATGACTTGAATGTGCTCTTATCTTTCCCAGCATTGTTATTTCCTCAAAGAAGTAATAGTTCTTCGTACAGTGCGAAGGCAGAATTCTGCTTTAAGCAGGTAAGTTTGGAGGTTAAACGTTTCCTTAAAATTAACAGAAAGTGCACAGCAAGGAATCTCCAAGTCAAGAATTGTTTGTGGCATGTTTGGAGACAGCACACTGTTGTTCTCTAAACATTGCATTAATGAATTTTGAAATTTACAGAAGTGACTACAGAGGAACATGTAGTGGCAGCTGAGTTGGCACTTTGATATTTATGTAGAAAATATGCATGTGTTACTTTGTATGTTACTTGAACATTGACAAAGATGTGTTTCCTACTAATTGAATAAGGCTTCAAAGGTTTATATATCAAAAATTGATGCACTTACTGCCATTCAGCTTCTTTCATTAAGATTGGCTGGGGAAGGGCACTGCTATCTCTGCCTCAGCCTCAGGGATCTCCAAAATTTGCAAATTTAAAGCTTCTGAATGTCCACTGAATGTCCACTGATTATGGAGTTACATGACATGTCCACTTGTTTTCTTTCTTCAGAGGTTGCATCTGCTCAATGGCGACGAACCCACAAACCCTTCATCCAATGGCAGGCAAGGCTTCTGACTGTGGTGCTTTGCAAGGCTTAAAGCGTAAAGCTGATGATAAGACTGGAGGAAATGTTGCAAAGAAAAAGTGCTGCTTGAAGTTTAAGCAAGAGTGGTTGAGGGAGTTAGTAGAGACTGTACTGCCGACCTCCACTAAAAAACAGTTTACAAAACTGGGCGACATCTTCAGTTACCGTGAAAATACCGATGATATTGTTTGCCACATATGCCGAGAAGCACGTACAGGTTGTGCATTCGCCACTGGTAAGCGATGGAATGAATGGAAGATTGATTATTTGAAGCGTCACATCAGTCAAAAGATCCACCTGAATTCGGTCACCAAATTACAATGCCAGAACGTTGGAGGGCTGCAGAGGCTGCTAACTGAAAATGCAGCAGACAAGGCAAACAGGAAAGAAGGTGCCTTGCGAAGAAATGCCAGGTCAGAGCAGGTCAAAATTTTGATTGACAATGTGTTGCTGGCCATAAAAATGAATTCATCGATGTTATCAGTCCAAGACATACATGACCATATAGGAAAGTATGTTTCCATTCCGGAGAGCTGGCGCAGCAAGAATTATGCCTTTGAGCTTGTAGAGTGCATGAGCGCAGTTGTTAAGAGGGAAATATTGCATGAACTACGTAATGCCAATTGCCATACTCTTATTGTCGATGAAAGCACTGATTTAACACTCACCAAAATGTTGATTTTGTATGCCAAATTCCGCCCACCTAATGTCACAATTTATAAGACCATGTTTATAGGAATTTTACAGTTGTCAGCATGCAACAGCACAGCAATCACAACAGCCATAAAAGAGTTCTATGCTGCGAACAACATCGACATTCAAAAGATGGTCATGCTTACGTCAGATGGTGCTTCTGTGATGCTGGGCAAGAATAATGGTGTGGCTGCTCAGCTTCGTCGAGATGTGTCCCATTTGGTAGAACAGCACTGTGTGGCACATCGAGAAGACCTTGGGATTGATGATGCGTGTAAGGATATCCCACTGATGAAGGACATTGAGGCTTTACTGCGAACTGTCTACGGTATATTCACCCGCTCCACTCTGAAGAAACAAGCATTTATGGAACTAGCAAACATTATGGAATGTGAATCGGTAGCCTTCAGAGCTTTGAATGAGGCACGATGGCTTTCCAGACATTTCGCATTGCGAGCATTAATGAGAAACATTCCAGTTTTGATTGAGTACTGTAAAGAACAAGTGGAAAAACACAGGGACCCAGCCTGTAAATATTGCTACAAAAAGTTGACAAATACACAGATTCGTGCTGCACTGATCGTGTTTGATGATGTTGTTTGCAAATTGGCTGAGTTGAACAAACTGTTGCAAAGAAGCAACCTGACACCAATTGAAGCGGCTGACACCAATTGAAGGCCAGAACATCCAAGCTTCGTCTTCAGTATTTAGGTGAAACAGCTCACTGGAATGAAAAAGCTCGTGAATATATTCAAAGCAACCCAGGCATTAACATGACTGCCATACTGAAATTTATTGAACTCCGAGTTTGCGGAGAGGGGCGGCATATAAATCCAATAAATCTAATCTAATCTAATTGCAACCCTGGTTGGAAAATTCCAGCATTTCTTTGATGATTTTGATGAAGTCAACATCACATCAGCTGTACAGAAACAATACTGTGACTTCAGATTTCTGATCTCAGAGAAATTCAAGTCTGGATCAATGCACTCATTCAATGATGTGGTGCAGGTTGCACTGAGAGAGAAACAGTTTGAAATGCTGTCACGTCTGCTGGATATTTGCGCAACATTTCAAGCATCAAGTGCTGATTGTGAGCGAGGTTTCAGCCTGATGAATGCCATCAAGACCAAAGCTCGTAATCAGTTGCAATCTGAGCACTTGGATATGCTGATGCGAATCCACTCTTACCAGACTTCAGAGAAACAGATCAATCTTGAAAAAGTATACTCAGAATGGTCATCATTGAAAGACAGACGTGAGAAACTCTAAGGTGAGCCATACATTCATTGATTAACCAGTTTTCAAATAACACTGATTTTTTGACTTATAGTTAAATACATCTATGAATATGTCTAGTTAATATTTTTTATCTTACAGATTGATCTTGGCAAAGATGAGTGGACAAAGACAAGGATGGTTTGGACAAGGCAAGGATGGAATGGTCATCATCAATGAGAGACAGATGTGAGCCATACTAAGGTGAGCCACACTTTCATTGATTAACCAGTTTTCAAATAACACTGATTTTTTGACTTATAGTTAAATACATGAAAATGTTGGATGTAAATAGTTAATATTTTTTATCTTACAGATTGATCTTGGCAAAGATGGAGTGGACAAAGACTACAATGGAATGGACAAAGACAACACTGGAATGGACAAAGACAAGGACTTATAGTTAAAAACATCTATGAATATGTCTAGTTAATATTTTTTATCTTACAGATTGATCTTGGCAAAGATGAGTGGACAAAGACAAGGATGGTTTGGACAAGGCAAGGATGGAATGGTCATCATCAATGAGAGACAGATGTGAGCCATACTAAGGTGAGCCATACTTTCATTGATTAACCAGTTTTCAAATAACACTGATTTTTTGACTTATAGTTAAATACATCTATGAAAATGTTGGATGTTAATAGTTAATGTTTTTGATATGACACATTGATCTTGACAACAAAGGCAAGGATGGAGTGGACAAAGGCAAGGATGGAGTGGACAAAGGCAAGGCTGGAGTGGACAAAGACAAGGATGGAGTGGACAAAGAAGGATGGAGTGGACAAAGACAACGATGGAGTGGATAAAGACAACGATGGAATGGTCATCATCAATGAGAGACAGACGTGAGAAACTGTAAGAAGAGCCAGACTTTTTTGACTTATAATTACATACATTTATGAATATATTGGATGTTGATAAGTAATGTTTTTGATCTGACAGAGTAAATTTAAAGTTGGTAGTGAAAATTATTTATTTATTTATTTATTTTGGTTTCTATGCCGCCCAGTCCCGAAGGACTCACCTAATGTGCCGCTCAGACACTATACTTTTCCGCCCACACTGAAAAAAAATTAGAGGGAACATTGCCCTTACTGACCTCTTAGGAACCTGGAGAGGTCAATTGTGGAGAGTCTAAGGGAGAAATGTTGGGGGTTAGGGGTTGACACTATTGAGTCCGGTAATGAGTTCCACGCTTTGACAATTCGATTGTTAGTCATATTTTTTACAGTCAAGTTTGGAGCGGTTAATATTAAGTTTGAATCTGTTGCGTGCTCTTGTGTTGTTGCGGTTGAAGCTGAAGTAGTCATTGACTGGTAGGACGTTGCAGCATATGATCTTGTGGGCAATACTTAGATCGTGTTTTAGGCGCCGTAGTTCTAAGCTTTCTAGATCCAGTGATGGCAAATCTTTGTTTCCCAAAGTGCCAATAGAGCATGAGCGCACACTATCCTACAAGCGCAAATGCCCACACCCATAATTAAATGCATGGGGAGGGCAAAAACAGCTTCCCCCCCCGGAGGCCCTCTGGAGACCGGAAATAGACTTTTTCTCAACTTCTGGTGGGCCCAGAAGGCTCGTGTTTCGCCCTCCCCAGGGTCCAAAGGCTTTCCTGGAGCCATGGGAGGATAAAAATGCCCACCCACACCCTGCCAGATGCTCTCTGGAAGCTAAAAGCGCCCTCCCAGAGCCTCTGTGCGAGCCAAAAATCAGCTGGCTGGCACACACATGCACGTTGGAGCTGAGCTAGGGCAAAGGCTGGTGTGCTACCAGATATGGCTCCATGTGCCATCTGTGAAACCCGTGCCATAGGTTCGCCATCACTGATATAACATATCTCCATAAAATTTAGTTCATGTTTTACATGAATCCTGTGTCAAGATTCAAAGGCTATTCAGCAATGAAGGGCTGCAAAAAAATTTACTACCACACTGTGGGCATAGCTTATTTTGTGGGTGTGGCTTGCTGACCATGAGACCAGGTGGGAGTGGCTTGATGATCATGGGAACTGGGCATGGATAGCCTAGAGAAAAGGAGGGTCAGAGCGGACATGATAGCAGTCTACAGGTATACGAGGGGTTGCCACAGAGAGGAGGGGGTCATTTTATTCTCCAGGGCACCAGAGGGCCGGATGAGGAACAACGGCTGGAAGCTGACCAAGGAGAGATTCAACCTGGAAATAAGGAAGAATTTCCTGATGGTCAGAACGATCAACCAGTGGAACAACCTACCAGTGGACGTTGTGAACTCCAATAGTCTGGACATTTTTAAGAGGAAATTGGACTGCCATTTGGCTAGGATGCTATAGGGTTCCTGCTTAGGCAGGGGGTTGGACTTGATGACCTGCATGGTCCCTTCCAACTCTAACAATGAATAAATGAATAAATGAATAAATGAATAAATGAATAAATGAATGAATGAATGAATGAATGAATGAATGAATGAATGAATGAATGAATAAATGAATGGACGAATGGACGAATGGACGAATGGACGAATGGACGAATGGACGAATGGACGAATGGACGAATGGACGAATGGACGAATGGACGAATGGACGAATGGACGAATGGACGAATGAATAAATAAATAAATAAATAAATAAATAAATGTGATCGGGATGGCTTAAAGGTCATGTGACTGTCTTAAAGGTGGCCAACTTGATGTACTCATGTCAAAGGTTTGGATTAAGGTGTCTGGCCTCTCCTCGCCTGAATGAGATACAATTTCCCTATTTACTATTACTGAACATTCAAAATATACTATTTAATTCTATGTATGCATGACATATGTGTACATGCATATTACACACATACACACAAAAATATACACTATCTATTATATAAACTATATGTGTCTGTACACACACACATAAACACGCACAGCTCTTCTAAAATTATACACATTCAAACTCATTTACAGCGATAGGAAAAACATACCCAGAGCCCAGAAGGGAAAAAAAGAATTCAAAATTTTTCTACCAATTCTGCGTACCTGACTGTACCTGTAGGAGCCCACCACTGGTATTCAGGCTCCTTTCACCTTATTGCTTTTACAACTCGCCAACAGATTTGGGGGTGGGGGGAATAAAGGAGGGAGAGATTGCAAAAAAAGATATTGACAAAATTGAACGGGTCCAAAGACGGGCTACAAGAATGGTGGAAGGTCTTTTTTTTTCCAGCGCAGAGGGGGTAACAAGAAGGAGGGAGGGTACAGCTGCTCCAATAAACTTCAAAATAATACATCAAATAAACATCAAAAAAGCATCAAAAAGCATCAAATAAAAGAAATTTGCTTGGGTGAGTACCAACACCGGCCGATCCGATCCCCGGGACCCTGACGCCAGGAGGATTCCCCCACAGGGAGCTCCGACACCCAGCTGACTTCCCCGAGCGCCACTAGGATTCCCCCGAGCCCAGCCACCTTCAGGGAGCCCTGACGCCCAGCTGACCTCCTAGACACCAGGGGATTTCCCACGAGCCTCGCAAGCCTCGTTGTGAGCCCTCGGCGATCCCCCCCCAGAGCCCCGACGCCCAGCTGACTCCCTCAAGCCAAGCCAGCAAAGTCAGGAGGACTCCCCACCGCCTCCCATGTCACTCCCATGAGCGTCAGAGGCTAGGAGGATTCCCCACCAGCCTCCGTAGTCCTCAGTGACCTCCCCCGAAGCCCCAACGCCCTGCTGATTCACCCGTGAGCGTCAGAGGCTAGGAGGACTCCCCAGAGCCTCTGGAGCCATCTACGATGCCCAGCTGAATTTTTTTTCCCCAAGCCCCCCCCCCCCCCGGAGCCATCAGCCAAGCCAGGAGGACTCCCCAGAGCCTTCGGAGCCATCCCAACGTCCATCTGACTTCACCAGGAGTACCAGAAGCCAGGAAGACTCCCCTGAGCCTCCGAAGCCCTCTGTAACCCCCCCCCCCCATGAAGCCATGAATCCAGGCAGTCTACCATTGGCGATCCCCCACCCAACCTCCACCATTACCTCGTGGCTGAAAGACCAGCTCAGCTTCTCTGTTCTTCATATTCCTAAAATCACTCAGCTTGCAGTGACGCTCAACCCCCCCCCCCCTAGTGGCTGTATAATAACACAGCAACCTTTCCCATTCAAAAGCTATAAATCTCTACAGGTCGCTCCAACACCCCTAGTGGCTGCAAAGGAACCTAGCAGTCTCATTCAACCAGCAGCTAGGCTGTCCAAGAAAAAAACACAAGCAAATCAAGTAAATGAGTCTGTTAACATTTGCTTCATATGTAACAACACTATTAATACTCAAGAAGGGTTTATAAAATGTCACTCTTGCAAAAAATCAGCTCATCATACCTGCCTTAACATAAATAAGCATGTCGCCACTTTTCTTCAAGATAATCCTTCTTTCTACTATTTCTGCCCATCCTGTACTCCCAAACCAGACTCCCTTGGCAATCTATCCGATGTAATCCAATCAGCAGTCTCTAAAACCCAACTATCATGCTCAGAAAGCATGGAACTACGGCTTGCCTCCATAGAAAAAAACATCCAAGATCTGATACACGCTAAAACACCAAAACAAGTACCCTACACCACCCCACCACCACCACTTTATAATCCACCCACGCCACCACTACCTCTATCTTCAAACCCTACTACTGACATCTCCACCCTGATGCAAGATGCCATGGAACGTGAACAAAAATGCCAAAAACGCTGTACTTTTTGGCCTAGAAGAAAACGGGGAAACCGATCTATCAAATATCCATAGTATCATCCACAACCATCATCCTCAATCAATCGCCCCTGATGATATCTTAGCGGTTTCTAGAAGCGGCCCTGTACTAAAGTACAGTGATGGAACAATGGCTCCCCGGCTGTGCAGAATAGTCTGCAAAAACGAAACTACCAAACAACAGTTCATCAGGACCATGAACTCCATCGCCAGAAATAACGCAAATTACAACAAACTCAGATCCAGACCAGACCTAACACTACTCCAACGCATCCGCTCTCGTGAACTACTGGCTGAACTCCGGAGACGTTGTGACCAAGGTGAAACTAACCTCTACATTGACTACCGCTCTGATTGCATCAGGACCAAATCTCATAATCCTTCCTTCTTCTCCAACCCCACTGTCCCTCCTCAGCCATCTTCTCCACCCATCATCCCTCATCTTCAAACGGACCCCCCCAACACTTCAAGCAACAAATAGGATAGTGCGCCTCTTACTACCTCATTCCAATCCAATTTCAACCCAACTCAACCCAATCCCACCCTTGACCACAAACTCAATCTCAAATGTAAACTAATCAATGCAAGAAGCATAATCAACAAATTATCTGAATTCCTCATCCTACTTGACACAAACATATTTGACTTAATATTTGTTTATGAAACATGGCTGAACTCTTCATATCCTGACTCCATCATCACACAAAGTAACTACCTGGTCTTCCGGTCTGACCGCAACTTCCGCAGAGGGGGTGGTGTAGCCATATTCTACAAAAGCTCACTCAACCTAAAAAACATTCAAGTCACACAAGATCTCATCCTCCCTGAAAGCCTAGTTTGCGACATTTCCCTCAACACTAACTCCGTTTCCTTCTGTGCTACAGAGCTCCAAACTACGACATTACCCATGCAACTAAACTAACCTCCCTCCTAACTTGGGCAACCTCCTGCCCCATCTCATTATCTTCCTTGGTGACCTCAACCTACCACACATCAACTGGTCACTAAATGAATGCTCCACTGAACCTATACATACCGCCATCTACAACGCCGTCACCAGCCTAGGACTAGAACAATTAGTATCAAACAACACCAGACTCAACAACTGTCTCGATCTCATATTCTGCAACAGCAAAAGTGCTATCTAAGGACTGCACACAAAAGAACCCTTTTCCAACAGCGACCACAGCACGATCAACTTCAACCTCAACCTACATCATCTAAACACTCACCTGAAGTATGCGGTGCCTAAGTACAATTTCAGGAAAGCCAACTATGAACTCATAGACACCAATCTCTCATTTATTAATTGGCAATCCTTGTTCTCTAACTGCATCACCATTGATGACCTCTACAACACATTCTTACACCAAATTAATAGACTTATAGATCTGCATGTTCCACTCACCTCTCCTAGAAGAAAACGAAAAAATAACGTACCAGTCTCGATAAAGAAACTACAAACCAAAAAAAGATCCCTCTGGCGTAGAAATAAAAAAGGCCCAGTAACCAACTTTAAAAGCCACTACAGAAGCATATGCCAACAAATAAAAGTAGAATGTCTCAACTATCACAGTGAACAAGAGGAAAACCTCCTACGCACCAAATCTAACCGTGCCTTCTACAACTTCGTCAACAACAAACTTAACGACTCCAGACCTATTCCACCTCTCGTAGGACCCAACAACAAAGAATACCACGATGACCCATCCAAAGCTAACCTCTTCAACTCCTTTTTTGGCTCCTTTTTTGTTAACAGTAATGGTTCATCCCCCCTCTTCGCAAATCACATCCCAAACTCATTAAAAAACCTAACCCAAATCATCTTTACTATAGACTACGTTGAAAAAGCAATCCGTGACCTCAAACCTTCCCTATCTGTCAGACCAGACGGTCTTTGTGCATACTTCCTAAGTGTTCTGTCTGGGTCCCCCCAGACGCCAACACCAACCAAAAAGAGTATCCAGACACACTGGTAAAAAGCAAAGGCAGTTTATATACTGGAAAGCAAACACAGGTAACAAAAACTGTTCTTACAGACAGGAACACGATGAAGCTTCACAGAGGTTTCACGAAGGCCAGGCAATAAAACAGGATTCTTGCTGGCAAAAGCAACGCTGGAGATAATAAAACCCACGCCTCCCCCAAGTCTTTCAGCCTTCTAGGCCACAAGCCAAGATCAGAGACGCCAAGAATCGAAGCAAGGTCACAGGACTCCCAGTTGATAACTCTCCACAAGACTGTAAGGGCAGGCCTGCCTTTTCAACCCTGCTGAGGAGAACCACACCCAAACCCAGCTGTTGCCAATTCAGGGATGGAAATAACTTTCTAATTGGCCCCTTCTTTGAGCTGCTCGTCTCTGCCTCATGTCTATTATAGCCTGTGCGTCTTCATCCAATGAATCCAGGCTACTAGCTGGGGAGAGCCCCCCCCCGGGGGGGTCTCAGGCTGCTCTCCCTCCTCCTCTTCCTGATGTTCCTCTCCCCCGTCTGCCTGGTCCTCCCCCTCCTGGTCACTGTCCTCCTCCTCTGGGCATGGATCTGGCAAAGCTCCAGCCGGTCCCTGAGGAGCCTCAGGCTGAATCACAACACCTAAGAAAACTTTCTTCTGCCATAGCTGAACCCCTAAGCATTATCTTCCAAAAATCCTTCAGGACCAGCACTCTCCCCAAGCTGTGGTCAAAAGCAGTAGTCATCCCCATTTTCAAAAAAGGAGACCCATCACTAGTTGACAACTACAGACCAATATCACTATGCTGGGTCCTTTGTAAAATCATGGAATCAATTATAAATCGATCAATCACCCTTTACTTAGAATCTAATAACCTACTATCAAAAAAACAATTTGGATTTAGAAAGAAACTGTCCTGCAATCTACAACTACTTCACTGCAAAAACATCTGGACTACCCAACTTGATCAAGGAAAATCCATCGATTCAATTTATATCGACTTCTGCAAAGCCTTTGACTCAGTAGTTCACGACAAACTTCTCCTAAAACTCAAATCCTATGGCATCTAAGGACTCCTCCACAACTGGATTACTGCATTCCTGTCAAACAGGCAACAAGTTGTCAAAATCGGAAGCGCCATTTCCACCCCCGTCCCTGTCAAAAGCAGCATTCCCCAAGGCAGCGTACTAGGTCCTACTCTTTTCATCCTATACATCAATGACCTCTGTGATAATAACGCAAGCAACTGTGTGCTTTTTGACGACGATGTGAAACTTTTCAACACCACTGACAACACACTCACTCTCCAAAAAGACCTTGACTTTGTTTCAGATTGGTCTAACACCTGGCAACTTCAAATATCAACCAACAAATGCTCTACCCTCCATATCGGCAAAAAGAATCCAAACCTCGCATATGAACTGAATAAACAAATTCTTGCAGCCAACCCACACTCAGTAAAAGACCTTGGAATACTAATATCAAATGACCTAAGTGCTAAAGCCCACTGCAACAATATCGCCAAAAAGGCTTCCAGAGTTGTTAATCTGATCCTACGTAGCTTCTGCTCTGGCAATCTCACACTACTGACTAGAGCCTACAAAACCTATGCCAGACCCATTCTCGATTACAGCTCATCTGTCTGGAACCCATACCACATCTCAGACATCAACACTCTCGAAAACATCCAAAGATATTTCACCAGAAGAGCCCTTCACTCCTCCACTCGAAACAGAATACCCTACGAAAATAGACTATCTATCCTGGGTCTTGAAAGCTTAGAACTGCAGCGCCTAAAACACGAATTAAGTATTGCCCACAAGATCATATGCTGCAACGTCCTTCCAGTCAATGACTACTTCAGCTTCAACCGCAACAACACAAGAGCACACAACAGATTCAAACTTAATATTAACCGCTCCAAACTTGACTGTAAAAAATATGACTTTAACAATCGAGTTGTCGAAACGTGGAACTCATTACCGGACTCAATAGTGTCAACTCCCAACCCCCAATACTTCTCCCTTAGACTCTCCACGATTGACCTCTCCAGGTTCCTAAGAGGCCAGTAAGGGGCATATATAAGTGCACTGATGTGCCTATCGTCCCCTGTCCAATTCAAGTTTCAAGTTTCAAGTTTATTGGATTTATATGCCACCCCTCTCCGAAAACTCGGGGCGGTTAACAACAATCATGAACAATATACAATAAATCCAATACTAAAAGCAAATGAAAACCCCTTATTATATAAAACCAAACATACATACAAACATACCATGTAGTTGTAACGGCCTAGGGGAAGAAGAAGTCTTAATTCCCCCATGCCTGGCAGCAGAGGTGGGTTTTAAGTAGCTTACGAAAGGCAAGGAGGGTTGGGGCAATTCTAATCTCTGGGGGGAGTTGCTTCCACAGGGCCGGGGCCATCACAGAGAAGGCTCTCCCCCTGGGTCCCGCCAAGTGGCATTGTTTAGTTGACGGGACCTGGAGAAGACCCACTCTGTGGGACCTAACTGGCTGCTGGGATTCATGCGGCAGAAGGCGGTCCCTGAGGTAATCTGGTCCGGTGCCATGAAGGGCTTTATAGGTGATGACCAACACTTTGAATTGTGACCAGAAACTGATCGGCAACCAATGCAGACTGCGGAGTGTTGGTGTTACATGGGCATTTTTGGGAAAGTCCATGATTGCTCTCACAGCTACATTCTGCATGATCTGAAGTTTCCGAACACTTTTCAAAGGTAGCCCCATGTAGAGAGCATTACAGTAGTCGAGCCTCGAGGTGATGAGGGCATGAGTGACTGTGAGCAGTGACCCCGGGTCCAAATAGGACCGCAACATCTTGCATAGCTAAGTATTATTTCACTATTCAGTTTTATGACCTTTAAGCTAGAACAGAGAAAGAGGAAAAACATAAGGGGAAAAACCTTTGTATGAAACTAATACCCAAGGAGCAGTGTTCTGCTCATCCTGACATGACAAGAGTGACCAAATGAGATGGCCATGGAATTGTGCTGCACTTTAATCCCTATAATGCCCTGAAAAAATATCTCTGGTTTCAAGTCTATATGTTGCTTTATCATTTTTTCCCCAGCCATGTCTGTACTTTTGTCCAATATTTTTTCACTGTTTGATACAAAAATATTGTCCAATATTTTTTCACTGTTTGACATGTCTACCACATAGTTAAATATGAACCAGGTATCTGGTGACATTTCTGATATTTGTTTTATCCTTAAAACCCTGTTGTTCTGTTCTCATTTACTATTGTACTGTTCCCGGGTCTATTTGACCCGGACAAAAATATGTTGATTTTAGCTACTGAAAGTGTTTTTTTGAATACTTATTGCATTAGTATACTGTATGTGAACATGCTTGATCATAAACAAATGAAAAATGAAATTAAAACTTAATGTTTATTTATTTATTTTGCTCAGAAAAGCCCCCTTCCCCCCAGGTGTTTGCAATTATGTTCGCTTTATATATAGACTAGGCTACAAATTCCAAATTACATCCTTGTTTTTATACAATGGATTTCTTGAATAAAACTAGTTGTTTGGTTATCATGTAGTTTCTTTTCTGTGTACTTCATCTCATTTTTCAACAGGGTGCATGTTGTAAACTCAGTTTGGATTACTGTAAGTAAGCTAATATGTGCCATTGCACATATCATGTCATCACATATCACATCACATATGATCACATATCACATCATCCATGCAATCAATAAATCAATATATCATTGCTGTCATTGCACCCAGCAAAAACTAAGCAACAACAACAACAAAAACACTCATACAAAGAACCCCTCAAATGAGGCAAAGTCATGTAATTTCAAGTTTCAGATATGCAGGGAAAATTTTTTACAGGCTCTCAAATTTCATTTCAAACAGAACAGCAGGTCGGACGTCTTTGTGACGTCAAAGCTCCGCCCATGGAATTCCCTATTGGGATTCCCCACCTCCTTTCTAGCCTCCAGATCAGCCAAAAACGCCGCCATCAATCACAAAACCGGCGCTCCACTGAGCAGCGGCGCCTGGCTGTAACCTTCTGAAACAGCCGGGTGCTTCTCGGCGGCCTCCAGAACCCGAACCCGAACCCAAACTTCCGGGTTCGGGTTTGGGAGAACGCTGAGAAGCCCCCCGGCTGTTTTAAAAGGTGGCAGCTGGGCGGCGGTGCCCAGCCGAGTGCCATTTTGCGATCTGTGGAGGGTTCGTAAGCCAAAAAAAGTTCGTAAGAAGAGGCAAAAAATTTCCGAACCCCGGGTTCGTATCACGAGGGGTTCGTATCATGAGGGGTTCATATCATGAGGTACCACTGTAATTATTCCTCTCTACAGTACTTTGGTACAACCACACTTGGAATACTGTGTTCAGTTCTGGGGGGCCCAATTTAAAAAGGACATTGATAAACTAGAACAAGCTCAAAGGAGAGTTACAAGGATGATGAATGGTCTGGAAGCCATGTCCTATGAGGAACGGTTAAAGGATCTAGGGATGTTTAGTCTCCAAAGGAGAAGACTGAGAGGAGACTTGATAGCTATCTACAAATATCTGAAGGGCTGTCACAGAGCAGAGGGATCAGCATTGTTCTCATTAGCACTAGAAATAATGGAATGAAACTGCAAGGGAGTAGATTTAGATTAGATATCAGAAAAGGCTTTCTAACAGTAAGGATGATAAACCAGTGGAACAGTTTGCCACAGGAGGTGGTGAGCTCGCCTTCACTGGAGGTCTTCAAACAGAGACTGGACAGTTATCTTTCTAGGATGGTTTAGTGTATCCTGCATTGAGCAGTGGGTTGGACCTGATGACCCCCAAGGTCCCTTCCAACTCTATGATTCTATGATGACTAAGTCAGCTGCCTTACTAAACAGGATACTGTTACATTTCAGATGTAGCTTTTGTGAAATATAATTTATTCTCTGCCATTTAAAAGAAGATACAATAGGACTGGGCATCCTCAGATCAAGCATTTATTTTAAAAAGCTTCTTCACTGTGTTAACTAATCTAGAACAAAAATAAAGCAGTCTTTAAAAAATACCGCTAAGTCTAATAATTTAAACATCCTATAGACATTTATAGTTATTGATTAATCTCCTTGCATCCAGTTTCAGCAAATAATTAGCACAAGAAATGCGGTTTCTGTGCTGTGACCAGCCATGAAACCAGACTGAAAAGGGTCAAGATAATCGGCTTCATCCAAGGACCACTGGAGCTGGAATGACACCACCTTCTTACCCAGAAAGGACAGGTTGGAGACTGGCCTAAAGTTCTTCAACTCAACTGGATCTAGGATGGTTTCTTGAGGAGGGGTTGCTGTGTGCCGCCCCGAGTCTACGGAGAGGGGCGGCATACAAATCTAATAAATAATAATAATAATAATAATAATAATAATAATAATAATAACCACTTATTTCAGAGGCTGTGAAAAGAACCCCTCACATCTTTTGCCTCCTCCCTCTTTTCTTTGATTATTTATTTATTCATTTATTAATTGGATTTATAGGTCATTTATAGGTCCACCCCTCTCCACTCCGTATTATATATATATATATAATAACGTTAAATAAGGTTCAGGAGGGAAATGTTTTTAATAGGAAAGTGAACACAAGAACAAGGGGACACAATCTGAAGTTAGTTGGGGGAAAGATCAAAAGCAACATGAGAAAATATTATTTTACTGAAAGAGTAGTAGATCCTTGGAATAAACTTCCAGCAGACGTGGTTGGTAAATCCACAGTAACTGAATTTAAACATGCCTGGGATAAACATATATCCATTGTAAGATAAAATACAGGAAATAGTATAAGGGCAGACTAGATGGACCATGGGGTCTTTTTCTGCTGTCAGTCTTCTATGTTTCTATGTTTCTATGTTTCTACATATATTAATTTACATATCATAGCATTTTTAGTGAATCCATATATTCTACCAAGTTCATTCATGAATCCATATTCATTAGTCTACAGAAAGGGGCAGCATACAAACCTAATAAATTATTAATTATTATTCTATATTCTCCCAAGTTCATTAGGGACAAAACCTAGGAATATATGTAACAAATTTACAAAACAAAATAATAAATGTCACACGTTTTGAAAATTTCATGCCGTAAGTATTTTCTAATGGAATTATACATAGGTAAATATTTCCAGTTTTGTATTTAGCTAGTTCAGTAGAGCTCATCAGTTTTCTTAGTGAACCCAAAAATTATTTATGAATTTAAAATGATTATACAACGATAGTGACACTTCATACTATGTTTTCCTCTGTAGTTTGCTGCTCTTCTGAGATTTCCTGCTCATCCTTGAAAACTCTTTGCAGAGCGAGCTTCATAGTTGCTCTGGGCTGATCCTTCCCCCTCGTCCCCCTCCCAACAAAGAAGTAAAGGAGAGGGTTGATGCTGCTGTTGAGAGTGGCACATCCTGTCCCAATGGTCAAGAGGACGATATTATAGGTACCAAAATACTGAATGGCATAAAAGACATTCATTGGGAGAGAGAAAAAGAGGAAGCAAAGAAGAGCCAGCAGGATGACGGTGAGCAACTTCCTTTGAGCGAGTTGCAATTTAAACCTTGCATGAATCAATAGAGTCACAGTGGACACGACCATGAGAGGCGTACAAAATAAATCATTCACAATAAGCTGGTAAAGTAGAGGCGAAATTCCAAAGGCCCCGGTTTGCAGGAGAATGAAGTGGACCGCAGAGAGCAGGAAAGTGAGGGTCCAGATGAGGCCAGAAACCAGGGCGGGCAAATATGAAGGACGATGGCAGCGATGACAGAGTGGGAAGAGGACGGCCACACACCTGTCCAGGCTGATGGCCGTCAGCAGAAACTGGCTGGCAGAATAGGTAAAGACAAGAAGCTCAAAACATAATAAGAAAAAAGTTTCGACAATATTATTTCTTTTACCCAGAAATAACACTGTCGCAAATATTAATGCCATAATGTAGGATGCGAGGACGCCAAAGTCAGCGATGGAGAGATTCAGGATGAAGGTGGTGAAAGAATTCCTCTTAATGCAATAGGTCAGAAGATAAATTGTCATTCCGTTTCCCACCAGGCCCAAAATACAAATAATGGCAAAAAGTCCAGAGAGAAGGCTTTGTGTTAAAATGTCAAACTCTTGGTCATACAGAGATGAGATTCCTGATATTTTCAACATATTTGGAGCAGTTTCCCCAATTTTGGTATTATTGTAAGAAATGTTACTCTGTAGTAAGTCGATTCCACATCTCCTTATGGAACCTGATAATAAAAACAAACCAAAAGACAATGCCATTATTGAAGAAATATATTCATGGTCAGGCACAAACACACATGTTATTCTACTTACACATATCAACATGTATTTGACCATCGCTTTGACTATAGCCAGTGATAGGAACATAGAAACATAGAAGTCTGACGGCAGAAAAAGACCTCATGGTCCATCTAGTCTGCCCTTATACTATTTTCTGTATTTTATCTTAGGATGGATATATGTTTATCCCAGGCATGTTTAAATTCAGTTACTGTGGATTTATCTACCACGTCTGCTGGAAGTTCGTTCCAAGGATCTACTACACTTTCAGTAAAATAATATTTTCTCATGTTGCTTTTGATCTTTCCCCCAACTAACTTCAGATTGTGTCCCCTTGTTCTTGTGTTCACTTTCCTATTAAAAACACTTCCCTTATTTAAAGGGTTATATTAAAGGGTTATTTAACCCTTTAATATATTTAAATGTTTCAATCATGTCCCCCCTTTTCCTTCTGTCCTCCAGACTATACAGATTGAGTTCATTAAATCTTTCCTGATACGTTTTATGCTTAAGACCTTCCACCATTCTTGTAGCCCGTCTTTGGACCCGTTCAATTTTGTCAATATCTTTTTGTAGGTGAGGTCTCCAGAACTGAACACAGTATTCCAAATGGGGTCTCACCAGCATTCTATATAGCGGGATCATAATCTCCCTCTTCCTGCTTGTTATACCTCTAGCTATGCAGCCAAGCATCCTACTTGCTTTCCCTACCGCCTGACTGCACTGTTCACCCATTTTGAGACTGTCAAAAATCACTACTCCTAAATCCTTTTCTTCTGAAGTATTTGCTAACACAGAACTGCCAATACAATACTCAGATTGAGGTGATGGGCTACCAAGTACTTCATCTTCAACCGCAACAACACAAGAGCACACAACAGATTCAAACTTAATATTAATCGCTCCAAACTTGACTGTAAAAAATACGACTTTAACAATCGAGTTGTTGAAGCGTGGAACTCATTACCGGACTCAATAGTGTGAACTCCCAACTCCCAACATTTCTCCCTTAGACTCTCCACGATTGACCTCTCCAGGTTCCTAAGAGGCCAGTAAGGGGCGTATATAAGTGCACTGATGTGCCTATCGTCCCCTGTCCAATTGTCTTTCCTTATCTCATATATCATATATATTCTCTCCTTATCTATCTGTCTGTCTATCTATCTATCTATCTATCTATCTATCTATCTATCTATCTATCTATCTATCTATATTATATATATCTATCTATCTATATATATATATATATATGTGTGTGTGTGTTTTCGTTTTCGTATCTATATCTATATCTATATCTATATCTATTTCTATATCTATATCTATATCTATATATCTATATCTATATCTATATCTATATCTATATCTATATCTACAGTGATCCCTCGAGTTTCGCGATCTCGATCTTCGCGAAACACTATATCGCGATTTTTCCACCCGATGACGTCACTCTCTTCCTTCCTTTCTCATCTTTCTTTCTCTCTCTCTTTCTCTATCTTGCTTCTTCCTCTCTCACACTCTCTTCCTCCCTCTCTCATCTCTTTCTTTCCTTCTCTCTCTTTCTCTATCTCTCCTCCTCTTGCTGGCGGGCGGCGGGTGGCGGGCGGGCGAGCGGGGGCATCAGCGAGGAGCCGGGGTTTCCCCTTTGCGTGGGCGGCCGGGAAGACCCAGGGAAGGTTCCTTCGGCCGCCCAGCAGCTGATCTGCTCGGTAGCGCAGCAGCAGCGAGGAGCCGAATCGGGGTTTCCCCTTTGCGTGGGCGGCGGGGAACGCAAACTCCACCATCTATGCATGCGCGGCCATAGAAAAAAAGGGCGCGCATGCGCAGATGGTGTTTTTACTTCTGCAACCCTACATCGCAGAAAATCGATTATCGCGAGGGGTCTTGGAACGGAACCCTCGCGATAATAGAGGGATCACTGTATATCTATCTCTATCTCTATCTCTATCTCTATCTCTATCTCTATCTCTATCTCTATCTCTATCTCTATCTCTATCTCTATCTCTATCTCTATCTCTATCTATCTCTATCTCTATCTATACCTATACCTATACCTATACCTATATCTATATCTATATCTATATCTATATCTATATATCATATATATTCTCTCCGTATCTCTTATATCATATATATTCTCTCTTTTTTACTTTCTATCTTTATATATATTACTTAATGTCCATTCTCTTCCATATGTATTGTATATTGGACAAACAATAAACTTTTTTTAAAAAAAAATCTTTTACTGCCACACTGTGCGCATGGCTTATTTGTGGCTGTGGCTTGATGGTCATGTGACCGGGTAGGAGTGGCTTGCCAGACATGTGACCATGTGGGAATGGCTTGACAATCATGTGACCGGGGGTGGCTTAAATGTTGTGTGACTGGGTGGGGGTGGCTTATTGAGCAAGATAAGTTTTTGAATAGGTGCTTGGCCTCTTTTTCAGTTGATTAGGTCACATTATTTGAATAGCCACAAAAAAGGACAAATGATAGGCAGGATGATATGTTGTGGAGCACAGTAACATTTTAAGGTTTTGTACTGAACCCACAAGGTTCAGTATGATAACAGATTAGGCAAGTAGCTCAATTTTCTTTAACTGCTATAAAAGTTCAGTTCTAGAAAATGATTAAAGCATTTATGGGTAAAAACATACTAATTAATTATTTCCTATTTTATAAGTAATTAAGGATCATACTAAAGTACTAGAGAAGGAAGGACAATAAAAAAACCAATTAAGGATTCAATAAATAGTGCACAAACTTACTACCTCCACTGTGTTTCCCCAACCTCACAGGGGCAACAGCCCACTACTGACTACAGACCTAAAATCAATGGTAGGGGAATTGATACCTCAAAATCCAGGGCTTTTTACCTTAAAAGATTCAAGAAGAATTTCAGGAGAATTCCCACCATTACCCATAGTCAGGCATTTTGACGGAGGGCAGAGTTTAATATCATAACTATGATATTCTCACAATATTTTGTCTATTTTAGTTCCATCCCATTGTACCTTCAGAAAATCAACATTCCTCCATCACGAAGACATATTTTATTTAGAAACATAGAAACATAGAAGTCTGACGGCAGAAAAAGACCTCCTGGTCCATCTAGTCTGCCCTTATACTATTTTCTGTATTTTATCTTAGGATGGATATGTGTTTATCCCAGGCATGCTGTTCTGTTTAAGAAAAGTAACAAATCTTCTGTTCCCGGGTCACCCTGACCCGGACCGAAAACTCTTCATTTGCAGTGCTTATGTTTGGTCTTTTTGAAAGCTTTTTTCACTTGGAAAGTAGTCTGAACATTTCTGCACACAATGATATGAAAATTGAAATGAAAAAAGTAAATCTTATTGGTTTATTTTGCGGATATAATGCACGCCCCCCCCATTTTTGTGAAATTTTTTTCAATTTATGGATAGTTTTGCTTGCAAAATGCATTCTATTTTACTAAAGTTGGTATGGGATTGGTAGCTTGAACATTTCTGAACATAATGATATGAAAATTGAACTTGAAAAATTGATGCATATTGGTTTATTTTGTTGATGAAATGCATGCCCCCCCGTTTTTTTAAAATAGTCTTCACTTTATGGATAGTTTTGCTAGCAAAATACATTCTATTTTACTAAAGTTTGTGTGGGATTGGTAGCTTGAACATTTCTGAACATAATGATATGAAAATTGAACTGGAAAAATTGATGCATATTGGTTTATTTTGCACATAAATGTATGCCTCCCCCCGTGTTCAATTATTTCAATTTATATAAAAATTATGCTGTTAATTTCAAACTTACATACTTTTTTTTAGTAAAATGGATTTGTTTCATAAAATTAGTCCTCTGGCTACAATGTGGTTGATTTTCAAAAGGATATTCCAAATATTTCTAGACAAATATGTATAAACAGTGACAATAATGGCACATAGCAAGGCCGGGGGTGGGGGGTGGCCTTTTTGTGGCAAAAATAAACCAATAAGAACCATTTTTTTCAGTTCATTTATATTTTTCTTATATTCAGAAATGTTCAATTTAGTATATCAAACCTTTTGGGGGGAAATTCCTTAGGGATTTGTAGCCTTAAAAAAATAGAAATTGACACGAAATTAAAAAAGGATGGGGGGGGAGGGGCTTTTTGATCAAAATAAAAATATAAGTCTCAATTTTTCCAGTTCAATTTTCATATCATTATGTTCATAAATGTTCAAACTAGTTTTCCAGTTGAAAAAGTTTTCAAAAAGATCAAATTCAAGTACCTAAAAAAATTATTTTTGGTCCGGTCATATACGAACAGAAACAGACTCGAAGTTATGATTTTTTTTTGCCCAGAAAACAATTAGCCACCACCCCAAAAATATTTTTTGATGATCAGCATTGTTAAATTGAGTAAATGAATGCCTAAGATTTTAAAGAATATTTCGGATTTGGAGGATAAAAAAATAAAAAGTGAAAATGGTTGCAAGCAGCCGAGGGGGGGGGGAGGCCTTATTTCTGATATTAAAAAACCAATAAGAATCATTTTTTTCAGTTCCTTTATATTTTTCTTATATTCAGAAATGTTCAAGCTACCAATCCCACACCAACTTTAGTAAAATAGAATGCATTTTGCAAGCAAAACTATCCATAAATTGAAAAAAAAATCACAAAAACGGGGGGGCGTGCATTATATCCGCAAAATAAACCAATAAGATTTACTTTTTTCATTTCAATTTTCATATCATTGTGTGCAGAAATGTTCAGACTACTTTCCAAGTGAAAAAAGTTTTCAAATTGACCAAACATAAGCACTTCAAATGAAGAGTTTTCGGTCCGGGTCGTATGTGACCCGAACAGAAGATTTGTAACTTTTTTTGCCCAGCAAAAACTAAGCCCCCCACCCCCCAAAAAAAATTCTCATAGAGAGAACCCCTGAAATGATGAAAAGTCATGAAATTTCAAGTTTCAGATATGCAGGGAAAATTTTTTACAGGGACTCAAACTTGGCTTCGGGTCGCATACGACCCGAACAGAACAGCAGGGTTAAATTCAGTTACTGTGGATTTATCTACCACTTTTTATCTACCATTTATTTATTCATTCATTCATTCATTCATTCAATACACAAATACATAGGAAGAAAAAAAGACATGTGGTAATATATATAAGGGTAAAAGTGAACTTAGAGGAGAGGATATATGAAAGGAAGAGAATATATATGATAGATGAAAGAAAGGAAAGACAATTGGACAGGGGACGAAAGGCACACCAGTGCACTTATGTACGCCCCTTACTGGCCTCTTAGGAACCTGGAGAGGTCAATCGTGGAGAGTCTAAGGGAGAAATGTTGGGGGTTAGGGGTTGACACAATTGAGTCCGCTAATGAGTTCCACGCTTCGATAACTCGATTGTGGAAATCATATTTTTTACAGTCAAGTTTGGAGCGAATATATTGCAAATACTCTCAGAATTCTCAAATGGGGATGGCCCACCCTCCAGGAAACCTGGTCCCTTATCTGACCCCTGTACTGAATTCAAAATCCTCATTTGCTCTTTTGGGAATCTGAGATGTCTGGACATTCATCAAAGGTGGGTTGAGATCAAACAGAGCTGGGTAAACTTCCATCCTTCACAGGGGATCCTGTTTCAACAGTCACAATGGGCAGAGGAGAGCAGCCATTCTCCTTTGGGGATATTATATAACAATTGGATGGCTGTCTTCATTCCTGTGAAGAAAATATGTTGTAACATAATATACTTACAATGTGTGGTATTCAATCCAAATAGGAAAGTTGTAGAATTCAGTTCTAGGTGTGGACACGTTAAAAGTCATGATTATGGTTAATAACCCCAGACAGCAAAAATACTAATTTGTTTTATAAACTTCTTCCATGCAGGTATTCTTTGAGACACTACCAGGCACTTAAAGTAAGGAGACCAGACATCCCGCTGTCCCAATTTTTAACAATTTGTCCCACACCCTGCAGCGTTTTTTAAAAGTCCCAATTTTTGGAAAAATTACATGTCAAGCATGGGAACTTCTTCCACTGCCAAGAGAAAGGAAGCGCTTTATTTGCTCTGGGCAGTCCATATTTTTGCTGATGATGAAAAGGAAGGGATCTATTTCAGGCTTATTTGCCTTCATCAGATAGCCACACTCTTACTGGGATTTGAACCAGGGGCTCTGCCTTGTTTTTAACTCAACAAAAAATTTACCTCTCCCTCTCCCCCCTCCCCCTCCCCGCCTCTCTCTCACACATACATAACTATATATCTATATCTATCTATCTATCTATCTATCTATCTATCTATCTATCTATCTATCTATCTATCTATCTATCCCCATATTTTTATTATTATTATTATTATTATTATTATTATTATTATTATTATTATTATTTATTAGATTTGTATGCCACCCCTCTCCGTAGACTCAGGGAGGCTCACAACAGTGATAAAAACAATACATGGTAACAAATCTAATAATTTAAAATCTAAAATAACAGTTTTACATTAAAAAGTCTAGAAAGAAAAAACCCAATATATAAAATACATACACACAGTTATATCATGCAGAACACTACTTAGGCAAGGGGGAAATGTCTCAGTTCCCCCAAGCCTGATGACAGAGGTGGACAGAGGTGGGTTTTAAGGAGTTTATGAAAGGCAAGGAGGGTGGGGACAGTCCTAATCTCTGGGGGGAGTTGATTCCAGAGGGTCGGAGTCGCCACAGAGAAGGCTCTTCCCCTGGGTCGACGGGACCCGGAGAAGACCAACTCTGTGGGACCTAACAAACTATTATACCCATCCTTGTTTGTCTGTCATTTTCAAAGATGCAAATAAATAATAATAAGCCCATAAAGCATGTTCAGACACTTCAGTTTTCCTTTGTTAGTAGTAATCACAATGGAAAGGAAAATAATATATAATATAATTAATGTGCTGCTCCTATTTATTATAAGATTAAATAGTTGCACCATTGTACCAATAGTGCTGTTTGTTTGATTGGAGAAATTCAGACCAGTGGTTGAAAAGGAAGATCCAGAGCTCTGCAATTAAAGGGGAAATACAATTATCAGAATAAATAAAAGGGAACTTGACTTCTGATTATCAAGGTGATTCATAGGAAGAATCATATTTCAGAGTCACTGCTTTTGTCCCAGCCACTCAAAACCCTTCTTAGTTTTCAATCAAGCAAGCAATTAAACTGTCTTCTTAGTTTTCAAGCAAGCAAGCAATTAAACTGTCCCAGAAGTGGTAGGAGCATTTGAAATTGTGAGTCCAGAACTGGAAGAGTGGTTCCAACAGATTGCTGCAACAACATTAGAAATTTTTGCAGGGATCGGGAGAGTTTATAATCCAAGGCATCTGTAGAAGATTGAGGAAGACATAATTCGCTCATAGGTGTAAGAGGGGATTTTATATATATATATGCATGGGGACATGGGGTATGGGGTAGTTTTCTTTTTTATTAAAGAAAACAAAACCTAATCAATGTACCAAATGCTGCTTCAGCCAAAATCTTAGAAAACAAATCTCTTCTATTCTTTCATTGATATGTTCTATTACTATACCTTCTTTTCTATTATTTCTTAGATATATTTTACTATGAGTATCTCCTCTATAACCTTCATCATGTATTTTACTATGTGTATATTGATATATACCCACTAAAACCCTTATTGTGTATTGGACAAAAATAAATAAATAAAAATAAATAAAATAAAATTAATCAGATTCCTAAGAGAAATTAGACCTAATTCCATTTGCTGGAGAGAGCATTAGAAATGCCATTTGGTCTGCTTTTCAAGGCAGCAGCCCATACATCCGGAGACTGAATTCTAGTTTGTCTTAGGCATAAAAGGCAACTGGGTGACTTCAGACTAATAGCTTTTTCTCAGCCAAACTCCTGCACTCTTCAATGTATGTATAGGGAAAATAGGAGGAGGAAGCAAGTTGAATGCCTTCAGTTATTTGTATGCAGTAAAGGGCTGCCAATTTTTTTACTACCACACTATGGGCGTAGCTTATGCAGGATGCCCTGCATTTTCTTTCAACATCTTTCAGTGCAAATTGGGTGCTCTTGGGTGGAGATCCACTTTTGCTACCCCACTATGTTCCCCCCTCAACCCGGTCCAGACAGCAGCCTACCCCTGTTTGTAAGAATAAATAATGATGGGATATAATTATATAAAATTAGAAGCTGCATAGCAAACTGGTAGTAAGATTTTCAGATGGCTACAGGACTCTGGTATTGCTTGATACCATCCTAATGCTCTATAAGTCCTGTCATGAACCAAAAGGTAATTTGCAAATTGCAATTGCCACCATTTCTATTGCTGACATACCTGGTAATCAGCAGAGGAATTTTCAGAGGAGACAAACAGATTTCTTTCAGAATCTAAGGGTGACATTTTCCTTGGCCTGCAGTTGATGCTGCTACAACTGGAGCAGAGAACTTGGGTTGCCCAAACTGCAAAATTTAAGGAGAAACAAGAGAATATCTTTCTCTTCATTTGTATTAGCACAAAAATATTGTGAAATAAATGTGTAAACATCTTACCACAAATTAGAAGAAGGAACAATTTTGAAAATTTATCTGACTCGTAAGCAGTCTAATCTGCCTGGGACATACATTTTTATTTGGAAAAGGTTTTATTTGGAAAAGGAATCAGACAGCTCCGCTGATTACTAAAATTCTAAATTTTACTAAATTTTACTAAATTATTAAAGATTCTTAAAAGTTTCTGAAGGAAATTTTGCAAGGAAATTCATAGTCCCTTCACTGAATGCCAAAGAATAGAATATAATGGAATGGAATGGAATGGAATGGAATAGAATAGAATAGAATAGAATAGAATAGAATAGAATAGAATTCTTGATTGGCCAAGAGTGATTGGACACAAAGAATTTGTCTTTGGTGCATATGCTCTCTATGTACATAAAAGAAAAAATACATTTCTCAAGAATCATGAGGTACAACACCTAATGATTGTCATAGGGTAGAAATAAGCAATCAGGAAGCAATCAATGTTAATATAAATTGTAAGGACACAAGCAACAAGTTACAGTCATACAGTCCTAAGTGGGAGCAGATGGGTGATAGAAACTATGAAAAGACTAAAAGTATTAGCCATTCAGCCTTAGGAAATAGTCTGACAGTGTTGAGGGTGTTATTTGTTTAGCAGAGTGATGGTGTTGGGGAAAAAACTGTTCTTGTGTCTAGTTGTCTTGGTGTGCAATGCTCTACAGCGACGTTTTGAGGGTAGGAGTTGAAACAATTTATGCCCAGGATGTGATGGGTCAGTAAATATTTTCACAGCCCTCTTTTTGACTCCAACAGTATACATGTCCCTAATGGAAGGCAGGTTGGCAGGCCAATAGTAAACAGCTCAACCTCTGTTCTTGTGGACTCCTCCCAAAAATTCACAGGTACAAATTTCAGACACACACACGTTTGAAAATCCAAAACAATGTTCTTTATAATGAAAATTCACTTAAACCAAGCCCTCTTTTGGTATAGCAAAGAGCACTCGTCTCCAAACAAACTGGTAATTTGTACAAGTCCCTTATCAGTCCTGTGATATTTAGCTTGCAGCTGTGAGGCAATTCACAGTCCTTCTTCTTTCACAAAGTGAAACACACTTTGCTCTGGTTTAGTTTCCAAGCGGGGAAAAATCAGCACACAAAAGGTCAAAGTCAGTAAACCAGTCACGAAACACAACGATCAGATAATCCTCCACAATGGCCAAACCCACAGGCTGCTCTTTATAGCAGCCTCACTAATTACCACAGCCTCACAGGTGGCCTCATTTTCTTTGATAATCATCTCTCAGTTGTTGTTGCCTATGCATCGCTCTCCGCATGCGTGGCTGTATCATTAACTCTTGTTCCGAACCCAAGGAGGAGCTAGATAATTGATCTCCTTCTGAGCTGTCTGCCACACTCTCCTCCTCCCTGTCACTCATGTCTTCTTGGTCAGAGGAGCCTTTATCAGCAGATTCCACAGGGGCAAAACAGGTCTGCAGCATGTGGATGTCTCCCCCACATCCACAGTCCTTGGGGCAGGAGCTGGGCCAGAGCTAACCGCAACACCCTCCAACACTGACAGGGCAACCCACTAGATTATAAATCGAGAGCAAAACGACAATTGTGCTATGTGGAAGATAAGTTAACACAGGCCCCTGGGACGGGTATCAAGCTGTAATTGAATTTTCACTACCCCTCCCAAACTAAAATGTATAAAGTCAACTGCCAAGAACAAGAAGAAAATGATCACAGGAGAATACACATAATTATGGAGAAATGTCCCAGATGTTAAGAACAATGCCATTCAATGAGGTGAAGAGCCAAACAACAATCCCAGCTAATGGCAGTCAGAAGAAATTGGCTAGCCATGCCCATCAACTAGAAAAAACTGAAGAGAGATGAACAAGTTCTTGGATCCACATCCATATGCATGTCTCTAGAAGATGTTGAGAAGAAGTTGGGCATATTATTCAGTCTATGATCTGGAATTAGTTTCACTGCTGAATCAAGGATCAATCGGCTAATAGCAAAAGTCTATTGTTGTTGTTAGTCGAGAAAGTGTGTCTGACCCATCATGATTTTGCCATACCCATCCTTGAATGCAGTTCATCTGTCTGGAACCCATACCACATCTCGGACATCAACACCCTTGAAAATGTCCAAAGATACTTCACCAGAAGAGCCCTTCACTCCTCCACTCGAAACAGAATACCCTACGAAAGGAGACTATCAATCCTAGGTCTAGAAAGCTTAGAACTACGTTGCCTAAAACACGATCTAAGTATTGCCCACAAGATCATATGTTGCAACGTTCTACCTGTCAAAGACTAGTTCAGCTTCAATCGCAACAACACAAGAGCATGCAACAGATTCACACTTAATATTAACCACTCCAAACTTGACTGTAAAAAATATGACTTCAGCTACCGAGTTGTCGAAGTGTGGAACTCTTACCTGACTCAGTAGTGACAACCCCTAACCCCTAACATTTTTCCCTTAGACTATCCACGATTGACCTCTCCAGGTTCCTTAGAGGTCAGTAAGGGGCGTGCATAAGTGCACCAGTGTGCCTTCCGTCCCCTGTCCAATTGTCTCTCCTTATCTCATTTATCTTTTCTTCCTTTCAAATATGTTCACCTATATCTTTTCTTCTATTCTTTTCTTTACTTATATTATTACTTATATTAATACTTATATTATTATAAATAATACTTATATTATTACATATCTGTTCTCTTCAATGTGTATTATGTATTGGACAAAATAAATAAATAAAATGAATAAATAAATGATCCCATGGACAATATTTCTCCAGGACTTCTTGTCCTCTATCATCCCCTGGAGTTCATTTAAGTTTTAATAGACTGCTGTCCATTTCTTCTTTTGCCCTCAGTCATTCCCAGCAAAGGATAGTAAATGTAAAATATCCAACAAGTGAATTTGTGAGTTGAACTTGAAGTTCATTCTCTTGAAATGTAAATGAAATACTTTTCAAAGAGGGTCCTAAAAAGTATCATTAGTTTTCCTGCCTGCCTATGTGCCTCTTTCATTTTATTTCCTGTAGTACAGACAATTTATAAGTAATAAAAGCATTAAGTATCCAGGTGAGATACAGTTTGGGATTGCTGTGGTTTGGTGGGGAGGGAAATAAGATGAGATTAAACTAAGATTTGTTTAATTATATAAATTATTTATACAAGTTTGCTAAATTATTATTTCTTCCAATTGTCACTGAGTTTGCCTTTGGGTACAACATCAAAGACAAAGGGGCATATCACAATGGAAAATATCTATGGGCTTCCTAATAATTGGCAATGACTTGATGGTACATAATCAGTCAATGGAGAAAAAATTCCAAGTATGGATGTATGATAAATTCAGAGAGTGCCTACCTTTCGATCCAAATTATATTGAGTTGTTTTATTTCAAGATGTCTTCATCATAGTCCCTGATCCAGCATCAAAATAAATTCTCTCTTCTCTCAGGATTGTCAGCAAAGTATAAACCCAGAGATGGTCTTGGTTCACAAAGAATGAGACATCGGTTCTTCCAGACATTCCTTATAAAGCCGTCAAATTCTAGACCATTAGTGTCTGCAATTAGTATGAAAATTATATCTTTTTTAATGTCTAAATTACTGTTAATAGGCAATTAAATTTCCTGTTTAAATTATGTTTAAAAAGTACCATTGCAGAAGAAAGAAAGAAAAAGGCAAAAATTGTATCTCTCTTTTTCATCTTTTCCCTAAGGACACTAAGAGAGAGACCACAGAGAGTGAAAACAATAACAGTTTACTGTGCAGCTCAAGAAATCAAAACACTCCAAATATTCCCTTGAAATTTTTTGATTCAGTTCTACTCTGATGAAATCAAAGTAGAAGGCGTTGAGGGGCAGGCCAACTATGGGGGTAACCCCTATCCTGCCTGAAATCCCCAAACTCCTTACCTGCATGCTGGCAAGCCCTCAGGGTGCCTGGTGCCACTGAGAGGGCCATAGCCCTGCAGGCCTCTTCTCTCCACTGCTCGGGAGCCCGCCCAGGCTCCAAAGGTGGTTGGGAAAAGCCTCTGGTGACGCTCGGACCCACGGAACCAGGGTCCGAAACCTGGACAACTGACCACGGGACAAGGCATCAGCAATCCCGTTATCTAACCCGGGAACATGTCTAGCCAAAAACAAGGCATTTAGAGACAAAGACCTGTGCACAAAATGGCGGACAAGCCGCATGAACCTGTCTCTCTTAGAGGACAGGGCGTTCACAACATGGACAACGGCCAGGTTGTCGCACCAAAAGTGCACGGTTTTGTCCCTAAACTGCTCCCCCCAAAGCTCTAAGGCCACTACCAAGGGGAAGAGCTCTAAAAAGGTCAAGTCATTAACCAGGGGAGAGGCCCTCCATTCCGGAGGCCAAGCAGACCAGCACCACTGGTCACCTAACACAACCCCGAATCCGCATGTCCCCGCGGCATCAGAACACAACTGCAACTTGGCTTCCAAAAGAAGCTCGTGCCTCCAAAATGATAACCCATTAAACTGCTCCAGAAATGCCCGCCATACACGTAGGTGATTCCTTGACCCATGTGCATAAGCAGGTATGATGATGGGGCAACCGGAGCTGCTTCATCGCAAAATACAACCTCCGTGAAAAAGCCCGCCCGGGAACAATGACCCGGCAGGCAAAATTCAAAATCCCCGCTAATTCTTGTAGCTGCCGAAGGGTGACCTTCCTGCAGCCCAACACCTGATCGAGTTTATCCCGAATCTTGACTAACTTGTCTAGGGGCAATCTAGAAGATTGCTCCTCTGAGTCCAGTTCAATACCTAGAAAAGTAATCTTGGTGGCAGGGCCCTCGGTCTTCTTGGGGGCTAAAGGCACCCCCAGCTGGGCACAAAGGGCCTCGAAGTCCCGCATTAGAGCAAAACACTGCTCTGAACGCGCGGGCCCCACCATCAAGAAATCATCAAGGTAGTGAACAACCGAACCCTGACCACTGCGCCTCCTGAGCGCCCACTCCAAGAAGGTACTAAAGCTCTCAAAAAGAGAGCACGAGACAGAGCAACCCATTGGCAATGCTCTGTCCACATAATAACCACCTTCGAAGTGGAAGCCCAAGAGCTCGAAGTTGGCAGGGTGTATGGGGAGGAGCAGGAATGCGGACTTAATGTCGCATTTTCCCATGAGGGCCCCAACCCCACACTTCCTAACCATGGTCACGGCCGCATCAAAAGATGCGTACCGGACTGAACAAAGCTCGTCAGGAATGAAATCATTCACTGACTCCCCTTTTGGAAAAGACAAGTGGTGAATCAACCGAAATTCACCACTCGCCTTTTTGGGAACCACTCCTAACAGGGACACCCTGAGATTTGGGGAGGGCGGCTCCGGAAAAGGCCCCAGAACCCTGCCCTCGGCCACCTCCTTCTTTATCTTAGCCCTAACAATGTCTTCATGTCCCACAACATATCTAAGGTTGTCAGACATGAAGGCCTTCCTAACCCCCCTGTAAGGGATCCTAAATCCCTCAGAGAATCCTAGCAGGAGAGCATCCGCTCTCTCGCGAGGGTGGTAGTTTTTTAACCTTAAGCACTGGAAGATTAATTGGACTGGGGCCCTTTTCCCCCAGTAGGCGGGGGCTGCTTCGCCTGACCCCCTCCCTTCTTGTCCTTCCCCTTCTTAGGCCTGGGGCAAACGGAAGCAGTGTGGGGGCCCCCACAGTTCCCACATGTATGTCTGTATTTACAAAAGGGACAAAAACACACCCCTCTTGCAGTGAACTCGTGGCATGGGGGAAGGGGTCCCTTTGCCGCACCCCCCGAGGCGGCCTTATCTTGGGTGGAAGCTGGGGACTCCTCCCCACGAAATGCCCACTATCTGTTCTGTCACAGCCCTCTGTCCCAGACATGTAGGCCGCTTGGAACCACAAGTCAGGGATCACCACATCCCACGGGAGAGTGGGATCGAAGGCCACCCGCATTCTGAATGCATTATCATAATGCCTCCAAATTGATCCCTTGTATTCAAAATGGGCCCTGGCTATAAGGTTTCTGTACTTAATCATTGAGGCCGCCCTAGCTGGCTGCCTCTGGATCACAATGGCAGTATAAGTCAAGAAAGCGTACAGCCAAGAGCTGAAACACTTACTGACCTTTGGTTTCTTATGCTTCTCCCCCGGGACCTCCCCCTCCTTATCCTTTTTCAGGACCTCCCTATAAAAGATAGAGAAGAGGTCCACGAATTCCCCCTTCCAAATGGCCTCCTTAACCGAGGGGTAGAGGTGGAACCCCAGGGGTGTCTCTGGCAACCCGCATGGGATAGCCCCCGCCCTAAGGCTGGCAAATGGGTCCCAAACCGTAGTGGCTCCCAAACCAAGCACCCCAGGCCCCGATGGGTAAGCCATCACTGGGGCCGGAGCCATAGAGGCCGAAGTTGGTGGGGTCCAACCCCCCACACCAGATACCCCGGGCCCCGACGGAAAAGCCATCGCAGGAGCCTGAGGGAGCGCAGTTGGAGCCGGCGGGGACCACACCTGGTTACAGGTGCCCGCCGGAGACCCCAAAACATTGGCCCCACTCCCAAAACCCGGCGGGACAAAGGCCTGCCAGGGCAAAGGGAGGAGCGGAGTGGATGCCAAGTGTGGTGCGACCTCACCTGCCCCGAAAGGTGTGGAAGGCATCCAGGGTAGTCCCGGTCCCACGGGGCCCGGCAACGCCGCCATCTGCCTGGGCTGGGCCATCTACCTGTACTGGGCCGCTGCCTCTTCCGGATCCCTTCCAAGGGCCGCAGGCGCCGACAAGGAGGCCCCTCCAACGCCGGAACCGGATCGCCAATGCTCCAGTTCATCGAGACGCTCCAGCACCCTGGCCCAAGACAAAGAAGAGTCATCATTAGTCCCTGGGGGCACAAACCCCTGCCCCCCTAACGGGGCTCCTCTCTGAGACTCTTCCTGGCTCGCTCGAGCCCGAGCCGAAGGCCTCAGCGCCCTCCTTGGCCTTACTACTGGCTGGGCTGGAGGAGCCAGACCCCTCTGTCTCTTAGGGGCCATTAAAACTAAACAGTACTGTGACTGTACAAATGTAACTACCAGTATTAAACATTCGATGTTTTAACTTTATTTGTTTGTAATTTATTTTATGATTGATTAATATATGTGTTTCTTGCTTAAACCAGGAGCCAGAGCCAAAATGGCCCCGGGCCCCAAATGAAAATGAGGAACCCTGCCTAGGAAGGCAGTGAAGTAGCAGTGGGGCTGCTACCTATCAAAGGGGAGCCCAAACTGACCCACACCGTCCTCCTCGATCCCGAGGAGAAGCAGGGCCAGATGCTCCCCACCCACAAGGGGCCCACTGGACAGGCCTCAAGCGCCACCCCTCTCCTCCGGGCCCACGGAGCATTCCACAGAGATTGTCCCGGGTTGACCTGTCCTAATTAGCCCAGTTACGAAGGGGGAAAGTGCACGACCGAATACCCCCCCACACAAGGAGCCCTCCGCAGCACCCAGCGATCCCCCCCGGTCTCGAGGTGATGAGCTGCCAAGGGGGGGCCTCCCGAGCAAACTGCAGGCCTCCGATGAGGCTCCAAGGCGAAGAAGAGGACTTTCCGCCAGACCAAAAACTGCTCGCCATGAGCAGCAGCCACAGCAAGCCTCCGATGAGGCTCACAAAATGGCAGCCGTCACCACGAGGCTGCCCAAAATGGCTCCCAAGAGCAGACACCCAGCCAAGTGTCTGCTCGTGTTGACGATCCGGGCGAAAAGGCTGAGCCTGGGCCTGCCCGCCATTTTATAGGGCTGGCAGGCCCTGCCCGGAAATGTCATCGATCAGGCCTCCCTGGCCTGATCCTTGGCCGAAATCTCGCGATCTCGCAAGACTTCAGCCGAGAAGCAACATGGCGGCTACACCATGTGTCAGTGTCTGCCCGAGCCTCCTGCAGAAGGCGCCGGTGAGGTGAGGTCCACCGGCGCTAATATATATAAAGATAATATGTAAAAATAGAGGAGAAGATATATGAAAGGAAGAAAATATATATGATATATGAGATAAATGACAGGGGATGAAAGGCACACTAGTTCACTTATGTATGCCCCTTACTGCTGCTAAGTGGGTTTTTTCCCAGGCTGTATCTGTGTCTAGGGTTTTTTTTTACCAAGGTGAAGGACTTTGCTCTTGTCGACGTCCTCCAGACACTTCAGGGAAGCTTCCCTGAAGCCCTCGAGGCAAAAAAAATCACCCAAGAGACAATCCATGGGAAAACACACTTCCGATTTGCTGTTGTGCTTTTTTTTTTTTTTTTTGCACTCCGGAGGGTTGAAGGAAGCCTCCTGAAACCTCAGAGTGCAAAAATACCAGCACAATATGCAAACCGGAAGTGCATTTCCCCCAACTTCCGGTTTGCCCATTTAGGCCTTTATTTTCAGATACCAGGCTTCAGTGAGGCCTGGGTGCATACACAGAAACAAGGGAGATTGTGAGCATGCATGGAGGCAGCTCATGCCGGGGGGAAGGTATGTGGGAACATGTACACATGCTAGTACACCACACAACCCCAATTGGCATGCAAATCAAAGAAGGTTTGCCATCAATGCTCTAGGACAGTGATGGTGAACCTCTGGCATTAAGAGTTATGTGTGGTTGTGATTGTATAGTATTGATCGTTTTATTTTAAGATAGCAGGTTTATAGTCATAGTTTTAACTATTAGATTTGTATTATGCTGTTTTATTGCTGTTGTGAGCTGCCCCGAGTCTTCGAAGAGGGGCGGCATGCAAGTCTAATAAATTATTATTATTATTATTATTATTATTATTATTATTATTATTATTATTATTGTTCTTATTCTTGTTATTCTTGTTCTTGTTGTTTTGTTGCTCTTGTTATTATTAATTATTATTATTTTGGAAATAATAATAATAATAATAATAATAATAATTATTATTATTATTATTATTATTATTATTATTATTATTATTATTATTATTTATTGGATTTGTATGCCGCCCCTCTCCGCAGACTCGGGGAGGCTAACAACAATAATAAACACAACATGTACAATCCAATAATAAAAAACAACTAAAAACCCCTATTATAAAACCAAACATACACACAAACATACCATGCATAATTTGTAATGGCCTAGGGGGAAGAGCTATCTCAACTCCCCCATGCCTGGCAGTATAAATGAGTCTTGAGTAGTTTACGAAAGACAGGGAGGGTGGGGGCAGTTCTAATCTCCGGGGGGAGTTGGTTCCAGAGGGCCGGGGCCGCCACAGAGAAGGCTCTTCCCCTGGGGCCCGCCAAACAACATTGTTTAGTCGACAGGACCTGGAGAAGGCCAACTCTGTGGGACCTTATTGGTTGCTGGGATTCGTGCGGTAGCAGGCGGTTCCGGAGGTAATCTGGTCCATTGCCATTTAGGGCTTTAAAGGTCATGACCAAAATTTTGAATTGTGACCGGAAACTGATCGGCAGCCAATGCAGGCCACGGAGTGTTGAAGAAACATGGGCGAATCTTGGAAGCCCCACGATGGCTCTCGCGGCTGCATTCTGCACGAAAGTCATTGCATCAACATCTACAGAGATCTTTCTATATTACCAATATCCTTTATGGAGTGCATCTAAACAATCTGTTCTTTGGATATATCCCCTAGTGCCTTCATCCATTCTAACTTTCAGAGTAATAAAAGAATGAACTAATGCTTCCGAGGGATCCTTTGGAGCATCCTTGAAAATGTTATTTCCTGCTAAGCTTGAATTTTCCCTGGTCACCATAATGGGTGCTAAAACATTTAAAGTCATTAGATGGTTGTTGTTGGGTTTGTTTGTTTGATCTTTTTTCTTGTTTTTTTAATGGGGGAAAAAACATACTATCCATAATCAGTAGAAAAGTAATTAATTTAAAAGCATTTTCTCTATTCATGTAAAAAAAAATGATATGATTTTGCAAGCTTTTAGTTAGGCTTCGACAGCAGAATTAGTGACAAAGATCTGAAAATTCTGCCATGGCATTATAGCATGGAATATACAGTATCTTGAACAGAGGTTAATGTAAGATAAACAATTTTGACCATCTCTTTATCTGATGGATGCCTAAATGAGAAACAGGGTTTGGGGACTGGTTTTTATGAGATAGGCACCGGTATCAGGTCAAAGCTCCAAAAAGGAGAGATTTTTCTTCCAAAATGAAGCTTTTTCAAATTACAAATAAGGAACTAGGTTCTCAACATTGATATGTCTCTCCTGAGTCCCACAATCATGCCACAAGATATTCCATACAGCTGTGGAGCTGTAAAGCCCTTCATGGCACCAGACCAGATTATCTCAGGGACCGCCTTCTGCTGCACGAATCCCAGCGACCAGTTAGGTCCCACAGAGTGGGTCTTCTCCGGGTCCTGTCAACTAAACAATGTCGGTTGGCGGGCCCCAGGGGAAGAGCCTTCTCTGTGGCGGCCCCGACCCTCTGGAACCAGCTCCCCCCAGATATCAGAGTTGCCCCCACCCTCCTTGCCTTTCGTAAGCTCCTTAAAACCCACCTCTGCTGCCAGGCATGATGGAATTGAGATACTCTTTCCCCCTAGGCCTCTACAATTTTATGCATGGTATGTCTGTACGTATGTTTGGTTTTATAATAAGGGTTTTTAACTGTTTTACTATTGGATTATTATTATATGATGTTTTATTGTTGTTGTTAGCCGCCCCAAGTCTGCGGAGAGGGGCGGCATACACATCCAATAAATGAATAAATGAATAAATGAATAAATGAATAAATGAATGGATGGATGGATGGATGGATGGATGGATGGATGGATGGATGGATGGATAGATAGATAGACAGACAGACAGACAGACAGACAGACAGACAGACAGACAGACTTAGGAAGCAGAGCAGCAAAATAGCCATTCAGCCTCTGGTCAAGGCTGTAATCACCTGATTGTTGTCATGTCTTATTCTCATTAAGCTAAACATGGCCCTTTTCAGTCATAACCTCTTACTCTTTTTTTGAAGATCTGCATCATTTTTGGAATATTATTGTTGGGTGACAAGGGTTTTGGCTTTGCTAGACCTGAGCTAAAGTAAGGAAGTTCTTTCTTTTCTATAATTTTGATGGAGAAACATGAGGATTTTAAAATGTTGTGGTTTTTTTTAATTATGTCTGACTGTAACTTGTTGCTTGTATCTTTAAGATTTTTTATTAATATTGATTGTTTCTTCCTTGCTATTTTGACCACTATGACAATCATTAAGTGTCATATCTCATGATTCTTGACAAATATTTTGTATATTTTCTTTTACGTACACTGAGAACATATACATCAAAGATAAATCCCTTGTGTGTCCAATTACACTTGTCCAATAATGCCCACTGCAACAATATCGCCAAAAAAGCTTCTAGAGTTGTTAACCTGATCCTACGCAGCTTCTGCTCAGGCAATCTCACACTACTCACAAGAGCCTACAAAACTTTTTCCAGACCCATCCTAGACTACTGCTCATCTGTCTGGAACCCATACCACATCTCAGACATCAACACCCTTGAAAATGTCCAAAGATATTTCACCAGAAGAGCCCTTCAATCCTCCACTCGAAACAGAATATCCTACGAAAATTGACTAACAATCCTGGGCCTAGAAAGTCTAGAACTATTGCACCTAAAACACGACTTGAGTATTGCCCAAAAGATCATATGCTGCAATGTCCTACCAGTCAATGACTACTTCAGCTTCAACCGCAACAACACAAGAGCACGCAACAGATTAAAACTTAATTCGAACCACTCCAAACTTGGCTGTAAAAAATATGATTTCAACAATTGAGTTATCGAAGCGTAGAACTCATTACTGGACTCAATTGTGTCAACCCCTAACCCCCAACATTTCTCCCTTAGACTCTCCACGATTGACCTCTCCAGGTTCCTAAGAGGCCACTAAGGGGCGTACATAAGTGCACTGGTGTGCCTTTCGTCCCCTGTCCAATTGTCTTTCCTTTCTCTCACTTATCATATATATTTTCTTCCTTTCATATATCCTCTCCTCTAAGTTCATTTTACCCTTATATATATTACTACATGTCTATTTTTCTTCCTATGTATTTGTGTATTGGACAAATGAATAAATAAAAAAAAATAAAGAATTATATTCTATTCTACTCTAGTCTACTCTACTCTACTCTACTCTATTCATGAATTTAGCACATTTATTTGATGCCAGGAGTTATAATTTGCAGCTTTGGACTGCTTGTTATGGGAGGCTGAAATCTTCCAATTTGAATGGATTCTGATTGGCCAGGAGATATCAGTTGAGCTATAACTTTAAAAAAAACTTTAACCACAAGAGGATGCTAAAGAACAGAAGTCAATGAAGAAAAAGGGAAAGAATTCAATCAGACTTCTAATATCCTACCTTCCCTGCAAGGGTAGGTTGTGGATACTTTGGCTGCCAGTTTGCCCAGGGTTGCACTAGATGTGCAGACACACACAGCTATATATATAAAAAAAGCTTCTGCACATGCGCAGAAGCAAAATCCAAGATGGTGGAGGCCACAGACTGGCACCAACAGAAATGGCTCATGACATTATCACCAGTTTACTAATGGTTCTAAAGAATTGGTTAGAACCGGTAAGAACTCACCTCTGCTTCCCTTGAAATGTTGGAGATTGTCAGCTGGAAAACTAACAGCCCCCTTTCGAGACCCAAGCGCTATTTGATGGAGCAAGCTCCCATTTCTTGTCTCATCGACTGTCCATCTAGGAGCTTGAAAGCTTGAAAATGTGAGTAGATAAATGGGTACCTCTTTGATGGAAGGTAACAATGTTCCATGCACTCATCTCATGACCATCAGATGGCCACAGAAATATCTTTGACAATGCTAGCTTTCTTGGTTAAGAAATGGAGATGAGCAATACTGCCTCCTAGTGTCAGACATGACTGGAGAGTGAAAGCCTTTATCTTTAGAGTTTGTAGGTCGATTCAGTTTTCAGTAGATATAGAATAGAATAGATTTTTTTTTATTGGCCAAGTGTGATTGGACACACAAGGAATTTGTCTTGGTGCATATGCTCTCAGCGTACATAAAATAAAATATACATTTGTCAAGAATCATGTGGCACAACACTTAATGATTGTCATAGGGGTCAAATAAGCAATGAAGAAGCAATATTAATAAAAATCTTAGGATACAAGCAACAAGTTACAATCATACAGTCAACATGGGAGGAAATGGGTGAAAGGAATGATGAGAAAAACTAGTAGAATAGAAGTGCAGATTTAGTAGAAAGTCTGACAGTGTTGATGGAATTATTTGTTTAGTAGAGTGATGGCGTTTGTAAAAAAAACTGTGACAATGATCTTTCCTTAAAAACCTCTGTCTAATGCATTTCTCTTTCAAAGTTATGGGAAACAGTTTATTCACAGATTTAAGATTTTCATGGGAAAAAAACCCCATCAGTCCGATCTTAATTCTCAGCAAGAAATAATTGATTGCTTTAATCCATTAAGATTCTCCACCCTTTCTCAAAATGTATAAAAGCATCTTTTTTGTACTTTCTGTCCAAATTAAAGCACGTGGTCAGTATACTTAAGGGAGCATTATTTTTTGAGTCATTCCCAGAGAAAGGAGGCATTCGAAGCTCCAACATCTACTGGCAAACCAACAAATACACTGGAATAAGGTAGGACATTCAATTATGGGCTGCTAGAACCCAAAAGCCTGCTAGAACCATTTAATAATACCATCAGCTGAAGCATTTTAATATCATTTTTCTCCCCCGTAATAGTGTTCTGAGAATATTGCTTTATGATAGCACTTGTCTTTGCTTGTGTGGTCTACTCTATAGCTAATGGATAGATTACCTTTCTCTAATGGGGTAGGGTGGCTTTTGAAAGAGATGGATCATGGGAAAGGAGTGGCTGAAACACAATTAAGAAAGGGACTACTTTTAAAGCCTCCTTTAAACTGGGTATGTCTAGTTTAATGAAAAGAAGGGCCAGGGGAGACATGATAGCAGTGTTCCGATATCACAGAGGTTGCCACAAAGGAGAGGGAATCAGTTATCAGTTGTTTTTATTTTATTTTCTTCACAATTTCCATAGATAGATAGATAGATAGATAGATAGATAGATAGATAGATAGATAGATAGATAGATAGATAGATAGACAGACAGACAGACAGACAGACAGACAGACAGACAGACAGACAGACAGACAGACAGACAGATTAATAGATAGATAAGATAGATAGATAGATAGATAGATAGATAGATAGATAGATAGATAGATAGATAGATAGATAGGATAGACAGACAGACAGACAGACAGACAGACAGATTAATAGATAGATAAGATAGATAGATAGATAGATAGATAGAGAGAGATAGATAGATAGATAGATAGATAGATAGATAGATAGATAGATAGATAAGATAGATAGATAGATAGATAGATAGATAGATAGATAAGATAGACAGACAGACAGACAGACAGACAGACAGACAGACAGACAGACAGACAGACCTAAAATATATATTTATAACAAACATACATTTTTATCAAGTCAGTCATAATTCAATATGCTATTTTGCACCTATTTTATGCTGTTATCTTGTCAGTCTGTTATTCCTTATTTTTTTTACATTCCCTTCCCTCTATCTCCATCCCTTCCCTCTACCTTCTATCTATTTATTTATCGATTTATTTATCGATTTATTTATCGATTTATTTATCGATTTATTTATCGATTTATCTATCTATCTATCTATCTATCTATCTATCTATCTATCTATCATCTATCTATCTATCTATCTATCTATTTGTTTATTTATGTTTTATCACATACGTATTGGTGGTATACAAAGATATAATAATATTTATATACATGATAGTAATAAAAGAGAAACATTAGGACAGGGGACGGAAGGCATGCTGGTGCACTTATGCACACCCCTTACTGACCTCTTAGGAATTGGAACCTTGCTTCTTCTCTACCCATTCCTACTTCCCTCTCCTCCTCCTCTTCTCCAATCGCCTTTCTACTTCCTCTTTCCCCCTCTTTGCCTGAGTGGTTTTTATCCTAGTTCAACTTATGCTAACAGACTGATAACATACTCTTGCAAATCTTTAGTTTAGTTTAGTTTAGTTTAATCAGATTTGTATGCCGCCCCTCTCCGCAGACTCGGGGCGGCTCACAGCAACAGCAATACAAGACAAATCCAATATTAAATTAATTTTAAGAACACCACAAGTTAAAAACCAATCATACACACTAGCATACCATACACAAATTTTATAAGCCTAGGGGGAAGGAACATGTCAATTCCCCCATGCCTGACGACAGAGGTGGGTTTTAAGGAGCTTACGAAAGGCTAGGAGGGTGGGGGCAACTCTGATATCTGGGGGGAGTTGATTCCAAAGGGTCGGGGCCGCCACAGAGAAGGCTCTTCCCCTGGGTCCCGCCAAACGACATTGTTTAGTTGACGGGACCCGGAGAAGACCCACTCTGTGGGACCTAACTGGTCGCTGGGATTCGTGCGGCAGAAGGCGGTCCCGGAGATATTCTGGTCCGGTGCCATGAAGGGCTTTATAGGTCATAACCAACACTTTGAATTGTGACCGGAAACTGATCGGCAACCAATGCAGACTGCGGAGTGTTGGTGTGACATGGGCAAATTTAGGAAAGCCCATGATAGCTCTCGCAGCTGCATTCTGCACGATCTGAAGTTTCCGAACACTTTTCAAAGGTAGCCCCATGTAGAGAGCGTTACAGTAGTCGAGCCTCGAGGTGATGAGGGCATGAGTGACTGTGAGCAGTGACTCCCGGTCCAAATAGGGCCGCAACTGGTGCACCAGACGAACCTGGGCAAACGCCCCCCTCGCCACAGCTGAAAGATGTTTCTCTAATGTGAGCTGTGGATCGAGGAGGACGCCCAAGTTGCGGACCCTCTCTGAGGGGGTTAGTGACTCCCCCCCCAGGGTGATGGATGGACAGATGGAATTGTCCTTGGGAGGCAAAACCCACAGCCACTCCGTCTTATCCGGGTTGAGTTTGAGTCTGTTGACACCCATCCAGACCCCAACAGCCTCCAAGCACCGGCACATCACTTCCACTGCTTCGCCGACTGGACAAGGGGTGGAGATGTAAAGCTGGGTATCATCTGCATACTGATGATACCTCACCCCATGCCCTTGGATGATCTCACCCAGCGGTTTCATGTAGATATTAAATAGTAGGGGGGAGAGGACCGACCCCTGAGGCACCCCACAAGGGAGTAACCTAGAGGTCGACCTCTGACCCCCCACTAACACCGACTGCGACCGGCCACAGAGGTAGGAAGAGAACCACTGAAGGACAGTGCCTCCCACTCCCAACCCCTCCAGCCGGTGCAGAAGGATACCATGGTCGATGGTATCGAAAGCCGCTGAGAGGTCAAGAAGCACCAGGACAGAGGATAAACCCCTGTCCCGGGCCCGCCAGAGATCATCCATCAGCGCGACCAAAGCAGTTTCCGTGCTGTAGCCGGGCCTGAATCCTGACTGCTGAGGACCTAGATAATCGGCTTCTTCCAAGGACCGCTGGAGCTGGAGCGCCACCACCTTCTCAACAACCTTCCCCATAAAGGGAAGGTTGGAGACTGGTCGATAGTTGTTGAGAATGGCTGGGTCCAGGGAAGGCTTCTTGAGGAGGGGGCGCACAAGTGCCTCCTTGTAGGGATCCGGGAAGGACCCCCTCCCCAAAGAAGCGTTGACAATCTCCTGGAGCCAGCTCCGTGTCACCTCCCTGCTGGCCGAAACCAGCCAGGAGGGACACGGATCCAGTAAACAGGTGGCGGAACTCACAGCTCCAATGGCCTTGTCCACTTCATCAGGTGTCACCAGATCAAACTCTTCCCAGACAGGTGGACAAGTACGTGCCCCAGTCACCTCAACTGACTCGTTGTCAGTCGACTCTGTATTCCAATTGGAGTCGAGGTCCGCTCGGATCCGAGCGATTTTATCAGCGAAAAACGTGCTAAAATCCTCGGCGCTACTCTGCAAGGGCTCCCCAACTCCTCCCTGATTAAGAAGGGAGCGGGTCACCCTAAACAGAGCGGCCGGGCGGGATTCCGCTGATGCAATCAAGGCGGAATGATACGCGCATCTTGCCGCCTTGAGCGCCACTTTGTAAGTCTTAACATGTGCTCTTACAAGTGTTCGATCGCATTCGGACTTACTCTTCCTCCATCGCTTCTCTAGACGTCTCTTCTGGCGTTTCAACTCCCGGAGCTCCTCGTTGAACCATGGAGCTCTACGGGGTCTAGTGCCGCGGAGAGGTCGCAACGGCGCAATTCGGTCAAGAGCCTCCGCTGCAGCCTTGTTCCAGGCCTCAGCCAGAGACTCTGCCGAACTGTGTACGAGTGTATCTGGAATAACCCCAAGCGCCTTCTGAAAGCCCTCTGGATCCATCAGGCGTCTGGGGCGGAACAGCTTAATCGGTTCCGCCTCCCTGCGGGGAAGGATTGGAGCCAGGAAGTCAAGCCGCAGTAGAAAATGGTCTGACCATGACACAGGCAACACTTCTAAGCCCCTTAGTCTCAGACCATTACTCAGTTGCTCAGAGAGGAATACCATGTCGGGTGCATGCCCCCCCTCATGAGTCGGACCCTGTACTACTTGGGTCAGGTCCATGGCTGTCATGGTGGCCATGAACTCCTGTGCCAGTCCAGAGGTTTCACCGAGCGACGGCAGGTTAAAGTCCCCCAAGACAATAAGTCTGGGGAACCCCACCGCCAACCCGGCTACCTCCTCGAGTAGCACAGGCAGGGCTTGTGACACGCAGCTGGGAGGCAAGTACGTGAGAAACAAGCCCACCTGGACCCCTAAGTCCAACTTCACCAGGAGGGACTCGCAGCCCGCAATCTCTGGAGCAACGAGTCTACGCAAGCCAAGGCTCTCCCTGGCTATAATAGCCACTCCTCCCCCCCTTCCCTGGGGTCGAGGCTGATGCCATATCTGAAACCCGGCTGGGCAAATTTCAGAGAGAGGGACTCCTCCCTCTGGGCCCAGCCAGGTTTCAGTAACACATGCCAGGTCGGCCTCCTCATCCAGGATCAGATCCCGGATGAGGAGAGCTTTATTTACCACCGACCTGGCATTGAGTAGCAGCAGCTTGAGCCCAGGGCCAGAATTACACTCATCACCAGCACCCAGGATTGGGTTCACAGAGCCGGGACAAGGGATCGTTATTACGCAACGATCTCTTGTTCCCCTGGAACGGCTAGCTCTGTGTCCCCCGCCATATCTGCCTCTCCCCAGCAGGACTGGAATATTCCGACCCTCTACCACCTCAGACATCGGTGCCCCCTCCCCTCCTGCCTCTCCTGTGTCAGGTAGGCTAAACTGTTTAAACTGTTGGTATCTCTTCTAGAATCACAATTCTTCATATCATTTCTGTACTTATATCTCTTTATTCAACCTGCCTTCCATTGACCACCTGTATGCTGCATGAGTCAATAAGAGGGTAGGGAAAATATTTACTGACCCCTCACATCCTGGACATAAACTGTTTCAACTCTTTCCCTCAAAACGTCGCTAAAGAACACTGCACACCAAGACAACTAGACACAAGAACAGTTTTTTCTCGAACGCCGTCATTTTACTAAACAAATAATTCCCTCAACTCTGTAAGACTTTTTACTAAATCTGCACTTCTATTTCTACTAGTTTTTCTCATCATTCCTATCATCCTTTTCCTCCCACTTAGGACTGTATGACTGTAACTTGTTTGTATCCTAAGATTTTTATTAATATTGATTGTTTCTTCATTGCTTATTTGACCCCTATGACAACCATTAAGTGTTGTGCCAAATGATTCTTGACAAATGTATCTTTTTCTTTTATGTACACTGAGAGCATAGGCAACAGAGACAAATTCCTTGTGTGTCCAATCACACTTAGCCAATAAAATTCTATTCTATTCTATTCTATTCTATTCTATTCTATTCTGTTCTGTTCTGTTCTGTTCTATTCTATTCTAGGTATATTCTATTAAACTAACACTGCCTCCTTAATTCTGCTTTTGTCTTGATGTGCTAAGAACAAATGCAGCAAAGGCATATGGGACGCTAATTTTATATTAGTAAAGCTGCAGATTACTTTTGTCCAGTGTGCAAAATTGAATGAAAACAACCGAATGTAATACTTGGAATAAATTCATACTTAATCATTGCATGATAATGCTAGCTGGGTTTTTATGATAGAGGGAAAGTTTGGAGATATATTTGAGAAGTACATGTATGTATTATAATATCTAATCTAGTCACTGATTATTATTATTATTATTATTATTATTATTATTATTATTATTATTATTTTCACACATTCAGCCAGATGTTGGCATTTTTGTCTACATAATCGAGTCCTTACCAAGGAGCTAGGATTGGCAAATGATGTTGATGATGATGATCAAAACATTGTTACAGGCTTTCCATAGAGACAAAGTTGTTGTGATTCCGTCTGAGGCCCCTCAGGGAACGGCTGATCCTCTGCCGGCTTCCTGCTCAGAGGGGGAGGATGAGGAACAGGAGGTTCAGGCAGACGGGGAGGAGGAATCTCAGGCTGAGGGAGAGGGAGGACAGCCAGAGTCCCCCGAGGGGGAGCTCTCCCCAGCAAGCAGCCTGGATTCCTTAGATGAAAATGCACAAGCAATAATCGATCTCCGGCAGAGAAGAGCAACACAACGAAGGGGACAATTAGCCAGGTACTTTCAGCACTAAAGAGGCAACAGCTGGGTTTGGGTGTGGTGCTCTCTGGAAAGGCTGAAAAGGCAGACCCACCCTTCCTGGCTTGTGGAGTATTATCTTTGGGAGTCCTGGGACCTGGCTGTGATCTTTGGCGTCTTGGAATTCTGGTTTGTGACTTTGAATACTGAAACCTTGGGGGAGAAAGGTGTGGGTCTTATTCTCTACAGTGGTGTGTGTGCCAGCAAGAAGTCTGCTGTATTGTCTGGCCATCAGGACTCTGCTGTGAAGTCTCATAGCCTGCCTGTTGGGAAGAACAGGTTTTTCTCTGTGTTTATTTTTCAAACTATAAAGTGCTTTTGCTTTTACCAGCGTGTCTGGCTGCTTTTTCCAGTTGGTGTTGAAGTCTGGGGGCACCCAGACAGAACACAAAGTAGAGATGAAAATATGACAATTATTGACGCATTAACAAACATACTCTTCTTTCTTTTCTTTCAACAGGAACTTCCATTCTAAAACAAGAGAGTTCGAAGCATTACAGAAGCCTCTTAATAAATTTCAGCCTGGCAAATATGAACGCTACAGTAAAGTGTTTTAACTATAACATAACCAATTATATATATAGAACCAACGATTATTTCAACGAGTATCAAAACATGCCCATGTTCTTAATCATTGTCCTCACCTGCTGGATTGGACTCCCATTAAATGGAATGGTCATTTGGCTACTTGGCTTCCAGATTAAGAACTCATTCACCGTGCTGATTCTGAATTTAGCAGTTTCTGACTTTGGTTTTCTCATGCTTGTGGCTATACTCTACATTAATTATTTTGCAGATTTTATACCATCAGGAATTCCCTGTGCGCTCTTCATATCTATTTCTGACATTATGTATATCAATGGTCTATTACTTCTGGTAGCCATCAGCATTGACCGGTGTGTGGCTATCTACTTTCCAATCTGGCATCGCTGTTCCCGGCCAAAACGTTTGTCTTCTGCTGTCTGTGCCTTCCTTTGGATCTGCTCTGTTCTAGTGGGAGGAATTCCGAACATTGTGGACTATGCCAGGTTTTATCCCCATTTGCTATTGATTACTGGGCTTAGTATTCCATTGATCACAATCTCTACTCTGTTTCTATTAGTCAAAATAATTCTTAAACCTCAGCAGAACAAACGGGGAAGACTTTTAGTGATGATCTTAATTACTCTCCTCTGTTTTCTTATTTGTACCGTTCCATTAGATATCTACCTCTTAATGATTAATGTTCTTGACAAGGATTATTTTTCACAATTTTCACAATTTCATGTATTGGACAAATGTTGTGAAATGGGCATTTGCCTAAACAGCAGCGTTAACCCACTGATCTATTTTCTGGTTGGAAGAAAAAAACAAACTCGGGTCCAGGAAAGCATGAAGACCATTTTTCAAAGAATCTTCAGTGAAGATAAAGTTTCTGAAGCCAGATAGAAGTTTATAAACACACGTATAATCAATGTATGGCAGTGTCATCCTTTTCGCAGCTTGCGTTGGATTTACTATAATGGGTTGAGTGGTTCAGGCACTTTTTGATAAATTTCTGTATATTATGAAGAAGTTGAATCAGGTCTATTTCTTTTTCACATGCTAAGATTCTTTGTTCTGATATGAGGAGGCCCAAGCAGAACACATGCCAACATGGTGCTCCTAACAAATAACTGGATGTTTTTTGAGGCTTGGCTCGAGGTTCATGATTTAATTAGGGCATCTGTCGGAACCTTCACGCAGGCTCAGAGAGCAACAAAAATTCCACAATTCAACCTTGATCTACATGTATTCTGTTCTACTGATATAATGAATTTTGGATGTTTTCTTTAAAGCTGAGATTAAGTCACTCCAAGAGGGAGAATTACCAGGCAACCATAGGAATGTAGTTTGATCAGCCCTATATTAAATTCCCTTTTATCATATAAACCAACTGTTATCATATAACATCATAACAGCATAAAGGTTAGTGAGTCTTTCATATGAGTGTTTCTTTTAGCAACTTGATAAGATTCCAGTTACAGTTAGTTACTTGACATTAATAAATATATTAAATAATAAATGGATGGATAGATAGATAGAATTGTTAGCATATAACAACATAACAGTATAATGGTTAGTGAGTCTTTCATATGAGTGTTTATTTTAGCAACTTGATAAGATTTCAGTTACAGTTAGTTACTTGACATTAATAAATATATTAAATAATAAATGGATGGATAGATGCCAATAATGTGCAGCAGCAGATAAAAAAGCCAACACAATCCTAAACTGCATCAACAGGGGGATACACTCCAAGACCAGGAAAGTCTTAATACCACTCTACTATGCCCTGGTCAGACCACATCTGGAGTATTGCATCCAGTTCTGGTCACCACACTTCAAAAGAGACATTGAAACTCTGGAGAAGGTGCGAAAAAGAGCAACCAAGGTGATTAAGAGACTGGAAACCAAGACTTACAAAGAGAGACTGAGGGAACTGGGCATGGATAGCCTAGAGAAAAGGAGGGCGGACATGATAGCAGTCTACAAGTATATGAGGGGATGTCACAGAAAGGAGGGGATGACTTTATTCTCCAGGGCACCAGAGGGCCGGACGAGGAACAATGGCTGGAAGCTGACCAAGGAGAGATTCAACATGGAGATAAGGAGGAACTTCCTGACGGTCAGAGCGATCAACCAATGGAACAACCTACCAGCGGACGTTGTGAACTCCAACACTCTGGACATTTTTAAGAGAAGACTGAACTGCCACTTGACTGGTGTGCTATAGGGTTCCTGCTTGGGCAGGGGGTTGAACTTGATGGCCTTCATGGTCCCTTTCAACTCTAACAATAAATAGATAGGTAGGTAGGTAGGTAGGTAGGTAGGTAGACAGACAGACAGACAGACAGACAGACAGACAGACAGAATCAGACAGACACACATACAGACATACAACCGTTATCTACATTAACACAAGGTAGAAAGTTTAGTGTATTAGAAGGCTTCTAATAGTCCCACAATTCTATTTCCCTGTTCTATCTCCCCCTTTACAAAGAGAATATGGCCTATGTCCATAGTGACATACCTATACCTCATACCTATACCTATAGATTTTACCTATACCTCAGTCCATACTAGAAAAAGCCTTGCTCTGCAAGATCCAAATAACTTAGTTTGCTCACTACATAAATTGAGCTTGTCCTCCGCCCTGAAGCCTATCCTCAGCATTTTTGTGCGTTTCTTTCCTGTTGTGACACAAGTGAAAGTTCCATATTTCAGTCTGTCATCTCGTAATCTCTTCCTCAAAAATATTTCATACAGAAATAACTCAAAATTTAGTTTTAGAGTAATAGAACCATTTACAGATAATCGGTTCTTTTGATGGAAAGAGAATAGAATCCAGGAAAATGTTCTTTATGTATGTTTGATAGTATGCACTTTAATTTCACTGAGTAACTCAAACTATCTTATGCAAAGAAAAAAGAAGAAATGGTGACACAGAAAGCAAATAGTAAAGTAAAAGTAATTTTTTTTCCTGAAAAGTAGACAATTGGATTCACAAAACCCACCCTATGGACACTAATAGCATTCTAGTATTTGAAGTTGATGTTATCTTAAAAAGGCAACTAAATGATATAGTAGAAAGGAAGATGCTACCATTTATAACAGAATCATGTTTATATTTTTGGGGGAATGGAGTTAGATACTTACAGAAACTAGCTGACATGGGAAACCTGTCTAAGATCAATAGAGCAGCCATCATGTTATCATTTTTAAATGACCCCATTGTCAGGCATGAACACTATTTTGGGCCTTGGATCTTCAGGCCTGTTGCATGTAATGCTGTGGGAGTGGGGATTGTATAGATTGGGAAGGTGTTGTGGTTAGCTCTGGCCCAGCTTCTGCCCCAAGGACTGTGGATGTGGGGGAGACATCCACATGCTGCAGGCCTGTTTTGCCCCCGGTGGGATCTGATGATGAAGGCTCCTCTGACCAAGAAGCCATGAGTGACAGGGAGGAGGAGAGTGTGTCAGACAGCTCAGAAGGAGATCAATTATCTAGCTCCTCCTTGGATTCAGAACAAGAGTTAATGATACAGCCATGCATGCGGAGAGCGATGCATAGGCAGCAACAACTGAGAGATTATTATCAAAGAAAATGAGGCCACTTGTTGTTGGGTGGGGCTGTGGTCATTAGTGAGGCTGCTATAAATAGCAGCCTGTGGGTTTGGCCATTGTGGAGGATTATCTGATTGTTGTGTTTCGTGACTGCTTTACTGACTTTGACCTTTTGTGTGCTGATTTTTCCCGCTTTGAAACTAAACCAGGGCAAAGTGTGTTTCACTTTGTGAAATAAGAAGGATTGTGAATTGCCTCACAGCTGCAAGCTAAGTATCACAGAACTGATAAGGGACTTGTACAAATTACCAGTTTGTTTGGAGACAAGTGCTCTTGGCTATACCAAAAGAGGGCTTGGTTTAAGTGAATTTTCATTATAAAGAACATTGTTTTGAATTTTCAAACGTGCGTGTGTCTGAAATTGTATCTGTGCATTTTTGGGAGGATTCTACCAGAGAGCTCGACAGAACAGAAGATATGTAGTCAAAATAACATTCCTTTCTCTGAGAGTCAAGGTCACACTGCCATGCACCTGGAGGAGTGTTCCTAGGAGGCAGCTCCAGTTGGAATGATGCATTAATTGGACAATGTGATAGACATGTGGGTGTTGGGGCAGGGAGCTGGACTTTCTTTTGGGTGTGGAAAACTTGAAAGCTTTCAGATTCGGGTTTTCCCAGATGTGCCAATATGACATCTTTAATAAAATGGAACTTTGAGGAAACTGAAGCCTTGGCGTTTTCTTTCATTGGTGGTATTACTGGAGGGGTGTGACTGGGAAACATCTCCAGTTGTGACAGTCCCTTTATTGGGCCATGTGATGGACATGCTGGTGCTGGGGCAGGGACTTGAACTTTTCTTTGGGTGAAAGAAATCCTGGAAGCCTTCAGATTCGTGTTTCCCCAGATGTGGCAATACAACATCTCTAATAAAATCTATCTTTGAGGGAACCCAAGCCTCAGAGTTTTCTTTTATTAGGGGTGTTACTTAGAACTCTGAAAGGAACTTTGGGTTGGCCAAGTACAATTTCCTGACTATCATCTACTTGTTTTAAAAGTATGAGTTTATTTTGTTACCGTCACCTGAAGAAAACAATATGTCACACTAATCCAATGTGGATTGGTTCTTGTGGATCATTATTCTTAGACACCATGTCCAGATTCATCATTCAAAGACATTTTTTTTCAATCAAATTCTTCTCAATACCTAGGATTCACAACTATATATAGCCATTGGAAAAATCATTATGCTTTAACTATTCTGTTCATTAATGTAATAGAGATATCCTTATTCTCCATAAGGGTTCAAAATGGAGTGAGCTGCTATCTAGCAATTGGAAATGCCACAGAGAGATTTAAAAGAACAAATTTAAAAGCCCAAACTTGAGGATATTTAATATAATATCTTATATAATAAGAATACATTTAATATAATATCTTATATAATAAGAATATGAAGGAAATATTTCATAAGTTACGAGTAGATTTAAAATACAGTGATCCCTCATTTTTCACGGGGGATGCGTTCCAAGACCACCTATGAAAAATGAATTTCCGTGAAGTAGAGGAAAAATATTTTTTTTATGTACTTAATGAGTATTTGGACTTTTGAAACCACCCTTTGCATTAAACAGTCATTCTATAATGTTTCTCAGCTGGAACTATATGTGATATCCTACCAGTTTCTTTAATAGAGTACAGTAGTACTGTAGAAGAATTTTATGAATTTTTAATGGATTTAATTTTTTTAATGGATTTAAGCCCCCTTTGAAAACCCGTGAAATAGCGAATCCATGAAAGGTTATATAATTGACAAATCCTCGGAGAGGGGCGGCATACAAATCTAATAAATTATTATTATTATTATTATTATTATTATTATTATTATTATTATTATTAATTGGATTTTTTTATGCTGCCCCTCTCCGGAGACTTGGGGCGGCATTATTATTATTATTATTATTATTATTATTATTATTATTATTATTATTATTATTATTATATGGATTTCTGGTTGTGGAGATTCTAGAATGTTATTAACCAATGGTTGGAAGTGTAGAGATAAGACTAGAATTTGTTAAAAGAAAATAAAAAAAATAAAGGAGATGTTAAAAAATGGGGAAATATATTAGAAATTTAGGGCTGGCTCAGAAATTGAAGAATGATTTTTTTTTTTTAAAAAAAGTTAAGATACAAATTGAGGAAAGGGAGGAGTATGGTCTAAAATTAAGAAGTGCAAGAGATAATCAATAAGTTTGGAAGATAAGCAATAGTGAATAAATAGAAAGAAACTTAAAAATTAAAGGTGGTAGAGCCAAGGCGACAAAAATAGGAGTTAAGGAGGCAGCATTAGAATATCTCCGGGACCGCCTTCTGCCGCACGAATCCCAGCGACCAATTAGGTCCCACAGAGTTGGCCTTCTCCGGGTCCCGTCGACTAAACAATGTTGTTTGGCGGGTCCCAGGGGAAGAGCCTTCTCTGTGGTGGCCCCGACTCTCTGGAACCAGCTCCCCCCGGAGATTAGAATTGCCCCCACCCTCCTTGCCTTCCGTAAACTCCTTAAAACCCAACTTTGCCACCAGGCAATGGGGGAATTGAGATATCTTCCCTGGGCCTATACAATTTATGTATGGTATGTTTGTATATATGTCTGATTAATAATGGGGTTTTTTAAAATGTTTTTAAATTATTGGATTTGTTATGAATTGTTCTATTGCTGTTGTGAGTCACCCCGAGTCTACAGAGAGGGGCGGCATACAAATCTAATAAATAAATAATTTAGATAATAGTAGATATACCTAGAGAAATATATGATATATTTAAATATGAATAAAGGGAAGCTGTAAATTTAAGAATAGCACCGATGTTGGAATTGTTTTGGGTTTTGAATTGTTTTACTGTTAACCATATAATGTATTAGGATGAAAAGTACTCATGGGAGAACAAAAGGGAGGAAGAAGAAGTAGAAAGGAAAAGGAAAGAAGCAGGAGAGAAGTAGGTAACAGGGAGAAAAGAAGAAAGAAGGTAGAGGAAAGAGAGAGCGATAGAAGAGGGGAGTAATATGAAATATAGAAGGAAAACAGACAGAGATAAAATTATAAAAGGTGCAAATTTAGGATGTTTATGGTATTTTGAATAAATATATAAATGTTCTGCCTGACTGGCCTCAGGCGATAATTAACGGTCCAGGAAAGAAGGTCAGACACACACGTGCATTGCTTAGCAGCAAACTTGTATTAAACAGAAAAGAAAAAGCTAAAGAAAACTGTCCTTATTTTCAGGAGTAAAACACAGTTCGAGGTGAAAATTCAGCTAGATACAAAGTTCATGAAAAAGCAAACAAATACAAAAGTCATGTAGCATAAATGTTCCAAGAGTTCTCTGAATTCTCAAGGCACGAGAGCAGCAGCTTGTCCCAGAGTTTTCAACTCCCACAACGCTGAGTTGAAATCCAAGAGCAGAAGCTTCAAAGCAGGAACAACAGCGCCACACAAACCACCCAGATAAACAGCCACAGTTTGCCTTGACCCCTGTTCCCTTGTTATGCCTTTAGCCCTCATTAAGGGAACCACACCCAACCCAGGTGCTCCTATCATGACTTATCATACTTCTTAAAGTGGTCCCTTCTTTGTAAGGCTCTTCGGTTGCGTAAATCAATATATTGCTCTGCAGACGAACTGAGCGAGGACAAACTGTCCGAAGGACTGCCGGCCAAATCCCCTGGGCTGTCTGCTGAATCTTCCTGGCTCTCTGCCACATCTTCCTGGCTGTCTGCTACATCTTCCTGGCTGTCTGCTACATCTTCCTGGCTGTCTGCTACATCTTCCTGGCTGTCTGCCACATCTTCCTGGCTGTCTGCTACATCTTCCTGGCTGTCTGCTACATCTTCCTGGCTGTCTGCTACATCTTCCTGGCTGTCTGCTACATCTTCCTGGCTGTCTGCCACATCTTCCTGGCTGTCTGCCACATCTTCCTGGCTCTCTGCCACATCTTCCTGGCTGTCTGCTACATCTTCCTGGCTGTCTGCTACATCTTCCTGGCTGTCTGCTGAATCTTCCTGGCTCTCTGCCACATCTTCCTGGCTCTCTGCCACATCTTCCTGGCTGTCTGCTACATCTTCCTGGCTGTCTGCTACATCTTCCTGGCTGTCTGCTACATCTTCCTGGCTGTCTGCCAGGCTTTCACAGTCACTTTGTGCCGTGTCTCCCCCATCTGTGGGAGCAACGGCTGGCCCAGGCCCAAACACAACAATAAACATGTAATGTTTTGATATTATGTTATATGTATGGATGCAAAGTTTGTGAAAAAATTAAAAAAACATTTTTTTTAAAAAAAGGGTAAGGTTATTGTCTTCTTTTCCTAGAATTATTATGTCTTTTCCTTGAGGGCAAGAAAATAAAATCATCACCTTCACCTCTTCATGATCATAGTTCATTCAAAATACAGATTATCTTTCCCTTTGTCATTTTAATATTTATCATTGATGTAATGGTTCCTGTTTGCTTTCTGTTTTCATAATGGATGTGTCACATGCATATATCTAATGCTTGGTGCTTTGGTTTATCTGCTTCTTCTTTCTCCTTCATCGTCTTTAATTAGTGAAAGCTTATGGCAGGGTGCTTCATATTAGTACCATTAAATACTAGGCACTAGTTGGATTCATTCCCTCTGCTTTCAAACATAGAAACATAGAAACATAGAAGACTGATGGCAGAAAAAGACCTCATGGTCCATCTAGTCTCCCCTTATACTATTTCCTGTATTTTGTCTTACAATGGATATATGTTTATCCCAGGCATGTTTACATTCAGCTACTGTGGATTTATCTACCACGTCTGCTGGAAGTTTGTTCCAAGGATCTACTACTCTTTCAGTGAAATAATATTTTCTCACGTTGCTTTTGATCTTTCCCCCAACTAACTTCAGATTGTGTCCCCTTGTTCTTGTGTTCACTTTCCTATTAAAAACACTTCCCTCCTGGATCTTATTTAACCCTTTAACATATTCAAATGTTTCGATCATGTCTTCCGTTTTCCTTCTGTCCTCCAGACTATACAGATTGAGTTCATGAAGTCTTTCCTGATACGTTTTATACTTAAGACCTTCCACCATTCTTGTAGCCCGTCTTTGGACCCGTTCAATTTTGTCAATATCTTTTTGTAGGTGAGGTCTCCAGAACTGAACACAGTATTCCAAATGTGGTCTCACCAGCACTCTATATAAGGGGATCACAATCTCCCTCTTCCTGCTTGTTATACCTCTAGCTATGCGGCCAAGCATCCTACTTGCTTTTCCTACCGCCCGACCACACTGCTCACCCATTTTGAGACTGTCAGAAATCACTACCCCTAAATCCTTCTCTTCTGACGTTTTTGCTAATACAGTATTTTCATGTTGCATCACCATTTCGAGAATGCTGGAATGAGCAAGGCCAAAAGGGCAAACTGAATGAGGCAAAATGATTGCTTCAACTCAAACTTTCAACAGTTTTGTAACTGTTAAGTTTGGGCGGGAATGAAGAGTTGCATTGTAGGACAGTTCAGCACCTTTTATTGAAATTAGCTTGAACTGAAAATGGGCTGCTGGCGAGCTGCAGGGAAGCCACTATTAAGGGCTTCCTTGAAACTGGCCAGCCAGTGACAGCAATTTATTTCTGCCGCCGCTACATCAGCCAATCAGCAGTGGCTATGTAAAACAATAACATTAATTGATTGATTGATTGATAGATAGATAGATTGATTGCTTGATCAATTTATTTATTATAGTTGAAAGGGGCTTTGCAGGTCATCTAATCCAACCCCCTTCTCAAGCAGGAGACCCTACACCACCCCAGCCAGTGGCAGTCCAATTTAATTAATTCATTAATTAATTCATTAATTAATTAATTAATTAATTCATTAATTAATTAATTCATTTATTAATTAATTAATTAATTAATTAATTAATTAATGAATTAATTAATTAATGAATTAATTAATTGTTAGCCGCTAGCCGCCCCGAGTCCACGGAGAGGGTCAGCATACAAATCCAATAAATAATAAATAAATAAATAAATAAATAAATGAATGAATGAATTAATTAATTAATTAATTAATTAATTAATTAATTAATTAATTAATTAATTAATTAATTAATTAATTAATTAATTAATTAATTAATTAATGAATTAAATTAATTAATTAATTAATTAATTAATTAATTAATTAATTAATTAATTAATTAATTAATTAATGAATTAAATTAATGAATGAATGAATGAATGAATGAATGAATGAATGAATGAATTAATTAATTAATTAATTAATTAATTAATTAATTAATTAATTAATTAATTAATTAATTAATTAATTAATTCATTCATTCATTCATTCATTCATTCATTCATTTATTTATTTATTTATTTATTTATTTATTTATTTATTTATTTATTTATTTATTTATTTATTTATTATTTATTGGATTTGTATGCTGACCCTCTCCGTGGACTCGGGGCGGCTAGCGGCTAACAACAGTGGTAAAAACAGCATGTATAAATCCAGTACTAGAACAGCTAAAAACCCTTGTTATAAAACCAATCATACATACAAACACACCATGCATAAATTGTAGAAGCCTAGGGGGAGAGAATATCTCAGTTCCCCCATGCCTGACAGCAGAGGTGGGTTTTGAGGAGCTTACGAAAGGCAAGGAGGGTGGGAGCTATTCTAATCTCTGGGGGGAGTTGGTTCCAGAGGGACGGGGCTGCCACAGAGAAGGCTCTTCCCCTGGGCCCCGCCAAACGACATTGTTTAGTTGACGGGACCCAGAGAAGGCCCACTCTGTGGGACTTAACTGGTCGCTGGGATTTGTGCGGCAGAAGGCGGTCCCAGAGATAATCTGGCCCAGTGCCATTTCCTTTTGAATGTGTTGAATGATGGGGCATTCACAACTTCTGCTGGTGGGCCATTCCACTGGTTGATCGCTCTCACCATCAGAAAGTTCTTCCTTATTTCCAGGTTGAATTTCTCCTTGGTCAGTTTCCATCCGTTGCTCCTGATCTGGCCCTCTGGTGCCCTGGAAAATAGTGTGACCCCTCCTCTCTGTGGCTACCCTTCAAGTACCTGTATTCTGCTAACATGTCCCCCCGGGCCCTCCTTTTTGCTAGACTATCTGTTGTGATTGGCTCTGGGCCAGTTCCTGCTCCGAGGACTGTGGGTGTTGGTTTGGGAGAATCCTCACGTTATCAGAGACAGGTTTTGCTGCCAACAGCTTTGGACAGTGAGGATTCTGTGTCAAGGGCATATTTTGGGACTGAAGCAGGATCGGATGAGGCAGCCCATTAGCTAATGACCCCATTAGTGAATCATCATTAGATTCAGAGGAAGAGGGATTCATAGATGCTCGCAGGCGCAGCTTTATGACAAGAAGGGAACAACTGTGCAAGTATTATAGAAAATAAGGGACAACATTTGTGGCTGGGATAATTAGGCTAATGGGGCTGCTGATAAATTGCCAGCGTCGTTGAGAGCGTGCATGGGAGATCAATCACCCCTTCTCAGCCCAACTTAACACACAAGATTGTTGTTGTGGGGAAAATAAAAGGAGGATGGAGTATTAGATATGTCAGATGCCTTGAGTTACTCATGAATTAATAAATTTATTTATTTTTATTTATTTATTTTTAATTTATTTTTATTTATTCATTTGTCCAATACACAAATATATAGGAAGAAAAATAGACATGTACTAATATATATAAGGGTAAAGTGAACTTAGAGGAGAGGATATATGAAAGGAAGATAATATATAAGATAGGTGAAAGAAAGGAGAGACAATTGGACAGGGGACGAAAGGCACACCAGTGCACTTATGTACGCCCCTTACTGGCCTCTTTGGAACCTGGAGAGGTCAGTCGTGGAGAGTCTAAGGGAGAAATGTTGAGGATTAGGGGTTGACACAATTGAGTCCGGCAATGAGTTCCACGCTTCGATAAAAGCAGAATAAAAATCTGATAAATAAATATTTAATGCTTTACTAGGCATCTTCTATTTATTTTAGGTCTAAAGGGCCTAACTAATGTTTTTGTTATTTTCAATTAACTTTGGATGGGTTCTTTCATTCTAAGCAATTTTCTAGAGCAGGGTTTTTCAACCTCAGTAGATTTAAGATGTGTGGTCTTCAACTCTCAAAATTTGCCAGTCAGCATCCTGAATTCTAGAGCACTGGACGAAACTGGTTTCACATGTTTTCAGTTTCATCTAAAAAGTTCTATAAACTTATACAACATTGTAAATTGTTAAACCTCTAAAATAAAAGAAAATCTTTTTCCATCTTACAATAAAACGTTACATCAATATAAACATTAACAAAATTTCATTTATCTGAATCTTAATTTAAACTTTCATATCTTCATTAAACTAATTATTCTAATATCAAATTATGGGATTGTGTCATTTTTGAATGGATGTGACGTGATAAAATGCAAAAAAAGTCCCGCCTTACTGATTGTTTTTATATCGTTGATTAAAGAGCACAGAAATAAATTCTTGCCACATCTGGGGAAAGTTCTGAGTTCCTCTTTTGCTGATTTACGGTATGCAAGACAGATTTTATGAGGTTGGGTACAAGAATGACGGGAGAATTGAAAAAAAAAAAGGCAAAGCAAAGCAATTCAAAGTGGAAAGATGATTGGTGGAGAATAAATTTGTTCATTCATTCATTAAATGTATATGACACTTCTATAAAAATGTTGGAGTTGTAAAGTTGGCTAATGGTGCAACATATAAAGTGATTTTAAAAATACAGAGGTTTGTTTTAAATCACTTTAGAATTTAAGAAATAAACATTTCCTCCTAGTTAAAATGTAAGTCAACAAAATAATCCATCTTGTTACATATCTTAAATACATTAGAATTTCAAAGGATTATCCTGAAACCAGGAGGACATCATCCCTACTCAATTAAAAGCAAGAATTGGCATAGTAATTTTTTTTAAAAAAATGAATCCACTAAAACCTAGCATATTCCCAATCCAAAAAAGGAAGCAATTATTTATTCATTTCTTTATGTCTTGTCTTTCTTATTTTTATAAATAATTCAAGGTGACAAAGATACACACTACCCCCTTCTTCTATTTTTCCCATAACAACACATAAGTTGCAATAATATCGCCAAAAAAGCTTCTAGAGTTGTTAACCTGATCCTACGCAGCTTCTGCTCAGGCAATCTCACAATACTCACAAGAGCCTACAAAACTTTTGCCAGACCCATCCTAGACTACTGCTCATCTGTCTAGAACCCATACCACATCTCAGACATCAGCACCCTTGAAAACGTCCAAAGATATTTCACCAGAAGAGCCCTTCACTTCTCCACTCGAAACAGAATATCCTACAAAAATAGACTAACAATCCTGGGCCTTGAAAGCCTAGAACTACGGCGCCTAAAACACAATTTGAGTATTGCCCACAACATCATATGCTGCAACATCCTACTGGTCAATGACTACTTCAGCTTCAACCGCAACAACACAAGAGCACGCAACAGATTCAAACTTAATACGAACCGCTCCAAACTTGACTGTAAAAAATATGATTTCAACAATTGAGTTATCGAAGCATGGAACTCAATTGTGTCAACCCCTAACCCCCAACATTTCTCCCTTAGACTCTCCACGATTGACCTCTCCAGGTTCCTAAGAGGCCAGTAAGGGGCGTACATAAGTGCACTGGTGTGCCTTTCGTCCCCTGTCCAATTGTCTTTCCTTTCTCTCACTTATCATATATATTTTCTTTCTTTCATATATCCTCTCCTCTAAGTTCACTTTACCCTTATATATATTACTACATGTCTATTTTTCTTCCTATGTATTTGTGTATTGGACAAATGAATAAAAAATAAAAAATAAATAAAGTTGGAGTTTTCCATAGTCATCCAATTGGCTTTCCTGCCTAAGACTAGGATTTACAATCTCTGGATGATCAGCCCAAAGTCATTGAGCTGACTTTCATGTCTGGAACTCGTAGTCTTCTGGCAATTGGCCCAGTCACTCAGGCAGTTTTCATGCTAAAGGCAGGACTAGAACTCACAGTCTCCTGATATCTAGCTTGATGCCTTAACCACTTGACCAAACTAGAAAAGAGAGACAAAGATGATGGGTGGGTTGAAGGCTAAAACATATGAAGAATGTTGGTAGGAATTGGGCATGAAAAGGAATTGGGCATGAAAAGAAAAAAACTAGCAGTGACATGATAAGAGTGTTCCAATATTTGAGGGTCTGTCACAAAGGAGAGTCAAGTTATTTTCCAAAGCACCAGAAAGCAAGCCAAGAAGCAATGGGTGGAAACTAAACAAAAAGACAAACAATCTAGAACTAAGGAGATACAGTGGTACCTCATGATACAAACTTAATTGGTTCCAGGAGGAGGTTTGTAAGGTGAAAAGTTAGTAAGATGAAACAATGTTTCCCATAGGAATCAATGTAAAAGCAAATAATGCGTGCAAATCCTTCAGGAAAATCCCAAACTTTAGAAGGGAGGCGAACAGAGGGCAGGGAGGAGCAGCTAAAGGGGGCGGGTGGAAGAAGCAAGGCTAGGCTAAAGGGTGAGTAGGAAGGAAGAAAGGCAAGGGGGGTGCCCCTCCCTTTTCTTTCTTCAAAAGACACCCTTTCAGTGCCTCTGCAAGCACGCTGTTCTCCTACTTTTGTTAATGCAAAGTCTTTCCCCCTCCAAGCCGCCCCTCCCTTTTCTTTCTTCTAAAGACACCCTTTCAGTGCCTCTGCAAGCACACTGTTCTCTGCAAAGTCTTTCCCCCTCCAAGCCGCCCTTCCATTTTCTTTCTTCAAAAGACACCCTTTCAGTGCCTGCAAGCACGCTGTTCTCCTACTTTTGTTAATGCAAAGTCTTTCCCCCTCCAAGCCGCCCCTCCCTTTTCTTTCTTCAAAAGACACCCTTTCGGTGCCTCTGCAAGCACGCTGTTCTCTGCAAAGTCTTTCCCCCTCCAAGCCGCCCTTCCCTTTTCTTTCTTCAAAAGACACCCTTTCAGTGCCTGCAAGCACGCTGTTCTCCTACTTTTGTTAATGCAAAGTCTTTCCCCCTCCAAGCCGCCCCTCCCTTTTCTTTCTTCAAAAGACACCCTTTCAGTGCCTCTGCAAGCACGCTGTTCTCTGCAAAGTCTTTCCCCCTCCAAGCCGCCCCTCCCTTTTCTTTCTTCAAAAAAGGGGGGGAAAAGAAACCCCTTCATCCCAGCAGCAGCTGCTTGGGTTCATAAGGTGAAAATAGTTCGGAAGAAAAGGCAAAAAAATCTTAAACACCGGGTTCGTATCTTGAAAAGTTTGTTAGAAGAGGCGTTCGTAAGATGAGGTACCACTGTATTAGAAAAGTCAACTAGTGGAACAACTTCCCTTGAGAAGTTGTGGGTGCTCCAACACTGGAGGCTTTTAAAAAGGGAATATTCAAGACAAAGAAAACAAAGAGGAGAAAAGAACGAGAAAGAAGTAACTTCTGTCCCAAAAGTGCTTTTTTGAAGAGGCAATTGGATTTTCTGTTTTTTCTTTAAGATGTTTCACTTCTCATCCAAAAAACATCTTCAGTTTTTTTGGATGAGAAGCTTTTGATTTTTTTAAAACCTATCTCCAAAACCTCATCATTCAATCTAATCTATAAAAATTCAATAGAGAATTGCTTTTTTTAACTTTACATTTTTTAAAAAATTATGAAAGGATATATTTGTATATATATATTGATGCTCTTATTCTCAGCACATATATTATGCACTTCATACAGCCCTCACAGAATTTAAAGAATTTCCAAAACTAGATACAACATTGGTTTTCAATTGAAAATACAATGAAACAACAAATTAAAACTTCTGATTTTTGCAGACTTCAGAAAGACCTTAAAAACTCTTTAAATAATTGACCTCTCCAGGTTCCTAAGAGGCCAGTAAGGGGCGTACCTAAGTGCACTGGTGTGTCTTTCATCCCCTGTCCAATTGTCCTTCCTTTCTCTCACTTATCATATATATTTTCTTTCTTTCATATATCCTCTCCTCTAAGTTCACTTTTACCCTTATATATATTACCACATGTCTTTTTTTCTTCCTATGTATTTGTGTACTGGACAAATGAATAAATAAATTTTAAAAAATAAAATAAATGGAAGTTATTTGTTTAGAACTAAAAAGACCACGACATTGGTATCAGGATTACAATTATTACAAAAGTGTTTTAAAATTGATTTTATGAAAATTTTAATACAGAATAAGTACTAACAAGAACTAATATTTGCAATGAAAAAAGGAAAGAAATGAAAGAAGAAAATGGACAATCATTTGTTGAAAATAGCATAGGATCTGCATAGGATCTATAGTATAGGAAGAAGATACTTACAGCTATTTAAATAGAAAATGAGATATAATGGTGATAAGAAGGAATTCATGTTGGGTTATTAGGTTAAGTTTTCCTTGATTAGATAAAGCTTGGGCATATTTACTTTGGAAGCGGATCAGCGAGTTGCAGTACAAGAAGCGAGAAGTTAGACATTGTTATTATGTTTACCTATCACTATCTATCTATCTATCTATCTATCTATCTATCTATCTATCTATCTATCTATCTATCTATCATCTATCTATCTATCTATCTATCATCTATCTATCTATCTATCTATCATCTCTCTCTCTCTCTCTCTCTCTCTCTATCTATCTATCTATCTATCTATCTATCTATCTCATATTCTTAACAAATAGTGAAGATTTTGGCACTTTGCTCAGAGATTTAAATCCTTTCTAACATTGTTAAAATAGTTTAAACTTGCTTTTCATGGTTAATGTCTCGTCAACCATATTTTTATGTACCAAGTGAATATATTTTATGTACCAAGTGAATATATTTTTATCTACCAAGTGACAGGAGAAGTTAAAAAGAATAACAAGTAGAGTTGATTTCATTTGGAGAAGTGAAAGACAGAGAGAGAGACAGAAAGATGGAGACAGACAGAGACAGGGGCAGAGACAGACAAGAACGGAGACACAAAAAAGAGGAAAAAAGAGGAAAAGAAGTTGCATTGAATAGCACTTTCTGTATTAGATTCTTGGTTACCAGTGCTTCAAACTGCTATTTAGAACAGAGGTCCCCAAATTGGCTGGAGAATTCTGGGAGTTGAAGTCCACAGGTCTTAAAGTTGCCAGGTTTGAAGACCTCTGACTTAGAACTATGCCTGGCGACATAGACGAGTCTGCGGAGAGGGGCAGCATACAAATCCAATAAATAGATAGATGATAGATAGATAGATAGATAGATAGATAGATAGATAGATAGATAGATAGATTAATAGATGATAGATAGATAGATAGATAGATAGATAGATAGATAGATAGATAAGTCTTCAGAATCTTGCGGAAGGTGAGAAGGGTGGGGGCAGTTCGAAACTCTGGAGGGAGTTGATTCCAGAAGGCCGGGGCCAACACAGAAAAGGCCCTTCCCCTGGGTCCCGCCAGACGACATCATTTAATCGGCGGGACCCAGAGAAGGTCAACTCTGTGGGACCTAATCGGCCACTGAGATTTGTGCGGCAGAAGGTGGTCCTGTAGGTATACTGGTCTGATGTCCTGCATGGCTTATAGGTCATTACCAATTAATCTAGTAATCAATGCTTGGCTAGTTTAAAGCAGTGTTTCTCAAATAGTGGGGTGGGCCCCCAGGGGGGCATGGAGCAATGCCGGGGTGGTGGTGCATGTGACCCCAGGGAATGTGCATTTTTTGCCCCAGGGAGTAGGGTTTTTTTTTGCACCGAACAATAGCACACAGCACAGAGTAGGAGATATGAAGTGCATATAATAAACCTTAAGAGACACCATGGAAAATATTTAACAGGGATGAAAAGAAAGGAGGAGAGAGACGGAGATAATGAGACAAACGTAAGTCTCGTGAAAGCTAAGATGAGGAAATATGATGAAGTATATGTAGCACTTGAATATGTTGGGGGACGTGGAAAGACCGGTATGCTCACTGTGTCTAAAAATGTTGGCAGCAGACAGCATGAAGCCAAATAAATTGTAAGGTGTCACTTAAATACATTAAACCCCAATCACGCTGATAAGCCGCTTGAGCTTTTTCAGCAAAAACATGCTGAATATTGTAAACAATCATCCCAACAGAGAATTGGGGGGAACGTGAAATATTTACTTCTTCCTGGGTGGGGGGTTAACAAAAAATAATTGAGAAACACTGGTTTAAAGGATGAAGAACACTGGCTAATTACAATAGATGATCTCATTAGTTGAAGTCTACGGAGAGGGGCGGCATACAAATCAAATAAACAAACAAGCAACCCACCAACCAACCAACCAACCAACCAACCAAACAAACAAACAAACAAACAAACAAACAAACAAACAAATAAATAAATAAATCTGATTTATATTTCAGTTTTAAAATACTCCTGCCTGCCAAGTAAATCTATCTATCTATCTATCTATCTATCTATCTATCTATCTATCTATCTATCTATCTATCTATCTATCTACCTACCTACCTACCTACCTACCTATCCATCTATCATCTATCTATCATCTATCTATCTATCATCTATCTATCATCTATCTATCATCTATCTATCTATCTATCTATCTATCTATCAACTATCTCTCTCTATCTCTCTTTCTCTCTCTCTCTAGCTACCTACCCACCTACCCAACCCATCCACCCATCTTGGCCAATCTATGATAAACAAAGAGCAGGAAAGTTGGATGTGGGGGACTATTCTATATTTCATGGACAAGGAGAGCCACCTAAAGTTAGATGAACGATGCAAGGAATCATGTTTTATGTGTGAAGAAGCTGTCTTTTCCTGGGCTTCTTATCTGGGTTAAAAGTGGGATTCTTTTCCATTGTTCATTAAATTCTATCAAACTATTAATATTAAGGATTATATTACTGTTGCAATAATGAAAAGAAATTGCAGTTCTAGTTCTGTGGGCATTGATGTTGGAGAAGCCACCCAGGGTAGGGGGGGGACAAGAAATTTGAGGTCAGATTGGTAATAAGCAAACACGGATTTCAAGTTTGAGTTGCTTCTTTTAAAAGTAGCAATTTTCAAATAAAGGAACTGAATCTGCTTTGCATATAAAGTTTTGCCATCCTTCTTCTTTTACCCGAAGAGGTTGCATGAATTTGGGAAACTGTACATTAGTTCAATTTAAGGAATAGTGTATAAATACACTCCAAGACCAGGGAAGTCTTAATACCTTAAGACTTAATACCTGGTCCGACCACACCTGGAGTACTGTATTCAGTTCTGGTCACCACACTTCAAAAGAGACATAGAAACTCTGGAGAAGGTGCAAAAAAGAGCAACCAAGATGATTAAGGGATTGGAAACCAAGACTTACGACGAGAGACTGGGGGAACTGGGCATGGATAGCCTAGAGAAAAGGAGGGCCAGAGCGGACATGATAGCAGTCTACAAGTATATGAGGGGATGTCACAGAGAGGAGGGGATCACTTTATTCTTCAGGGCACCAGAGGGCCGGACGAGGAACAACGGCTGGAAGCTGACCAAGGAGAGATTCAACATGGAGATAAGGAGGAACTTCCTGACGGTCAGAGCGATCAACCAATGGAACAACCTACCAGCTGACGTTGTGAACTCCAACACTCTGGACCTTTTTAAGAAAAGATTGAACTGCCACTTGACTGGTGTACTATAGGGTTCCTGCTTGGGCAGGGGGTTGAACTCGATGGCCTTCATGGTCCCTTTTAACTCTAACAATAAATAAATGAACAAATGAATGAACGAATGAACGAATGAACGAATAAACGAATGAACGAATGAACGAATAAACGAATAAACAAATAAACAAATAAACAAATAAACAAATAAACAAATAAACAAATAAACAAATAAACAAATAAACAAATAAACAAATAAACGGATAAACGGATAAACGGATAAACGGATAAACGGATAAACGAATAAACGAATAAACGAATAAACGAATAAACGAATAAACGAATAAACAAATAAACAAATAAACAAATAAACAAATAAACAAATAAACAAATAAACAAATAAACAAACAAAAAACAAACAAATGCATGTACATACCTGCTGTTCTGTTCGGGTCGTATGTGACCCGAAGCCAAGTTTGAGTCCCTGTAAAAAATTTTCCCTGCATATCTGAAACTTGAAATTTCATGCTGGTTCATCATTTCAGGGGTTCTCTCTATGAGAATTTTTTTGGGGGGGTGGGGGGCTTAGTTTTTGCTGGGCAAAAAAAGTTACAAATCTTATGTTCCCGGGTCACCCTGACCCGGACCGAAAACTCTTCATTTGCAGTGCTTATGTTTGGTCTTTTTGAAAGCTTTTTTCACTTGGAAAGTAGTCTGAACATTTCTGCACACAATGATATGAAAATTGAAATGAAAAAAGTAAATCTTATTGGTTTATTTTGCAGATATAATGCACGCCCCCCCCGTTTTTGTGAAAAAATTTTCAATTTATGGATAGTTTTGCTTGCAAAATGCATTCTATTTTACTAAAGTTGGTGTGGGATTGGTAGCTTGAACATTTCTGAATATAAGAAAAATATAAAGGAACTGAAAAAAATGATTCTTATTGGTTTTTTAACATCAGAAATAAGGCCTCCCCCCCCCTTGGCTGCTTGCAACCATTTTCACTTTTTATTTTTTTATGCTCCAAATCCGAAATATTCTTTAAAATCTTAGGCATTCATTTACTCAATTTAACAATGCTGATCATCAAAAAATATTTTTGGGGTGGTGGCTAATTGTTTTCTGGACAAAAAAAAATCATAACTTTGAATCTGTTTCTGTTCGTATGTGACCGGACCAAAAATATTTTTTTTAGGTACTTGAATTTGATCTTTTTGAAAACTTTTTCAACTGGAAAACTAGTTTGAACATTTATGAACATAATGATATGAAAATTGAACTGGAAAAATTGAGACTTATATTTTTATTTTGATCAAAAAGCCCCTCCCCCCATCCTTTTTTAATTTCGTGTCAATTTCTATTTTTTAAGGCTACAAATCCCTAAGGAATTTTCCCCCAAAAGGTTTGATATACTAAATTGAACATTTCTGAATATAAGAAAAATATAAATGAACTGAAAAAAATGGTTCTTATTGGTTTATTTTTGCCACAAAAGGGCCACCCCCCCTCGGCCTTGCTGTTTGCCATTATTGTCACTGTTTATACATATTTGTCTAGAAATATTTGGAATATCCTTTTGAAAATCAACCACATTGTAGCCAGAGAACTAATTTTATGAAACAAATCCATTTTACTAAAAAAAAGTATGTAAGTTTGAAATTAACAGCATAATTTTTATATAAATTGAAATAATTGAGGCATACTTTATGTGCAAAATAAACCAATATGCATCAATTTTTCCACTTCAATTTTCATATCATTATGTTCAGAAATGTTCAAGCTACCAATCCCACACCAACTTTAGTAAAATAGAATGTATTTTGCTAGCAAAACTATCCATAAAGTGAAGACTATTTAAAAAAAACGGGGGGCGTGCATTTCATCAACAAAATAAACCAATATGCATCAATTTTTCCAGTTCAATTTTCATATCATTATGTTCAGAAATGTTCAAGCTACCAATCCCATACCAACTTTAGTAAAATAGAATGCATTTTGCAAGCAAAACTATCCATAAATTGAAAAAAATTTCACAAAAACAGGGGGGGCGTGCATTATATCCGCAAAATAAACCAATAAGATTTACTTTTTTCATTTCAATTTTCATATCATTGTGTGCAGAAATGTTCAGACTACTTTCCAAGTGAAAAAAGCTTTCAAAAAGACCAAACATAAGCACTGCAAATGAAGAGTTTTCGGTCCGGGTCAGGGTGACCCGGGAACATAAGATTTGTTACTTTTCTTAAACAGAACAGCAGGGTTAAGTAATTCCAGTAATAATTGTGGAGGGATGCATGAGATTGCTCATCATTTCCAAAACTATAAACATTAAGCATCTTCCACCCTCATTCAAAGATGACAACCTAAATTGAGCTAGTCCTTTTTGGTTCATTATCTTCAGTGAAGATCAGAGCTTTTTCAGTTAATTTGACTTCTTTCCAAGGATGATCAGCAGAAGGTTCTTTAAATCAATTCTGCAATGCACTTTGCAAATCTTCCATCACAACCTCATCTCCATTCTATGATTTTATCATATTAAAAAGTAATTCCGTTTTGTATTTGCTCAGAAGTGATATTCGTTTCCTAATTGCTGTTGATTTACTTTTCCTGCCAGATTTTAAATCTTATTTCTGAAAAATAAAGATAAGGGAGAAGTAAACCACCTATTATTTTCCAGCCTGCCAAGTGCCGTTTTTTTCCCCCTCCCTCAAGGCACTATTACCGTGCACATAAGAAACCAGTGTTCTTCTAAAATCCTGAAGAAGGACGAAGAACTGAAGAAGCTTCTTGGATAAGAAGTGAAATGTTTCCAAGGAAAAGCAAAGTAAGACCATTTGCCTTTTGAAAAAGCAGGATGGGGAAAACCATGACCTGGAAGACTGAGACTCTCCATTAACACTTAATTTCATTGGCATCTTTCCTCTTAGGACATTGCAAAACTTGCTGTTGATGTTGGATAACATTGGTCTGAAGTGGTGTAGGGTTTCCTGCGTAAGCAGCAGGTTGGACTAGAAGACCTCCAAGGTCCCTTCCAACTATTCTATTCTATTCTATTCTATTCTATTCTATTCTATTCCATTCTATTCCATTCTACTCTACTCTACTCTACTCTACTCTATTCTACTCTATTCTACCATACCTTACCCTACTCTACTCCACTCCATTCCATTCCATTTGATTCTTCCCTTCCCTTCCCTTCTACTCTACTCTACTCTATTCCATTCCATTCCATTTGATTATTCTCTTCTCTTCCCTTCCCTTCCCTTCCACTCTACTCTACTCTACTCTACTCTACTCTACTCTATTCTATTCTAATCTACCCTACCTTACCCTACTCTACTCCACTCCATTCCATTCCATTCCATTTGATTCTTCCCTTCCCTTCCCTTCTACTCTACTCTACTCTACTCTACTCTACTCTACTCTACTCTACTCCATTCCATTCCATTCCATTTGATTAGTCTCTTCTCTTCTCTTCTCTTCTCTTCTCTTCCCTTCCCTTCCACTCTACTCTACTCTATTCTATTCTAATCTACCCTACCTTACCCTACTCTACTCCACTCCATTCCATTCCATTCCATTTGATTCTTCCCTTCCCTTCTACTCTACTCTACTCTACTCTACTCTACTCCATTCCATTCCATTCCATTTGATTATTCTCTTCCCTTCCCTTCCACTCTACTCTACTCTACTCTACTCTACTCTACTCTATTCTATTCTAATCTACCCTACCTTACCCTACTCTACTCCACTCCATTCCATTCCATTCCATTTGATTCTTCCCTTCCCTTCCCTTCCCTTCTACTCTACTCTACTCTACTCTACTCTACTCCATTCCATTCCATTCCATTTGATTCTTCCCTTCCCTTCTACTCTACTCTACTCTATTCTATTCTAATCTACCCTACCTTACCCTACTCTACTCCACTCCATTCCATTCCATTTGATTCTTCCCTTCCCTTCCCTTCTACTCTACTCTACTCTACTCCATTCCATTCCATTCCATTTGATTCTTCCCTTCCCTTCTACTCTACTCTACTCTATTCCATTCCATTCCATTTGATTATTCTCTTCTCTTCCACTCTACTCTACTCTACTCTACTCTACTCTACTCTACTCTACTCTATTCTATTCTAATCTACCCTACCTTACCCTACTCTACTCCACTCCACTCCACTCCATTCCATTCCATTTGATTCTTCCCTTCCCTTCCCTTCCCTTCCCTTCTACTCTACTCTACTCTACTCCATTCCATTCCATTCCATTCCATTGCATTCAATTTGATTATTCTCTTCTCTTCCCTTCCCTTCCCTTCCCTTCTCTTACCTTCTCTTCTCTTCTTTTCTCTTCTCTTCCCTTCCCTTCTCTTCCCTTCCACTCTACTCTACTCCATTCCATTCCATTTGATTATTCTTTTCTCTTCTCTTCTTTTCCACTCTACTCTATTCCATTCCATTGGATTATTCTCTTCTCTTCTCTTCTCTTCTCTTCTCTTCTCTTCTCTTCTCTTCTCTTCTCTTCTCTTCTCTTCTCTTCTCTTCTCTTCTCTTCTCTTCTCTTCCCTTCTTTTCCCTTCTCTTCCCTTCTCTTCCCTTCCATTCCATCCCATCCCATCCTATCCTATTATCAGTCCATTACAGTCCACCCTCTTACTTCAGCAGAACCAAAATTTAACTTGAACTCACTTTTAAACTGAGTTTCACAATCTCATCCAAGAGCCTGTGCTCTCCAGAACAATTTCAGATTATTGATGCCTGGATAGCTTTAGGCACTCAATTATTTGACTTTCATTTGCAGCTCATCCTATACATGAGTGTATAATTAGATTCCATTCCAACCTGGCATGTTCCACCCATCTCTAACTTTCACATACTTATTATTGTTGCTTTGAAGTTATTGACTGCAGAGATTCTCAGTCCTGTAGGTCATGGTTGTCCCGAAAGTGCTTTTTCTGGAAGCAACTGGACTTTTTTGTTTTTCTTTTGAAGATGTTTTGCTTCTCATCCAGAAAGCTTCTTCAACTCTGACAGGTTAGTGGGGAATGGAAAGCATTGTTATATTGTTTTTATTGTTGTTGTGAGCCACCCTGAGTCTTCGGAGAGGGGCGGCATACAAATCTAATAAATTGAGTTGAATTGAATTATATTTCTTGCAAAGAGCTGGTCATTTACATCCTTTTAGTATAGCCTGTATTGTCATTGTACATCATGTATACCATGAAATTAATTTTAGAAGGTCATTGAAGCACTTGGAGGTTTACCTTTGTCCACTGGACTTTCTTGTTTGTTTGCTTTTCTTTTGAAGATCTTTCACTTCTCATTCAAGACGCTTCTTCTGTTCTAACAGATTAGTGGGGAATAGTAAGGAATTGAAGGATTTATATTCCTTGCAGACAGCTGGTAATCGGCATCGCTTTAACAAATTGTTGAAGCACTTGGAGATTTATCTTTGAGCTTATATTTATTTATATAACTTATTATGTTGAAACTTGTTATTTTCTTTTATATTTTACTTATTTATTTTGTCCAAAACACAATGACATTACAGGGGATATACACATAGTACATCAATATATGGAAGAATAGAGGAGAAGATGTAGGAATAGTATAGTAGAAGAAGAGATAGAGATATAGTGATAGAAGAAATCTATATAAATATATATAGATATATATATAGTGATAGAAGAAAAAGATAGAGAGTTATAGAAGAGACAATAGGACAGGCGATGGGAGGAGCGCTTACTGTTTGTTCTTATTCTGGTATTGGTGGTATCTGTCACCCTCATTTAAAGAATGGAATGGAATGGAATGGAATGGAATGGAATGGAATGGAATGGAATGGAATGGAATGGAATGGAATGGAATAGAATAGAATAGAATAGAATAGAATAGTTGGAAGGGACCTTGGAGGTCTTTTAGTCCAACCCCTTCCTTAGGCAGGAAAACCTACACAACTTCAAACAAATGGTTATCCAACATCATCTTAAAACCTTCCCGTGTCAGAGCATTTACAACTTCTGGAGGCATGTTGTTCCACTGATTAATTGTTCTGTCAGGAAATTTATCCTTTGCTTCTGTCCTTGTTTAGTTTCCACCCATTGCTTCTTATCCTACCCTCAGGTGCTTTGGAGAATAGGTTGACTCCCTCCCTCCCCTGAGATATTGGAACATTGCTATCACATCTTCCCTAGTCCTTCTTTTCATTAAACTAGACATATCCAGTTGCTTCAAACATTCTTCATATGTTTCAGCCTCCAGTCCCATAATCATCTTTGTTGCTCTTCTCTGCACTCTTTCTAGAGTCTCCACATTGACAATTTATCGACAATTAATTCCATTAGCACCATTTGACATCATAATTTTTATTGCTTTCAGAGCTTACTGAAAAAAAAATGAGTTCCTCATTTCCTGGCCGGAATTATTTCAAAAAAAGGATGTACTCATTTCCTAGCACTTGGGTCCCAACCTCCCAGCTGTGGGTGTATCTCTTGTGCCTCACCTCTCCCGAACATATATAAAGCAATTCTGTAATATTTCTTCAGCATTTCAATAATTAGGAAATGGTGATACTTGTTCCGAAGTCAGCCTTGAGTTTATGAAGAAAAACCTTGACATCTAGAAGTAACCTTTGCGTTAATCAAGGAGACCTTTTTCTACTAGTCTTCTTCAAAGAGAAGGTAAGACTTTCAAAGAAAATTTTCTTATTAGTTTATTTATTTATTAGATTTGTATGCCGCCCCTCTGCCGCCCCTCTCCGTAGACTCGTAAAGATGTAAAGTTGCTTTTTACATCTTCTGTCTGTAATACTTCATGAGTCTTCGGAGAGGCGCGGCATACAAATCTAATAAATTATTATTATTATTATTATTATTATTATTATTATTATTATTAGTAGTAGTAGTAGTAGTAGTAGTAGCAGTAGTATTAGTAGTATTAGTATTAGTATTTCCTCCGAAGAATTTGATGATACTTCCTTAACTTATTTATTTTATTTTTATTTATATATATATTTGTCAAACAATTATAGCATGGTAATTTGTATAAATAAAACATTATAAATGTAATGATAAAAAGTAATGAGAGAAGATGATAAAATAGTAGGACAGGGACGGTAGGCACAATGGTTAGACTTCCTTCTGACCAAAATGTGTCAAAATAACCCTAAATTCTTTTGTTCATATTGATTTATCTGCCTTTTTATTACCATTGTAATGATGACCACTATTGAAATCTAAATGCTACCTATTCATCCTGGTAATACTGGCATCTTTCCATTGAATAAAAGTGCTTAATGGAATAAATAATTAGATAAATCAATTATAAAGGTGCTCCCTTATTTCCTAATATAGACAAGAGAAATTTGGTGGTTTTTTTAAAAAAAGAAGAAAAGTTCATGATATGCCCGCTCTTTTTTTTAACACCTAAGGGTTTATGTCCCCCATTTCATATTCAGACTATGATTGTTTCAAACTTATGAAATCCATGCATCATCACCATCCATACAAAGAATTTTACAAGCTTTGAATGAGCAAAGCTTTCAAGTTGGGGTAGTGATTTCTGACAGTCTCAAAATGGGTGAACAGTGCAGTCAGGCAGTAGGAAAAGCAAGTAGGATGCTTGGCAGCATAGCTAGAGGTATAAGAAGCAGGAAGAGGGAGATTATGATCCCGCTTTATAGAGTGCTGGTGAGACCCCATTTGGAATACTGTGTTCAGTTCTGGAGACCTCACCTACAAAAAGATATTGACAAAATTGAACAGGTCCAAAGACGGGCTACAAGAATGGTGGAAGGTCTTAAGCATAAAACATATCAGGAAAGACTTCATGAACTCAATCTTATTTTATTGATGAGCTTTGTTGTTAGCCAAATTCTTAAATATTTCACTTTTTTAACCACTTGCAAATCTGTTATATCTTCCAATTATTTGTCCTGGGTCTAAGTGATTTTTTTTGTTAGAGCCTTCAACTAGGTTGGTATGTGTTTATATGGGATGAGAAACATATTTCTCATCACACGTATTTCAAGAGACATTTGCTTAGAAATAAATTATTACATCTTTTAACCAATGTAATAATTGGTTAAAAGATGTAATAATTTATTTCTAAGCAAATTGGTTAAAAGAAATAGCAAATGAAGAAATCGAAAAAAATCCAGAATTATATTTATTGGGTATTTTTAATAAAAAAATAGAAAAAGAGGTAAGATACCTAGGTATACATATACTAACAGCTGCCAGAATAGTATATGCGCAACAATGGAAAACAGATAAAATACCGGAAGAAAACATAATAATTAAAAAAATATTAGACTGTGCGGAGATGGACAGGCTGTCCAAAAGATTAGAGGGAAAAGAAGAATCAGATTACTATAAAACATGGGCAAAATTTTATGATTGGCTAAAAGAAATAAATAAATGAAAATTTATGCAAAGCAACACGTCAAATAAAAGAATTCAAAAATTAATATTATGTAAAAGAAGTGTAATTCTCTGATCAAATATTTAAAAAAAAGTGGGGAAACTTTCATTTCCCAAATGTTGTATATATATATATATATATGTTTTTATGTATGTTTTTTCTTTTGTCTTGTATGTCACATTTTTAAAATAAAATAAAAAAAAGGAAATAAATTATTACAAATTTGGTTGAACAATAAAAAACATCACTACTTAAAAAACCCCTATTAGCTTTCTACAATTGAAATAATAAAACATTCAAATCTGAAAATATTGGATAAAATTATACTATACAAAGACTTATTAGATGATATTGCTAAAAACTGGAAGTGCGCTAAGGATGTGTGTTAAGAGGCAAAAGTTCTATCTGAGAACATTCTGTATTCTGATTTATTAGATGTAAGAAAGAGGAGGTTTGATGTTGCAAAGCAGGTATGATGCAAGTTTAACATTTCCAGTTTGAAGTTGGATGAACTTGCAGTATGTGTATTGCTGACAATGCTAGTGTTAATTATGGAAACTACTTCAGTGTTTATCAAAAAGCCATTGAAAAGAAAAATATATATATTTCCCCAAAATTTGGTTGTTGCAAGAATACATTGCAGGATAATCTAATTTGGATGCAAAATATATCATTTTCAAGATGCAACACCCATGCCAGTATTTCTGCAGAGGGAAATGCAAATAGTTTGTTAAAATGCTATCCTTACTTTTTTTTCCCTTACTGTGCAATTGCCAATGTTCTAAAGCAGGGGTCCCCAACCACCGGGCCGCGGACCAGTACCGGGCCGCGGGGCATGTTGCACCGGTCCGTGGAGTCAGCAGCTGCCGGCCCTCATGCCGCCACCCGCTCCCTCCAGCGCTTCGCCTCCCGCCGGGCAAGAGGCCTCGGGAGGCAGGTTCTGCCGGCCACAGGACGATGGCGGGAAAGAGGGGCGGGGAGGACCAGCACCCCCATGCTTAATCCTGCCCCCAACCACACCCCTTTCCGCCCCCACCGGGCCATAGAAAAATTGTCTTGCTGAAACTGGTCCCTGGTGGAAAAAACGTTGGGGACCACTGTTCTAAAGCATTGGGAGAATTTGTTTGTTTGTTTGTTTGTTTGTTTGTTTGTTTGTTTGTTTGTTTGTTTGTTTGTTTGTTTGTTTGTTTGTTTGTTTGTTTGTTTGTTTGTTTGTTTGTTTGTTTGTTTATTTATTTATTTATTTATTTATTTATTTATTTATTTATTTATTTATTTATTTATTTATTTATTTATTTATTTATTTATTTATTTATTTATTTATTTATTTATTTATTTGATTTGTATGCCGCCCCTCTCCGGAGACTCGGGGCGGCTAACAGCGGCAATAAAATAGTGTACAATAGTAATTTGGTATTAGAAATGATTAAAAATCCATTAATATAAAAACCATACATACATACATACATACATACCATGCATAGAATTGTAAAGGCCTAGGGGGAAATAGGATCTCAATTCCCCCATGCCTGGCGGCAGAGGTGGGTTTTAAGTTGTTTGCGAAAGGCAAGGAGGGTGGGGGCAGTTCTAATCTCTGGGGGGGAGTTTGTTCCAGAGGGCCTGGGCCACCACAGAGAAGGCTCTTCCCCTGGGTCCCGCCAGGCGACATTGCTTAGTTGACGGGACCCGGAGAAGATCCACTCTGTGGGACCTATTTTCCCTCAGTACAGAACTTATAAATATAGGAACTCAGGAACTCTACAAAAAGAAAAAAAGATTTGGGAGTTCTCAAAGGGTTACCCAAGTCAAGCAACTAGCATTAGATGTAGAGAAACATGAAGATGACTTCATAATTTTCTGTTAGACTTTAAAAAAAAAAGTCTAAATGACACGTAAGATTTTGACAGCCAGGTGTTCAAGTTGATACCTTGCAATTACTGAGCCTTTAAATAATTTTGTAAGTGATACAAACTTCTAATATAAGAAAGACACATTTCACAACAGATTTAAACTTAATATTAACAGCTCCAAACTTGACTGTAAAATATATGACTTCAGTAACCAAGTTGTCGAAGCGTGGAACTCATTACTCCATAAACACTCCATAGTATCATCCCCAAACCCCCAACACTTTACCCTTAGATTATCCACGGTTGACCTCTCCAGATTCCTAAGAGGTCAGTAAGGGGCGAGTACAAATGCACTAGAGTGCCTTCTGTCCCCTGTCCTATTGCTCTCCTATATCTCCTATACCTTTCTTCTATTCCTATATCTCTTCTTCTATTCTTTCATTGATATGTTTTATTCCTATATCTTCTTTCTTAGATATATTTTACTATGAGTATATCCTCTATAACCTTCATTATGTATTTTACTATGTGTATACCCACTAAGACACTCATTGTGTATTGGACAAAATCAATCAATCCATCAATAAAATAAAAATGAAGAAATTTATTTATTTATTTATTTATTTATTTATTTGTTTGTTTGTTTGTTTGTTTGTTCGTTTGTATGCCGCCGCTCTCCGAAGACTCGGGGTGGCTAACAACAATAAAAAAGACAATGTGAACAAATCTAATATTAAAAATAATCTAAAAAACTCCAATTTAAAGAGCCAATCATACATACAAGCATACCATGTATAAATTCTATAAGCCTAGGGAAAAGGGAAAATTTCAATTCCCCCATGCCTGACAACAGAGGTGGGTTTTAAGGAGCTTGCAAAAGGCAAGGAGGGTGGCAGCAACTCTGATATCTGGGGGGAGCTGGTTCCAGAGGGCCGAGGCCGCCACAGAGAAGGCTCTTCTCCTGGGTCCCGCCAAACGACATTGTTTAGTTGACGGGACCCAGAGAAGGCCAACTCTGTGGGACCTAATCGGTCGCTGGGATTCGTGCGGCAGAAGGCAGTCCCGGAGATATTCTGGTCCGATGCCATGAAGGGCTTTATAGGTCATAACCAACACTTTGTGGCATTATGGTGAGGTTATTAGGTCTGCTCAGTTGCTAGAGTGGCCCAGTATCCATTAGACTGGAATAAAGGAGAAATTTCCTATGAGTGAGAAGAATCAATCAGTGAAGGGCTTGCCCTTCAAAAGTTGTGGGTGCTCCAACACTAGAGAGTTTTGAAGAAGATATTGGCCAAAAGTTTGTCTGAAATAGTATAGGGTTTCCAGCCTAAGCAGAGGGTTGACTACAAGACCACCAAGGTTCCATCCAAATCTGTTATTTTGACTTTAAGATCCACTGGCTTCTACACTGTTCCAAATAGGCATTGACTTTTTGTAAAAAGAGATCCTGGACTTTAAAAAAAAGCTACTACAAATTATTAGGAAAGGCCAGAAATATCAACTTGGATCCAGCAGATTTGGTGCAAAAAATATCTAACTTTCATCTTTAATGTTCTTGTTTTGTTATTGTTGTTTGTGCTAGTGCATTCAGTTGTAGAAAAAAGAAGAGTAAAAAATATTGAGCATTACTACTTTTTCCCCGCTGTCTTTCAACACAACTCCCTTTCACGGGGAATATAGATGGCCAATTTATCACTTGCCTGCTGTCATGCCTCTCTCTTGTGCCCAATTTCCTCCATTTCTTGCTCAACTTGTGAAATCTCTTTCTTAGTTTCCTGTACATAAAATCAGACAAAGCACAAAGAATAAAGAAGATGCTATGAAAGAAGCTGGTGAAGAGGAAAAAACAAGAACACACCAACCAATCATAACAGTTCTCCTTCTTTGTTTATCCCATTTCGAATTGATAGTTTGAAATTTTCATTTTGCAATGTTAATGAGAGACAGCAGATTGAGTTACTATTTCTAATACCAATTAGTCTTGGGGGATTTCTGCCTTTTTCCATGTTTGAGCAAAAGCTAATCTTGCTGCAGTAGTGATATGAATAATCAGATAAATATGGTGTTGGTTAAATTGTTGGCGTATAATCCCTAATAGGAAACTGTTCTGTCGGGCTCTCTGGTAGACTTCTCCCAAAAATTCACAGTTACAAATTTCAGACACACACAAGTTTGAAAATTCAAAACAATGTTCTTTATAATGAAAAGTAATTTAAACCAAGCCCTCTTTTGGTATAGCCAAGAGCACTTGTCTCCAAACAAACTGGTAATTTGTACAAGTCCCTTATCAGTTCTGTGATACTTAGCTTGCAGCTGTGAGGCAATTCACAGTCCTTCTTTCACAAAGTGAAACACACTTTGCTCTGGTTTAGTTTCAAAGTGGGAAAAAATCAGCACACAAAGGTCAAAGTCAGTAAAGCAGTCACGAAACACAGCAATCAGATAATCCTCCACAATGGCCAAACCCACAGGCTGCTATTTATAGCAGCCTCACTAATTACCACAGCCCCACCCAACCACAGGTGGTTTCATTTTCTTTGATAATAATCTCTCAGTTGTTGTTGCCTATGCATCGCTCTCCGCATGCGTGGCTGTATCATTAACTCTTGTTCTGAATCCAAGGAGGAGCTAGATAATTGATCTCCATCTGAGCTGTCTGCCACACTCTCCTCCTCCATGTCACTCGTGTCTTCTTAGTCAGAGGAGCCTTCATCAGCAGATTCCACCAGGGGGGGGACAAAACAGGCCTGCAGCATGTCTCCCCCACATCCACAGTCCTTGGGGCAGGAGCTGGGCCAGAGCTAACCACAACAGGAAACATTCTGGACTTTTTTCTATGGTCATCTCTAGAATTTCATCAATCCACAGCCCAATTATTTTCCAATAGATCTGAGCTTTTCCACACTGCCACCATGCATGGTAGTACGATCCGTACTCTTTTTGACACTTCCAGCAAAGAGGTGATAATAAAGAAAATTTATATAGTTTCGGAAGAATATAGATACTGATCCTGTACACGCCTTTATTTTAATATATAGGTTTCTTTTTTTTCTCTATTTTTTGTTTTTTTGTTTTTTTTGTGTTTTTTATTTTTCTTATTGGGTGTAACGTTTTGTGTATTCTATGTACCTTGTATTATATTTGTAAATAATTTTTTTCGAAAAAAAAAGAGAGAGAGAGACAGCAGGTACACAGGGAAAGTGAAGGGTCCAATCCTGAGATGATATTTCTTAAATTGGCCCTGATATTGAGCTATCCATACATAGTCCAATACATAGAAGCTACAATTCCAAACATCCTTTTATTTTTCTAGATTTTCTTGCATTTCTTAGGCACTTCGCTTCATTTAGGATCCTAATTAAAAAAACAAAAACAGACCAATGAATACCATTGCCATTGCTCTTAGTTTATAGATGAAATAAATGTTGATTAAGCCAAGATCTTAGAGTACATAAAGTGCCCCATTGCCAAGAGAAAGTGTTCTCCATATTTTTTTTTTGCTAAGTTACAAAAATCTAAGTACAGCAATGAGTCCTGCTCATGTTTAAAATTGCTGAAAACTTTCTCTCTAATGCACAGGAAACATATACTCAAATGATCCACTCAGAAATTGAGTGGAGATTTTTAAAAGAGGTCTATCTTATTTACCAATAGCTTTGCAATATTTATAGCTTACTGCACTACTCTACAAAACGAAAGTGCACTTTGTTTGTTTGTCTGCTTGTTTATTTATTTATTTATTTATTCATTCATTCATTTATTTATTTATTTATTTATTTGATTTGTATGCCGCCCCTCTCCGGAGACTCGGGGTGCCTAACAGCAATAATAAAATGGCACATAATAATAATCCAATACTAAAAACAGTTAAAAACACCTTATTATAAAACCAAACATACATACAAACATACCATGCATAAAATTGTAAAGGCCTAGGGGGAAAGAGTATCTCAATTTCTCCATGCCTGGCGGCTGAGGTGGGTTTTAAGAAGCTTACGAAAGGCAAGGAGGGTGGGGGCAATTCTAATCTCTGGGGGGGAGTTGGTTCCAGAGGGCCGGGGCCACCACAGAGAAGGCTCTTCCCCTGGGTCCTAGAAGGACACATATATGAAGATCAGAAAAAACTATCCTATTATGTGCAGCATTGTTTACTTCGGAGTAAACCTGAATAGAATTGAAGAATGGGAAACTCTTACTATTAGATTTACTCTGCGTTCTCTAAGCAACATTTAGAAGTCAAACACATTTACTAGCAATTTTGCTTATTATTTATTTATTTTTTATTTATTGATTCGATTTTTATGCCGCCCTTCTCCTTAGACACAGGGCGGCTTACAACATGTTAGCAATAGCACATTTTAACAGAGCCAGCCTATTGTCCCCACAATCCGGGTCCTCCTTTTACCCACCTCGGAAGGATGGAAGGCTGAGTCAACCTTGAGCTGGTGATTTTTTTTAAAAAAATAAATTTTTATTGATTTTTAAAAGTTTACATAAAACAAACATATAACAGTGCACAGTGCATGTGCCCATCACCTAACAACAACACACACCCCATCACCCCCACCACCCATACAGGAGGATTGAAGGAAGGCTGAGTCAACCTTGAGCTGGTGATGAGATTTGAACCGCTGACCTACAGATCTATAGTCAGCTTCAGTGGCCTGCAGTAAAGCACTCTACCTGCTTTGCCACCCCGGCTCTTCTTCTTTTTGCTATGATTGTGACAAGAAATGTCCATCATACCAGCACTCAGTTCAAAATCTCATTCATGATTGAGATCTTCCCGATATACATACAACCTTTATAAAGTTCCCAGTGTTCATATTGTTTCATCACCTTTATTTGTTAAATAAAACTTGAATCAAGTTGATTACTAAACCATTCTTCTTATTTAAGAAGCCCAACTGACATTGGATCATCTTGGATATCTATGCAACATCAAACTTGGTGGTAAATTGCAGGAAGATTAAAGACAAAGGATGGAAAGGCAGTATAGTTATGTCGTTGCTAAGATAACAAGTCAATATAGTCATGAAATCATCAAGGCATCAACTTTGACCTACAGAGGTCTTAAACTTACGCATAAGAACATATTTGGTTAGTTTTCTTGTTTCTAAGCAAATCAGTTAAATTTCCCCATTCTTAGCTAATCTGGAGATGATAACATTGTTCTTCCTATTGTGTAATCATACAAATTCTGACTTATTTCAAAGATTGCATCCAACAAAGCTTAGTTTGCGGACAATTGCACATAAAATTCTTTATTTGATGGGAAGTAGAGGGCAACTAATGCTTGTTCGGGAAAATTGCTTATGAAAATAAAGATGGATATTTCTATACTTAAATAGCCATAGATGTATAAGCCATACAAACTCAGAGATGGTTTGAGCAGATTTATGCCTGAAAGTGACGAAACTCATACAAATCTCCCACAGCTTCTTGCTCAAGATTCATTTAGCTCAAGGTTTATTTACTTTTACAGATCCATTTGTTTATTTGGTTTGCATTCATTTCCCCACCATTTGCATTTATTTAAATGGCAGCACGCATTTGTCAGAGACAAGGTAGAAGACTGTCTGTGTGTATGCTTTTCTTTGCTTGCTTTGTCTTAGTATATTTGGTTTGTTTGTTTATTTTTAATCTGGGGTTTGAGTTTCTGTAGCTAGTGGATCTGTGCATATTCATTTGATGGCTCAGTTCCCATACAAATATACAATATATGGCAGTCAACCATAATACTAACCACAGGCTACAAGACATACTTTTAACTGAAAAGAGAATATCTTCATTTATTGGTGAGTGAAAACACTTATGGACTTTTTGTTTAAAAACTTAAAAAAACAAACTTACGTTTTATAGTTTTGTTGATTAGATAGGATAAATTGTAGAAAGAAGAAAGTTGGGTAATGACTTTAGAGACAGAGAAAGGTCAATTTATAATTGTATTTATAACCACAGAAAAGAAGATTACTAGTCATCTGTCATATTGTTCTTTCTTTTCTTTCTGTCTGCTAGTATTTTTCTGTGAACAATTGGGGTTTTTTCTTTCCTTTTTTCTTTTTCTCTTTTCTTTTTTAAACTCTATTTTAAATTGGAATAGAATAGAATAGAATAGAATAGGTAGTATTAGCCTTAATCCTGTGTTTACAAATTTCAATAAACATATTTGATATACTTTCAACAGCAATATTCTTATTGTTCAAAAATGGTAAGATCCTCTTAGTTGCAATGCTGGTAGATCTCTTTCAGCAAATTTTTCACTTTTCACACACACACACACACACACACACACACACACACATTTATGTGCATGGGTAGATGTGAATTTATGCATTGAAATCAACCATGAGTCTGACTGCCCCTGCAGGGTTTTTTTGCCAACAGCTTTGGAGATCGTGTTCATGTGTGTATTTGTGTGTGCATTTATATGTGTATCTGTGTGTATGAATATCATGTGTATGATATTATGCCTCTTGTTTATCTGTGTCTCCGCTGCATATTAAATTAGATCCAAAGTTTCAGGTTTGTCCTGTGACAAACGACTTTTTTTTCCCATGAAAAAACTCATTTTAATTATCGGCCAAGCTGATTTGATCTTAGTGTTTGAGCACAGAAATCTTACTGCATTTTTCCCAAGGTTTTTTTTTTTTTAATTTCATGATCAAAACTCTTTTTTTGGCAGTTCTTTTTCCAAAGGAAAAGATAATTTTGGAGAGGTTTTCCTGAATGGGATTATAATATTCTGGCACTTAACTAGAGGAAATAATGCATACATTTTCTCTGTCCAGATTGTTACTGAAGAATCTTTGAAAATATTGAAACCATAGATTTATGATAAAATTTAGTAATATTTATAGCCCACCTCAGTCCTAGCACAGTCTGAGTGAGTTAGGAGATTGTAAACCCTAAGAACAAAACAGAGTTCATTAAAATTGTCAATAAACAGTCAAAAGAATGATAGGCGCACACAATAAATTCATGTAAAGACAAAGATTTTGGTGATTTTTTTAAATACCATCATCCTCACTTCTAGAAGGAGAGGATTTTTTACGGAATAGAAGCCACAAGCAAGAAAGCCTGTAGCTTGGTCCACACATCATGTGTTGGGGCAATTTGCACACAGACTTTTTGAAGACTATACCTGGCCAAAAAAATGTTATAAACCAAAAAATGCAAACAAGGGCATATTTTAGAACAAGATTTAAATCGTAACAGAAAGAATATACTCAAATGTAAATGTACTCAAATGTTTCCAAATGTAAAATAATGCACTTGGGGAAAAGGAATCCTCAATCTGAGTGTCGTATTGGCAGTTCTGTGTTAGCAAAAACTTCAGAAGAGAAGGATTTAGGGGTAGTGATTTCAGACAGTCTCAAAATGGGTGAATAATGCAGTCAGGCTGTAGGGAAAGCAAGTAGGATGCTTGGCTGCATAGCTAGAGGTATAACAAGCAGGAAGAGGGAGATTATGATCCCGCTATATAGAGTGCTGGTGAGACCACATTTGGAATACTGTGTTCAGTTCTGGAGACCTCACCTACAAAAAGATATTGACAAAACTGAACGGGTCCAAAGACGGGCTACAAGAATGGTGGAAGGTCTTAAGCATAAAACGTATCAGGAAAGACTTAATGAACTCAATCTGTATAGTCTGGAGGACAGAAGGAAAAGGGGGGACATGATCGAAACATTTAAATATGTTAAAGGGTTAAATAAGGTTAAGAAGGGAAGTGTTTTAATAGGAAAGTGAACACAAGAACAAGGGGACACAATCTGAAGTTAGTTGGGGGAAAGATCAAAAGCAACATGAGAAAATATCATTTTACTGAAATAGAAGTAGATCCTTGGAACAAACTTCCAGCACACGTGGTTGGTAAATCCACAGTAACTGAATTTAAACATGCCTGGGATAAACATATATCCATTGTAAGATAAAATACAGGAAATAGTATAAGGGCAGACTAGATGGACCATGAGGTCTTTTTCTGCCGTCAGTCTTCTATGTTTCTGTGTTTCTATGAATACATCAGATGAGATCATAGATACTAAGTTCTGCTAGCCAATATTGGTGAATCAAGGTTTTCACATAACCCATTTTATTCAGACAAACAATGTCAAATTACTTCGCTTAGTTCAAACTATAAAAACTAATGAGGGCAAGACTGATCAGTTTGGCAGTTTGCAGCAAGTATAACGAAAACCCAATTTGACTCCAAGTGTGCTCAATATTATTAAAAGAGATTATCTTGCAAACCAACATGATTTTTGCTCACATCTCAGCAATTAGACTTATATGCAATATTCTTCCATATTCTGACATGCAACCAGTATGCATTTTTAGGAATTAAGGCCAACTGCTTCTCTTTTGTCCCAACAGGAATATCTGGAGCCGTAGAAGGAAAAGACCAGAGCATAATGGATATGGCATCACCCACTCCTTTCACGGTCTTAACACAAATGAATGTAACATCCACGGGCAAAAACAGAACCTGTTATGATTCTGGCATCAACGAAGAAGTGCTTATTTTTGCAATCTTCACTATGCTATTTTGTGTGCTGGGAATGCTGGGCAACGGCCTTGTGATCTGGTTGCTGGGTTCCTCCGTGAAGAGAAACACGTTTGCCATTTATATTATCAACCTCTCTGTTGCAGACTTTGGGTTTCTCACCTTTGAGCTGATTATCGAAATCCACTGGCTTTTTACCCGTTTGTATTGCGATTTTCCCTATGAACTCTTCCAAACGGGCCTGCTTTTCATGTACAGCACGGGGCAATTTCTCCTGACCGTCATCAGCATGGACAGGTGTGTTTCCGTCCTTTTCCCAATTTGGTATCGATGCCACCGGCCAGTGCACATGTTCACTACAGTGTGCGCTGTCATCTGGACCACTTCTTTCATCCTCTCTGCAATTCATTTCACAATTATAGCAGTTGATGGATTTGGAAACAGTTATACTCTGATGTACCAATTCATCGTTAACGCTGTGCTTTGCCTCCCACTGATGACCATCTCCAGTGTCACCTTATTTATCAAAATCTGCTTCATATCCAAAAGCCAAAGGAGGAGGCAACTTCTAACAGCTATTCTGCTCACACTATTCTTCTTTTTAGTCTTGGCTTTCCCACTAAATGCCTTTTATTTTATCCTGTATGTTTTCAAATTTATACATCCCAATCTTGTACATTATGGCTACTTGTGTACCTGCATCAACAGCGGCATTAACCCCGTGATCTATTACCTGGTGGGGAGACAGAGGGGGAGAGCCCGGAAAGGAATCAAAGAGTTGTTTCAGAAAGTTTTCAAGGAGGAAGAACTCTCTACTGATGAACTGGAAACTTCGGAAGGTTCCAAGATCTGAATGCTTTAGTTTCACTCTTGTCAATCAAAAGATGCATTTTTTTTTTCTTTTCAAGCAAGCCCATATTGTTGTTTTTTTATTATTATTTAAAAGAAACTGGTCTTTATGCGGATTAAGTTCTGCATGCATCCCAAATTTGTGCAGAAAACAAAACATTTCTCAAATTAAGGACTAATCTATTTACCAAGTATTATTTACTTGCTCTAAGTCTAACTGAAGACTAATTGACTTTCCCAACTTGAGTGACCTCAACTTCTGTGTGTTTGAACTTCAATGACTAGCTAGTAGGATCATTGCTGAGAATTTTCAAAGTGGACATTCACACCTTTAGAAAGGGTCCATCTATGGCGGTTATGTCCAGAAACAAGAAAATATTGGAAAAAAATAAATAATTGGTTGTGTCAAATAACAAATACAAAAATAGAATATACGCCAGAGTTTTTTCTACTGGGTATTATGAGAGGTACCTTTTCTAAAAATGTAAAATATTTAAGCTTGCATATTACAACAGCTGCAAGGATGGTATTTGCACAGAACTGGAAAAATCCGCAAATACCGGAAGACAATGAGATCATCAAGAAAATATACGACTGTGCAGAGATGGACAGATTGACAATGGAACTTAATAATCGAAAAGAATTGGACTATTGTGAAACCTGGACAAAATGGTACCAATGGACAAAAAAAAGAAACTCAAAAGAAACATCGAAATAAAATATCAAGAAATCTAAAAGTAATTAGAAGACAATGTCGATAGGAATGTATATATGATGTAGATTCATCTGTAAATATGATTGTGCACTTTTTTTAAAAAATGGAAAAATTTAATAAATATATATTGAAAAAAAAAAGTTTCTATCAGAAGGTTCCGAAATCTGTATTCTGAATAATTTATGCATGAATCCCCAATTTGTGCAGACCATTCTCTTTGTGTAATATCAAAACATTTTTCAAACAACCTATTTACCTAATATCTACCACCTGAAGATTAACGAGCTTGCTTTAGTTCAGCCTTTCTTGACTTGAGTGGCCTACAATTCTGTGTGGCTGAACTCTAGTGTCTAGCCAGTAGAATGAGTGTTCAGAATTTTCAAAGTGGACATTCACACCTTTGGAAAGTATCCATCATAGAAAGGTGAAGCCAAAGAGGCACACATGAGACTTTTAAAATGTCCCAAGTTCTACCAGGTACAGGACCAATGATGAAGGATAATGGAACTGTAGCTTTACACTACTTGGAGAATCCTAAATCTGCATATGAGATTAGGATTCATCAAATCAATTGTAATAAAAGTTTGACAACTGTTACAACAAGAAAATCATGTTTAAATGAAAACATTTTTGTCTGATTCCAAAAGAAAGGAATCAGAGAAAGACTGAAACAATTTTAAGTAGTAACATCTACAAACTGATCTCTCTTCCTACACCTCCATGGTAACTTGGTGGCTTGGTGGGTGTGGCAGAGGAAGGATACTGCAAAATCTCCATTCCCACCCCATTCGAGGGCCAGCCAGAGGTGGTATTTGCCCGTTCTCCAAACTACTCAAAATTTCAGCTACAGTGGTACCTCATCTTACAAACGCCTCTTCTAACAAACTTTTCAAGATACGAACCTGGTGTTTAAGATTTTTTTGCCCCTTCTTCCAAACTATTTTCACCTTACGAACCCAAGCCGCTGCTGCTGGGATGAAGGGGTTTCTTTTCCCCCACCCCCGTTTTTTAAGAAAGAAAAGGGAGGGGTGGCTTGGAGGGGGAAAAGACTGCATTTAAATAACTAGGAGAACAGCGTGCTTGCAAAGGCACTGAAAGGGTGTCTTTTGAAGAAAGAAAAGGGAGGGGCGCCCCCCTTGCCTTTCTTCCTTCCCACTCACCCTTTAGCCTAGCCTTACTTCTTCCACCCGCCCCCTTTAGCTGCTCCTCCCTGCCCTCTGTTCGCCTCCCTTCTAAAGTTTGGGATTTTCCTGAAGGATTTGCACGCATTATTTGCTTTTACATTGATTCCTATGGGAAACATTGTTTCATCTTACAAACCTTTCACCTTACGAACCTCCTCCTGGAACCAATTAAGTTCGTATCATGAGGTACCACTGTATATCTACGAAAAGCTACAAAAACAAATACATGTATATGTGTACGTACATATCCTGTTTCACCCAAAACAAGACATCCTCTGATAATAAGTCCAATTGAGATTTTGAGTGCATTTCAATAAGGTCAAGTGCTTATTTAAGGATTCAAAAAAAATATAAGTTGGGGTCTTATTTTGGGGAAAACTTGGTGTGTGTGTGTGTGTGTGTGTGTGTACCCACACACATATTAAAACAATGCTGTATGTGTTTTATAGATGGTAAAAAAAATAACATTATTTACTCCTAAAGAACTAGCAACAAAACAAGGCATTGCTCTGAACTTTTTCCCTCTTTTTTGCTTTCTTGTGAAAGTGCAAGTGACTTATTTTAGACTATTTGAGTCACTTGCTGTGACTCAATGCAGAGAAGAGGAATCTTGCTATGTTAGAATCATGTGAGGCTATCTATAAATGCAGTTTTAAAGATTTCAATTGATGCAGGAAAGGTGGAAATAGCTAGATGGCATTCTTATTTTATTATATTTATTGTACCATAATGTCAATGGCTACCTATTTAACTTGAGACAGAAGTTGTAGGTATCAAATTCCTAAATGTTTCTAGGTTATCATATACAATATAAAAAAGATTCTGCTCCCATATCAACAGAAGGCAATTTGCCTGCCTTGAGAAACAAAGGAAACATTTCAGGTTTTCTGGTTAATTGTTCTAAATTCATTTAAATTACACAGGCATCACAATTACAGAAATAAAGAGATGTTTAATCCTGGATTTAGCAAAGTTATTTTAGCCTCAGGTAAATTGCATATAAATCCCATTAATAAATAAAATAAATAATAAATAAATTGCACCAAGGGGATTTTTTTCCCCTTCCAGTAAAAGCTGATGGTATTTTATCTTTTCTATGGTTAAATAAAAGTTTATATCTTCAGATTTGGAACTTTCTGTTAACACGGCTCTACAATAAAGTAGATTTAGCTTGTGTAGTCATGTTTTCTGTCTGGTTTACTCAGGACAGAGGATATAGAACATCTGACAGATAGTTGAACACACAACAACTGAATGCTAGATGAACGGAAGACAAGCCATGCCTGAACAGGAGGTTATCTCTTTGTTTATTTATCCTATCAGGCAAAGGAGAGGGGTCTACGGAGAGGGGCGGCATACAAATCTAATAAATAAATAAATAAAGGAGCAACAAGTTGCTTCTGCAGACCACAGTGCTAGCAGGTGGCTTGTTTTTCTGTCACTGCACCCAGAATGTGTCAGAGTATGAATATTCATAGACTGGAATAGATCAGCCAATGGGGACTGTTTGGAAACTGAAACAGTATTTGTTTGTAGGGGGCCATAAGAAACAGATTGGAGCTTGGGCTTGACTTAGTTTCACTGAAATGGGCATGTATTTGTGTATACACAGAGAGAGAGAGATGTTTTCCCAAATCAACCTGGTATACCCAAATATGGGAGGAGCTTAATGCTTCCTTTTGCCTCTCGGCCCAATCCAGGGCCATTTTTAAGGCAGTTAATTAATTTTTTCACAGCCGACAAACTATATTTTGTATGTGTAACATATTTTTGCTGAATTTGAAAATGAAGGGAGACTATTAGTCTCCCTTCATTTTAAAATTCAGCAAAAATATGTTACGTATACATATGTGTGTGTGTGTGTGTGTGTGTATTTGTATACTATCAATTTTTTTAGTTTTTACTGATCTCGAATCTTTTTACTAGTCTCCCTTCCTTTTCATTATCAGCAAAAATATGATTCATACACACATAGAGAGGGACAGACAGACAGACACACACATAGTGCTTCTGTGATTCTATAGTTTCTGTATTATATTAACCTCTGTATTATATCTTGCTTCTGTGAATATTAATTTTGTGCTTCTGAGTTCTGTATGGTATTGTATATAAAGACATTTTCTTATATATAACGGAATCCTGCTGAAGTTCATTTATTTGTGTGCTGGTCAGATGCTCTGCAACCTCTAAAAGAATAGATAGCTAAAAACAGAAGGAGAACCAAGAGAGGCTTTTGTTTCCCCACCATCTGCAAAAATGGATCTCATGATGGCTGGTATATAATGGTGACATTGCACTGGGAGCAGTTGCAAGAGCTGCAGAGGGAATGGCTGATAAGAAGTGTTCCAAAATACTTCGAATATCTGAGGCAGGCACAGTGCTGATAACAACACGAAAACTTGAGCTGATTCCTTTCAAGGTGGACTTCACTCTCTTCCCAATAGGTGGCTCCCAAGAATGGTGAGGTATTTCTTTCTTTCTTTCTTTCTTTCTTTCTTTCTTTCTTTCTTCCTCTTTCTTTCTTTCTTTCTTTCTTCCTCTTTCTTTCTTTCTTTCTTTTAAATTATTTATATGCTGCCCCTCTCCAAGGATTCAGGGTGGCTTACAACATATAAAGAGAACAATAAAATACACTGTCTAAAGCCAATTAATTAAACTAAGTGACTAAGTAACACCTACAAAAAGATATTGACAAAATTGAACGGGTCCAAAGATGGGCTACAAGAAGGGTAGAAGGTCTTAAGCATAAAACGTATCAGGAAAGACTTCATGAGCTCAATCTGTATAGTCTGGAGGACAGAAGGAAAAGGGGGGACATGATCGAAACATTTAAATATGTTAAAGGGTTAAATAAGGTTCAGGAGGGAAGTGTTTTTAATAGGAAAGTGAACACAAGAACAAGGGGACACAATCTGAAGTTAGTTGGGGAAAAGATCAAAAGCAACATGAGAAAATATTATTTCACTGAAAGAGTAGTAGATCCTTGGAACAAACTTCCAGCAGACGTGGTTGGTAAATCCACAGTAACTGAATTTAAACATGCCTGGGATAAACATATATCCATTGTAAGATAAAATACAGGAAATAGTATAAGGGCAGACTAGATGGACCATGAGGTCTTTTTCTGCCGTCAGTCTTCTATGTTTCTATGTTTCTAATTTAAAATCCCCAGTAACATTAAAAATCTATCATACCCATTCAAAGAGCAATCATACAAAACATTTGTCAACCAGGGGGCCAAGATCTAATCGCCCCAAACCTAAATAAGTCTTAAGACTCTTACAGAAGCAGAAATAATTCTTAAGACTCTTACAGAAGGTGAAAGATGCAGCTAGACACCGGGAAGAGGGGATGTAGTGAAAAGAGGAACAATACATAAATTGGAAACTGGAATTTTGCTGGGGGTGGCTTTCTTTTTGACATTCACATGTGACTTGGAGACATTAAAATACGACGAGTTTTGAGAGAATGTTGAGGCTTCTTCAAAGACAGAAAATTGAGCTTTTGATTTTTAGCTGTCTTCAGAGTTTGTATAGTGGTTTGTGATATGTGTGTGTGTGTGAGAGAGAGAGAGATAGAGAGAGAAAGAGAGAGAGAGATTTTTTTGTCGAGTCTGCCTTACAAGACAGAAGCCTCAGGTTCAAATCTCAGTAAGGGTGTGTCTACCTGATGAAGGCAAATAAGCCAGAAATAGATCTATAATAGTCTCCATTCCTTTTCATTATAAGAAAAAATATGTACACACACACACTCTCTACAAAGCATTGTAAGCTTGTTCCAACGTCACAACTGATTGCTGTACTAGTGACAAATCATGCTGACAGTTTGGATCAGTTCAGGCGAACCAGTTGGAATAACTAATTTATTTATTTTTATTTATTCATTAGATTTGTATGCCGCCCATCTCCCAAGACTCGGAGCGGCTCACAACAGGAATACAAAATACAAATCCAATTATTAAAAAAGCAAAACAGTTAAAAACCCTTGATTAAAAACACTCATACAACCCAAACAAACCATACATACAAAGGAGCAGCCGAGGGGAATCAATTTCCCCATGCCAGGTGACAAAGGTGGGTTTTTAGGAGCTTGAGAAAGGCAAGGAGGGTGGGGGGAAGTCCTAATCTCCGGGGGGAGTTGATTCCAGAGGGTTGGGGCCACCACAGAGAAGGATCTTCCCCTGAATCCCGCCTGATGGCATTGTTTTGTCGACGAGACCCGGAGAAGGCCATCTGTGCGACCTAATCAGGCGCTGGGATTCGTGCAGCAGAAGGCAGTCCTGAAGGTATTTTGGTCTTAATGCTGTCCTATTTAGCCACAGACATAATGCTGTCCTATTTAGCTATGTTTCTGTGGCTGGGCACATGCATGAAAAGCACATGTGTGAATAAAGATCATGCATTGGTGATTTTGCGCATGTGTGGAGGCATGTGCTCACATTTGTAAACCAGTAGGAATAGTAAGTGAAAATCACCACTGGCTAGTGAGCTGGAGGGAAGACACTTCTCGTGATCCCAGCTTAAAACTGATTTCTAAATCCGGGGTGGCACAGTGGTTAGAGTGCAGCACTGCAGGCTACTTCAGCTAACTGTTAGTTGTAGTTCAGCAGTTCAAATCTCACCACCGACTCAGCCTTCCATCCTTCCGAGGTAGGTAAAATGAGAATCCAAATTGTTGGGGGCAATTATGTTAATTCTGTAAACAGCTTAGAGTGGGATGTAAAAGCACTGTGAAGCGGTATATAAGTCTAAATTTATTTTATTTATTTATTTTATTTATTGGATTTGTATGCCGCCCCTCTCTGGAGACTCGGGGCAGCTAACAGCAATAATAAGACAGCGTATAACAATAATCCAATGCTAAAAACAATTAAAAACCATTATAATAAAAAACCAAACATACATACAGACATACCATGCATAAAATTGTAAAGGCCTAGGAGGAAAGGGTATCTCAATTCCCCCATGCCTGGCGGCAGAGGTGGGTTTTAAGGAGCTTACGAAAGGCAAGGAGGGTGGGGGCAATTCTAATCTCTGGGGGGAGTTTGTTCCAGAGGGCCGGGGGCCACCACAGAGAAGGCTCTTCCCCTGGGTCCCGCCAAGCGGCATTGTTTAGTTGATGGGACCCGGAGAAGACCCACTCTGTGGGACATAACTGGTCGCTGGGATTCGTGCATCAGAAGGCGGTCCCTGAATGATATTGCTATTGCTAAAACCTGGTTGTATATGATCTGTGGAAATGTGGAAATTAGGCCTTGGGCAAGTGGTGGCGTTCCCTTATATGGATGAATGTGTGAATGGTTTGAGAAATATAAAGTCTTGCTTCACCCAAACCCACTTCTAATTGCATGGTGCAGCAATTGGGCAACGACACAAGCTATGGACTGTGTTAAGAAATAGCTTTATAGATAACATTTAACTACCCTATGACTACTGGAGACCCAAATATGAAAATAAGGAAGATTTTTTTAACTAAAGTAGCCCCGGAATGTGATGGTAGAAGATTGAACCTGTAAAGGGGATGTAAAGAAGCTATGGATAATAGAATAGAATAGATTTTTTTTATTGGCCAAATATGATTGGACACACGAGGAATTTGTCTTGGTGCATATGCTCTCAGTATACATAAAAGAAAAATAAGTCCATCAAGAATCATAAAGTACAATGCTTATTGATGATCCAGGTACAGATAAGCAAGCAAATCATATTATGAACCAGTCACTATAAATTGTAAGGATAAAGCAGCAAAGTTACAGTCATGCAATCAATGGTGGGAGGAGATGGGTGATGAGAACGATGAGACGATTAGTAGTAGTGCAGACAGTGTTGAGGGAATTATTGGTTTAGCAGAGTGATGGCGTTCAGGAAACAACTGTTCTTGTGTCTAGTTGTTCTGGTGTGCAGTGCTCCGAGTGTTCGGAGAGGGGTGGCATACAAGGAGCCGGGGTGACGCAGCAGGTAGAGTGCTGTACTGCAAGCCACTGAAGCTGACTGTAGATCTGAAGGTCAGCGGTTCAAACCTCATCACCCGCTCAAGGTTGACTCAGCCTTCCATCCTTCCGAGGTGGGTAAAATGAGGACCCGGATTGTGGGGGCAATAGGCTGGCTCTGTTAAAAAGTGCTATTGCTAACAATGTTGTAAGCCGCCCTGAGTCTAAGGAGAAGGGCGGCATAAAAATTGAATAAATAAATAAATAAATAAATAAATAAATAAATAAATAAATAAATAAATACAAATCTAATAAATTATTATTATTATTATTATTATTATTATTATTATTATTATTATTATTATTATTATTATTATTTTGAGGGTAGGAATTGAAGCAGTTTGTGTCCAGGATATGAAGTGTCTGTAAATATTTTCACAGCCCTCTTTTTGACTCATGCAGTATGCAGGTCCTCAATGGAAGGCAGGTTGGTAGCAATTGCTTTTTCTGCCATTCCAATTATCCTCTGAGCTCTGTCTCTGTCTTGTTGGGTTGCAGAACCAAACCAGACAGTTATAGAGGTGCAGATGACAGACTCAATTATTCCTCTGTAGAACTGTATCAGCAGCTCCTTGGGCAGTTTGAGCTTCCTGAGTTGGTGCAGAAAGAACATTATTTGTTGTACTTTTGTGATGATGTTTTTGATGTTAGGTGACCATTTTAGGTCTTGAGATATGAAACAAAATGAAAACAAGTCCACTTGTAATAGTATGTAGGAAAAACCTTGAGAGATGGAATAGAGAGACCTGCCCAGAGTAACCCTGAGGTAAGATGGGCGACCAATGAATGAATGAATGAATGAATGAATGAATGAATGAGTGAATGAGTGAATGAGTGAATGAGTGAATGCGTGAATGCGTGAATGCGTGAATGCGTGAATGCGTGAATGCGTGAATGCGTGAATGCGTGAGTGAATGCGTGAGTGAATGCGTGAGTGAATGCGTGAGTGAATGCGTGAATGCGTGAGTGAATGCGTGAGTGAATGCGTGAGTGAATGCGTGAATGCGTGAATGCGTGAATGCGTGAATGCGTGAATGCGTGAATGCGTGAATGCGTGAATGCGTGAATGAATGAATACTAAGAAAGAGACAGAGAGAGAAAAAGAAAGAAAGAAAGAAAGAAAGGGAAGAAAGAAAGGAAGGAAGGAAGGAGAGAGAGATAAGAGATAAGAGACAGTTTAGCCCGCAGAAGCAGAGAAAGAGGCTCCGAAGGAACACCCATTTCCCCAATACTGCTATCACAGTTACTAGGCAGATCACACAGGAAACATGACCAGATAAGCTAATTCTACTTTATTGCAAAACTCCGTTAAGAGAATATTGCCAATAAATTTCTCCTGCCAGCTCCATTACAGCCTGAGAAACCAGGTAGGGTCCCATTTTGAGTCTTTTGCCCTGTCCACTGTCTAGCTGCAAACCATGCTGTCTCTTATATGATCATTTGTTCATAAAATCATACATCACAATGTACCCCCTGTTGGTGACTACTTCACCTGTTGTTAACAATAACAACAGAAGAGCATACAATAGATACAAACTAAATGTAAATCGCTCCAAACTAGACTGCAGAAAATACGATTTCAGCAATAGAGTGGTCAACGCCTGGAATTCACTACCGGACTCTCTTGTTTCTTCCCCCAACCCCAAAATCTTCAACCTTGCATTATCTATAGTGTTGGGTGAACCGAACTCGCACAATTTGGGGCCGTGCAGACTTTGCAGTGTTTGGCATGCCGAACACGAACACATTTTTTAAAAAAACTTCGGGCAAAATTTGGGGTCGCATTCGGTGTTCGGTCGCCTCGGCTGGCCTGGAAGTGATGTCTCCGTGATGTCAAAGCCCCGTCCCCAGAATCCCATCGTGGGGAGGCTGGGGAAGTGGGGGCAGGGGATTCCCCTCTGCCTGCCACCCCCCCTTTTTTGACATCGGAAGGAAGATGGGTGCGTGTGGGGTGTGTGTGGAGCGTTTCTCCATTGGGAAAGTAAGATGGTGGCAAGTTTCTTGGCGTGTTAAAGCCGCCGCCGAGGTGGTCCCCACCGAGAAACTTGCCACCGTCTTACTTTCCCAACAGAGAAACGCTTCCCACATTCACAGCGCGTGCCCATCTTCCTTCCGACATCAAAGGGAAGGGGGGCGGTGGCAGGCAGAGGGGAATCCCCTGCCCTCACTCCCCCAGCCTCCACACCGAAAGCCAGGAAGTGATGTCTCTGTGACATCAAAGCCCCACCCCCAGAAGGGTTTGGCGGGTTCAGGTTCCACAAACTTGCCTGAACCAGCCGCCAAGTTTGCATGAACCTGCCGAACCCGAATTTCGTTGGGTTTGCCCAACACTAATTATCTACAATAGACCTCTCCTCTTTTCTAAGAGGTCTGTAAGAGGCGTGCATAAGTGCATCTTTATGCCTACCATTCCTGTCCTAATGTATTTTTATCTTTCTATCTCTACTTTATACTTATATTATGTTAGACATACTACAATACAATACTATATTTGTATGGCAAATAAAATAAATAAATAAAAATAAAATAAATAAATTTCCTAAGTGGCATCTCTTGGCATGCTCTAGAGGTGGAATTCAACAGGTTCTGACCAGTTCTGGAGAACCAGTAGTGGAAATTTTGAATAGTTCAGAAAACCAGTAAATACCACGTCAACTGATCCCACCCCAATCTATTCTCTACCTCCCAAGTCTCAACTGATCGGGAGGATATGATTTTGCAGTATCCTTCCCCTAGAGTGGGGAGAGAATGGGGATTTTGCAGTATCCTTCCCCTAGAGTGTGGAGGGAATGGGAAATTTGCAGCATCTTTCCCCTGGAGTGGAGAGGAATGAGGATTTTGCAGTATCCTTCCCCTGGAGTGTGGAGGGAATGGGGATTTTGCAGTATCCTTCCCCTAGAGCGGGGAGGGAATGGGAAATTTGTAGTATCCTTCCCCTGGAGTGTGGAGAGGAATGGGGATTTTGCAGTATCTTTCCCCTGGAGTGGAGAGGAATGGGGATTTTGCAGTATCCTTCCCCTGGAGTGTGGAGAGGAATGGGGATTTTGCAGTATCCTTCCCCTAGAGCGGGGAGGGAATGGGAAATTTGTAGTATCCTTCCCCTGGAGTGTGGAGAGGAATGGGGATTTTGCAGTATCTTTCCCCTGGAGTGGAGAGGAATGAGGATTTTGCAGTATCCTTCCCCTGGAGTGTGGAGAGGAATGGGGATTTTGCAGTATCTTTCCCCTGGAGTGGAGAGGAATGGGGATTTTGCAGTATCCTTCCCCTGGAGTGGGGAGGGAATGGGGATTTTGTAGTATTCTTGCCTTGCCATGGCCACCAAGCCATGGCCACCAAGCCACACCCACAGAACTGGCAGTAAAAATTTGTATCCCATAGCTGGCCCTGGTCCCCTAAAGTCTTTCCTACATACCATTATACTATCCATTGTTTCTCACATTGCAGCCCAAGACGATATGCTGGAGAATTGGGGCACACTGACCACTGTTTTGAGCTTCTTACCTTGTCCATGCTCTAGCTGCAAGCTATGCTGTCTCTTGATCATTCCCTAAGTGGTGTATCTTAGCCTGGTCCCCCAAAGTCTTTCCTATATACCAGTGATGGCAAACCTTTTTTTCTTTGGGTGCCAAAAGAGTGTATACACATGCAGTCGCGCATGCCCAAGTGCCCACACCCATAATAAGAGCCGGGGTGGCACAGCAGGTAGAGTGCTTTACTGCAGGCAACTGAAGCTGACTGTAGATCTGAAGGTCAGCAGTTCAAATGTCATCACTGGCTCAAGGTTGACTCAGCCTTCCATCCTTCCGAGGTGGGTAAAATGAGGACCCGGATTGTGGGGGCAATATGCTGGCTCTGTTAAAAAGTGCTATTGCTAACATGTTGTAAGCCACCTGAGTCTAAGGAGAAGGGCGGCATAAAAATCAAATAAATAAATAGATAGATAGATAGATAGATAGATAGATAGATAGATAGATAGATAGATAAATAAATAAATAAATAAATAATTCAATACCCAGGAAGGGTGAAAACAGCTTCCCCCGCCCCCTGGAGGCTGAAAATGGCCTGTTTCACAACTTCTGGTGGGCCCAATGGGCTTGTGCGAGAGCAATTATGGGCTTCTCCAAGTATGCCCATATCACTCCAACACTCCACAGTCTGCATTGGTTGCCGATCAGTTTCCGGTCATAATTCAAAGTGTTGGTTATGACCTATAAAGCCCTTCATGGCACCGGACCAGAATATCTTCGGGACCGCCTCCTGCCGCACGAATCCCAGCGACCGGTTAGGTCCCACAGAGTTGGCCTTCTCCGGGTCACGTCGACTAAACAATGTCGTCTGGTGGGACCCAGGGGAAGAGCCTTCTCTGTGGGGGGCCCGACCCTCTGGAACCAGCTCCCCCCTGAGATTAGGATTGCCCCCACCCTCCCTGCCTTTCGTAAACTCCTTAATTAAGACCCACCTCTGCCGTCAGGCATGGGGGAACTAAAACACCTCCCTATGCCCATGTTGTTTTGTTGATTGATTGACTGTGTGCCTGTTTTTTATATATACTGTTTTTATGAGATTACTAATTTTTAATTGTAATTAGATTGGTGGGCATTGGATTTGGTATTATGTACTGTGCTGTTTTTTATTATTGTTGTGAGCCACCCCGAGTTTGCGGAGAGGGGCGGCATATAAATCCAATAAATCTAATCTAATCTAATCTTGTGATTTGCCCTACCCAGGCTACAAAGGCTTCCCTGGAGCCAGGGGTGGGTAAAAATGCCCTCTCCCATCCTCCCGGGGATTCTCTGGATGCCAAAAATGCCCTCTAGAGCCTCTGTGTGAGTCGGAAATCAACTGGCCGGCACACACATGCACAGTGGAGCTGAGCTAGGGCAACAGCTCGCATGCCAGAAGATATGGTTCCGCGTGCCACCTGTGGCACCTGTGGCCATAGGTTCACCATCACTCCTATATACCACTGTACTATCCATATTTACTCAAATTGGAGCCCATGGAAATATGTGGGAGAATTGGGAGAATTGGAGAATTCGGAGAGGGGCGGCATACAAATCTAATAAATTGAATTGAATTGAATTGGGGCACACTGAAAGCCTTGGCAGCCAGCATCACCACCTTAACCAATACAATGGGGTAGATGACCTGGACAACAAGCTGCATCAACAGGGGAATACACTCCAAGACCAGGGAAGTCTTAATACCACTCTACTACGCCCTGGTCCGACCACACCTGGAGTACTGTATTCAGTTCTGGTCACCACACTTCAAAAGAGACATTGAAACTCTGGAGAAGGTGCAAAAAAGAGCAACCAAGATGATTAAGGGATTGGAAACCAAGACTTACGAAGAGAGACTGAGGGAACTGGGCATGGATAGCCTAGAGAAAAGGAGGGCCAGAGCGGACATGATAGCAGTCTAAAGTATACGAGGGGATGTCACAGAGAGGAGGGGATCACTTTATTCTTCAGGGCACCAGGAGGCCGGATGAGGAACAACGGCTGGAAGCTGACCAAGGAGAGATTCAACATGGAGATAAGGAGGAACTTCCTGACGGTCAGAGCGATCAACCAATGGAACAACCTACCAGCGGACGTTGTGAACTCCAACACTCTGGACATTTTTAAGAGAAGATTGAACTGCCACTTGACTGGTGTACTATAGGGTTCCTGCAGGGGTTTGAACTCGATGGCCTTCATGGTCCCTTTCAACTCTAACAATAAATAAATAAATAATAAAAACAGTGCTATGCTGTTGTCCTTTTGTAAGAGCAAGCAAATTGTAAGTAAACAGCTTCCAAACCAAGTAGACTGGCTGCCTTCTGATTACCACCGCCTTCAGGGGAAAAAAGCTGCAGCTGAGCACGTTCATGTAGAAGAGGATTGATGCAATGACCAAAGTGTTTCTCAATTTCTGGAGGTGTCCTGCCCTCTGCTCTTTATCTCCGATTCTGACTATGTCCCTGACCTCAGCTTGTTCCTGACCACTCATCTCCTTTGCACTTGCTGACTTTCTGACCTTTTATTTTTTGTTTCTCGCTTGGCTCTTAGCAAACTCAAAAGGAAAGGAACTAAGGAAGGAAATCAGTTTTAACAAGGAGGAAACAATTTAGCATTTAGATTTATATCATACTTCCATAGTGCTTTGACAGCCCTCTCTAAGCAGTTCACAGAATCAGCATATTGCCCCCAACAATCTGGGTCCTCATTTTACCCACCTCGGAATGATGGAAAGTTGAGTCAATCTTGAGCCAGTGCTGAGATTTGGACTGCTAAATTACAGCTAGCAGTTAGCTGAAATAGAATAGAATAGAATAGAATAGAATAGAATATTATTGGCCTAGTGTGATTGGACACACAAGGAATTTGTCTTGGTGCACATGCTCTCAACGTACATAAAAGAAAAAGAAAGAAGTAGCTTGCAATGCTGCACTCTGTTGTGGTTAGCTCTGTTGTGGTTAGCCCAGCTCCTGCCCCAAGGACTGTGGAAGTGGGGGAGACATCCACATGCTGCAGGCCTGTTTTGCCCCCGGTGGAATCTGCTGATGAAGGCTCCTCTGACCCAGAAGACATGAGTGACAGGGAGGAGGAGAGTGTGACAGACAACTCAGAAGGAGATCAATTATCTAGCTCCTCCTTGGATTCAGAACAAGAGTTAATGATACAGCCATGCATGCGGAGAGCGATGCATAGGCAGCAACAACTGAGAGATTATTATCAAAGAAAATGAGACCACCTGTGGTTGGGTGGGGCTGTGGTAATTAGTGAGGCTGCTATAAAGAGCAGCCTGTGGGTTTGGCCATTGTGGAAGATTATCTGATCGTTGTGTTTCGTGACTGCTTTACTGACTTTGACCTTTTGTGTGCTGATTTTTCCCCGCTTTGAAACTAAACCAGAGCAAAGTGTGTTTCACTTTGTGAAAGAAGAAGGACGGTGAATTGCCTAACAGCTGCAAGCTAAGTATCACAGAACTGATAAGGGACTTGTACAAATTACCAGTTTGTTTGGAGACGAGTGCTCTTTGCTATACCAAAAGAGGGCTTGGTTTAAGTGAATTTGCATTATAAAGAACATTGTTTTGAATTTTCAAACGTGTGTGTGTCTGAAATTTGTACCTGTGAATTTTTGGGAGGAGTCCACCAGAGAGCCCGACAGAACACACTCTAAACACTGTGCCACCCCAGGTCTCTTTGATAAAGAACATTTATATTTGTCAATCCAATAATTAACAGTCAGGCTGAAACTAACAGACCTCCGTTCCTCTTAAAGAATAGCAAACCAAACAAATCCTTTAAGACAGTGATGACGAACCTATGACACAGGTGCCATAGGTGGCACACGGAGCCATATCTGCTGGCACATGAGTCGTTGCCCTAGCTCAGCTCTAGCGTGCATGTGTGTGCCGGCCACCTGATTTTTGGCTCACACAGAGGCTCTGGGAGGGCGTTTTCTGGCTTCCAGAGAGCCTCCAGGTGGATGGGAAAGGATGTGTTTACTCTTCTCCTGCTCCAGGGAAGCTTTGGAGCCTGGGGAGGGTGAAACACGACCCTACTGGGCCCACCAAAAGTTGGGAGACAGGCTCTTTCTGGCCTCCAGTGGGCCTCCAGAGGATGGGGGAAGCTGTTTTTGCCCTCCCAAGCATTGAATTATGGATGTGGGCACTCAGGCATATGCAATAGTGCACGCCCATGCTCTTTCGGCAACCGAGGGAAAAAAGATTCACTATCTCTGCTTTAAGATATCAGTGTTTAACAACATAAAGGAAGCATGCCTCAAAGTCTACAGGTACAATATACTGAAAGAAAACCTGAAGTATTTATTTATTTTATTTATTTGTTTGTTTTGTCAAGTATGTACTAGTGGTATACAAAGATATAATAATATTTGTATACATTATGTTGTGTTTGGGCCTGGGCCAGCCGTTGCTTCCACAGATGGGAGAGACGCGGCACAAAGTGAATGTGAAAGCCTGGCTGACAGCCAGGAAAATGTGGCAGACAGCCAGGAAGACATGGCAGACAGCCAGGAGGACGAGGCCACTGGTATGCAGGATTCAGCAGACAGTCCAGGGGATTTGGCATGCAGTCCCTCAGACAGTCTTTCATCCCTGGGTTCTTCTGCAGATCAATATATTGATCTGTGTAGCCGAAGAGCTATGCAAAGAAGGGCTCGATTGAAAGAGTATTACAAGTCATAATAGTAGCACCTGGGCTGGGTGTGGTTCTTATACTGAGGGCTGGGTGTGGTTCCCTTAATGAGGGCTAAAGGGATAAAAGGGAACAAAGGCCCAAGGCAAACTGTGGCTGTTTATCTGTGCTATTTTGTGGTTCCTGCTCTGAAGTTTCTGTTCCGTGCCATTGGAGTTTTCAACCCAGCTTTTTCAGACAAGTAGGAGGTGAAATCTCTGGGACTTGCTGTTTGCTCCAAAGATTCAACAGGGCTCCTGAAACGTCTTTGCTCATTCCAGGTTGTCTTTGTTTGTTTTTTTCCTGTGTTTTTGTATGCGGCTGCAGTAAGCCTTGCACTATCATTGTTTTCGGACACTACGAACTGTTTTGAGTAACCCTTTTTTGTTTACTTAGTACAAGTTTGCTGATTAGCAGAGCACGTGTTTGTTTGATTTCTTTTCCTTGAACTGTTACGCATTGCCTGAGCCCAGTCAGGCAGAACACATTATAATAGGAAAAGAGAAACATTGGGACAGAGGACTGTTGTTAGTTGCCTTTGGGATTGTCAGATTCAGAAGACAAGGATGATGTAGAAGCTGTTAATTCCCCGGATTTAAGAGATGTGGAAGAGGCTAGTGATGGGCCGCATGAAGATTCAGGGCCAGCTCCTCTTTCTTCCTGGCTGTGGGAAGCTGGAGCCCTCCGTACCTGCCTCCTCCTCCTCCTCCTCCTCCTCCTCCTCCTCCTGCTGCTGCAGAAAGAAGCCAAGGGGAGCTCTGCCTCTTTGCAGCCAGAAGAAGAAGCCTGACTGTGGGGTCGCCTGCTTTTTTTCTCTCCTTTGCTGCTTTGGGCTGTCCGGTTGCAGGCTCATCTAGTGGCTGGCTCTTCGTCTTTTGCCACCACCGCCACTGCTTGAAGGTCACGCCTGGCTCCACAACTGGCCCGGTTCTGAAGCACCCTGCTTGGCTGTCCTTTGGAGGTGAGGGGCGAGTCCCGAGTTCACCACACAGAGAGCAGAGCAGAGCCAGCTCATCGCCTTTCTTTTCTTTCTTTCTTTCTTTCTTTTTTTTAAGATATATTTTTTATTGTTTTTTTTAAAAAAGACAAACAAAGACATACAAAATTAAACACTCAAGGAGCTGCCATTGCTCCGCTTATCTCAGAAGTCTAACTACTACAAAAAGGAAAAACCTAACTGTGATCAGATCAATACAGAAATAGCACACATATATATTAGATACTTGTTGAATTTAACTCTATATTTTTATGTTAATTAAATTTCTTTATCTATCAAATACTTATTCAAAAAATATAATAGCACATCTAACTTTATCATACTATAAGCATTTTTAAACTGTTTTACTCTATCTTATAAAATTTCAAAACAATAAGTTCAAATAGTTCTAAATTCTTGTTACTTTAACTTTTAATACTATTTTTAAAGTTCCACTATTCGTATACTTTATCCCATATTTTATAAAATTCTGTTTCTACTTGATTATTTAAGCATTTTGTCATCATGTCTAATTCTGCACATTCCATAATTTTTTTATAAACTTCTGCATCCTTTGGTATTTCCTTTTCTTTCCATTTCTGCGCAAATGTAATTCTTGCCGCAACCAATATATATATTATTAAGCAATAAATTTCTTTTTTATACTTAATGTTTGAAATACCCAATAAGAAAAATTCAGGAGATTTTTTAATCTTCTCCTTTGTTATTTCATTTATCCATTTCTCTACTTTGTTCCAATATTCTTTCGCCTCTGAACATGTTCACCATGCGTGGTAATATGTACCAATTTCTTTTTTACATTTCCAACATACAGGTGAGACGGTTGGAAACATTTTGGAGATTCTATATGGTGGAATGTGCCATCTATAAAACATCTTAATTTGATTTTCTTTGAAAGAAGTTGATTTTGTTATTTTCCAATGATACACTCAAATCTTTTCCCATGTTTCTAAGTCTATCTCTTTGCCAAAATTTTTGCACCAGCTGATCATGTTATCTTTCAATATCCAACCTATCGTTCTATGATTTATTAAGTATTTATATACATTTCCAATTACCTTTACTTGATTTTGGAGTAATAATTTTTAATTATCTTTCTTTTTTAATAGTAATTTTATTGAATATAAATATTTTAAAAGCATTTTCGATCAGCATTTCTGGGAGAGCAGAGCAGAGCAGAGCAGAGAAGAGCAGAGAAGAGAAGAGAAGAGAAAGTTCCATGAGGAAACAAGGCAAGACAAAGGCAAGGCATGATGAAAATGAAATAGAACAGCCATCCGACTAAAGTTTGCAGAGTAATGCTTCTTCAGATAACGGGGTTATAGAAGGGTGTCCCTGGTTAAGTGCAAAGTTCAGAAGGTCACAGAAAAGGAAATATGCACTTGGGGGAAAGAGGTTTTAATATGCTATTCAGAATGTGTAAATTAATTAATTACACCACATCCGGAATTGACCGGAAGTGATGGATGCTTTTCTTCAAAGTGCAGTACCCAGGGGAAGAGCCTTCTCTGTGGCGGCCCCGACCCTCTGGAATCAACTCCCCCCCAGGGATTAGGATTTCCCCCACCCTCCTTGCCTTTTGCAAACTCCTTAAAACCCACCTCTGTCACCAGGCATGGGAAAATTGATTCCCCTGGGCTGTTTCCACTTTACGTATGGTTTGTATGAGATGTATGATTGGTTTTTTATATTAAGGGTTTTAAATTGTTTTAACCATTGGATTTGTACCGCTTTGTTGTTGTGAGCTGCTCCGAGTCTCCGGAGAGGGGCGGCATTCAAATCTAATTAATAACTAATTAATTAATAATTAAATTAATAATTGAAAATAATGTTCTGATCCCTCCGTTTTTGTTACTGTCAACAAACTCAAAATCATTACGCAATTAACTGTGCAACTAAGGAGAGGACACCACTCAGGGGTTCCTTCAGAGAGAGGTAAGTGAGGAAACATTATCAGGATGTTGCAAATGTTTCCCTTTACATAACTGCACTTTGTGCCAGAGTACAAGAGGACAGAGCTGGCATCATGACATGACAATGCATATTTCGTCATTATGGCTTCATTGGGGTTAGAAAGAGATGCTTACCTCTGGAGTTCCTTCACCACCATAGTGGGGAAAGTCCACCTCATAGAAACATAGAAACAACCATCTGTGATACACTTGGCATCCATGAATCTGTCTAATCCTGCCTTGAAGCTATCCAGGCTGACACATAGAAACATAGAAACATAGAAGACTGTCGGCAGAAAAAGACCTCATGGTCCATCTAGTCTGCCCTTATACTATTTCCTGTATTTTATCTTAGGAGGGATATATTTTTACCCCAGGCATGTTTACATTCAGTGACTGTGGATTTATCTACCACGTCTGCTGGAAGTTTGTTCCAAGGATCTACTACTCTTTCAGTGAAATAATATTTTCTCACGTTGCTTTTGATCTTTCCCCCAACTAACTTCAGATTGTGCCCCCTTGTTCTTGTGTTCACTTTCCTATTAAAAACACTTCCCTCCTGAACCTTATTTAACCCTTTAACATATTTAAATGTTTCGATCATGTCCCCCCTTTTCCTTCTGTCCTCCAGACTATACAGATTGAGTTCATGAAGTCTTTCCTGATACGTTTTATGCTTAAGACCTTCCACCATTCTTGTAGCCCATCTTTGGACCCGTTCAATTTTGTCAGTACCTTTTTGTAGGTGAGGTCTCCAGAACTGGACACAGTATTCCAAATGTGGTCTCACCATCGCTCCATATAAAGGGATCACAATCTCCCTCTTCCTGCTTGCTATACCTCTAACTACAGGCAGAGATTGCGATCTCTGTGGGTTCCTCTCAGTAGTGGATTTTGAAATCGATTGGTACTTGTTCATGTGTGTGCTCACATGTCATGCTTCTGCACATGCACAGAAGCATACTGGGTGGGTGGGCGGAGCCTCCCACCACTGGTGCTACCGTTTCGCAGAACTGGGCCGAACCAAGAGCAACCCACCGCTGTTCCCTCTGTGTTATCTGTGGTATCTCTCTGTGGTATCTCTGTAGTAACCATTTCCAACACAAAAATATGATACAGGGGGAAATACCCTGACAGATATGAAGACAGATGAAAGAACTCATACAAGTTGCCCAATCTCTGAAACTCCTTTTTGTAGACATCCTGAAAGTTGGTGTTTTTCTAGATTATCTCTGACTACAGGCGGAGATTACGATCTCTGTAGGTTCCTCTATGTTATCTGTGGTATCTCTGTCGTAACCATCTCCAACACAAGAATATAATACAGGGGAGGAGTGGGGTGGTGGTGGCTACATTGACAGATATCAAAACAGATGAAAGAAGTCATATGATTTCTCCATTCTCCATTCAATTTATTTATTTATTCAACATCTATGCCGTCCGATCCCGAAGGACTCAGAACAACAATATAAATACAATATAAATAGATAGAAAATGATAGAAAGAAGTTGAACATTATCTAAGAATAAAATTTTATCAAAAACTAAAACCCCATTAAAAATTTATTACAAAAATGACACTCACAATCATATACAGCTCACATTAGAGAAACACCTTTCAGCTGTGGCGAGGGGGGCGTTCGCCCAGGTTCGCCTGGTGCACCAGTTGCGGCCTTATTTGGACCAGGAGTCATTGCTCACAGTCACTCATGCGCTCATCACCTCAAGGTTCGACTACTGTAACGCTCTCTACATGGGGCTACCTTTGAAAAGTGTTCGGAAACTTCAGATCGTGCAGAATGCAGCTGCGAGAGCAATCATGGGCTTTCCCAAATATGCCCATGTTACACCAACACTCCGCAGTCTGCGTTGGTTGCCGATCAGTTTCTGTTCACAATTCAAAGTATTGGTTATGACCTATAAAGCCCTTCATGGCGCCGGACCAGATTATCTCAGGGACCGCCTTCTGCTGCACGAATCCCAGCGACCGGTTAGGTCCCACAGAGTGGGTCTTCTCCGGGTCCTGTCAACTAAACAATGCCGCTTGGCGGGACCCAGGGGAAGAGCCTTCTCTGTGGCAACCCCGGCCCTCTGGAACCAACTCCCCCCAGAGATTAGAATTGCCCCCACCCTCCTTGCCTTTCGCAAGCTACTTAAAACCCACCTCTGCCATCAGGCATGGGGGAATTGAGATCCTCTTTCCCCCTAGGCCTCTACAATTCTATGCATGGTATGTATGTATGTATGTTTGGTTTTTATATTAATGGGTTTTTTAATCGTTTTTAGTATTAGATTAGTATTGTACACTGTTTTATTGTTACTGTTAGCCGCTCCGAGTCTCCGGAGAAGGGCGGCATATAAATCAAATAAATAAATAGATAGATAGGTAGGTAGGTAGGTAGGTAGGTAGGTAAGTAAGTAAGTAAGTAAGTAAGTAAGTAAGTAAGTAAGTAAGTAAGTAAGTAAGTAAGTAAGTCAGGTCTTCACGGCCTTGTGAAAGGCCAGCAGGGTGGGAGCAGTATGGATGTTTGGGAGGTCGTTGGTTCCATAGAGCTAGGGCAGCCACCGAGAAGGCCCTCCCCTGTAGTCCCGCCAACCTGCATTGCTTAGTCGATGGGATCTAGAACAGGCCAACTTTAGTTTGTTTTATACTTCCTTTCAAATTATGAAAGAAATTGTATGTATGTATGTATGTATGTATGTATGTATGTATGTATGTATGTATATATGTATGTATTTATATGTATTTATTTATCTGGGTTTAAATGTAAATGTAAAAGTTTGAAGCTTGGGTGTAATAACAAAAGTGCTAATAACTACACTGTGTATTATTACTACTGTGTATTATTACAGGTAGTCCTTGACTTACTGAGTCCAGAATTTCTGTTGCTTAGTGAGACATTTTAAAAGTGATTGTTGCCCCACTATATGACCTTTCTGGCCTCAGTTGTTAAGTGAATCACTGCAGTTGTTAAGTCAGTCACGTGGTTGTTATGTGAATCCGGCTTTCCCGTTGCTTGTTAGAAGGTCACAAAAAGGGATCACGTGGCCTTGAGACACAGCAATGGTCACACATATGAACCAGTTGCTAAGCATCTGAATTTTGATCACAAGTTCATGGAGATGCTGCAAGGGTCATAACTACGAAAAATAGTCATTTTTATCAGTGTCATTGTAACTGTACAGTCACTAAATGAACTGTTCTAAGCTGAGGATGTATAGGATAGGATAGGGTATATATTAAAAAATAGAGAATAGGATAAGATAGGATAGGATAGGATAGGATAGGGTACGGTAGGGTAGGGTAGGGTAGGACAGGACAGGATATGGTATATATTAAAAAAATAGAGAATAGGATAAGATAGGATAGCATAGGATAGGATAGGGTAGGGTAGGACAGGATAGGATAAAAAATATATTAAAAAATAGAGAATAGGATAAGATAGGATAGGATAGGATAGAACTGAACTGAACGAAATAAAATAGAATAATATTTGTTTATTTGTTTGTTTATATTTCTAAGGCACCCAACTCCTTGAGGAATCTGGGCAGCGAGTAAAGTAGACCAGACCAGACCAGATCAGACCAGAATAGAATAGGAGAATATATTACAAACCAGAGAATAGAGTAACAGAACATAATTAAAATGCAGAATAGAATAGAATGCAACAGAACAGAAATGAAGAATAGGATAGGACAGGATAGGATAGAGTAGGGTAGGGTAGGGTAGGACAAGATAGGATAGAGTAGGGTAGGGTAGGATAGGGTAGAGTAGGGTAGGGTAGGGTAGGATAGGACAAGATAGGATAGAGTAGGGTAGGACAGGACAGGACCGGACAGTATTCGAATACTATACTGAATACTAAAAGCTTTTTAATTTGTATCATCTATTTGGAAATTTTAATAAAACATTTGATGGGTCAGCAACAGGTTGGAATCAATGAAGGGATAACTGAATGAAATCCAATAAATAAATAAATAACTCCCAGATGTAGCTGACAGAAGTTGAGATAGACATTCAATTGGATGGACTGGGATGTGGTCAGTTGCTGCCAGATGTGAAAAAAAGGAGTCTGGTTTGAGAATTGCAAACTTGGTGGAGAAAGCTGAAAGGGGAGCAAATATAAGACACTTAGAAATGATGGAATTGATAAGTAGATGGGCTGCATTTTCTTTGGAAGATGGAAGGCTGGACTTATTATATTTGACCAGAAAACAATTTTCTTGTTGGAAGACTTTCAAAACAATGGGGGCTGAAATGATATTTACAACAGATGCTTATGATTCTGCAGAATGATCAATTGTTGGGAAAGCTTCCAAGGGAAAGTTCCCCTTTGAAGAACCAAATGAGGATTTATTTACTTTTATTTATTTATTAGAGTTGGAAGGGACCTTGCAGGTCATCTATTCCAACCCCCCACTCGAGCGGGAGACCTTACACCATCCCAGACAGATGGCAGTCCAATCTCTTTGGATATTTGACCCTGCACAGACCCTCTCTGGACAGACCAGAGAGAACAATGGTGATGATTTGTGGTAGCTGTTGTATACAGCTGTTGTAGATTTTCTGCAAGTTAAATACACAAATAGATTGTTAACAGAGGAGTTTGAGTTTTAATTCTGTTGTTGGTTCACCTGCTAACTGCCCAACATACAGTAAATAGATGAGGTTAAATTGGTTCAGATAGATAAGTAGAATTTTATAAATTGTGGGCCTGCTTTGTAAGGGAGCAAATATTGTTGGGATACATATTGATTTAGATTTAGATTTAGATTTAGATTTAGATTTAGATTTAGATTTAGATTTAGATTTAGATTTAGATTTAGATTTAGATTTAGATTTAGATTTAGATTTAGATTTAGATTTAGATTTAGATTTAGATTTAGATTTAGATTTAGATTTAGATTTAGATTTAGATTTAGATTTAGATTTAGATTTAGATTTAGATTTAGATTTATTATCAATATTTAGATTTAGATTTAGATTTATTATTTAGATTTAGACTTAGACTTAGACTTATTTAGATTTAGATTTATTATCAATATTTAGATTTAGATTTATTATCTAGATTTAGATTTAGATTTAGATTTATTTTTAGATTTAGATTTAGATTTAGATTTAGATTTAGATTTAGATTTAGATTTAGATTTAGATTTAGATTTAGATTTAGATTTAGATTTAGATTTAGATTTAGATTTAGATTTAGATTTAGATTTAGATTTAGATTTAGATTTAGATTTAGATTTAGATTTAGATTTAGATTTAGATTTAGATTTAGATTTAGATTTAGATTTAGATTTAGATTTAGAATTAGATTTATTATCAATATTTAGATTTAGATTTAGATTTATTATTTAGATTTAGACTTAGACTTAGACTTATTTAGATTTAGATTTATTATCAATATTTAGATTTAGATTTATTATCTAGATTTAGATTTAGATTTAGATTTATTTTTAGATTTAGATTTAGATTTAGATTTAGATTTAGATTTAGATTTAGATTTAGATTTAGATTTAGACTTAGACTTAGACTTAGACTTAGACTTAGACTTATTTAGATTTAGATTTATTATCAATATTTAGATTTAGATTTAGATTTATTATCTAGATTTAGATTTATTTTTAGATTTAGATTTAGATTTAGATTTAGACTTAGACTTAGACTTAGACTTACATTTACATTTAGGTGGCTATTTAAGAGCAATCAGCTGGGGCACTGGCGTCAAACTTGATTGTGTCACATTATGTGTCATGACACATTGCAACATTTTTTGCCTTTTCCGGGTTTGGTATGGACTTGCCCTACGCATGCGACATCCACCTGCCGCCACCAATTTGACAACCCTGAGCTGGGGGACAATATATCTACTCTTTCATATATTAGCACAGTCATCCTCATGATGAGGTTTTCGGAGATTGCTATCAAAAGTTCCTCATTTCCTGGAAAGGATGTTTTTGAAAAATATATAGATGCATATTTCCTAGCTGTTATGCACCAACCTCCAGCGGTGGGTGTGTCCTTTTGCACCCATTGTCCTGGACACATATAAAGCAAGAATTTTCTGCTCAGAGATGAATGAGTGGTCACAGCTCCTCTGAAACCAGACCTGATATTAGGAAGAAAAACTTTACCATTTGGAATAAGACTTGCATTGATGTAGAAGATTTTCTGGTAATCTTCGTCAAACAGAAGGTAAGGTATTCATAGAAAAAAAAATCTTGTTATTAAATTATCTTCCACCAATGATCCTTCATGATATACAGCTTTGTCTCCAAATAATTTGATGGAGCCACTTCGAATACCTTCTGATTAAAATGTATCAAAATAAGTAAATGCTTTTGTTTGTATCGATCTGTCATTTTCCCTTTAGCTCTGTAGTGATGCCAATGATTGAATTCTGACTTTTTACCTGTTCAACCGGGTAATATTTCCATATTTCCACTAAATGCAGGTGCTTTATGGAATAATTAGCCTGATGAGATAAACAGAAGCTCACTCAAAACATGTAAAGATGAATAAAAATAATAAAAATAAAATGAATTATAATTATAATTATCTATATATAATTCATTTTTATTATTAAAATACAATAAACTCTTCTTTTTTGATCCTATCTTATATATAAACTCCAGAAGATTAGGACATCTTTTTACTTTGTATATTCTTTCCCTTTTTTTTAGTTTAACAAAACCAAAGTCCTTCCCTCCTTTTTTCTTTCTTTCTTTCTTTCTTTCTTTCTTTCTTTCTTTCTTTCTTTCTTTCTCCTTTCTTCCTTCCTTCCTTCCCATTCATTAACCCTGGTGCGCTGTTCGATAACACTATACACTTGTACTGTTCCTGGGTCTATTTGACCCGGACTGAAAATTGTTCATTTTAGGTACTTGTATTTGGTCTTTTTGAAAACTTTTTTCACTTGGAAACTAGTTTAAACATTTCTGCACACAACGAAATGAAAATTGAAATGAAAGAATTAATGCTTACATTTTTATTTTGCTCATAAAAACCCTCCTCATTTTTGTGAAATTTCTTTCAATTTATAGATAGTTTTGCCTGAAAACAACGTACAATTTTATTAAATTTGGTGTGGAATTACTAGTTTGAACATTTCTGAACATAGTCATATGAACATTGAACTGAAAGAGTCTACGGTACAATGTGCAGTTTTAGCAACCAAAGCTTAAGGCCAACTGTTTCTCTTTTTGTCCCAACAGAAGTATCTGCAGCCATAGAAGGAAGAGAAAAAACGGAAGCACAATGGATATGAAATCCCTTTCTCCTTTAATTGTCTTAGCACAAATCAATGCAACATCCAGTAACAAAACCAGAAATTGTTACGATTCTGGCATAACAGAAGAAGTGCTTATTTTTGCAATCTTCACTATGCTTTTTTGTGTGTTGGGAATGTTGGGCAACGGCCTTGTGATCTGGTTGCTGGGCTCCTCCGTGAAGAGAAACACGTTTGCCATTTATATCATCAACCTCTCTGTAGCAGACTTTGGGTTTCTCACCTTTGAGCTGATTATCGAAATCCACTGGCTTTTTACCCATTTGTATTGTGACTTTCCTTATGAACTCTTCCAAACGGGCCTGCTGTTAACCTTCAGTACGGGGCAATTTCTCCTGACCGTCATCAGCATCGACAGGTGTGTTTCGGTCCTTTTCCCAATTTGGTATCGATGCCACCGGCCGGTGCATATGTTCACTACAGTGTGCGCTGTCATCTGGACCACTTCTTTCATCCTCTCTGCAATTCATTTCACAATTATAGCAGTTGATGGATTTGGAAACAACTATACTCTGATGTATCAATTCATCATTAACGCTGTGCTTTGCCTCCCACTGATGACCATCTCCAGTGTCACTTTATTCATCAAAATCTGCTTCATATCCAAAAGGCAAAGGAGGAGGCAACTTCTAACAGCTGTTTTGCTCACACTATTCTTCTTTTTAGTCTTGGGTTTTCCACTAAATGCCTTTTATTTTATCCTGTATTTTTCCAAGATACATCCCAACTTTTTACATTATGGCTACTTGTGTACCTGCATCAACAGCGGCATTAACCCTGTGATCTATTACCTGGTGGGGAGACAGAAGAGTAAAACTCAGAGAAATGTCAAAGACTTGCTTCAGAGAGTTTTCAAGGAGGAAGAAAATTCTACTGATCAAATTGAAACTTCAGGAAGTTCTAAGATCTGAACTCTTTAATTTCACCATTGACATTCATAAGATACCATCATTTCTTTTCAACCAAGCCCATAATCTCCTTTTTTTATTTAATGGAAACTGATCTCTCTTCTGATTAATTTGTGCATGAATCCACAATTTGTGCAGACAATTATTATTATTATTATTATTATTATTATTATTATTATTATTATTAATTAGATTTGTATGCTGCCCCTCTCTGTATTCTTTGTGCAATATCAAAACATGTAAGGTTCTAGTCTGGAGGACAGAAGGAAAAGGGGGGGGGGGGGACATGATCGAAACATTTAAATATGTTAAACGGTTAAATAAGGTTCAGGAGGGAAGTGTTTTTAATAGGAAAGTGAACACAAGAACAAGGGGACACAATCTGAAGTTAGTTGGGGGAAAGATCAAAGGCAACATGAGAAAATATTATTTTACTGAAAGAGTAGTAGATCCTTGGAACAAACTTCCAGCAGACGTGGTTGATAAATCCACAGTAACTGAATTTAAACATGCCTGGGATAAACATAGATCCATCCTAAGATAAAATACAGGAAATAGTATAAGGGCAGACTAGATGGACCATGAGGTTTTTTTCTGCCGTCAGTCTTCTATGTTTCTATTTAGACAAGAAAAATAAAATGCACAGGGACAGTATAGGTGGTATATTGCTCAACAGTAGTAACTATGAGAGGGATCTTGGAGTAATAGTGGGCAATCATTTTAATATGAGCCAGCAATGTGCAGCAGCTGCCAAAAAAGCCAACAAGTTCTAGGCTGCATTAACAGAGGGATAGAATCAAGATCACGTGAAGTGTTAATACCACTTTATAAGGCTTTGGTAAGGCCACACTTGGAATAGTGCATTCAGTTTTGTTTGCTATGATGCAAAAGGGATGTTGAGAATCTAGAAAAAGTGCCGAGAAGAGCAACAAAATGATTAGGGGATTGGAGGCTAAAACATGTGAAGAGCAGTTGCAGGAACTGGGCATGACCAATCTAGCAAAGAGAAGGACCAGGGGAGACAGGATAGCAGTATTCCAATATCTCAGGGGTTGCCACAAAGAAGAAGGAGTTAACCTACTCTCCAAAGCACCTGAGGGTAGAACAAGAAGCAATGGGTGGAAATTAAACAAGGAGAGAAGTAACTTAGAACTAAGGAGAAATTTCCTGACGGTCAGAATGGCTGATCAGTGGTACAGCTTGCCTCCAGAAGTTTTGAATTCCCCAGCGCTGGAAGTTTTAAAGCAGATGTTGGATAATCATTTGTCTGAAGTAGTGTAGGGTTTCCTGCCTAAGTAGGGGGTTGGATTAAATGACCCCCAAGGTCCCTTCCAACTCTGCTGCTGCTGCTGCTGCTGCTGCTGTTATTATTACTATTATTATTATTATTATTATTATTATTATTATTATTATTGTATTTGGTGGGAGTTAAAGAAACTGAAAAGAAATAAGAATTTGAAGAAAATATAATCTATTTACTTATTGTCTTCAACCTGATGGTTAATTAGCCTGTTTTAGTTCAGCCTTCTTGCCAATGTGAATGGTCCTCAATGCTATCATTGAACTTTAGTGTCTAGCAAGTAGGACCATTATTAAGAATTTTGAAAGTGGATGTTCACACCTTTCAAGGCATTCATCATAGGAAGGCCATGCCAAGGATGAACCACATGAAGCCTTCAAAATGTCTTCTTAGGTTCTATTTGGTATATGAGCAATGGTGAAGGATAATGGAATTTTAGCTCAACGCTATCTGGAGAATCCTACTATATCTGTAACTCCATGAGATGGGATTCATCAAATCAACTGTATCAAAAACAGGAGAACTGATACAACAAGAACTTATGAACATACATAATGAAAAAAGGTGTCTGATTCCAGTAGAAAATAATCAGACTGAAAACATTTCAAGTGATAATATCTATAGGGAGCATACTACTTCCTTTTTACCACTTGGTCCCTCCAGCGGCCATTCAAGGAAGTTAATATTTATAGCTGATAAACTATATTCTATATGTGTAGATTTCATTATCAGCAAAAATATGTTACAAATGTATAATATCTATCTATCTATCTATCTATCTATCTATCTATCTATCGTGTTTTAAATATGTTTGAATATTAGTAACTCAGGTTAGTAGTTGCGCTGTTTTTTAAAAAAATATTATTTATTTATATATTTTCTCTTTTTATACAATAAGTGGTCAGTGAACAGTGTACTGTCAAAGTCAATTTGTTTGATAACAATATTAAACTTCTAGCTTCTACCTCTATTATCCAATTGTTCATAAAACATGTCCCAAGTTCGAAAACATTGTGTGTTGTCTTTTTCTTTTATCTTTAGTCTATTTATTTCTTCTTCTGTGGGTGTTTCCTCATTTTTTTCCAGGGGTAATATTTATAAATTTGCCTTTCTTACCCTTTTTTTTTTTTAAAAAAAAATATATATTATTTTTATATATACATAAACATTACAATGACAAACAAAACAAAACAAAACTTAAAACAAACATTTGGGAAATTGCTTTTCCTGCTAATTTAGAATTTTCAATCCGAGAATTTTCCATTTATTTTTTAAAATTATTATATTAACGTACTGCTTTGCATTTTTACATTTTTAGATATTTATCCTTGAATTGTATTTATTTTATTTATTTCCTCTAGCCAATTATAAAATTTCCCCCATATCTTATAATATTCTGGCCTTTCTTCCTACATATGTGTATATATGGTATTAGAGCAATTACATTTAAATCATTGGCTATAGCTTTATTGCCTGTAATTAAGTAGAGTTACCTAGTACAGTGTTTTTCAACCACTGTGCCGTGGCACACTAGTGTGCCGCGAGACATGGTCAGGTGTGCCGCGAAGCTCAGAGAGAAAGAAAGCAAGAGAGAGAAAAAGCAAGAGAGAAAGAAAGCAAAAGAGAGAAAGAAAGAAAGAGAGAGAGAGAGAGAGAACAAGAGAAAGAAAGAGAGAGAGAAAGAGAGAGAAAGCAAGCAAGAGAAAGAAAGCAAGAGAGAGAGAGAAAGAGAGGGAGGGAAGGAGAGAGAGAGAAAGACATAGAGGGACGTAGGGAGGGAGAGAGAAAGAGAGCAAAAAAGAGGAAGGAAGGAAGAGAAAGAGGGATGGAGAGAGAGAGAAAGAAAGAAAGGAAGGGAGAGAAAGAGGGAGGGAGAAAGAAATAGAGCGAAGGGGAGGAAGAGAGAGATAATTTTTTTGTCCAAACTTTTTTTAGTCGTCCCCCCCGCTCAATGTGCCCCAGGGTTTCGTAAATGTAAAAAATGTGCCGCGGCTCAAAAAAGGTTGAAAATCACTGACCTAGTAGTCAGGACAAACACAGAAGCAACTGAAACAAAAACAATGTTATATAATTTTTATGGAAGGGGAAGGGGGGAATAACATTATTCATCCAGTGTACTCTCCCTAAAGAGCAGGGGTGGCGCAGGATGTTAGAGTGCAGCACTGCAGGCTACTTCAGCTAACTGCTAGCTGTAGTTCAGCAGTTCAAATCTTACCACCGGCTCAAGGTTGACTTAGCCTTTCATCCTTCCGAGGTGGGTAAAATGAGGACCCAGATTGTTGGGGGCAATATGCTGAGTCTGTAAACTGCTTAGAGAGGGCCGTAAAAGCACTATGAAGCGGTATATAAGTCTGCTTCTATTGCTAAATTGCTGTAATGACAAAACATGGAGGAATTCTGACCTTTTTTGTATGTGTCTTCATTATTATTATTATTATTATTATTATTATTATTATTATTATTTATTAGATTTGTATGCTGTCCCTTTCCGTAGACTCGGGGCGGCTCACAACACAATAAAACAGTTCATGACAAATCTAATAATTTACAATTTAAAATATTTTTTTAAAAAAATTATTTAACATACATACAAGCATACCATACATAAATTGTATAGGCCCAGGGGAGATGTCTCAGTTCCCCCATGCCTGACGACAAAGGTGGCTTTTAAGGAGTTTACGAAAGGCAAGGAGGGTAGGGGCGGTTCTAATCTCTGGGGGAGCTGGTTCCAGAGAGTCGGGGCCGCCACAGAGAAGGCTCTTCCCCTGCGGAGTGTTGGTGTAACATGGGCATACCTGGGGAAGCCCATGACTGCTCTCGCAGCTGCATTCTGCACGATCTGAAGTTTCCGAACATTCTTCAAAGGTAGCCCCATGTAGAGAGCATTACAGTAGTCGAACCTCGAGGTGATGAGGGCATGAGTGACTGTGAGCAGTGAGTCCCGGTCCAAATAGGAATATGAAAGTGGAAGCAACTATTCTAGGCAAAAATGATCTGTATGGTTGACCACTTGGGGCTTATTCCAGTGAATCTTTCTTCTGCAACTATGCTATATACTGTCCATTAAGACAGTTTGAAAACATCAAGTAGTGCAGAAATGGGGGTGACAGCCAGTATACATTCTATTATGTTTATTGTGTTCTAATTTCAACAGATGCCTAGTTAGTTTTCGAGGAGATTTCTAGATGTTAAACTACTTAATGGTTCTGGACAGTGGTGGCATTCAAATTTTTTCATTACCATGTTTCCCCAACAATAAGAACCTGTCTTACATTTTTTTGAACCTTGAAATAAGCCTTTGGATTTATTGCCATGCACTCAAAAGCCTGATTGAGCTTATAAGGGAATATCTTATAAAAGATATTGACAAAATTGAACGGGTCCAAAAACGGACTACAAGAATGGTGGAAGGTCTTAAGCATAAAATGTGTCAGGAAAGACTTAATGAACTCAATCTGTATAGTCTGGAGTTCAGAAGGGAAAGGGGGGACATGATCGAAACATTAAAATATGTTAAAGGGTTAAATAAGGTCCAGGAGGGAAGTGTTTTTAATAGGAAAGTGAACACAAGAACAAGGGGACACAATCTGAATTTAGTTGGGGGAAGGATCAGAAGCAATGTGAGAAAATATTATTTTACTGAAAGAGTAGTAGATCCTTGGAACAAACTTCCAGCAGACGTGGTTGGTAAATCCACAGTAACTGAATTTAAACATGCCTGGGATAAACATATATCCATCCTAAGATAAAATACAGAAAATAGTATAAGGGCAGACTAGATGGACCATAAGGTCCTTTTCTGCCGTCAGACTTCTATGTTTCTATGTTTCTATCTTATTTTGGGGAAAGCAGGTACTAGTTCTGTGGGCGTAGTGTGGCTTGGTGGGTGTGGCTTGGTGGGCCAATGAGCCGAGACTTGGGAGGCAGAGAATAGATGGGGGCAGTGCCAGTCAGAGGTGGTATTTACTGGTTCTCTGAACTACTAAACATTTCCACTACCGGTTCTCCAGAACTGGTCAGAACCTGCTGAATTCCACCTCTGGTTCTGGGTTCACATATCTAAGAAAGCCTCTACCCTCACATCTACAACAGAAGGTGAACCTAAATTCAGGATGACTACTTCAGCTTCAACCACAACAACACAAGAGCACACAACAGATTTAAACTTAATATTAACCGCTCCAAACTTGACTGTAAAAAATATGACTTCAGTAACCGAGTTGTCGAAGTGTGGAACTCAATACCAGACTCCATAGTGTCATCCCCAAACTCCCAACACTTTACCCTTACATTATCTATGGTTGACCTATCCAGATTCCTGAGAGGTTAGTAAGGGGCGAGTACAAGTGCACTAGAGTGCCTTCCGTCCCCTGTCCTATTGCTATCCTATATCTCCTATACCTTTCTTCTATTCCTATATTTATTTATTTATTTATTTATTTATTCATTCATTCATTCATTCATTCATTCATTCATTCATTCATTTGTCCAATACACAAATACATAGGAAGAAAAATAGACATGTAGTAATATATATAGGGGTAAAGTGAACTTAGAGGAGAGGATATATGAAAGAAAGAGAATATATATGAAAAGTGAGAGAAAGGAAAGACAATTGGACAGGGGACGAAATGCACACCAGTGCACTTATGTACGCCCCTTATTGGCCTCTTAGGAACCTGGAGAGGTCAATCGTGGAGAGTCTAAGGGAGAAATGTTGGGGGTTAGGGGTTGACACAATTGAGTCCGGCAATGAGTTCCACGCTTCGATAACCTGATTGTTGAAATCAATCTCTTCTTCTATTCTTTCATTGATATGTTCTATTACTATATCTTCTTTTCTATTATTTCTTAGATATATTTTACTATGAGTATCTCCTCTATAACCTTCATCATGTATTTTACTATGTGTATATAGATATATACCCACTAAAACCCTCATTGTGTATTGGACTATCTATCTATCTATCTATCTATCTATCTATCTATCTATCTATCTATCTATCTATCTATCTAAATAAATAAGCAAGCAAGCAAGCAAGCAAGCAAGCAAGCAAGCAAGCAAGCAAGCAAGCAAGCAAGCAAGCAAGCAAGCAAGCAAGCAAGCAAGCAAGCAAGCAAGCAAGCAAGCAAGCCATGACCACCCATCACAATGACTTTGCAATGAAAAAAATTTCATAGTCCTTAAAGTGCCATCTGCTGGTGGGAAGCTTAATAGGAGATGACAATAATTAATATAGGAACTGAAAGAGTTTCTGCATGAGATATCTCTGGGGAAATTCAACTTTGGAACTCAGGATTTGCCATTGATTTTTCACAAGAGCTACATATATTATTCTCCAGAATTATCAATAATAATTAATAAATCTATAAATGTTCTCTAATCAGTCACACCAGGTGACATCATATAGAACCCCACCACCAAAAAAAAATCCCTGACATGAATTCTTGGATTGAATCACTTCAGCAAATTCTAGGACAATTACTAAATGATTGGGTGTCTGTTGTCGGTATTCTGGAAGAGTTCTGAGAACAGCAATATTTCTCTATGCTTTATGACATTGCAGCTTATCTGAGAAAATGTGTTACTTTGATAAAGAAAATGTTTTATTTCTTTTAAAAAAGAATTTTATTTGTTTATTTGTTCATTATTTGTTTATTTATTCATTTGTTTCTTTGTTTCATTGTTTGTTTGTTTCTTTGATTGTTTGTTTGTTTGTTCCTTCCTTCCTTCTTTCCTTCTTTCCTTCCTTCCTTCTTTCCTTTCTTCCTTCCTTCCTTCTTTCCTTCCTTCCTTCCTTCCTTCTTTCCTTCTTTCCTTTCTTCCTTCCTTCCTTCCTTCTTTCCTTCCTTCCTTCCTTCTTTCCTTCTTTCTTTCCTTCCTTCCTTCCTTCCTTCTTTCCTTCTTTCCTTCTTTCCTTCTTTCCTTCTTTCCTTCTTTCCTTCTTTCCTTCCTTCCTTCTTTCCTTCTTTCCTTTCTTCCTTCCTTCCTTCCTTCTTTCCTTCTTTACTTTCTTCCTTCCTTCCTTCCTTCCTTCCTTCTTTCCTTCCTTCCTTCTTTCCTTCCTTCCTTCCTTCCTTCTTTCCTTCTTTCCTTCCTTTCTTTTTCTAAGCTGCATAGGCCGCAAACGCATCCTCACACTATTTGAATCAGCTTGTTGGGCCACAAGAGATTCAAGCTGATAAAAGAGTAGAAACACGGGGGGGGGGAAGCAGGCAGGAGAGGGGGGAACACAGTTCCACTGGTAGAAATGAAGATGCATGCGCAGCTCCAGCTGATTGGCAGCTGCCACATACTGGATTACTGGTCTCGGCTCGACTCTCCTTTTTTTCCCTGCTGCTGCGTCTCTGCTCCTTGCTTTTTTCCTCTTTTCTCCTTCCTGGCCTCAGACAAGCTTCCCTCTCTCCTGCCCGGTTCCCCTCCAGCCTCACGCAGCTACCTCCCACCTGAGGTGCAAGCAGAAGGCGTGGGTGGAAGCGGTGCTGGAAGCATTTATGCTTCTGGCAGCACCCGTTTGTCTAGCTACCCAGCCTGAGGCAGGGGGTGGGAAACCCAGGAAGGAGAGCGCGAGAAACGCGAATCAAACTGTCAGCCCAGCGAGCGACACTGGTAAAGTTGTAAGTCGAGGACTTAACAGTTCACTTGAATGATGATGATTGTTCAAGCCACTCCCACCTGGTCACATGGCCAGCAAGTCTTACAACTGGACTTGCAATTCTAGGTTTAGAAAGCTTAGAACTATGTCACCTTAAAAACAACCTAAGCATAACTCATAAAATCTTTTTTGCGTGCATCTTATATTCCAAAAAATATGGTAACTCATTTGACAAAAGCCACATTTTGTATGGGGAAAGCATTGTCTAAGGGCTATTACTATTGCTATTTTGATTTAACAATGTTGGTTAATAATTTTCACAAGTGATGCTGCCCTCTAGAGGTGGATCTATACAAGAAAAGTAGGACCCAACACCCCTCCCCCAATGGAAAGTAATCAATACAAATTTCATTCGCTCTGTAGAGCATTCCTCATTCTCTTAAGAATTCCTTAGATTCTGACCATTTTGTGACATTAGGCACCACTTCAAGATGTTTTTAGAAGTACAGTGATACCTTGTCTTACAAACTTCATTGGTTCCGGGACGAGATTCTTAAGGTGAAAAGTTTGTAAGACGAAACAATGTTTCCCATAGGAATCAATGGAAAAGCGATTAATGTGTGCAAGCCCAAAATTCACCCCTTTTGCCAGCCAAAGCGCCCGTTTTTGCACTGCTGGGATTCCCCTGAGGCTCCCCTCCATGGAAAACCCCACCTCCAGATTTCTGTGTTTTTGCAATGCTGCAGGGGAATCCCAGCAGGGGAATTCAAGCATCGCAAAAACGAGCGCTTCGCTGGCAATGGAAGTCTGGAGGTGGGGTTTTCCAGCGAAGGGAGCATCAGTGAAATCGCAGCATCGCAAAAGCACCAAAGTCCTTGAAACCCCACCTCCGGACCTCTGTGTTTTTGTGATGCTGCGATTTCACCAAGGCTCCCCTCACTGGGAAACCCCACCTCCAGACTTCTGTTGCCAGCAAAGCGCCCATTTTTGCGCTGCTGGATTCCCCTGCTGGGATTCCCCTGCAGCATCACAAAAACATGGAAGTGGGGTTTCCCATGGAGGGGAGCCTCAGGGGAATCGCAGCAGTGCAAAAACGGGTGCTTTGCTGGCAACAGAAGTCCAGAGGCGGGGCATCCCAGCAGCGGCAGTGGGTTTGTAAGGTGAAAATAGTTTGTAAGAAGAGACAAAAAAATCTTAAACCCCAGGTTTGTATCTCGAAAAGTTTGTATGACGAGGCGTTTGTAAGACGAGGTATCACTGTACTATAATTCAGATGTTTTCAACATTGGAATATATCTGGTGAGCACCTTTAAAACTGAAGCTTCGTTTTCTAAAATGTCCAGATTTTTCCCCATCCAGAAGGGGGAAAGTAATCCAAACTGGGAAAACAAGAATGCCATTCAAACCGTCGATTGTATTTTCTCTCTTTCCCTACACCCTTTGTAAAGTGTGTATTTTTCTTAATGCTTTCCAAACTGAGTAATGTTAATAATAAAAAGGAAATTAAACCTCCCTTGTGATTTGTGGTCATCTGCTACAACGTCCTTCCTGTCAACGACTACTTCAGCTTCAACCACAACAACACAAGAGTACACAACAGATACAAACTTAAAGTAAACCACTGTAAACTCAACTGCAGGAAATACAACTTTAGTAGCCAAGTAGATGATGCAAGCAGATGACTACCAGACTCTGTAGTATCATCACCTAATCCCCAAAACTTTACCCTTAGACTATCCACTGCTGACCTTTCCCAATTCCTAAGAGGTCAGTAAGGGGCATGCATAAGTGCACCAGAGTGCCTTCCATCCCCTATCCTAATGTTTCTCTTTTACTAGTATCATGTATATAAATATGATTATTTTTTGCTATACCACCCATACACACTTGATAAAACAAATAAATAAAATAAATAGAATAGGAAATAATAAGGAATGTTGAGAATTCTCCTCTTGGAGAAGGGCAGCCTACAAATTCAAAAAATAAAAAATATATATTCAAAAATAATTAATGAAAAACAGCTAGAGCAGTAGTGGGTTCTAAAACCCTTTATTAACGATTCGTGCACATGACTGGGTGCGCATTTGACAATTCTGCACATGCACAGAAGCATCCCAGGCTGGTAAGCAGGGCTTCCCACCAATGGCATTACCAGGCTGAACCAGGAGCAACCTACCACTGATCTAAAGGACTTATGCATAAAAAGGTTGATTTTATGATCATTGCAGCAATTCTCCCACTGCACAAGCAGAGAGAAATTTATCTGTCTGTCTGTCTGTCTGTCTGTCTGTCTGTCTGTCTGTCTGTCTGTTCTGTCAAACTCTCTGGTAAAATCCTCCCAAAAATTCACAGGTACAAATTTCAGACACACACACGTTTGAAAATTCAAAACAATGTTCTTTATCAGGAAAATTCCCTTAAACTAAGCCCTCTTTTGGTATAGCAAAGAGCACTCATCTCCAAACAAACTGGTAATTTATACAAGTCCCTTATCAGTTCTGAGATACTTAGCTTGAAGCTGTGAGGCAATTCACAGTCCTTCTTCTTTCACAAAGTGAAACACACTTTGCTCTGGTTTAGTTTCAAAGCGGGGGAAAATCAGCACACAAAAGGTCAAAGTCAGTAAAGCAGTCACGAAACACAACTATCAGGTAATCCTCCACAATGGCCAAACCCACAGGCTGCTATTTATAGCAGCCTCACTAATTACCCCAGCCCCACCCAACCACAGGTGGCCTCATTTTCTTTGATAATAATCTCTCAGTTGTTGTTGCCTATGCATCGCTCTCCGCATGCGTGGCTGTATCATTAACTCTTGTTCTGAATCCAAGGAGGAGGAGGAGGAGGAGGAAGAAGATAATAATAATCTAAATCCAATTAATTTAAAAAGCTAAGCGTATTCATCTATAAAACCCAGTATTGTTTTTTAAAAAACACTTAACATTCATCTAATCACCCCAAGCCTGGCAGCATAGACAAACCTATGCTGCCAAGTCTTACAGTCTAAAGACACACATATGCCACCAAGCTTGGGTTATTAGATTGTCCCTCCTGGCCAATGAATGTATGCTGTGTTGATTGATTGAATGGTTATGTATGTAATTTCATTGGTTTTTTAGTTTTTTAGTTGTAATTGAATTTTAATTATTTGGATTTCAATATATGTCTTTTTTTGTGTGTTGTAAGCCCCCACAAAAAGGTGGCATATCAATCCAATAAATGTAAACTTAAGACTATTGCAGGAAGCGAGGAGGGTTAACTTTTCATTGTCTAAAAATAGAAAAACGCTGCACAGAAATTTCCGTGGCTTCTTCTCATTTGGTTAGCAGGTACTTTCCAAGGTCCTTTCCAACTTCGTTATTCTGTTAAGATTGTACAGATATAATAATAACAGACTTGGAAAGGAACTTGTCTGCGGAGAGGGGCGGCATACAAATCCAATAAATTAAATAAATAAATAAATAAATAAATAAATAAATAAATAAATAAATAAATAAATAAATAAATAAATAAATAAATAAATAAATAAATAAATAAATAAATAAATAAATAAATAAATAAATAAATAAATAAATAAATAAATAAACTTGGAATTCTTCTAGTGCAACCCCCTGTTTAGGCAGGAAACCCTGCACCACTTCAAACAAATGGTTACCCAACATCTTCTTGATGTTGTAGAGTATGTAGTGTGCTACACTCAATCTGGGTTGCCTTCTTAAAGATGTGTCTCTGGGGAATTTATGCTCTTGAGGATATAACTGGGCAACTAATGTATCCCCTTCTCTGACTATTAAGAGTTATGTGTGGTTATGACTGTACAGTATTGATTGTTTTTTAAGATAGCGGGTTTTAGTTATAGTTTTAACCATTAGATTTGTATCATTTTATTGCTGTTGTGAGCCGCCCCGAGTCTTCAGAGAGGGGCGGCATACAAGTCTCTAATTGTTGTTGTTGTTGTTGTTGTTGTTGTTGTTATTGTTGTTGTTGTTGTTATTGTTATTGTTATTGTTATTGTTATTGTTATTGTTATTGTTATTGTTATTGTTATTGTTATTGTTATTGTTATTGTTATTGTTATTGTTATTGTTATTGTTATTGTTATTGTTATTGTTATTGATATTGATATTGTTATTGATATTGTTATTGTTATTGTTATTGTTATTGTTATTTTTATTGTTATTGTTATTGTTATTGTTATTGTTATTGTTATTGTTATTGTTATTGTTATTACATCAATATGATTACCCGTATTGAAAATCCCCAGAGGCCCACAAGTTTCACATTTCACCTCAAAATGAATCAAAGATCTCTTTTATTTCAGCATTTTTGAAAAGAATTAAGCAGATACCTCTAAGATGTCCAGAAGGAAGACAAGGCAGAAGGGATGTTTGAAATGTTCACAAAACGCAGATAGCATTGATCCTTCATCAGTGATCTCCTTTGGCTGCCCTGGCTTTTATACATTGATCAATCCTACTTTTAAAATTATCCATATTAATGACAATCAGAATGCTTTAAAATTATGGTAAAAGGTGAAAGTGAAAGGTTCCCCCTGCACATATGTGCTAGTCGTTCCTGACTCTAGGGGGAGGTGCTCATCTTCATTTCAAATCCGAAGAGCCAGCACTATCCAAAGACATCTCCATGGTCATATGGCCTGCATGACTAAATGCAGAAGGAACACAGAACTCTATTACCTTTCCACTAAAGGTGGTCCCTATTTTTCTATTTGCACTTTTACATGCTTTCAAATCCCACGAATCCCAGCGACCAGTTAGGTCCCACAGAGTGGATCTTCTTCTCTTCTCAACCAAACAATGTCGCTTGGCGGGACCCAGAGGAAGAGCCTTTTCTGTGGCGGCCCCGGTCCTCTGGAACCAACTCCCCCCCCGAGATTAGAATTGCCCCCACCCTCCTTGCCTTTTGAAAGCTGCTTAAAACCCACCTCTGCTGCCAGGCATGGGGGAATTGAGATACTTTTTCCCCCTAGGCTTTTACAATTTTATGCATGGTATGTCTGTATGTATGTTTGGTTTTTATAATAATGGGTTTTTAACTGTTTTTAGTATTGGATTTTGTTATATACTGTTTTATTGCTGTTGTTAGCCGCCCCGAGTCTGCAGAGAGGGGCGGCATACAAATCCAATTAATAATAATAATAATAATAATAATAATAATAATAATAATAATAAGAAGAAGAAGAAGAAGAAGAAGAAGAAGAAGAAGAAGAAGATGAAGATGATTGGCAGAAGCTGGGACAAGTAACATGAGCTCACTCCCTTATGTAGCACTAGGGATTTGAACCACTGAACTGCTGACCTTTCTGATTGACAAGTTGAGCATTTCAGCCACCACATCTCTATTAAATTTACAGTAACCATTTTTAAATATTAAAGTTATGCATTTTGTGAGTACTTATCTTTTGCCTGTCTTACATCCAGTCAGTTTCATTGGATGATTACTGATATTCATGTGAGAAAGAATAACTCTTTTCTGTGTGATTTTAGGTACCCATTTCAGGTTTCTCCTTAAATAGGAAAATGTAGCCCGAATCAGACTTAACATTCATTTAGAGGAATGTGAATATATACTGGCCAAAAAAATAAATAAAGGGAACACTCAAATAACACATCCTAGATCTGAATGAATGAAATATTTCCACTGAATATTTCATTTGCACAACTATTCCATTTCAACAACAGCATGTGAAGTTGACTGTCAATCAGTGTTGCTTCCTAAGTGGACCATAATGTAGAAGTTAAGGTTTTGGCCTTCAACTGCAGAGTGTTGGCCTTCAACTGCAGAGATTTAATCCCTACATGGCATTGGGCCAGAATACATCCGGAACCGCCTGCTACTGCACGAATCCCAGCGACCGATAAGGTCGCGCAGAGTTGGCCTTCTCCGGGTCCCGTTGACTAAACAATGTCATTTGGCGGGCCCCAGGGGAAGAGCCTTCTCTGTGGTGGCCCCGGCCCTCTGGAACCAACTCCCCCCTGGAGATTAGAATTGCCCCCACCCTCCCTATCTTTTGTAAACTACTCAAGACTCATTTATACCACCAGGCATGGGGGAGTTGAGATATTCCTTCCCCCTAGGCCATTACAAGTTATGCATGGTATGTCTGTGTGTATGTTTGATTTTATAATAAGGGTTTTTAGTTGTTTTATTATTGAATTGTCACATGCTGTTTTTATCATTGTTGTTAGCCGCCCCAAGTCTACGGAGAGGGGCGGCATACAAATCCAATAAATAATAATAATAATAATAATAATAATAATAATAATAATAATTATTATTATTATTATTATTATTATTATTATTATTATTATTATTATTATTATTATTATTATTATTATTATTATTATTATTATTATTATTGTTGTTGTTATTATTGTTGTTGTTATTGTTATTATTATTATTATTCACAGCCCTCTCTAATCAGATAAGAGAGTCAGCTTATTGCCCCTAACAATCTGGGTCCTCATTTTACCCACCTCGGAAGGATGGAAGACTGAGTCAACCTTGAGCCATCCAGGATCGAACTCCAGACAGTTGGCAGAATTCGCCTGCAGCACTGCATTCTAATTGCTATGACTCCTGAAGGGTTGACTTAGCCCACAGAGAAGGGGGTGGGGAAATTGACTTTAAATTTTCATGCAAAAATTTCAACAATCACCCATGTTGGCAAGCAAAGGAAGAAATTGACTTTGGGTTCAATTTCATGTGTTTTCTCAGCCTTACAGCTATTATATTATTGTGTTTTTTAACTAAAAATAAACAAGATATAAACAAGATATACAAAAATATATGAAATATAAACAAATAAAGTAAATACTAACCACTTTTACAACTATTTCCTTTCCAGATATATTAATACTTCACAATATTACTATTGTGAAGTAACTTTATGTTCTGTCGGGCTCTCTGGTAGACTCCTCCCAAAAATTCACAGGTACTAATTTCAGACACACACACATTTAAAAATTCAAAACAACGTTCTTTATAATGAAAAGTCACTTAAACTAAGCCCTCTTTTGGTATAGCAAAGAGCACTTGTCTCCAAACAAACTGGTAATTTGTACAAGTCCCTTATCAGTCCTGTGATACTTAGCTTGCAGCTGTGAGGCAATTCACAGCCCTTCTTCTTTCACAAAGTGAAACACACTTTGCTCTGGTTTAGTTTCAAAGTGGGGAAAAATCAGCACACAAAGGTCGAAGTCAGTAAAGCAGTCACAAAACACAACAATCAGATAATCCTCCACAATGGCCAAACCCACAGGCTGCTATTTATAGCAGCCTCACTAATGACCACAGACCCACCCAACCACAGGTGGCCTCATTTTCTTTGATAATAATCTCTCAGTTGTTGTTGCCTAGGCATCGCTCTCCGCATGCGTGGCTGTATCATTAACTCTTGTTCTGAATCCAAGGAGGAGCGAGATAATTGATCTCCTTCTGAGCTGTCTGCCACACTCTCCTCCTCCCTGTCACTCATGTCTTCTTGGTCAGAGGAGCCTTCATCAGCAGATTCCACCAGGGGCAAAACAGGCCTATAGCATGTGGATGTCTCCCTCACATCCACAGTCCTTGGGGCAGGAGCTGGGCCAGAGCTAACCACAACACTTTACATATATAAATATATAGACACACACACATATGTATACTTCTCTATCCTACATCTATATTATTTACTATTTTCATTGAATTTATTGATCACATTTTACATTTTTCCCTGTTTATTTGTTTATTTAACTTGTTTGTATTACAGCTATTATAAACAGGGATGAAATTAGATTGACTTTGAGACTGATTCTGGTTTCTCTTTCAATGTTACTATGAAGTCTCTAAAAACCACTCAACGCCCCCCTGCAAATTTGTGGAAACATCTTCTCTTTTGCTTTTCAATTTTAGAGAAAAATGTAAAGGAAGTTCCTCTTTGGGGGCAGATATCTGTTCCTGTTGCTGAACAGATTCTTCTTTCTCACAAGAGCAACGTCGAATACGGACAAAATTGGGTTGGCAGAATCAATTCAATCTGTCTTTCTGGATTTCCTTGGATTCTCAAAGAGATCTGTTCCTTCTCGCCAAGGATTACCGAATATCATCACCAGGTATGTCGACAGCTAAAAATAGAGTTTTCATCATGGTAACTGTTATATGAAAAGAACTCTTAGTTGAGGCGAGTCTCAGAAATGCTAAAATGTGGTTATTTGGTATCGCATCTCTTTCAGAAAGATATAAATCAGATGATTACTCATGTAAAAAGATCAGTTAAAGAGTTGAGTGGAGAAGATATTTCATGTGGTCCCATAAACCATCCACAGAGACTCACTATTCTGCTCTAGGTGTTTGGGATAAATTGGTTACTCATTGGTTACTCGTCAAGAACATATCTCCGGGACCGCCTTCTGCCGCACGAATCCCAGTGACCAGTTATGTCCCACAGAGTTCGCCTTCTCCGGGTCCCGTCGACTAAACAATGTCATCTGGCGTGACCCAGGGGAAAAGCCTTCTCTGTGGTGGCCCCGACCCTCTGGAACCAGCTCCCCCCGGATATCAGAGTTGCCCCCACCCTCTTTGCCTTTCGTAAGCTCCTCAAAACCCACCTCTGTCGTCAGGCATGGGGGAATTGAGATATTCCTTCCCCCTAGGCTTATAGAATTTATACATGGTATGTTTCTATGTATGATTGGTTCTTTAAATTGGGGTTTTTGAGGTTATTTTTAATATTAGATTTGTTTACATTGTCTTTTTATTGTTGTTAGCTGCCCCGAGTCTGTGGAGAGGGGCAGCATACAAATCTGATTAATAAATAAACAAATAAATAGTATTTTCCTTTCAAATGTTTGTCAGAAACTTTATTGCTTTTACTGTAAGCAGGTTGGTGAAAAAATATGCATGGTTATGTTGGCTAGGAACTTTTAGTTCAGGGTGAGTCTTGGGAGCTGTTACAATTTCTCTTTATTGTACCATTTTTATTAATTAGATATTTGTAGCAGTTATGATATAAAATGGAGTACTGAATTGAATTTAACAACAACTAAAAAACTGCTACAATTAGATTACTGTATTTTTCGGAGTTTTAGATTTTAGAGATGGAAAACAAGCAAAAAATATTCTGAACCAAATGGTGTAGTAATATATTATTTAATAAAATATTAATGTAGCAGAATACTTTTTACAAATATATCCAAACATAGGTCCTTCGCTAGTGAGACCCCATTTGGAATACTGTGTTCAGTTCTGGAGACCTCACCTACAAAAAGATATTGACAAAATTGAACAGGTCCAAAGACGGGCTACAAGAATGGTGGAAGGTCTTAAGCATAAAACGTATCAGGAAAGACTTAATGAACTCAATCTGTATAGTCTGGAGGACAGAAGGGGAAGGGGGGACATGATCAAAACATTTAACCCTGCTGTTCCCCTTGAGTCTTTTTAGACCCGAAGCGAATTTTGAAACCTTGTAAAAAAATTTCCTTGCATATCTGAAACTTGAAATTCCATGACTTCGTCTCATTTGAGGGGTTCTTTCTAAGGGTGGGGGGGGGGTTTGTGTGTGGGGGTGTTTAGTATAAAAGAATATAAAAAGGCTGGTTCTAGTTACTGGAATGGTTTTTTGAATACTTTTTTCACTAGTATACTAATTTGAACATTTCTGAACACAATGAAATGAAAATTGAAGTGAAAAAATTAATGCTTATTTGTTTATTTTGCTCATAAATGCACACTCCCCTGTTTTTGTGCAAATTTGTTCATTTTTATCTAGATTAGGCTGCAAAATCATTGTTGGCATTGTCATACTAATTTGAACATTTCTGAACACAATGAATTGAAAATTGAAATTAAAAAAATGATGCTTATTTGTTTATTTTGCTCAGGAAAGGGCCTTCACCTCCCCCTTCCCGGCTGTGTGCAATTATTTCACTTATTTCACTGCCAGGGGAGAAATACACTGAACCATCGTTTTATTTAAAGTTCTGCTATTAATCTGTGGTCCCCAAAAGAATATTTTGGAAGCATAAGAATTCTGAGTGAATAACCACGTACAGCCATTTTAGTTTCATTTTAAAATAAGGATAGAAAGATCCATGTTGTATTGTATGCCATTAAAACACTTACGACCATTGTTTTCTTTTCATTTTAGATATTATACATTTCTTGCGAAGAACTACAGGAAACAAACTCACCACAAAACTGGTTGGGGAAAAGCTTTATATGGCAATGTGCTAAAATAAACTATCCTCCATGAGAGGTTTCCCCTTTTGTTTGTAGGGAGAGGCACTAAAGTAAAATAAGTCCTTTATTTTGAAAGATTCAAGTTCTTCACGAGTTCTGAAGAGTTATATACATCAGATACTGATTTGACCCTAAAAATTGAAAGTATTGAAAAAATTGAAAATAATATTTAGACACTGATGTTTCCATGTTCGTATTCTTGAGCAAGGATCAATGCAGAAGTCCACAAAAGCATAACCGAAGTGACTTCTTCTGAAGAAGTCAGAAGTTGAAAGTTTGTGAAATTTCCCACATCCGCTGCCATACTTCTTGGAAAAACCAGAACAGATGCAAATGTCATTTGGTGTTTGTTGACTAAACTTTTAGCTATCTGGATCCCTCATTGATCCTCAACAAGAAGCAGATTATTATTTTTTTAAACATTCAACTCCACAGAAAATGACAACCACCTTTTCTGGAATAATGGATTCTAAGATAGAAAACAATTATACTGAACACAACAACACTGATGCCATACATTCGAAGAGAATTATTTTTCAGCCTGGAATTCTTGGGACCGTAATCTTTTCTTTAACCATTTTAATCTGTATTCCCGGGATTATTGGAAATGGAATCGTCTTTCACATTTTGCATTGTCAGATTAAGAAGAATCCTTTCACTATATATATCCTTAATTTGGCTGTAGCGGACAGTGGGACTCTCCTATTCGTATTTATCACTGTAATTCTGCACTTGACAACTGGTGATTCTCTGATAGAAACCACAGAAGGTTTATTATTTACTTACTGCAGCGGTCAACTTCTTCTGACCATCATCAGCATCGACCGGTGTTTGACTCTCTTCTTCCCAATTTGGCATCGATGCCGTCAGCCTCCATACTTGTCTACCATACTCTGTGTCTTCTCGTGGCTGGTCCCTTTGCTCCTTTGTGCAATTCATTACACTCTGATTTGGGTTAAACGCCACCGAATCTTTGCAGAATTCTATCAGGTGTTCATATGTATTGCAGCTTGCATCCCAATCATGATGGCCTCCACCTTGGCCCTCCTCATCAAAGGCTACGTTAAATCAAAGATATGGAAACGAAGAAAGCTTCTCAAAGTCACCTTGCTTGCCCTGTTTTTCTTCCTCACCTTTTCTTTCCCACCATTTGCCATTCATTTCCTCAATGATATCACCGGTAACAAATATGTCAATTTAATGATAATTGACTACCTATGTGCCTGTCTAAACAGTAGTGTTAATCCATTGATCTATTTTCTGCTGGGGAGAAGGAAGGAACATCATTCTGTGTACAACCTAAAAATAAATCTCCAAACACTTTTCAAGGAGGAAGTGAGCGAAGAGCAAGCAGAGGCTCCAGTTGATACTTAGAAATGATGTACACACAATAGACGCATCCTGGAATACAGCTCACCTGTATGGAACCCACATTGTCTATTTGACATCAACACAATTGAGAGAGTCCAGAAATATTTTACGAGAAGAGTCCTTCACTCCTCTTCCCGCAACAAAATACCTTAGTCCACCAGACTTGAAACGCAATGATCACTCACCACTTCACGGTTCACCTTTAGCGGCTTCAGTGTCTCGCGGGTTGCTGCTGGGGCTTAACCTGGTGCAGAATGGAGCCTCTGGGAACCTCTCGTAAGGAGGATTCCCTACAGGCACACATTGTGCCTCACTTCCACACTCTCTCTTTACCTTTTGTCTCACTGCCTCCATCTCTCTCTCTCTCTCTCGGGGAATCCTCACCAGGGGATCCTGGAGGCTCCACTCTGCTCCCAAGAGTAAAGTGTCGCTTGGACAGGGACAAGGCAGGCACGCCACTGAGTTAGCCAGGAGCGAAGCCGCCAGAGCCACCTCAGCAGTTGCCGCCACCACCTCCACCACCACCTCCACCGGGACCGGCAGATATTTTTAAATATTAGATTTGTTGTACATTGTTTTTTGTTATTGCTGTGAGCTGCCCCGAGTCTGCAGAGAGGGGCAGCATACAAATCTAATAAATAATAATAATAACTAAGCGGCACGCCTGCCTTGACCCTGCTAAAGTGACACTTTGCTGCTGGATGCGGAGTGGAGCCTCCAAGAGTCCCTTGTGAGGATTCCCCGAGAGAGAAGGACGGAGGCAGAGAGACAAGAGGTAAAGGAGGGGAAGGGAGGGACAATGTTTGGGGGGGAAAGAGAGAAAAAATCCTACTTCGTGGATTTTCGTTTATCGCAGGTGGTCCTGGAATGCAATACCTGCGATAAACAAGGGATCACTGTACTTCGATTAGACAACTTACAACTCCGACACCTTCATTCCGACTTAACTATAGTTCATAAAATCATATACCAAAATGTCCTTCCTGTTAGTGACTACTTTACCTTCAACCACAAGCATGTAATAGATTTAAACTAAATGTTAACCTCTCTAAAGTAGACTGCAAATAATATGACTTCAGCAATAGAGTGATCAACACCTGGAATGCACTACCTGACTCTGTGGTTTCTACTCTTAACCGCAGAACCTTTAACCTCTGATCCCTTCAGCTTTGTACCAGGGAGGGGCTATACGTTTTTTCTGTTGGATCACCCTGGTATATTGAAGGAACGTTCTTTCAATATACCAGGGTGATCCAACAGAAAACACACACACATACACATATATATATATAAATAGTGGGAGGGGAGAATCATATTTTAATAGCTCTCTGCTATGGCCAGATCTTTTATTCAGACAAATATACAGGACTTCCAGAAGAGATAATTAAATACAGAATAACTGAGCTGGTGATCTATCATATTTCATTGAAAACAAGATCCTGTCTTATTTTTTTTTAAGTCTTAAATAAGTGCTTGGCTTATTATCAGGGGATGTCTTATTTTGGGGAAATTTCAGTAATCGGCTCCTACGGGTACAATCAGGTATACAGAACCAGTGGAAAAATTTTGGTCAGGTGTGTAGAAGTGATAGAAAAAAATTGAATTATTTTCTTTTTTTCTCTTCTGGGCTCTGGGTATGTTTTTCCCATCATAGTAAATGGGGTTGAATGTGTATAATTTCAGAAGAGCTATCTGTAAGTGTGTATATGTACATACACATACAGATTATTCAGTAGATAATGTATATTTTTGGGTGTCTGTGTGTCATATGTATGTACACATATGGCATATATGCATAGAATTAAATAGTATATTTTGGATGTTCAGTAATAGTAAATAGATAGGGAAATTGTATCTCTTTGAGACAAGGAGAGGCCAGGCACCCTAACTCTAACCCAAACCCTTGATGTGAGTGACGTCAAGTTGGCCACTTTTAAGCCAGTCACATAATCTTTAAGCCACACCCTGGTCACATGATTGTCAAGCCACTCCTACCTGGTCACATGGCTGACAAACCACACCCACAAAATAAGACACGCCCATAGTGTGGCAATAAAAGTTTTTTGAGTCCTTCACTGGAAAAATTGTGTAGTAATCATCTCCTACCCAAGCAGGAGGTCCTGTACAGATCCTATGCCATTAAAACTTGGTGGGGAAATGCTTAGAGCACAGTACCATTTCTACGGTCTATATCTGCTGAATGCCGTCTGACTACAATTTGGCAGTTCGACTCTCACCAAGGGTTTTTTTTTCAAAAAGTTATTTTTTATTTTTTATCCAACACTTCATACATAAAATATACCTTTAAATATTACAGTATTACAATAAATACATACCTGTACATTTTAATCAATCATTCATATATTCTTTACATATATAATAATTTACTCCAGGTATATTTCTCTGTAATTATATCGCTTCTAAAAAAATGGGGGGAAAAATAAATCTAATTTGTTTGAACCTACATGTTCCTGTTTATGTGATTTGTACTTGCTATGGTTTGTATTTATGAACTTCTGTTTTTTTCTGTATAAGGACATACATTTATCTGTAAGCTGTTATTGGCAGATGGAGAACATGCGTTGGTCTTTTTTTTTAAAAAAATATTGTTTAAATAAAATTTTAGTGATGGTTCCAACATGGGATAGGCAAAAATTGAACAATGGCTCAAGCAGAATGATGCACATCCAACATACGAGACTGCAGTTAAATCTTCTATTTTAGGGGAAATGAAATATATTGGATTACATCTTGACAAGCAGCACATTGTATTAATATAATCATTACCACAATGGCTTTTGTTTTTCCTTGACAATTTTACAATTCAGGCTCCTAGGACAGAGTAGTACAGTGGTACCTTGTGATACGAACCCCTCGTGATACAAACCCATTGTGATACGAACCCGGGGTTTGGAAATTTTTTGCCTCTTCTTACGTGGCCTCCAGGAAGGACGTCTTTGTGACGTCAAAGCTCCGCCCATGGAATTCCCTATTGGGATTCCCCACCTCCTTTCCAGCCTCTAGGTTGGCCGAAAATGCTGCCACCAATTGCAAAAACAGCGCTCCGCTGGGTGGCGCCGCCCAGCTGTAACCTTCTGAAACAGCCAGGTGCTTCTCGGTGGCCTGCGGAACCTGAACCCAAACTTCTGCGTTCGGCGTTCGGGAGAACGCCGAGAAGTCCCCCGGCTGTTTCAGAAGGTGACAGCCGGATGGCGGTGCTTCTCGGCGGCCTCCCAGAAAGTTCGGGTTCGGGAGAACGCTGAGAAGCCCCCCGGCTGTTTTAAAAGGTGACAGCCGGATGGCAGTGCCCAGCGGAGCGCCATTTTGTGATTTCCCCCCTTTTTCCACGCATTAATTGCTTTTACATTATTTCCTATGGGAAACAATGTTTCGTCTTATGAACTTTTCACCTTACGAACCTACTTCCAGAACCAATTAAGTTCGTAAGACAAGGTATTACTGTATTACATTTTTTTAAAAAAAAATCATCAAAATTTCATACATTACTTCTTCATCAGAAAGAAAAGAGCACCACCTTCCATCCACACAGAAATACATGCAAACATTTAATGGTTTACAGTTAACAGCACTATGCTACGTAATGTACTCTGATTTCTTCATATATGTATAATAGCTTCAGCAGATTTTTCTAGGACTTGGTCATCCAATCATCACTTATGGTATAAGAATCCTAGTAAGACCTAAGAGATTGTTCAGGTTTTCCTTTTTATGGTACTGAACCTGATGCATCAATAAACCTGTATTACTCCATCTTTTTGTGGTCTTAATTCCCTGAACTGGGAAACGGATTCAGCTGCAACAAAATGGCATGGATATCGGAGTTCCCTTATGGAGCGAGGCACACGGTGCTGGTCATGCCCTCTTTTCACCAGGCTCAAGGCTGACTCAGCCTTCCATCCTTCCAAAGTGGGTAAAATGAGGTCCAGGTTGTTGGGGGTGATATGTTGACTCAGTAAACCGCTTAGAGAGAGGGGTATGTAAAAGCACTGGGAAGCGGTATATAAGTCTAAGTCTCCATAGGCATAGGCATTCCAGTAGAAAAGAATCAGAGATAGACTGAACATTTAATAATGATGATGATGATGATGATGATGATGATGATGATGATGATAATAATAATAATAATAATAATAATAATAATAATAATAATAATAATAATTTATTAGATTTGTATGCCACCCCTCTCTGAAGACTCGGGGCGGCTCACAACAATAATAAAAAACAATATTATAGCGAAACAAATCTAACATTAAAAAAGAAGCATATAAAACCCTATCATATTTAAAAACCAAACAACACATACATACCAAACATAAAATATAAAGAGCCTGGGGAAAAGGTGTCTCAACTCCCCCATGCCTGGCGGTATAGGTGGGTCTTGAGTAGTTTACGAAAGACAAGGAGGGTGGGGCAGTTCTAATCTCCAGGGGGAGTTGATTCCACAGAGAAGGCTCTTCCCCTGGGGCCCACCAAACGACATTGTTTGGTTGATGGGACCCGGAGAAGGCCAACTCTGTGGGACCTTATCGGTCGCTGGGATTCGTGCGGTAGCAGGCGGTTCCGGAGGTATTCTGGTCCAATGCCATGTAGGGCTTTAAAGGTCATAACCAACACGATGAATTGTGACTGGAAACTGATTGGCAGCCAATGCAGGCCGTGGAGTGTTGTAGAAACGTGGACAAATCTGGGAAGCCCCACGTGGCCGCGTTCTGCACGATCTGAAGTTTCTGAACACTTTTCAAAGGTAGCCCCATGTAGAGAGCGTTGCAGTAATCGAACCTTGAGGTGATGAGGGCATGAGAGCAATGACTCCCGGTCCAAATAGGGCCGCAACTGGTGCACCAGGCGAACCTGGGCAAACGCCCTCCTTGCCACAGCCGAAAGATGATGTTCCAATGTCAGCTGTGGATCGAGGAAGACGCCAAAGTTGCGAACCCGTTCTGAGGGGGTCAGTAGTTTTCCCCCCCAGGGTGATGGATGGACAGATGGAATTGTCCTTGGGAGGCAAGACCCACAGCCACTCCGTCTTGTCTGGGTTGAGTTTGAGTTTGTTGACACCCATCCAGGCCCCAACATCCTCCAGGCACCGGCACATCACTTCCACTGCTTCGTTGACTGTGTGTGTGTGTACATGTATACAAAGAGTTTGCAGATATTACCATTTGAAATCTTTTCAGTCTATCTCTATTTCTTTTCTACTGGAATATCTATGCCTATGGAGATTGTCAATCATTCTGGAATCATTCAAAAATATTGTCTATTGAATGTGGTTTTATAAAGTCTTTTCTTCTGTCCCCCTTTTGATTCAGTTGATTTGGTAAATACTGGACTAGTGGAGATGGGAGACATCCAATTCTCCAGATGCAGTTGAGCTAGAATTCCATTATCCTTCACCATTGCTCATGGATAGAACCTAAAACATTTTGAAGGTTACATCTTTGGCTTGGCTTTTCTATAGTACGGACCTCCAAAGTTATGACTGTCAATTTTGAAAATTCTCAAAAATAGTCCTAGTGGGTAGGCACTGAAGTTCAAACATCCAGAATTGACAGCCACTGAATCTTGTGGTTAGCTCTGGCCCTGCTCCTGCCCCAAGGACTGTGGATGTGGGGGAGACATCCACATGCTGCAGGCCTGTTTTGCCCCCAGTGGAATCTGCTGATGAAGGCTCCTCTGACCAAGAAGACATGAGTGACAGGGAGGAGGAGAGTGTTGCAGACAGCTCAGAAGGAGATCAATTATCTAGCTCCTCCTTGGATTCAGAACAAGAGTTAATGATACAGCCACGCATGAGGCGAGCGATGCATAGGCAACAACTGAGAGATTATTATCAAAGAAAATGAGGCCACCTGTGGTTGGGTGGGGCTGTGGTAATTAGTGAGGCTGCTATAAATAGCAGCCTGTGGGTTTGGCCATTGTGGGGGATTATCTGATCGTTGTGTTTCGTGACTGCTTTACTGACTTTGACTTTTTGTGTGCTGATTTTTCCCCGCTTTGAAACTAAACCAGAGCAAAGTGTGTGTCACTTTGTGAAAGAAGAAGGACTGTGAATTGCCTCACAGCTGCAAGATAAGTATCACAGAACTGATAAGGGACTTGTACAAATTACCAGTTTGTTTGGAGACGAGTGCTCTTTGCTATACCAAAAGAGGGCTTGATTTAACTGAATTTTCATTATAAAGAACATTGTTTTGAATTTTCAAATGTGTGTGTGTCTGAAATTTGTACCTGTGAATTTTTGGGAGGATTCTACCAGAGAGCCCGACAGAACACTGAAGTTAGGTAAAGCTGAACTACAGCAAGATAGCTAATCTTCAGATAGGAGATGCTAGGAAAATAAGTTAGTCCAGTTTGACAAATGTTTTGATGTTCCACAAAGACAATTGTCTGCACAAATTCTGGATTTTTACACAAATTGCATACTCATTCTTATCAATTTCTTTTTTAAAAAGATGAATGTACTTGGAAAGAAATGGATGTATCTTTTGAATGACAATGATGAAATTAAAGAGTTCAGATCTTGGAGCCTTCTGAAGTTTCCATTTGACTAGTACAATTTTCTTCCTCCTTGAAAACTCTCTGAATAAAGTCTTTGATGCTTCTCTGAGTTTCACCCTTCTTTCTCCCCAATAAGTAATAGATCAGAGGGTTAATGCTGCTGTTGATGCAGGCAAGTGAGTAGCCATAATGTAAAAATTTGGGAGATATGCCATTCTGATAGTAAAGGATCAAATGAATGGTATTTAATGGGAACGCCGATACTAAGAAGAAGAAGAGAGTGAGCAAGACTGCTGTCAAAAGTTTCCTCCTCCTTTGCCTTTGAGATACAAAGCAGATTTTGATAAGTAAGATGACACTCGAGATGGTCATAAGTGGAAGACAAAGCACAGTATTAATCATGAATGGATACAAAGAACTCCACTCATATGTCCATTCATACCCAGTACCAGCTACAATTATGAAGTTAATTGAAGGGTGGATGATGGAAATGGCCCAGATGACAGCACGCAGAATAGTGGACAGGTGGACAGGTCGGTGGCATCGATACCAAATTGGGAAATGGACTGAAACACACCTGTCGATGCTGATGGCCGTCAGGAGAAATTGTCCCGTACTGTACATTATCAGCCGGCCCATTTCAAAGAATTCGTACAGAAGATTACTGTCAATATGCAAGTTGTTACTCCAATATGCAAAACGCCAGTAGATTTCGATCATCAGTTCAAAGGTGAGAAAACCAAAGTCTGCAACCGACAGGTTGAGAAAATAAATGGGAAAAGTGTTCCTCTTAAAGGAGGAGCCCAGCAACCAGATCACAAGACCATTGCCCAATATTCCCAACACACACAAAACCATAGTGACAGTTGCAAAAACAAGCTCTTCGCTTGTGCTGAAATCATAGCTTATGTTTTTGTAGCTAGTTGTTGTATTGATATGTGCAGCGTCATTGAATGGAGACGGGGATGCTATATCCATTATGCTCCAGTCTTTTTTCTTGCTTCTGTGGCTGTAGATTCTCCTGCTGGAACAAAAGAGAAATAGATGACATTAGCCTTGGTCGCGGTTCCTAAAAATGCATATTGCAAGATAATAATAATAATAATAATAATAATAATAATAATAATAACCCACCCTCCAGGGAACCTGGTCCCTTATATTTTACCCTTAGACTGTCCACGGTTGATCTCTCCAGATTCCTAAGAGGTTAGTAAGGGGCGTGCATAAGTGCACTAGAGTGCCTTCCGACCCCTGTCCTATTGTCTCTCCTATATCCCATATATCTTCTCTTCTATCCCTATATCTTTCTTCTATTCCCTCTCATCGATTTATTTTACCCTATATTCTCTCTTCTATTCTTTCTCTAATTCTATTTCCCTCGAAGGTGTCCTCTGTTAACCTTCATTGTGTATTATTGTGTATTGGACTAAGTAAGTAACTAAGTAACTAAGTAACTAAGTAACTGGGTAACTGGGTAACTGGGTAACTGGGTAACTGGGTAACTGGGTAACTGGGTAACTGGGTAACTGGGTAACTGGGTAACTGGGTAACTGGGTAACTGGGTAACTGGGTAACTGGGTAACTGGGTAACTAGGTAACTAGGTAAAGTTGATGAAGTTGGACTTAGGTGTTCAGGTGGGCTTATTTCTCACGTACCTGCCTCCTAGCTGCGTGTCAAAAGCCCTGCCTGTGCTACTCGAGGAGGTAGCCGGGTTGGCGGTGGAGTTCCCCAGACTTATTGTCTTGAGGGACTTCAACCTGCCGTCACTCGGCGAAACCTCTGGGTTGGCACAGGAGTTCATGGCCACCATGACAGCCATGGACCTGACTCAAGTAGTTCAGGGTCCGACTCACGAGGGAGGACACGCACCTGACATGGTATTCCTCTCCGAGCAACTGAGTAATGGTCTGAGACTAAGCGGTTTAGAAGCATTGCCTTTGTCATGGTCAGACCATTTTCTACTATGGCTTGACTTCCTGGCTCCAATCCTCCCCCGCAGGGAGGTGGAACCAATTAAGATGTTCCGCCCCAGACGCCTGATGGACCCAGAGGGCTTTCAGACGGCGCTTCGGGTTATTCCAGATGCACTCATCCACAGTTCGGCGGAGTCTCTTGCGGTGGCCTGGAACAAGGCTGCAGCGGAGGCTCTTGACCGGATTGCGCCTTTGCGACCTCTCCGCGGCACTAGACCCCGTAGAGCTCCATGGTTCAATGAGGAGCTCCGGGAGTTGAAACGCCAGAAGAGACGTCTAGAGAAGCGATGGAGGAAGAGTAAGTCTGAATCTGATCGAACACTTGTAAGAGCTTTTATTAAGACTTATAAAGTGGCACTCAAGGCGGCAAGATGCGCGTATCATGCTGCCCTGATTGCATCAGCGGAATCCCGCCCGGCCGCTCTGTTTAGGGTGACCCGCTCCCTTCTTAATCAGAGGGGAGTTGGGGAGCCCTTACAGAGTAGTGCAGAGGACTTTAACACGTTTTTCGCTGATAAAATCGCTCAGATCCAGGCGGACCTCGACTCCAATTGGAAAACAGAGTCGGCTGACAACGAGTCAGTCGAGGTGACTGGGGCCCGTACTTGTCCACCTGTCTGGGAAGAGTTTGATCTGGTGACACCTGATGAAGTGGACAAGGCCATTGGAGCTGTGAGTTCCACCACCTGTTTACTGGACCCGTGTCCATCCTGGCTGGTTTCGGCCAGCAGGGAGGTGACACAGAGCTGGGTCCAGGAGATTGTCAACGCTTCCTTGGGGACGGGATCCTTTCCATCATCCTATAAAGAGGCGCTCGTTCGCCCCCTCCTCAAGAAGCCTTCCCTGGACCCAGCCGTACTTAATAACTACCATCCAGTCTCCAACCTTCCCTTTATGGGGAAGGCTGTCGAGAAGGTGGTGGCACTCCAGCTCCAGCGATCCTTGGAAGAAGCCGATTATCCAGGTCCCCAGCAGTCGGGTTTCAGGCCCAGTTACAGCACGGAAACTGCTTTGGTCGCGTTGATGGATGATCTCTGCCGGGACCTCTCAGCGGCTTTCGATACCATCGACCATGGTATCCTTCTGCGCCGGCTGGAGGGGTTGGGGGTGGGAGGCACTGTTCTTCAGTGGTTCTCCTCCTACCTCTCCGGTCAGTTGCAGTCGGTGTTAGTGGGGGGTCAGTGGTCGACTCCAAGGTCTCTCCCTTGTGGGGTGCCTCAGGGGTTGGTCCTCTCCCCCCTGCTATTTAATATCTACATGAAACCGCTGGGTGAGATCATCCAAGGGCATGGGGTGAGGTATCATCAGTACGCTGATGATACCCAGCTTTACATCTCCACCCCATGTCCAGTCAACGAAGCAGTGGAAGTGATGTGCTGGTGTCTGGAGGCTGTTGGGGCCTGGATGGGTGTCAACAGACTCAAACTCAACCCGGATAAGATGGAGTGGCTGTGGGTTTTGCCTCCCAAGGACAATCCCATCTGTCCTTCCATTACCCTGGGGGGGACTATTGACCCCCTCGGAGAGGGTCCGCAACTTGGGCGTCCTCCTCGATCCACAGCTCACATTAGAGAAACATCTTTCAGCTGTGGCGAGGGGGGCGTTTGCCCAGGTTCGCCTGGTGCACCAGTTTCGGCCCTATCTGGACCGGGACTCACTACTCACAGTCACTCATGCCCTCATCACCTCGAGGTTCGACTACTGTAATGTTCTCTACTTGGGGCTACCTTTGAAAAGTGTTCGGAAACTTCAGATCGTGCAGAATGCAGCCGCGAGAGCAGTCATGGGCCTACCTAGGTATGCCCATGTTTCACCAACACTCCGCAGTCTGCATTGGTTGCCGATCAACTTCCGGTCACAATTCAAAGTGTTGGTTATGACCTTTAAAGCCCTTCATGGCACTGGACCAGAATATCTCCGAGACCGCCTGCTGCCGCATGAATCCCAGCGACCGATTAGGTCCCACAGAGTGGGCCTTCTTCGGGTCCCGTCAACTAAACAATGTCGGTTGGCGGGCCCCAGGGGAAGAGCCTTCTCTGTGGCGGCCCCGGCCCTCTGGAACTAACTCCCCCCAGAGATTAGAACTGCCCCTACTCTCTGTTGTGGTTCCGTCTGAGGCCCCTCCGGGAACGGATGACCTTCTGTCGGTTTCCAGCTCAGAGGGAGAGGCTGAGGAACAGGAGGTGCAGACAGACGAGGAGGAGGAATCCCAGGCTGAAGAAGAGGGAGGACAGCCAGAGTCCCACCAGGGGGAGCTCTCCCCAGCAAGCAGCCTGGATTCCTTAGAGGAAAGTGCACAAGCCATAATTGATCTGCGACAACGAAGAGCTACTCAGAGACGGAATCAATTGGCTAAATACTTTCAGCATTAAAGTGGCAACAGCTGGGTTTGGGTGTGGTGCTCTTGGGAAAGGCTAAAAGGCAGACCCACCCTTCCTGGCTTGTGGAGTTTTATCTTTGAGAGTCGTGGGACCTGACTGTGAACTTTGGCGTCTTGGAATCCTGGTTTGTGCCTTTGACTATTGAAACCTTGGGGGGGGGGCAGCAAGAAGCTTGCTGTATTGACTGGACATCAGGACCCTGCTGTACCGTATTATATCCTGTCTGTTGGGAAGAACAGGTTTTCCTCTGTGCTTATTTTTTCCAATTATAAAATACTTTTGGCTTTTACCAGAGTGTCTGGCTGTTTTTTCCAGTTGGTGTTGAGGTCTGGGGGAACCCAGACAGAACAGTATAAAACTCCACCAACCACCAGACACCTGGTGCTCATTTTGGAGGGGTGGTTTGGTTGTTTTTTTTTCTTGCTCTCTGCTGCTGGTTCCTTGTTGGACATCTTTTGCTTGTTGGCTTCCTGTTTTTGCCTGCCACCATGGATGTTTCTGCAGCTGACATGCAGGCTGTCTTTGCAGAGTTGCGAGGGGACATTGCTCAGTTGACCCAGACAGTCCTGTTATTACAACGCCAAGTGGAGGTTTTGTCCCAGGCGGCCCCACCCCAGGCGGCACCTGTGGTACCTCCTCCAGCACCTTTGCCCAGAAGGAAATGTTTTGTGGCGATGCCGGAAAAGTTCTGGGGGGACCGGCGGCTGTTTTCTGCGTTCCAGAGCCAGGTGCAGCTTTTTATCAACGCTCAGATGATGCACTTCCCAGGGGATGACCACAAGGTGGCGTTTCTGTGTAGTTTGTTGGCTGGCCCTGCAGCGTCGTGGGTGGCACCTTACCTGGCCCGGGATGACCCGCTACTCCAGAACTACAATGCTTTCTGTGACCTGCTGCGTCACCAATTTGCGGACCCGGTGCAGGAGCAGACGGCCACGCGGGCGCTGAAGCAATTACGCCAGGGTTCGCGCCCCCTGGCGGACTATATGGCTGACTTTCGGTCTCTGGCCGGGCAAGTCCAGTGGAATGAGGCTGCCCTGATCGAGGCCTTTCAGGATGGACTATCAGACACGATGTTGGACGAACTGGTGCATGAGGTGATGCCCGGCACGTTGGACGCTTTGGAGCGGCATTGCTTGGCAATAGAGGCCAGGCTGTTGGCCAGGGAAGTCCGTCGAGCGGGACGGTCCAACCCCGTGCGTCAGGCGTCCCGCCGACACCTGTTCCGCGGCGGGGGTTGTCGACCGTAAGCACCCCGGCTCCGGTCCCTGCGCCCCGATGTTTTTCACCAGCGCTGCCTCCACGCCTGATGGATCGTGTTGCTGCCGGGGAGCCGATGGACGTGAGTTACGCCCGACCCCGACAGACCCCGGAGGAACGAGGGCGTCGGCGGGCAGCTGGGTTGTGCTTCTATTGCGGGGCCCCGGGACATTTTGCTGTCATTTGTCCCCACAAGAGGCGGAGCACGGTGGCTGCCGTCGTTCCCGTACCCTACAGTTCTCCCATGCTTCCCATGGCGTCCCCTGTGCAGTTACAGGAGACAACCCCTTGTGTCCCCGTCCCTGCCCTGAACTCTCCGATGGCGGGGCCTTCGTCTGGATGTCCTCCGTCGCCGGAACGATCGGGAAACGAGGGGGGCCCGGCTTGGTGGCAACACTAGGTCGGGCGGGGATCCCACTTTCTTCTGACTCCACGACTCCCGAATTCGGACCGTTTCGACACCTGACGCTTGCGGTGACTCTGCATATCGCGCAACGGACTCGGACTTATCCCGCGTTGGCCCTCGTGGATTCGGGGCGATGACGAACTTCTTGGACGAAGCCTTTGCCCAACGTCATTCCTTGCCCCTTTGTCCTGTTACCCCGCCATTAACTGTGGAGACTATCGATGGGCGGGTTTTGCTGGCTGGTCCCATCCGTTTCCAGACCCTGCCGGTGCGGATGTGCATCGGAACTCATGAGGAGTCCCTACAGTTTTATGTTACCAAGGGGCTTCATTTTCCCCTCGTGTTGGGGTTGTCATTGTCGCGCTGGAAATTGCCAGCCCCCAACGACATTGAGAAACATCCAGTAGTTAGAGAGTTAATTCTGTCTAGTAAGATAGCTCCTCCTGTGTGATGTAACCTGTTTGCTCACATCCTGTCTCTTCTTGAAGAAGAAGGGCGGTCCTTAATTAGGAGACATCTTTCCTCCGTACATCCTTAGCTAGAGGATGTGCTTTTTTGTGTCTCTTCAGACTTTTATTGTTTTTATACTTTTCTAATAAAAACTAATTGTTCATTTGAACATGCTTAGTCTGTACTTCAATATTCATCACCTCTGGAAGCTCCCGGCTTACTCCTCACGGGCTGAGCGCCTTGTCTAAGGTAAGGGGGTCTCTCCATCCCGACATGGTAGCAGTTACGGTTATTATTGAAGTAATAGACCCCGCTTACACCCCGTAAGCTTCCTAGGAATTTTTCCCTAATGCCAGCGAAAAAGAAACGTAATCCTCTCACGCAATCCTACGTGGATTCCCTCACGAGTGACCAGTTGGCCCAACTCAAGGAGACAATTCGTGTAACCGATTGTAAAAGGAATCCTACAATGTCTTTGCACGGTGAGAAGGAAGCTCTTCCAGCTGACGCCTGCATTCAACAAACTGTAAGTTTATCTTACTTGATTGATGATGTAGAAACCAGGGAACAGGATTGTAAATCTACCCACGGTGAGCCCTCCGGCAGTCTTTCCATTAATCCTAGCGAAGATGAGGAGGAGGAAACGTTAACTCTCTTCCCCTCACAATCATCTGGCACGCAAGTTAAGGCACAAGCCAAGACAAGGCACCTAGATGATTTCAGCTCTCTCGCTTCTGCTAACATAAAGGGAACTTCCCTAAACTTGCAGACAATTGAGCAGCTCATTGAGAAGGATGAGAAGGAGATTCACGCTTTGGAATCAGTCTGTCTCCACTTTGATAACCTTCCTACAATGAAAAATATAGAGCAGCAAGAAATCTATTTCAGTTATTTAAAAAAGGCTGATAATGCCAGGACTGAATTACGATCTCTGAAGAAACTTCAGCTTAAACTTCTTACAGAAAAGATGGAGGTTATGTCCCTGAGAGGTAGTTCGCATGCTCATTCTCCAAAGGGAGAGACAGAAGGAATCCATTCCTCCCACTCACCCCAAGATACGCATGTGCACATCGTAAATCCTCCCGTGGTCACACACTTCTTCCCGCCAGGCTCTAACATAGAACACATTCCTTTCCAAGAAGGGAGGGCTACCCAGCCCGAAGATAAAAAAAATGGTCTCTTTGCAATTTAAAACTGCAAGCCGAGGAAGGGGGAGGCTTTCCCCCACTGCTACAAGTTACGCAGCAGCGGCCACTAGTGGATGGAATGCGCCAATGGCACAGTTAATTCCTGAAGCAAATGCATTTGATGTGAAGCCTAATGATTTTAGACTTTCCCTCACAGCTAAGATGCAAAGGCAATCGGTCCCTCATGTTCCAGATACTTCTGTTTCATCGCAGAGACCTCCAGTTTTTATTCCACAGATGCCTGTAAAACTTCCCCAGGTGGGACAGCCACAAGGTTTGCCAGGAGGAGTTGGGGCTCAACCCCAGCAACTCCAAGCGGTCCAGCTGACTGCATCAACAAGGCATGCCATCACCTCTCCTACTCTAAAAGGTGAGTTTGTGCTGTTACCAAATCAACTGGATTTTAAAGTATGGCTTTGCAGGATAGGACTGATCTTTATACTCATGTCTATAGACTCTGATGTTTTGTTCAACCCATGTACTCCTGAATGGAAGAAGGTTGTTGACAGATTCAGCAGATATCCACTGCCTTTTAAAACTACTCAGAGACTCTGTAACATGCTAACTGAAGAAGCAGAGTTGCTGAACACTGGCCTTAGACCTATGTCAGCAGCATTTAAATCTAACTTGGCCAAGGGCGGTCAGCAGAAAACAAGTACTCCAAAGTACTCACGCCAGAAACCTTTTAAGAAGGATGACACTCGCAAATCTCCTGATGTGCAAAGTGTGAAGTCTGGCGAGACTGATCATCCACCTTATCCAACCCAGCCTAAAGGCGCACACAAGAAAGGATCCAGAGGAAAGAGTTCTGGAGCTGCAAAGTCAACTCCCAAAGACTCAAAAGATGACAAACCTACTTATGTTGGTACCATCCACCTCAGCATTGTTCCTGACAAGAGTCCACTCTACGACATTCGTGAGTTATGGACCCTAGACAGCGGAGCAGCGGCACACATCGCGTACCGGAAGGAATCCTTCAGTGAGCTACACCCGACAGATGTCAAGGAAGTGTTTGGAGTTGGTGATCTACGTTCCAAGGTGGAAGGAAAAGGAAAAGTCTTCGTCAAAGAACTGGACTCCCTTATCTCAAATGTTTTCTACGTTCCAACTGCCAAGAACAACATCCTTAGTGGATATTGCCTGAGAGAAGAATTGAAGGTTGTAATAAACTATGAACTTGTTGACACCAACATTATCAAGGATGGCAAACTTCTTGCTACTGCCATCCCCATCAAAGGTGTCTTTTATTTGCAACCCAAACCTGCCAGCAAAGGTAGTGTAAGTATAAGCGTTCCAAAGGGCGTATGCACAGGTCCAGAGAGAAACCCTGGTGCCACCGCTAGTTCAAAGGTTCCTAAAACCAATGAAACCCCTGAGGTTCCTAATGCTGTTAAAAATGTTAAACATATGTTAACAAATAAATCTTTTCATTCCAGGTGCATTCACAGATGGCATCGTCGCTTGGGGCATGCTTCTTACCCCGTCTTAGCAAAGATGTCTGAATACGTTGATGGTTTCACAATTGATGGGGCTTGCAAGGTTTACCTAGATTGTAAAATTTGTAATTCTGCAAAATCCCGGCACTCCCCAGTTCCAAAGATTGCTGTCCGGCTGTGTACACGCATTTTTGAATTGGTCCATACCGACGTTGTCGGTCCATTTCGGCCTACTGTTGGTAAACGTAAGTATTTCTTAACTGTAGTTGACAGTTACTCACGATTTGGCTATGTTTTTCTTTTAAAACAAAAATCAGAGGCGTTTGAGGCTTTTAAAGGCTTTGCTGCAGAGATACTTACCCAACACGACGTCTGGATCAAGCGGATTCAAAGTGATCGTGGAGGCGAATTTATGTCGCAACAGTTCCAAGGATGGATGGCCAGGAATGGAATCCGCCAGCAGACCTCATCACCCGGGACGCCACAGCAGAATGGTGTGTGCGAACGCAGGAACGGGATTCTGCAGACAATGTTTCGTTGTCTCATTGAGGATGCAAACGTGGACTTTTCATACTGGGGCGAAGCATTAAGGTATGCTAATTACATTGTTAACAGAACATGGAGTAGCGTCATTCAAGACACTCCTTATTACTTGCTCCATGGCAAGAAACCTGACATTCAAAATATTTACATTTTTGGTTGTTATGCCACTGTTAACATTCCAGTTGAACAGAGAAGAAAAGGAGGTCCTGTGTCAGAAAGAATGAGATTCATCGGCTTTGATGAAGTCTCTAAGTACCACAAATTTGCTGACTCTCATCACAGAGTTTATATTTCTAATTCAGCCAAATTTGAGGAAGACACAAATTGGTCCAGTATACATAGTAATGATACTTCAGTTTATTTTCCTAAGGAAAGTGTCCAGAATCCTGATGCCCAGGGATCTGTGCCAGATATTCCTGATGTTCCAGATAATGAACAGCCTTCGACAGTTGCTGAGGAAACCTCTGGTGATGAACTTGAAGGCGGAGATGATGATGAAGGATGGACCAGCGTTCCCAGACGTTCCAAGAGAACTACCAAAGGAACTCCTCCAAAGAGATTTGCACAGCAAGTATCTGACTCTCCTTATCTTTTCATGTGTAACAATCTTACACTTCCACCTGATCATTTTCACCAGATCAAACTTTTGCCTGACTCTGAACAAGAAAAATGGCATGAGGCTATGGAACACGAACTGGACTGTTTAAAGAAACTTAATGTGTTCCAGAAGGTGGAGCCTCCTAACAAGAAGAAAGTCATTGGCACACGCTGGGTGTATAAAGTCAAACAAAAACCTAATGAGGAAAAGCTGTACAAAGCTAGACTCGTAGCTCAAGGATTCTCTCAAGTTTATCCGGAAGACTACACAGACACATACTCACCCACAGTCAGAAATGAAAGTGTCAAGATTGCCCTAATCACTGCTGTTGCTTTGGGTTTAGAGGTTTTTCAGTTCGATGTAGAGACTGCCTATTTGAACGCTGATCTGAATGAAGAGATCTACGTCAAGGGTGCTCCTGGATTCCAGAACCGAGAAGGAGAGGTTTGGTCTCTGAGCAAGTCTTTATATGGCCTCAAGCAGAGCGTCCTCTGCTGGTACAAATTATTATCCCAAAAGCTAAATTCAATGGGCTTTATTAAGTCCGAATCTGATGGATGCGTGTTCACAAAAGGGCAAGGTAAGACTTATGAAATTGTTCTTGTTTATGTTGATGATATTGTTTATGTGGGTCTCAATGAAAGCACCAGTCAAACTTTTGCTAAGGGCCTTGAGAAACATTTCACCTTGAAAAGCCTAGGGCATATCAATGATTATCTAGGTGTTCAGTTTGAGAAAACTGAGAAGGGGTTCTCTCTTTCACAAGAAAGTAAGGTTGACCAGCTTTTGCAAAATTGTAACATGTCTGATGCGCATACTTGTCGTTCTCCTATGCAAACTGACTTTTACAGGTTAACCCGAGAAGAGTATCCTGATTTTGAGAACAAAACATTGTACCGGTCAGTGATTGGATCGCTATTGTACATCAGCAGCTGGACGAGACCTGACATTTCACTGAGTGTGAATCTACTGTCCAGATACGTTGGAAAGGCTACCACGTTTCATTGGTCTTGCATAAAGAAGCTGCTCAAATACATGAAGCTCATGAAAGGCAAGAAGCTGTACCTTGAGCCAGATCATGTTGGGTACCCTGAAGTGATTTGTTATGCTGATGCTGACTGGGCAAGTGACACAGAAACACGAAAAAGTACTTCTGGTTATATCATGTTTTTAAATGATTGTCCTTTCTTTTGGAAAGTTAGGCAGCAGAAGTTTATTTCTTGCTCTTCAACTGAATCTGAATATGCATGTGTTTCTGATTGCTGTAATGCATTAATGTCTCTTTTTCCTCTCATTGATAGTATTTGGAAAGGTCCTATGACACCAATTGTTATTATGGAGGATAATATTTCAGTTGCATTCATTGCTGAAGCTGAATTTGTTGGAGCTCGTTCACGGCACATTCACATCCGGTATCAAAATATCCGAGAGAAGGTGAAAGATGGTTTCGTGAAATTTCAGTATGTGGCTACTACTGAGCAGATCGCTGACTTGCTGAATAAGCCATTGCCAGCTGATCAACATGAATACCTCACCAACAAATTGTGCCTTAAGTGAATTGATGTCTTGATGTCCTGATGTCCCTCTTGTCTCTGATGACTGACAAAGAAGGGGTGTCGCGCTGGAAATTGCCAGCCCCCAACGACATTGAGAAACATCCAGTAGTTAGAGAGTTAATTCTATCTAGTAAGATAGCTCCTCCTGTGTGATGTAACCTGTTTGCTCACATCCTGTCTCTTCTTGAAGAAGAAGGGCGGTCCTTAATTAGGAGACATCTTTCCTCCGTACATCCTTAGCTAGAGGATGTGCTTTTTTGTGTCTCTTCAGACTTTTATTGTTTTTATACTTTTCTAATAAAAACTAATTGTTCATTTGAACATGCTTAGTCTGTACTTCAATATTCATCACCTCTGGAAGCTCCCGGCTCACTCCTCACGGGCTGAGCGCCTTGTCTAAGGTAAGGGGGTCTCTCCATCCCGACAGTCATGGCTGCGTGCACATGACCCGCATGTGGTGTGGTCCCAGAACCTGGTCACATTCTCCAGTTTGCAGTGCGTGGACCATCACCAACATGTGTGCGCAGCCCACGGCCCAGTAGTTCCCGCGATCCAATTACCCCGTTGCCTCGAGGAATTCGCAGATGTGTTCAACGAGAAGGAGGTGGATCGGCTACCACCACATCGGATGTATGACTGTGCCATCGACCTGCTCCCTGACGCCAAGCTCCCGGCTGGTCGTTTGTACTCCATGTCCGAGCCGGAGCTTGTGGCCCTCAAGGAGTTTGTGGAGAAGAATTTGGCCAAGGGATTTATTCGGCCATCCAAATCCCCTTTGTCTGCCCCTGTTTTGTTCGTGAAAAAGAAAACGGGCGATCTTCGCCTCTGCTGTGACTATCGCCGCCTTAACGCCATCACGGTGCGGAATAGGTACCCCTTGCCCTTGATCCCTGAACTCATGGACCGGTTGCGGACGGCAACGGTATTCACCAAAATCGATTTGCGCAGTGCGTACAATTTGGTCCGGATGCGGGCCGGGGATGAGTGGAAGACAGCGTTTGGCACGCGTTACGGCCACTTTGAATATACAGTGATGCCATTTGGCCTCACCAACGCCCCGGCTGTGTTTCAACATCTGATGAACGACGTGTTCCGGGACATGTTGGACCATTTTGTGGTGATTTACCTGATGACATTTTAGTGTATTCCCCGAACCATGCCTTGCATTTGAACCATTTGCGCCGGGTCCTGCTCCGGTTGCGGGAGCAGCATTTGTATGCCAAGCTGGAGAAGTGCCAATTCTTCCAGACTACCGTCGAATTCCTTGGGCACATTTTGTCTCCAGGTGGCATTTCCATGGACCCGGGCAAAGTGGCCGCACTTCAGTCTTGGCAACCTCCACGATGGGTGAAAGACGTACAACGTCTTTTGGGGTTTGCAAACTACTATCGGGCTTTTGTTCCGGGGTATGCCACGTTAACCACGCCCTTGACTCGGTTGTTACAAAAACAAGTCCCGTTTGGTTGGGGGGAGGCGGAACAGCGGGCTTTTGATGCCCTGAAAGCGGCGTTCATGGCGGAACCGCTTCTGCACCATCCTGATCCCGCTCGGCCGTTTGTGTTAGAAACAGACGCTTCAGATGTAGCGGTTGGCGCAGTGCTCCTCCAAGCCCATCGTCCCGGTGACATGTTGTTTCCGTGTGCCTACTTCTCCCGGAAATTGTCTCCCTCGGAAAGGAATTATACTATTTGGGAGAAGGAACTCTTAGCGGTGAAGGCTGCCTTTGAGCATTGGCGGCATTACCTGGAGGGGGCCCGTCATCAAATTGAGGTACGGACGGATCACCGGAACCTCGAGTATTTGCAGACGGCCCGGAAGTTAAACCAGAGACAGATCCGCTGGTCCTTCTTTTTCGCGCGGTTCAATTTCCGCATCAGGTACACTCCCAGTGCCCAGAACCCTCGAGCAGATGCCTTGTCGCGCAAGCCGGAGTACACGCACCCGAAGGAGCCGGCTCCTCTGCAGACAGTTTTACCCCCTGCAGCTTTGGCTGCCACTCAGGACCCAGTGGACTTGCGTCGCCGTTTACGGGAGGCGCAGTGGGAGGATGGGTTTGTAGCGCAGAGAGTGCGGGAGTTAACACCCAATTCCCCCTGGACGTTTCAAGACGGTCTGCTTCGGTACCGGGGGCAGCTGTATGTTCCCGCCGGGCCAGTGAGAGGGTTGATTATGACCCAGTGTCATGACTGTCCAGTGGCGGGGCATTTTGGCCTGTTCAAAACATTGGAGCTGGTCTCTCGGACATTCTGGTGGCCATGCATCCAAGATGATGTGCGTTCCTATGTGGCCACCTGTGTCCGGTGTCGTACGGCCAAGGCGGTGACTGGAGCCCCACCGGGATTACTGCAACCTTTGCCCACGCCTGAGAGACCCTGGGGTGCCGTGTCCATTGACTTTGTAACTCATTTGCCTTCCTCTGCTCGCTTCACGGTAGTCATGGTGGTGATGGACATGCTCACCAAGATGATCCATTTTGTACCTTGCACTAGGGTGCCCACTGCCCAACTCACGGCTCAAATGTTTATCAGCCACGTGTTTAGGTTACATGGGCTCCCGGATCAAGTGGTCTCTGATAGGGGAACACAATTCACAGCCCGGTTTTGGCAGGAATTGATGTCGGCCCTGAATGTGTCCGTGTGCCTCGCATCGACGCAGCACCCCCAGACCGATGGAGGCACAGAAAAAGTTATAGGGATACTGGAGCAATACCTGAGGTGTGTCGTGGCGGATCGCCAGACTGATTGGTCCCGGTTCCTCCCTGTAGCGGAGTTCGCTTTTAACAACTCCCGCCACTCATCGACCCGGCTCACGCCCTTTTTCGCAAATTATGGTTTCCACCCTCGCTTCTTTCCCTTGACCCTCCTAGATTCCCCGGTGCCTGCTGCTGAGGACTTTCTCTCGGAGCTGCAGGCGGTCCATGAAATGGTGAAGAGGTACCTGAATAAAGCCAAGGAGGACTACAAGAGGGTGGCTGATCGCTCCAGACGGGATGTGCCCCCCTTGGTGGTGGGGGATCAGGTGTGGCTGTCCACGAAATACGTAGCTTCTGAATTACCCCGACACAAATTAGATCCCCGGTTCCTGGGTCCTTTTCCCGTTGAGCGGGTGATCAATCCGGTGGCCTATCGGCTCACCCTGCCGGCCAACTTGCGGGTTCACCCTGTGTTTCACCATTCACTGTTAGTCCCTGTTCCTCCCGATTGTCCGCTCCGTCCCAATGTTCCCGTGTTTCCTGCCCCGTGTGTTCGTGACCACCTCCCTGAAGCTATGGTACATGACATTGTGGATTCCCGTTGGGTGGACGGTTGCTTCCAGTACAAGGTGCAATGGGTGGAGGGGGACCCTGATGATTGCTCCTGGGTAGAAGCGGCGTTGTTGGACGCTCCCGACCTTATTCGGGATTTTCACGCCCAGTTCCCTCAGAGACCGCCTCCTCTCCGCTGGCAGGTGGGGAGGGGCCTTCCGCGGGGGGATGGTGTTGTGGTTCCGTCTGAGGCCCCTCCGGGAACGGCTGACCTTCTGTCGGTTTCCAGCTCAGAGGGAGAGGCTGAGGAACAGGAGGTGCAGACAGACGAGGAGGAGGAATCCCAGGCTGAAGAAGAGGGAGGACAGCCAGAGTCCCACCAGGGGGAGCTCTCCCCAGCAAGCAGCCTGGATTCCTTAGAGGAAAGTGCACAAGCCATAATTGATCTGCGACAACGAAGAGCTACTCAGAGACGGAATCAATTGGCTAAATACTTTCAGCATTAAAGTGGCAACAGCTGGGTTTGGGTATGGTGCTCTTGGGAAAGGCTAAAAGGCAGACCCACCCTTCCTGGCTTGTGGAGTTTTATCTTTGAGAGTCGTGGGACCTGACTGTGAACTTTGGCGTCTTGGAATCCTGGTTTGTGCCTTTGACTATTGAAACCTTGGGGGGGGGGCAGCAAGAAGCTTGCTGTATTGACTGGACATCAGGACCCTGCTGTACCGTATTATATCCTGTCTGTTGGGAAGAACAGGTTTTCCTCTGTGCTTATTTTTTCCAGTTATAAAATACTTTTGGCTTTTACCAGAGTGTCTGGCTGTTTTTTCCAGTTGGTGTTGAGGTCTGGGGGAACCCAGACAGAACACTCTCCTTGCCTTTCGTAAGCTCCTTAAGACCCACCTGTGTCGTCAGGCATGGGGGAACTGAGACATCTCCCCCGGGCATATACAATTTATGAATGGTATGTGTGTATGTATGTGTGTTTAGAAAATGGGGTCTTTTAAATGTTTTTAGTAGAAATTTAGATTTTTTGTAAACTGTTTTTTTCACTTTGTTGTGAGCCGCCCCGAGTCTGCGGAGAGGGGTGGCATACAAATCTAAATAAACACAAACAAACATAAACATAGGTAACTAGGTAACTAAGTAACTAAGTAAATAAATAAATAAATAAATAAATAAATAAATAAATAAATAAAATTAAATAAATAGAATTAAATAAATAAAATTAAGTAATTAAGTAATTAAGTAATTAATTAATTAATTAATTAATTAAATAAATAAATAAATAAACAAACAAACAAACAAACAAACAAACAAACAAACAAACAAACAAACAAACAAATAAATAATGAAAGTTCTATATTTGCTGTGGACATACCTGGTGATGAGAATTGCTTGGTGAAAACCAATAGGTCTCTTTGAAAACTCAAAGAAGCTCAGAAAGGTAGAATGAATCCAGTTTGCTCTGTGTTTGATTTAGCTGTGGTGAGAAAGCCTAATTTATTCAGCCTCAGGCATAGAAAAGAGGAACTTGCTTAACATTTTGCTATGTACTTGGAAAGAGAAAGCATTTCTACACATTTTTTTTGTAAAGGAAATGTTTAAATGTAACTTTGTGTAACATATCACCATAACTTTGAAGGAAAAACGAGAAATTGAAAATCAGTCTAACTTCATGAGAAAACATGAAATCATGAGAAAACATGAAATCAAATCTAAAGTTTGCTTCATCTTCTGCCTGCAAATGTTTCTTTGAAATATGTTGAACCGTAAGTTCAAGGACATAAATGGGGTTGGTGGGATTTAGAGCAATTGAAGTAAAAAGAACCTTTAATGTTGTGGGGCTTTACAACCTGTAATGGGTTTGCCTATCTATCTATCTATCTATCTATCTATCTATCTATCTATCTATCTATCTATCTATCTATTTATTAGATTTGTATGTCGCCCCTCTCCAAAGACTCGGGGCGGCTAACAACAGTATAAAAATACAATGTAAATAAATCTAATATTAGAAACATAGAAACATAGAAGACTGACGGCAGAAAAAGACCTCTTGGTCCATCTAGTCTGCCCTTTTACTATTTCCTGTATTTTATCTTAGGATGGATATATGTTTATCCCAGGCATGTTTAAATTCAGTTACTGTGGATTTCCCAACCACGTCTGCTGGAAGTTTGTTCCAAGGATCTACTACTCTTTCAGTAAAATAATATTTTCTCATGTTGCCTTTGATCTTTCCCCCAACTAACTTCAGATTGTGTCCCCTTGTTCTTGTGTTCACTTTCCTATTAAAAAACACTTCCCTCCTGAACCCTATTTAACCCTTTAACATATTTAAATGTTTCGATCATGTCCCCCCTTTTCCTTCTGTCTTCCAGACTATACAGATTGAGTTCATTCAGTCTTTCCTGATACGTTTTATACTTAAGACCTTCCACCATTCTTGTAGCCCGTCTTTGGACCCGTTCAATTTTGTCAATATCTTTTTGTAGGTGAGGTCTCCAGAACTCAACACAGTACTCCAAATGTGGTCTCACCAGCGCTCTATATAAGGGGATCACAATCTCCCTCTTCCTGCTTGTTATACCCCTAGCTATGCAGCCAAGCATCCTACTTGCCTTTCCTACCGCCCGACCACACTGTTCACCCATTTTGAGACTTTAAAAATATTAAAAATAATCTAAAAAACCCCAATTTAAAGAACCACTCATACATACAAGCATACCATGTATTAATTCTATAAGCCTAGGGGGAAGGGAAATTTCAATTCCCCCATGCCTGACGACAGAGGTGGGTTTTAAGGAGCTTGTGAAAGGCAAGGAGGGTGGGGGCAACTCTGATATCTGGGGGTAGCTGGTTCCAGAGGGCCGGGGCCGCCACAGAGAAGGCTCTTCTCCTAGGTCCCACCAAACGACATTGCTTAGTCGACGGAACCCGGAGAAGGCCAACTCTGTGGGACCTAACCAGTCACTGGGATTAGTGTGGCAGAAGGCGGTCCCGGTTGCTGCCCCCAAAGGGAGAAGGGGGACGCAGTGGAGGTAGACTCGGGGTGGCTAGTAAGGTAATACGTTTATGCACTATTTACTGAATCCTTAATAGTTTTTTATTGTCCTTCCTTTTCTACTACCTTAGTATGATCCTTAATTACTTTTAAAATAGGAAATAATTAAGTAGTATGTTTTTACCCATAAACGCTTTAATCATTTTAATCATTATCTAAAACTGAACTTTTATAGCAATTAAAGAAAATTGGGCTACTTCCCTAATCTGTTATCAAACTGTTGTGGTTAGCTCTGGCCCAGCCCCTGCCCCAAGGACTGTGGATGTGGGGGAGATATCCACATGCTGCAGGCCTGTTTTGCCCCCAGTGGAATCTGCTGATGAAGGCTCCTCTGACCAAGAAGACATGAGTGACAGGGAGGAGGACAGACAGCTCAGAAGGAGATCAATTATCTAGCTCCTCCTTGGATTCAGAACAAAAGTTAATGATACAGGCACACATGTGGAGAGCGATGCATAGGCAACAACAACAATTGGCCATTGTGGAGGATTATCTGATCATTGTGTTTCGTGACTGCTTTACTGAGTTTGACATTTGTGTGCTGATTTTTCCCCGCTTTGAAATTAAACCAGAGCAAAGTGTGTTTCACTTTGTGAAAGAAGAAGGACTGTGAATTACCTCACAGCTGCAAGCTAAGTATCACAGAACTGATAAGGGACTTGTACAAATTACCAGTTTGTTTGGAGACGAGTGCTCTTTGCTATACCAAAAGGGGGCTTGGTTGAAGTGAATTTTCATTATAAAGAACATTGTTTTGAATTTTCAAACATGTGTGTGTCTAAAATTTGTACCTGGGGAATTTTTGGGAGGATTCTACCAGAGAGCCCGACAGAACACAAACTGACCCTTGTGGTTTCAGTACAAAACCTTAAAATGTTACTGTGCTCCTCAACCAATAGTGCTGTCTATCATTTGTCCTTTTTGTGGCTATTCAAATAATGTGACTTAATCAACTGAAAAAGAGTCCAAGCACCTATTTGAAAACTTATCTTCGTCAGTAAGACCCTCCCACCCAGTGACCTTTAAGCCACTCCCCCAGTCACATGATTGTCAAGCCATTCCCACCTGGTCACATGTCTGGCAAGCCCAGTCATATGACCATCAAGCCACACCCACAAAATAAGCCACACCCACAGTGTGGAAGTAAAAATTTGGACAGCTCATCACTGTTTACAACATACAGAAAGCAGCACACATGGAGCTACCCTTGACAGTTTGGAAAAATGGACCTCCAGTTTGTCTGTTGTGCTGTTTTTTGCACTTGAAGGTTTCTGGGAAGCCCCAGAGTGTAAAAAACAGCACAACGAGCAAACTGGATGCCCATTTTCCAAACTTCTGATCGGCTCGTTGTGCATTTTTTTTCACTCTGAGGATTCAGGAAGCTTCCCCAAACCCTCCAAAGTGCAAAAAACAGCACAATGGGCAAACCGAAACTCCATTTTTCGGAACTTCCAATTTGCCCATTTTTTTTGCCCATACCAAATTTCAAGGGTGCAGGGCGGCATGATTGACAACTTGGGCATCCTCCTCGATCCATAGCTTACATTAGAGAACCATCTTTCAGCTGTGGTGAGGGGGGCGTTTGTCGAGGTTCGCCTGGTGCACTAGTTGAGGCCCTATCTGGACCAGGATTCACTGCTCACAGTCACTCATGCCCTCATCACCTCAAGTTTCAGCTACTGTAATGCTCTCTACATGGGGCTACCTTTGAAGAGTGTTCGGAAACTTCAGATCGTGCAAAATGCAGCTGCGAGAGCAATCACGGGCTTCCCTAGGTATGCCCATGTTACACCAACACTCTGCAGTCTGCATTGGTTGCCAATCAGTTTCCAGTCACAATTCAAAGTGTTGATTATGACCTATAAAGCCCTTCATGGCATTGGACCAGAATATCTCCAAAACTGCCTTCTGCCACACGAATCCCAGCGACCAGTTCAGTCCCATAGAGTTGGCCTTCTCCGGGTCCTGTTGATGAAACAATGTTGTCTGGTGGGACCCAGGGGAAGAGCCTTCTCTGTGGCGGCCCCAACCTTCTGGAACCAGCTCCCCCTGGAGATTAGGATTGCCCCCACCCTCCTTGCCTTTCGTAAACTCCTTAAAACCCACCTCTGCCATCAGGCATCAGGGAATTGAGACATCTCCCCCAGGCCTATATAGTGTATGCATGGTATGTTTGTGTGTATATTTTGCTTTTTAAATAAGGGTTTTTTAGTTACTTTTAAATATCAAAAATCAAATCAAATCAAATCAAATCAAATCAAATCAAATCAAATCAAATCAAATCAAATCAAATCAAATCAAATCAAATCAAATCAAATCAAATCAAATCAAATCAAATCAAATCAAATCAAATCAAATCAAATCAAATCAAATCAAATCAAATCAAATCAAATCAAATCAAATCAAATCAAATCAAATCAAATCAAATCAAATATAAATGCACAGGGGGCTGTGCAGGGTGGTACACACGGATGTGGTGGGGGAATGGGTGTGAGTACGTTTGGTGTGCTAGCACAGGCACACACACTTTTTTGGCATGCAAACCAAAAAGTTTCACCATCACTGGTCTATATGTTTTTGACTAAATACAGTAGCTTGCCCTGCAGGTGTCAATGGGGATGTGGTTTTCTCTTCGGTAATGAAACATTCTCAATCATCCAGGTCATGGTTGCCCCGAAGATGTTTTTTTCAAGAGGCAACTGGACTTTCTTGTTTTTTCTTTGAAGACTTTTCGCTTCTCATCCAAGAAGAGCCAGGGTGGCACAGCAGGTAGAGTGCTATACTTCAGGCCACTGAAGCTGACTGTAGATTTGTAGGTCAGTGGTTCAAATCTCATCACCGGCTCAAGGTTGACTCAGTCTTCCATCCTTCCGAGGTGGGTCAAATGAGGACGCGAATTGTGGGGACAATATACTGGCTCTGTTAGAAATTGCTATTGCTAACATGTTGTAAGCCGCCCTGAGTCTAAGGAGAAGGGCGGCATAAAAATCGAATGAATGAATGAATGAATCAATCAATCAATGAATCAATCAATGAATCAATCAATCAATCAATCAGCTTCTTCAGCAGAATGTCCTCTTCAAATAATAAAAAACAAGAAAATCTAGTTGCCTCTTGGGAGGAAAAAGAGCACCTTTGGGATAGCCAAGCACAGAGGTCACCAAAGTCTCCAAAAGCAAGGCCATCTTTGAGATCTCGGGATTAAGCAGAAAATAAGGCCAGGCAATGCAACACAAATGGTGAACAAGTTTGTTTTTGATCAGGCTTAACCACAGAGTGTGATAACCATAAAAGATGGCAAGAGGAAATTATTCATTTCAAAGAAAGAGACTTGTGTGCTCCTTGTTGCTTTCTGAGCTTGCTAGTTGCTTGCAGTCATTTCATTTTCCAATTATGGTAATAATTTCAATGTGGGTGTGGACTTTGATGCCTATTTATATAGAGTATCTTGCCCTGCCAGTGTTGGCAGAGAGGTTGCTATGCCCCTGAAGACCATCTCATTCCTTTCGCAAAAGCGAAAGCCAGTGAAAGATGTCAGCAAATCTTCCTCTGACAACCGTCCACAGAAGTTGGGCCATCTGTGACTCAGTGCGGAGGGGAACCCTTGTAGCTTTCGCTCTGGTGGCAATGCTCACAATGACTCACTCTTCATGATCTGGAAGGAGATTGAATGCCCACTCCAGTGCACTAAGGGGTCTCACCTGGGCAAGGAGGATGTTGGCCATGCCACATTCCATCTAGGAGTCTCGGAGTTTGGTCCAACTCATGTCTAGTCATCCAAAATGGTAGGGGACCCCCACCAGCTACTGACTACATGATGGCGGTTGGGAACCCTCCTCTTTGGAGCAGCCAGTCAGCCTAAGTTCTGGTTGTCTCCACTCGTGGCTCGAGGTTGATCTGGCACCCAAGTGTGGGTCCCACAGCAGTTTTGTGGGAGAGTTGCTCAGGGGTCAGCTTATATAACAAGCCCCCAACTGGTATTCTCACTCTCTCTGCAGCCTCTTCAGTTTTTACCATGGCCTGAGAAGGTGAGTAGATGGTCTTGATACGGATAGGTGATCCGTCATCTACTAGCTTCTCTTTCTCCATCTTCCCTGAGTCTTTACACCACTTGGTACCGGGTTGGGGCTGGAGCTCAGGACCCTGGACAGTGCCCCAAATACATATACAGTGGTACCTTGGTTCTCAACCACAATTCGTTCCAGAAGTGTGGTCGAGAACCGATTTGGTCGAGTACTGAATTAATTTATCCCATAGGAAATAATGGAAATGGGTTTAATTGGTTTCCAGCCCCTATTTCCTTTATTTCCTATGGGATAAAGATCTGAGGTCTAAGCACTCCAAGCTGTAGTAAGGGTGGGGGCAGCTGCAATACTGGCAGTTTCGGGGGGGCTCCTTTCCTCAGTGGTTCATCTTCTTCCGTTTAAGCAGCTACACTAACTTTCTCCTTCCCGGTGGTGGCGACGGCGGTGCCGGCTTTCCTTCGAGCAGCAGCAGCGCCGGGAACGTCACATGAGAAAGGGAAGCCACTGACGTTCCCAGCGCTGCTGCTGCTCGAAGGAAAGCCGCCGCCATCGTCGGGAAGGAGAAAGTTTGTGTAGCTGCTTAAAGGGAACAACACGAACCACTGAGGAAAGGAGCCCCCCGAACCTGCCAGTATTGCAGCCGTCCCCACCCTTCCTACACCCTTCCGCTCCAAGCTGTAGAAAGGGTGGGGGCAGCTGCAATACCAGCAGCTTCAGGGGCCTCCTTTCCTCAGTGGTTCGTCTTCTTCCCTTTAAGCAGCTACACCAACTTTCTCCTTCCCGGTGACAGCGGTGGCTTTCCTTCAAGTAGCAGCAGCACCGGGAACGTCACATGAGAAAGGGAAGCCACTGACGTTCCCAGCGCTGCTGCTGCTCGAAGAAAAGCCGCCGCCATCGTCGGGAAGGAGAAAGTTGGTGTAGCTGCTTAAAGGGAACAAGACGAACAACTGAGGAAAGGAGCCCCCCCGAAACTGCCGGTATTGCAGCTGCCCCCACCCTTCCTACAGCTTGGAGCGCTTAGACTAGAGACTGGGAGGCTGTTTAGTGGGCGGTCAGGATGGGCATGTCGGATTCCGACTCCCATTCCATCTCACCCCATCCCCTCAGATTTTGTAGCATTTAGGATAATAAACAAAATTTTCTGTTCAGTATCCGAATTTTTGTTCAGATACCGAAGCAAATTTTTGCCAAAAATTTTGTTCGGTATCCGAAATGTACGAGAATCAAAGTGTTCGAGTACCAAGGTACCACTGTAGATTCCAGCACTGTGCTTGTCGTGACTCTATCTATCTATCTATCTATCTATCTATCTATCTATCTATCTATCTATCTACCTACCTACCTATCATCTATCTATCTATCTATCTATCTATCTATCTATCTATCTGTCAATCAAGTTTAGGATAGTAGTTTGTATAAACATAACATAGAAAGTAATAATAAAAAAGACAATAGGACAGGGACAGTAGGCACAATGGTGCACTTATACACACCCCTTACAGACCTCTTAGAAAAGGGGAGAGGTCAACTGTAGACAATCTAAGGTTGAAGATTTGGGGGTTCGTGGAAGAAACCACAGAGTCCGGTAGTGATTTCCAGGCGTTGATTACTCTATTGCTGAAGACGTATTTTCTGCAGTCTAGTTTGGAGCGGTTTAAATTTAGTTGAATCTGTTATGTGCTCATGTATTGTTATGAGTGAAGGTGAAGTAGTAACTACCAGGAAGGCCATTTTGGTATATGATTTTATGAACTATGGTTAGATCAGATCGGAGGCAATATATTTGTAAATTGTCTAATCATAGTATTTTAAGTCTGGTGGAGTAAGGTATTTTGTTGCGAGATAAGGAGTGAAGGACTCTTCTTATGAAATATTTCTGTACTCTCTCGATTGTATTAATGTCTGATATGTAATGCAGGTTCCATACAGGTGAGCTGTATTCTAGAATTAGTCTGACAAATGTTTTGTATGTTCTGGTTAGCAGTTCAATGTTTCAAAAGAAGAAGCTACGTAAGATTAGATTAACAACTCTTAATGCTTTTTTGGCAATGTTGTTACAGTGGGCTCTGGGACTTAGGTCATTGGATATGAGTACTTCTAGGTCTTTGACAGAGTGAGGGTCGTCTACAAGTTCATTTCCACCAAGTTTATATTTAGTATTCTGATTCTTTTTACCAATGTGTAAGACAGAGCATTTGTTGGTTGAGATTGCAACACATGAAGGCTCGTCCTGCAGTTTTCCTCATCCTATTGAAGTCTACTGAATTCAAAAGAGAATTATTAACAAAGGCAGTCCCCCCCACACCATCACTCTGCTAAACGACTAATTCTCACAACATTGTCTATGCTCTAACATGCCAAACCTATTCTATTGCGGGGGAGCCAGGATCCTATTACACCATATGCCAGTGATGGCGAACCTTTTTTTCCTCGACTGCCAAAAGAGTGTGCGTGCACACTATCATCCATGCACAAGGGCCCACAAATGCTTGGGGAGGGCAAAAACAGCTTCCCCCACCCCCTGGAGACCCTCTGGAGACCAGAAATGGCCCATTTCCCAACTTCTGGTGGGCCCAGTAGGCTTATGTTTTGCCTTCCCCATGCTCCAAAAGCTTCCCTGGAACAACTGGGTAGTCTGTACAATTTCCCTTAAGCAGTCATTAAGTACTTAGCTAGCAGCTGTGAAGAAACTTCACACCCCTTCTTCTTCCAACAAAGTGAGACACACACACGTTGCTCTGCTTTGGTTTCAAAGGCGTGAAAAAGAAACAAAGCCCAGCACACAAAATTCCTGACAACTGCGAACAGATATTCTTCCACAATGGCCAAACCCATACACATACAGATAGAATTCTCGGCTATCAATAAAATTAACTGCCTTGGAAATGGCCCTGGGTTGGGCTGAGAGGCAAATAAGGAGCTGTGATGTTCCTTCAATACACCAGGGTGATTTGACACAAAAATATGTAACCCTTCCCTGGTGCAGAGCTGAAGGGATTGGATACTGTAGCCTAGAGGATAATTCTCTGCCTTACAAGGCAAAGGTTGCCGGTTCTAGTGCCAGTGGGCATGTCTAGCTGATGAGGCCAAAATAAGGCCGAAATAGATCTATCCTAGTCTCCCTTAATTTTCAAATTCAGCAAAAAAAAACATGTGACACACACACACACACACATATATGAAAATCTACGAAAACACACACACACACACACACACACACACACACACACACACACACATATATATATATATATATATATATATATATATATATATATATATGTATGTAGATTGTTCTGAGTTCGGGTTTTGCCCTGTGTAATTTTCTACTACGGCTTGACTTCCTGGCTCCAATCCTTCCCCGCAGGGAGGCGGAACCAATTAAGATGTTCCGCCCCAGACGCCTGATGGACCCTGAGGGCTTTCAGACGGCGCTTGGGGTTATACCAGAGGCACTTGTCCACAGTTCGGCAGAGTCTCTTGCGGAGGCCTGGAACAAGGCCGCAGCGGAGGCTCTTGACCGGATTGCGCCTTTGCGACCTCTCCGAGGCGCTAGACCCCGTAGAGCTCCATCGTTCAACGAGGAGCTCCGGGAGTTGAAACGCCAGAAGAGACGTCTAGAGAAGCGATGGAGGAAGAGTAGGTCTGAATCCGACCGAACACTTGTAAGAGCTTTTATTAAGACTTACAAAGTGGCGCTCAAGGCGGCAAGATGCGCGTACCATGCCGCCTTGATTGCATCAGCGGAATCCCGCCCGGCCGCTCTGTTTAGGGTGACCCGCTCCCTTCTTAATCAGGGGGGAGTTGGGGAGCCCTTACAGAGTAGTGCCGAGGACTTTAACACGTTTTTCGCTGATAAAGTCGCTCGGATCCGAGCCGACCTCGACTCCAATTGTAAAACAGAGTCGACTGACAACGAGTCAGTCGAGGTGACTGGGGCACGTACTTGTCCACCTGTCTGGGAAGAGTTTGATCTGGTGACACCTGATGAAGTGGACAAGGCCATTGGAGCTGTGAGTTCTGCCACCTGTTTACTGGATCCGTGTCCCTCCTGGTTGGTTTCGGCCAGCAGGGAGGTGACACGGAGCTGGGCCCAGGAGATTACCAACGCTTCCTTGGGGAGGGGAGTTTTTCCATCACTCTATAAAGAAGCGCTTGTGCGCCCCCTCCTCAAGAAGCCCTCCCTGGACCCAGCCGTACTTAACAACTATCGTCCAGTCTCCAACCTTCCCTTTATGGGGAAGGTTGTCGAGAAGGTGGTGGCACTCCAGCTCCAGCGGTCCTTGGAAGAAGCCGATTATCTAGGTCCCCGGCAGTCGGGTTTCAGGCCCGGTTACAGCACGGAAACCGCTTTGGTCGCGTTGATGGATGATCTCTGGCGGGCCCGGGACAGGGGTTTATCCTCTGTCCTGGTGCTCCTTGACCTCTCAGCGGCTTTCGATACCATCGACCATGGTATCCTTCTGCACCGGCTGGAGGGGCTGGGGGTGGGAGGCACTGTTCTTCAGTGGTTCTCCTCCTACCTCTCTGGCCGGTCGCAGTCGGTGTTAGTGGGGGGCCAGAGGTCGACTCCTAGGTTTCTCCCTTGTGGGGTGCCTCAGGGGTCGGTCCTCTCCCCCCTGCTATTCAACATCTACATGAAACCGCTGGGCGAGATCATCCAAGGACATGGGGTGAGGTATCATCAATATGCGGATGATACCCAGCTTTACATCTCCACCCCATGCCCAGTCAACGAAGCGGTGGAAGTGATGTGCCGGTGCCTGGAGGCTGTTGGGGCCTGGATGGGTGTCAACAGACTCAAGCTCAACCCGGATAAGACGGAGTGGCTGTGGGTTCTGCCTCCCAAGGACAATCCCATCTGTCCGTCCATCACCCTGGGGGGGGAATTGTTGACCCCCTCAGAGAGGGTCCGCAACTTGGGCGTCCTCCTCGATCCACAGCTCACATTAGAACAACATCTTTCAGCTGTGGCGAGGGGGGCGTTTGCCCAGGTTCGCCTGGTGCACCAGTTGCGGCCCTATCTGGACCGGGACTCATTGCTCACAGTCACTCATGCCCTCATCACCTCGAGGTTCGACTACTGTAATGCTCTCTACATGGGGCTACCTTTGAAAAGTGTTCGGAAACTTCAGATCGTGCAAAATGCAGCTGCGAGAGCAGTCATGGGCCTACCTAGGTATGCCCATGTTTCACCATCACTCCGCAGTCTGCATTGGCTGCCGATCAATTTCCGGTCACAATTCAAAGTGTTGGTTATGACCTTTAAAGCCCTTCATGGCATTGGACCAGAATATCTCCGAGACCGCCTCCTGCCGCACGAATCCCAGCGACCGATTAGGTCCCACAGAGTGGGCCTTCTCCGGGTCCCGTCAACTAAACAATGTCGGTTGGCGGGCCCCAGGGGAAGAGCCTTCTCTGTGGCGGCCCCGGCCCTCTGGAACCAACTCCCCCCGGAGATTAGAACTGCCCCTACTCTTCCTGCCTTCCGTAAACTCCTTAAAACCCACCTTTGCCGTCAGGCATGGGGGAACTGAAACATCTCCCCCTGGGCACGTTTAATTTATGCATGGTATGTCTGTGTGTATGACTGTTAGTATATGGGTTTTTTAAATATTTAAATATTTTAAATTTGTCTGATTGCTTATGATTTGTTTTTTACATGTTGTGAGCCGCCCCGAGTCTTCGGAGAGGGGCGGCATACAAATCTAAGTAATAAATAAATAAATAAATAAATAAATGTTTTGCATGTCTATGCGACGTTTCGGCGAAATCACATTCACCATCTTCAGGCTGTAGTTCCAATCTTTGTGTTGTTTTAAATGGAATGTATATATATATATATACGGGAACTGGGCATGGATAGCCTAGAGAAAAGGAGGGGCAGAGGGGACATGATAGCTGCATACAGGTATATGAGGGGTTGCCACAGAGAGGAGGGAGCCACTCTATTCACCAGAGCACCAGAGGGCCGGACGAGGAACAACAGCTGGAAGCTGACCAAGGAGAGATTCAACCTAGAAGTAAGGAAGAACTTCCTGACAGTCAGAGCAATCAACCAATGGAACAACCTGCCTGTGGAGGTTGTGAACTCCCCAACTCTGGACACTTTCAAGAGGAGATTGGACTGCCATTTGGCTGGGGTGCTTTAGGATGCCTGCTCAGGCAGGGGGTTGGACTTGATGACCTGCATGGTCCCTTTCAACTCTAACAATAAATAAATATAAATATAAATATATACACATAGTAAAATACATGATGAAGGTTATAGAGGAGATACTCATAGTAAAATATATCCAAGAAAGTATAGAAAAGAAGATATAGGAATAGAACATATCAATGAAAGAATAGAAGAAGAGATATAGGAATAGAAGAAAGGTATAGGAGATATAAGAGAGCAATAGGACAGGGGATGGAAGGCACTCTAGTTATTGAGTTATCTTTCTCTTCAGTTATCTTTCTCTTCGGAGCTGTCTCTTGTTTCTCCTCCGAAGTTATGATTAAACATATAAACATTTCCTTTGCAATAAAATACATAGCAAAATGACTTCCTTTTTTTTCTTTACAGGAAATCTGCTCCTGTTGCTCAATAAATTCTGCTTGTTCATCACAGCAACATCCAATGCAGAGCAAACGATTCATCCAAGCTTTGTGGACGTCTTTGGATTCTCAAAGAGACCTTCTTCTTCTCACCAGGGATTCCTGCACATCATTACCAGGTATGTCCACAGGAAAGGTAAAACTTTCCTCTTCATAACTATTATATGAAAAGAACTGTTTCTCTCTTTTTAATTTTTTTATTAATGAAACCTACATAAAAAAAGACAATGACAAAAAAGAAAACAAAACAAGGTTATGTATAGCTGGCTCTATAAGTAAAGTACAAATCCTACGTGTTTGTCTGAGCTAAGTTTAGTTGATGTTTGGTGGGTGATGCAATGATTCCTATTGTGGCTTAATGGCTTCGCTCTGGTTTGGATCTTGAGTGAGGGTTAATCCTATCACCCCGACTTTGTTTTTGGTTTTTTGGTTTTTGCTTTTAAAATAGTCCATCAACTCTACTATAAAGTACTTAGACCTCTCTTGTTCCACAGCAGTGAATGGGAGTGGCTGATAAAAAAATGAAAGAAATTGCAACTTCTGCATCCCTTACTCTTCTCAGGAAAGTGAAATCTCCCTCCCATTGAGAAGAATTTTCTCATTTTGCTGAGTACGTTTGTTCTCCTCTTCGGGAGAATTCTAACTATAAGCTAATATTTACCTCAATTAAAAAATAAATACATAAATTTCTAAACCTCAAATTCAATAAAATCCTTGTCAGGTTGTCACCAACAACTTTAAATGCCACATTGGTACAAATATTTAACAGGGCAAAATTTATTCAGTTAGTTATTCCAACGAATAACGTTTTCTTCTCTTGTCATGTTCATCTATGACCATATATAAACTGACCAGAATATTGTAAAATGTTTTGTAATTTATAGATGGTCCTAAAGAATTATGATTAATGATCTGTCCAGATGGGTCACTGATTAGGATAAAAATCACACACACACTCAGAGGATGATATATAAAAGTATATTGTTATTAAAACGTCCAGGTGAAAAATAGTTAATAGTTAATAATAGTTAATAGTAAGGCCGCCCCGAGTCTTCGGAGAGGGGCGGCATACAAATCTAATAAATCTTATTCTTAATAGTATCAAATCAAATTTCATGGCACCAGAACAGATTATCTCAGGGACCGCCTTCTGCTGCACGAATCCCAGCGACCAGTTAGGTCCCACAGAGTGGGTCTTCTCCGGGTCCCGTCAACTAAACAATGCCGCTTGGCGGGACCCAGGGGAAGAGCCTTCTCTGTGGTGGCCCCGGCCCTCTGGAACCAACTCCCCCTCCTTGCCTTTCGTAAGCTACTTAAAACCCACCTCTGCTGCCAGGCATGGGGAAATTGAGATGCTCTTTCTCCCTAGGCCTTTACAATTTTATGCATGATATGTCTGAATGTATGTTTGGTTTTTTTATATTAATGGGTTTTTAATCATTTTTAGTATTGGATTATTACTGTACACTGTTTTGTTGTTGTTGTTAGCCGCCCCGAGTCTCTGGAGAGGGGCGGCATACAAATCCAATAAATAAATAAATAAATAGATAGATAGATAGATAGATAGATAGATAGATAGATAGATAGATAGATAGATAGATAAATAAATAAATAAATAAATAAACAAACAAACAAATAAATATTAATAATAAATAAATAAATAAATAAATATTAATAATAAATAAATAAATAAATAAATAAATAAATAAATAAATAAATAAATAAATAAATAAATTTAGTCCATTCTGGCAGTGTTCCCAGATTAATTGTCTTTGAGATAAGAACAGGTCCTGGGCCAGAAACAAAAACTCATTAGGGGAAAATGCTTTTGAAGTGATTCTGTCAATCAAACTGGACTTATAGTTTTTCCAGAATCTTTTCAGAGATGCAGATTTCTTAAATTAGAGCAATCTAGAGCAATAAAGTGCTCCTGGAATGCTGAAGCTCATAAACGGCCAAGATTTTTGCAAACATTGTTTCCCATGCCCTATTATCCCCAGACTGTCCTTTATATAGTGACAAGGCATGGCCAAGTGTTCCCTAGAGCTAGTAATGCCAAGACCCCATTCTTTTCAGATATTCTTGTCTGGACATAGTCCTCCTCACTCTGGCATCAAACATGGGCTCTTCCTCTATTTCATCTTCCTCCTCCGACTTGTCAATGTCATAACTGGGGGTGCTACGGTCTCTAGTTGATCTTTAGTCTCCAACTCCACATCACTCTCACTCTCAGACTCAGGTGACAAGAACACTGGCCTTGGATACCAGTACACATCCATCTCCTGGTTCTCAAAATCCGTGACCAGCTGAGCCAGACGTGGACCAGCCACAAGAGTTGATTCCTTTGTATAACACTTTTAAATATACTTTATGATAAAGATGAAATGATCCACACTGTCTTGTGTCCAACCAGAATGATGATATTGTGATCCTGCTGTATAGAGCACTGGTGAGACCACATTTGGAATACTGGGTCCAGTTCTGGAGATCTTACCAACAACAGATATTGATAAAATTGAACGAGTCTAAAGACGGACTACAAAAATGGTGGAAGGTCTTAAGCATAAAACGTATCAGGAAAGACTTAATGAACTCAATCTGTGTAGTCTGGAGGACAGAAGGAAAAGGGGGGACATGATGGAAACAATAAGGTTAAATAAGGTTAAATAAGGTTCAGGAGGGAAGTGTTTTTAATAGGAAAGTGAACACAAGAACAAGGGGGCACAATCTGAGGTGAGTTGGGGGAAAGATCAGAAGCAACATGAGAAAATATTATTTAACTAAAAGAGGAGTAGATGCTTGGAACAAACTTTCAGCAGATGTGGTTGGTAAATCCACAGTAACTGAATTTAAACATGCCTGGGATAAACATATATCCATCTTAAGACAAAATACAGGAAATAGTATAAGGGCAGACTAAATGGACCTTAAGGTCTTTTTCTACCGTCAATCTTCTATGTTTCTATGTTTCTATATTTTTTGCTTTCTTTTATTTTTCACAGATTTCTTGTACAGAACCAGAGGAAAACAAACTCCTCAACAAACCAAAAATGAATTTCATCTTTTACCTGGAAAGGAGTTAAATAAGCTGTGGTTTTACTTCCCTTACTTCCCTTCTATGAAGAGATGAAACAAGTCCTTCACTTTGTAAAAGTCAAGACTGATTTCCATAGAAGATGATGATTAACATGACAAACATCATTTCTGGAATAAAGGCTGCTAAATTGGAAAATGGGACATCCAAGATTACCGGTCACCGTGACACTGCCATAGACTTACAAGTCAGCAATTCTGATTCTACATATCTGGGAAAACTCATCTATTCTTTTATCTTTTTCCTCTGTATTCCAGGGATTATTGGAAATGGAATTGTCATAGGCCGTTTGTGTTTCTGGATTAAGAGGAATTCTTTCAATCTCTACATCCTCAATTTGGCTCTGGCTGACAGTGGGACTCTCATATTGATATTTCCGTCCATAATTCTGGACATGAATCATTGGTATTACACTGAATGTTTAATCACTTACTGCACTGGTCGATTCTTTCTGATTATCATCAGCACTGACCGGTGTTTGCTTCTCATCTCCCCTATTTGGTACCAATGCCATCAACCCCAACACCTGTCTACCATCCTCTGTGCTATTACGTGGACAGTCTCTTTCCTTATCTCAGCAGTTCATTATACTATGAGTTTTTTTATACGCCCTCCCATAATCTTTGACATTGTAATGTGTAGCTCAGTTTGCTTCCCACTCGTGGTGGTCCCTTCCCTGGCCCTCTTCATCAAGGGCTCCCTTAAACCACAAATGCAGAGGCAAGCACAACTTCTCTTAAACTTCTTGCTTGCCCTGTTGTTCTTCCTCATCTTGTCTATTCCACTAAGCACCATTTATACCTTCAATGTTCTTTTCATATGGAAGTATTTCGATTTAAATACATGCAGCTACTTGTTTGTTTGTCTAAACAGCAGCATTAACCCACTGATCTATTTCCTGCTGGGGAGAGAGAAGGTACATACAGTGGTACCTCTACCTACAAATGCCTCTACTTACGAACTTTTCTAGATAAGAACCGGATGTTCAATTTTTTTTTTTGCCTCTTCTCAAGAACCATTTTCTACTTACAAAGCCGAGCCTCCAAAACAGTAACTGGAAAAGGAAGGGAGAAGCCTCTGTGGGGCTTCTCTAGGAATCTCCTGGGAGGAAACAGGGCCGGAAAAGGCAGGGAGAAGCCTCCGTGGGGCCTCTCTAGGATTCTCCTGGGAGGAAATAGGGCTGGAAAAGGTGGGGAGAAGCCTCCGTGGGGCCTCTCTAGGATTCTCCTGGGAGGAAATAGGGCTGGAAAAGGTGGGGAGAAGCCTCCGTGGGGCCTCTCTTGGAATCTCCTGGGAAGAAACAGGACCAGAAAAGGTGGGGAGAAGCCTCCGTGGGGCCTCTCTAGGAATCTCCTGGGAGGAAACAGGCCCAGAAAGGGCAAGGAGAAGCCTCCGTGGGGTCTCTCTAGGAATCTCCTGGGAGGAAACAGGGCCAGAAAAGGCAGGGAGAAGCCTCCGTGGGACATCTCTAGGAATCTCCTGGGGGGAAACAGGGCCTCCACTCTCCCTGTGGTTTCCCCAATCGCACACATTATTTGCTTTAACATTGATTCCTATGGGAAAAATTGCTTCTTCTTACAAACTTTTCTACTTAAGTACTTGGTCATGGAATGAATTAAGTTCGTAAGTAGAGTTACCACTGTACATCTATGCACACCTTAACCACTTGCAAAGAGGAAGAAAAGAATCACAGCCAACCAGAGGTTCAGGTGGATATATAATTATGAGATTCTCACAAGAGTGAAAAGCTTCCATTTTTCTAAAGTTTCCTGCAAGATCTTCAGGTCCAATTTAATTTAATTTAATTTAATTGACTTCTATGTTGCCCAATCCCATGGGACTATATTACAACAATATAAAATGCAATACAATTTAAAAAGTCAAAAAATAATACTAAAAATTACAGTAAAACCCCATTATAAAACCCTATCACTGTCCAATCAAAACAAACATACATGGTAAATCAGTCACAATTACAATTTGGCCATGACACAATGTTAACATTCATGGCCCCCAGGCCTGCCGGCAAAGCCAGGTCTTCACAGCCTATCAGAAGGCCAGTTGGGTGGGAGCAGTATGGACATTGGGGGGAAGTTGATGACATAGAGCTGGGGCAGCCACAGAGAAGGCCCTTCTCCATGGTCTCGCCAACCTGCATTGCTTATTCGACAGGACCTGGAGAAGGCCAACTCTGGGTGATCTTATTGGTCTCTGGGAGGTATGTGGTAGGAGACGGTCCCATAAATTGTGTTAGTACTGTGTGTATAACTAGTTGGGTTTTACAATATATAACTATATAACAATAGCCAGCAACGTATGGTTAAATGAATTAGCACACTACTGAGTTAAGAGCTGGTGTTGCAATCTGCTATAAGAGGAAGTCAGCAGTGTCTCTCTTCGTCAGAGCCTAGAGCATTGAGACTCTCTTCCTAGTAAGACTTTCTCGAATCTCTCTCTGATTCTATGCTGGTTTGTTTATATGACTATTCTATTGTAAGGACTATTGTGTATAGTAAGGACAATGTGTTCATTGTATATATACTGCTCAAAAAAATAAAGGGAACACTCAAATAACACATCCTAGATCTGAATGAATGAAATATTCTCATTGAATACTTTGTTCTGTACAAAGTTGAATGTGCACAACAGCATGTGAAATTGATTGTCAATCAGTGTTGCTTCCTAAGCGGACAGTTAATTCCACAGAAGTTTGTTTTACTTGGAGTTATATTGTATTGTTTAAGTGTTCCCCCTTTTTTTTTTGAGCAGTGTATATTGAGAATATTGATTGCTGTGTTTGTGAATGACTAGGACTGTTATATTTGCCTAATGTAAATAATATTTATACATTTAATGTATGCGGTCTGGCTATTTGAAGTACTGCTCATATCTCTGGAATATTAGCTGGATATCTGCTACCTTCACGTTTTCCTCTATATGTCCTGTGTAACTCTTAAGAGTAGCACAGCTTACTCCTTAACACCTAACAAATTGTAAATTGTGTTGTTAGCATCCATGCATATTTGGCAGCCTTCTAATCTATATTCTTCATTAATATCCCATGCATGTTGAAATATATTGCAGAACAATTTTAATATAATGTGGTTTCATTCTATTTTAATGATACTGGTTTTAATTTTGATTTAATGAAAATTGTAATTATATATTCCTATGGTTTACGCTTTCTATTTTATATGTTGTTATCCACTCTGAATGTTGAATTAGAAAGGATCAAAATTTAGTAAATAAATTAATAATAGCTGCATTTTGTAGGTTATTTATTTGCCAATGGCCGCCAAGATGTAATTTTCCAAAACTCCCTTTCCCAAGGATTCATATAATACTGGATTGTTCTTCCCTTTCCTCTCTGCCTGTCAGAAGGGATCTTCCATCTCTTTGAAATTATTTTTCTATTACTCCAAATTCTCTTTGTTCAAGCACTATCAAAATGCTCCAAAGACTGTTAAAAATGCTTTGATGGTTCCTAGCTCTTTTATCCTCACAGTCAGTTCCTCAGCAAAATTCATTGAGAACTGATCTGTGTTTACATCCATGCTAACATGGTATCCATCCGATATATATACTTGGACTTCAGTAAAGCTTTTGATAAAGTTGAGCACAACCTCCTAATCCACAAATTAGAAAAAAACCGGAGTAGGTTACAACACATGCAGATGGATAAACAATTGGCTGTCCAACCGCACGCAACAAGTTGTCCTCGACGGTTCCAAATCCACATGGAAGAAGGTAGGCAGTGGGGTACCACAGGGTTCTGTCCTGGCCCTGTACTCTTCAATATTTTTATCAATGACCTGGACGAGGGAGTAGAAGGGAAACTAATCAAATTCGCAGACGACACCAAACTGGCAGGAGTAGCCAACACCCTAAAGGACAGGCTCAAAATACAGAAAGATCTAGACAGATTAACACTATGGGCCCACACTAACAACATGATGTTCAACATCGACAAGAGCAAAGTCCTTCACCTTGATAAAAAAAAACTAGACACGCATACAGCCTGGGAGAAACCCCACTTAGCAGTAGTGACTGCGAAAGATGTATGTATATATGCCCACTAAAACCCTCATTGTGTATTGGACAAAATAAATAAATAAATAAATAAGCCAGCAATGTGCAGCAGTGGCCAAAAAATCCAACACTATCCTAAGCTGCATCAACAGGGGGATACACTCCAAGACCAGGGAAGTATTAATACCACTCTACTACGCCCTGGTCAGACCACATCTGGAGTATTGCATCCAGTTCTGGTCACCACACTTCAAAAGAGACATTGAAACTCTGGAGAAGGTGCAGAAAAGAGCAACCAAAATGATTAGGGGACTTGAAACCAAGACTTACGAAGAGAGATTGCGGGAACTGGGCATGGATAGCCTAGAGAAAAGGAGGGGCAGAGGGGACATGATAGCTGTATACAGGTATATGAGGGGTTGCCACAGAGAGAAGGGAGCCACTCTATTCTCCAGAGCACCAGAGGGCCGGACGAGGAACAATGGCTGGAAGCTGACCAAGGAGAGATTCAACCTAGAAGTAAGGAAGAACTTCCTGACGGTCAGGGTGATCAACCAGTGGAACAATCTGCCTGCGGAGGTTATGAACTCCCCAACTCTGGACACTTTCAAGAGGAGATTGGACTACCATTTGGCTGGGGTGCTTTAGGATTCCTGCTCAGGCAGGGGGTTGGACTTGATGACCTGCATGGTCCTTTTCAACTCTAACAATAAATAAAATAAAATAAATATATGTGTGTTTCATTCATTTTCCATGCCCATTGAAATATATTGCACAATGGATTTTAATAATTTTAATGATACAGTGGTACCTCTACTTAAGAACTTAATTTGTTCCATTGCCAGGTTCTTAAGTAGAAAAGTTTGTAAGTAAAAACAATTTTTCCCATAGGAATCAATGTATAATGCCTGCAAACCCATTAGGAAAGAAATAAAAGCTCGGAATTTGGGTAGGAGGAGGAAAAAGAGGAGGAGGAAGTCGCTGCCAAAGGAAGAAGGTGAGGTGAGGGAAATAAAAAAAACAATCCAAAACTTTAAGGCTTTTTAAAAAAAGGGACTATTTTTTTAGGTGGAGCATGCGTCTCCTATACACCCGGCGCGAGGCTGCCTCCCATACACTGCGCCAGAGAGAGAAACCCAGGGGGAATGGCAGGAAACTGGCCGAGTCTTCATGCCACTCTCAAATTTCCTGGAAAATGTCTTATCTAGAAAAGTTCTTAAGTAGAGGCATTCTTAGGTAGAAGTACCACTGTACTGATTTTAATTTTGCTTTAGTTAAAATTGTAATAATCTATTTTTGTTGTTTATTTTTTTTCTATCTTTATCAGTAGTTAGTTACCTGGAATGTTGAATAAACAGAAAGGATAAAAAAATTAATAAATTAATTAATAATAAATCGATGAGTTATCCAGAACTTATATTTGCCAATGGCCACTGAGATTCAGTTTTTCAGTTTTTTCTGGAGTGTGCAGAGATGGACAGGATGTCCAAGAAATTAGAAGGGAAAGAAGACTCAGAATATTATAAGATATGGGGAAACCTCCATGACTGGCTACAGAAAAGAACAATGATAAAATAAACAAATTATAAACTTTCACACAACAGATTAAAATATAAACAAAGCAAAGCAATACGTTAATAAAAGAATACTAAGTTATGATGAAATACTCTCTGATTGAACATTCTAAAAGAGTGGGGAAACTTTTTTCCCCAAATGTTTGTACTTATATGTTTTGTTTTATTTACTGTTTTGTTTATCTGTTTATCTGTTTGTTCGTTTTACCATTTATGTATAAGAATAAAAATAAATAAAAAAAGAGATTCAGTTTTTCAAAATTATCTTTTCCAAGGATTCAAGTAATATTGGATTGTTCTCCCTTTCCCTCTTCTTTGAAATGGCTCTTTATCACTTCAAATTCATGGCTTGAGACATCATTTCATATCCCTTCCACTGTCTCCAATTCTGAGCATGTTAGTCACACAAACTCAACCATGAAGATCTGATAAAAATACAATCACCAAGGCTTTTTAAATAGATTTTTTTTTTAAAAAAAAAAAGTTGATTAGCTAGATTGAAGAGAGTAAATAAGGAAGAGGTTTAAGATGTTAGGCAATCTAAGTATAGCCACTGAGATGGTGGATTTCAGATGTGGAGATTAAACCTCAAAACCGCATATGACCATAGAGCTCCTTCATCACTCCTGTTTCATCATGAAATCATCATTATGTAGACAGTAAACACAGAATCAACCAAAATGGACTAAAATATCTTGGGGAAATAACTAAGGCAGAATACCAGCAAATAGCCTAAGCCTATAAAGATGAAGTGAGGCAAGCTAAGGCTCACATGAACAAAGGCTTGCGACAAAAGTAAAAAGTAACAAAAAGAGATTCTTCCAACATATTAAAGACAAGGGGAAAAAAACCCAAGGAAACAATTGGTCCATGGGAGAAAGTGGCAAGAAGATGTATTCATAGGTGTATTCAGATGTATAGTTTAGGTATTTTGTTAACGATGCTTCTTGAATTTATTAGTTTGCATTTAAGATTTAAGTAGTTGTTTAAGTAAGATTTAAGAGGACCTAAGGGGTGTGCATACCTAGTCTTGGTTTAATGGGAGTTGGTTTCAGTTGAAGGTGGATTGGAGGTTAGGATGAATTTGGGTAATGGTGGCTTGAATGTTATGGTTTATGGGGGCGGGGTATGGCGGTATCCCAAGAAAAAGAAAAGTCATCTTTGCGATTTCAGAATTAAGCAAAAAACAGGCGGGGCAATGGAAGTAAGAAGAAGGAGGACACATGGGTTGAAAGAGTTTGGTTTTTATCTTGATTTTTTTGGTAACTGTTGTGAGGGGTCCTTGTCCAGCTCAGCTGGTCATGGATTTTGAGGATCTAGAGATGGATAAGTACTGTCATTGCAGGCCAGCGTTCCTGACATCTGAGTCTGTCAGTGAGAGTGGGGAAGAGTTAGGGACTGAGGGTCAACCAGAGACTGTAGAACCTCCAGTTATGGGATTGAATGAGTCAGAGGACAATGGGGAATTAAAGGAGAAGGACCCCCTATTAGATGCAAGGGTCAGAAGAACGTGGTCTAGGCACGAATATCTGAAAAAAGGGATTGTTGGCATTACTAGATATATGGCCACACCTTGCCAATATATAAGGGACAGCTAAAGTGAAAGTGAGTGTGGTGAACAATGTTCCTCATCATGGCTGCTGGAGAATTGAAACTGAGAGGACTCTGAGTTCAAATCCTTTTCTTTCATGCCTGTGTTATGCTTTGCAAAGTTTTACTGAACCGTAAGTTTTGTCCAAGCTGCCAGAAACACTTCAAGGACTAAGATTTATTGTTCTCTAGCTCAAAGCCCAGGCTTTCTTATCTCCAGCTCATTAGAGAGAAACGCTGCCCGCATGAAATTCTTTAGACTTAATCAATGGATTGCATGACTTGTTTTACCAATAGATTTTGCCTATGTTCAAATTTTGAACCGCATGAGTGGCTCTTTATTTCTGATCATTGCCCTGTCCGGAGAAGAACAAAAACTACAGTGAAAGAATGCGGAAAACCACAAGAGGTGGCAATAGGAAATGACTAATTTCACTAGAAAGGAACATATGTATCTCTAATTGCAGAATCCTTGGTGCTTTGGAAACGTGGCTGTTTCCTGGCAGATCTTTCACTATTCAACTGAGTTACATCATGTGTGAGCGAGTGTGAGATTTTTATTTTTATTTTTTTGCCTGTTCACATAGAGAAGCTTTAGTGAGTTGTTAAGGTTTGACCATGTGGTCCTACAATCATTTTCAAATCCTAATCTGCAGTAAGCCACAACTCTGCTGTTCTTTTTCTGGACAAATTCTGATTATTTGTCAAGAACGTATTTTCCTATCAAATGTTTGTCAGAACACATGCGAAAATATTCTCTCCTGGTCCCTTTCTCTTACTGATTTCTTTATAAGCTAAAATGAATCTGTTCTGTCAGGCTCTCTGATAGAATCCTCCCAAAAATTCACAGGTACAAATTTCAGACACACACACGTTTGAAAATTCAAAACAATGTTCTTTATAATGAAAATTCACTTAAACTAAGCCCTCTTTTGGCATAGCAAAGAGCACTCATCTCCAAACAAACTGGTAATTTATACAAGTCCCTTATCAGTCCTGTGATACTTAGCTTGCAGCTGTGAGGCAATTCACAGTCCTTCTTCTTTCACAAAGTGAAACACACTTTGCTCTGGTTTAGTTTCAAAGCAGGGAAAAATCAGCACACAAAAAGTCAGTCAGTAAAGCAGTCATGAAACACAACGATCAGATAATCCTCCACAATGGCCAAACCCACAGGCTGCTATTTATAGCAGCCTCACTAATGACCACAGCCCCACCCAACCACAGGTGGCCTCAATTTCTTTGATAATAATCTCTCAGTTGTTGTTGCCTATGCATCACTTTCCACATGTGTGGCTGTATCATTAACACTTGTTCTGAATCCAAGGAGGAGCTAGATAATTGATCTCCTTCTGAGCTGTCTGCCACACTCTCCTCCCCCCTGTCACTCATGTCTTCTTGGGCAGAGGAGCCTTCATTAGCAGATTCCACCGGGGGCAAAACAAGCCTGCAGCATGTGGATGTCTCCCCCACATCCACAGTCCTTGGGGCAGGAGCTCGGCCAGAGCTAACCACGACAGATACCATTGACTATGGTATCCTTCTGCGATGGCTGGAGGGATTGGGAGTGGGGGGCACTGTTTTACAGTGGTTCTCCTCCTACCTCTCCAGTCATTTGCAGTCAGTAATAGTGTAAGTGGAAGGGCAGAGGTCTATCCCTCGGCCTTTACTTTGTGGGGGCCGCAGGGGTCAGTCATCTCCCCCCTACTATTTAAAATTTATGTGAAGCCACTGGGTGGGACCATCCGACAGCATGGGGTGATGATACTGTGATGATACCCAGTTATACATCTCCACCCCAGACCAATCCAGTGAAGTGGCTGATGTGATGTGCCAGAGCCTGGAAGTTGTAAAGGACTGAATGTGAGCCGACAGGCTCAAACTCAACCCAGACAAGACCAAGTGGTTTTGGGCTTTTCCTCCAAAAGACTATTCCATGTGTCTATCCACTGTTCAGGGGGGGGGGGGATTCTGCCCGTTCAGACAATTGGGAGTTGGGAAGAATTTCAGCAAGGCATTTTTTTCTTGTTTTTACTTTGAAGTTATGATTAAGTCTTCAAAGTTTTGTTTTTGTAAAATTTGTAGTACCTCTTTTTCCAACTACATAACAAAATGTTAAGCAAGTTCCTCTTTTCTGTACCTGGAAAAGGCTTCCTGGTGATGAATAAATTCTGTTGCTCCCCACATCTAAACCAAACCCAGACCAAACTAGATTCATCAAAGAAGCTTACCTTTTGGATGTCTTCGGATTCTCTAAAAGATCTGTTGGTTCTCATCAGGGATTACTGAAAATCATCATCAGGTATGGTCAGAGCAAAGATAAAACTTTTTAAGTGGTACTGGTAACTGTTTCGTAAAAAGTTCAGGATGAGTGTCAGGAACTGCTCGGGTGAAATTATTTGATATTGTATCTCTTACAAAAGACATCCACCCAGATGACCACAGAGAAAATAAAATAATTTAAATAGTTGAGTGGAGGATATAAACTACTTCTAGATTGTACTTCCTCAGCAATGTAGGAACTAATTAACATAACTATCTGTATGTTCATACCAACTTGCTTGCCATAAAAGTGCCAATGAACCCAACTGGGTTCTCATATCTGTAGGAACCTAGCATCTACCCCACTCCTAGAGGAATAAAATATTTTACGAAACATTTAAAAAGGCAGAATATTTTATTTCCATGGGTGAGGAAGTAGAGAAACATATTTTTAGGCAGGAAACAAGCTCAGCTTCTTAGCCCTTGAGTCACCATCGCCCTATCATGAATAACAAAGTAATATAATATATTATATAATATATAATAATATGATATATTATATATGTATATATATATCATGTATAACAAAGTAATATAATATATTATATAATATATAACAATATTATATATTATATATGTAGATATACCACCAGTATACAGCCGCCCCAAGTCTTCAAAGAAGGGTGGCATACAAATATAATAATAATAAAAATATTTATTTATTTATTTATTTATTTATTCATTCATTCATTCATTCATTCATTTATTCATTTATTGGATTTGTATGCCGCCCTTCTCCGGAGACTCGGAGCAGCTAACAGCAACAATAAAACAGTGTACAATAGTAATCTAATACTAAAAACGATTAAAAACCCATTAGTATAAAAACCAGACATACATACATACATACCATACATAGAATTGTAAAGGTGTAGGGGGAAAGAGGATCTCAATTCCCCCATGCCTGACAGCAGAGGTGGGTTTTAAGTAGCTTACGAAAGGCAAGGAGGGTGGGGTCAATTCTAATCTCTGGGGGGAGTTGGTTCCAGAGGGCCAGGGCCGCCACAGTGAAGGCTCTTCCCCTGGGTCCCGCCAAGCGACATTATTTAGTTGACGGAACCCGGAGAAGATTCACTCTGTGGGACCTAACTGGTCGCTGGAATTCGTGCAGCAGAAGGCGGTCCCTGAGATAATCTGGTCTGGTGCCATGAAGGGCTTTATAGGTCATAACCAATAATAATAATAATAATAATAATAATAATAATAATAATAATAATAATAACAACAATAATAATAATAACAACAACAACAATAATAACAACAACAATAATCCTTGTTAAATTGTCAACAGCAATGTAAAATTGCATATTAATGCAAACATTTAGGAGGGGAGAACTTAATTGCTTAGACATTTTGTTCACCAGTGACCAAATATAAACCAACCAGATTATTATGAAATATTTAGTTATTTATAGGTGGTCCCAAAGGGAACATTTTAGAAGGATAAGAATTATGAACATTAACTTTGAACAGCTGTTTTAATTACACTTAATTACAAATTTTAAAAAAGATAGAAAGACCCATAAAATATTGTAATCTCTCAGACAGATCATTTGAATGTTGTGTGTTTTTGCTTTCATTTTGCACATTACACTGTTCTTGGAAAGAGCCAGAGGAAAGCAAACTCCCCACAAAACTGAGAAGGATGTCCTCTTTTATCTGGCAAAGCAATCAAATAAATTGTGTTCCATGAGACGTTTTTGCTTTGGTTGTGTAGAAAAGCTTTGAAGTGAAACAAGTGCTGCAGATCAATGCAATATGTAAATATTTAAATAAAAGTTAGAATAAAGAAGCTTTCTTGGGAGAAGAAAATAGCTTAGAGAAAATATTAAAAGAAAAGATTAACGATACCAAAGCACAAGCTAGTAATATATACAGAATGTTATCGCAAGCGGAAGAGGGAGTAATAAAAGATGTTGACAAGATGTTGGCAAAATGATTTAAAAATAGATGAAAGTGAAATGAAAGAAATAGTAGAAAATATATATAAGATTAAGAATACAAGAGTTAAGCGATGGGAAGAAAAATTTTACATAAATGGTATTATACACCGGCACAACTTGCACACTTCCAGAGGAAAGGGAAAAGTAATTGTTGGCATGGTTGCCAAAGGAAAGGGATTTTTATGCATATATTCTGGGAGTGTGTTGAAGTTCAGAAATTTTGGAAGGAAGTGCAGAATGAAATAAATAAAATGCTAAACATTAATTGGATAATTACAAAAGAAATAGCGATATTAATTAAACGAAGAGGATTAAGAGATTTTAAAGAAATAAAAACTGCAGCATTGGAAAGCGCTCAAGCGGTAGTGGTATTGGGTTGGAAAGAATCTATAAAATGGACATTACAGAACTGGTACTGGTACATGGTGGATCACATTCATTTCGAAATCATGGAAATAAGATTAAACAAGTTTGATGAAAATAAATTGGAGAAGCTGATGGTACGATGGAATAAGGTGAAAGATTATATGTTGAGTAGAATTTGTGACAAAAATGTGAAAAATAAACTCCAATCACTCTTTGAATAGTAAACAAATGCAAATTAGAGCTAAGAGGAAAAAAAGAATATAATCTAGTAAATATTTGAATCCCCCGCAACTGGTGGTGGTGGTGATGGTTATTGTCAGTCGAGTGATGGGCACATGCACTGTGCACTGTTTTATGTTTGTTTTATGTAACCTTATGTGCAAAACCAATAAAATATATTTTTTTTTTAAAAAAAAGGTGAAACAAGTGCCAGAAAATTATAGATGTCAGGTGACCAAGGCCGAGATATCATCAAATATTTAATCATATTGTTTGCATTTTAGTGGAAAAACCTTTATCTCACTTAGTTTGCAGAGATTAAACAAGTTCTGCTTTTCTTTCTATCTTGGCTGTTTATATTCTAGTTTCTCAAAGCATCTCTACCACAGAACATCAAAGGGTGAAAACGGATTCATCAAATAAATTACATTTTCTGGCCAAGTCTTCCCCAAGCTCCTTTTCAAAAGAAAACCAATCAAAATAGAGACATGACAGCAGTGTTTCAATATCTCAGGGGTTGCTACAAGGAAGCAATCTATTCTCCAAAGCACCTGAGGGTAGAACAAGAAGCAATGGGTGGAAACTAAAAAAGGAGAGAAGTAACTTAGAACTAAGGAAAAATTTCTTGACTGTTAGAACAATTAATCAGTGGAACAGCTTGCCTCCAGAAGTTGTGAATGCTCCAACAATGGAAGTTTTTTAGCAGATGTTGGGCAACCATTTGTCTGAGATAGTGTAGGGTTTCCTGCCTAAGCAGTGATTTGAAGAGAAAAGCAGAGTGAGATTAATACTCATTTTACAATATCCTAAGCACCTGTTCTGTCGGGCTCTCTGGTAGAATCCTCCCAAAAATTCACAGGTACAAATTTCAGACACACACATGTTTGAAAATTCAAAACAATGTTCTTTATAATGAAAATTCACTTAAACCAAGCCCTCTTTTTGTATAGCAAAGAGCACCCATCTCCAAACAAACTGGTAATTTGTACAAGTCCCTTATCAGTCCTGTGATACTTAGCTTGCAGCTGTGAGGCAATTCATAGTCCTTCTTCTTTCACAAAGTGAAACACACTTTGCTCTGGTTTAGTTTCAAAGCGGGGAAAAATCAGCACACAAAAGGTCAAAGTCAGCAAAGCAGGCACGAAACACAAGGATCAGATAATCCTCCACAATGGCCAAACCCACAGGCTGCTCTTTATAGCAGCCTCACTAATGACCACAGCCCCACCTAACCATAGGTGGACTCATTTTCTTTCATAATAATCTCTCAGTTGTTGCTGCCTATGCATCGCTTTCCACATGCGTGGCTGTATCATTAATTCTTGTTTTGAATCCAAGGAGGAGCTAGATAATTGATCTCCTTCTGAGCTGTCTGCCACACTCTCCTCCTATCTGTCACTCATGTCTTCTTGGTCAGAGGAGCCTTCATCAGCAGATTCCACCGGGGGCAAAACAGGCCTGCAGCATGTGGATGTCTCCCCCACATCCACAGTCCTTGGGGCAGGAGCTGGGCCAGAGCTAACCACAACAGCACCCAGAGAAAGAACTATGATAAAGCCTCATTCCAACTGTTTCTCTTTTGTCCCAACAGGAATATCTGCTGCTGTAGAAGGAAGAGAAAAGACCAGAGCATAATGGATATCACGTCTCCCACTTCTTTCATTGCCTTAACAACAACCAGTGCAACATCCATTGGCGAAAACAGAACCTGTTCACCCAGTGAAGAAGAAGAAGTGCTTTTCTTTGCAATCTTCACTATACCTCTTTGTGTATTTGGAATGTTGGGCAATGGCCTTGTGATCTGGTTGCTGGGGTCCTCCGTGAAGAGGAACACCTTTGCCATTTATATTATCAACCTCTCTGCTGCAGACTTTGGTTTGCTCACCATTGAGCTGATTATCCAAATCCACTGGCTTTGTACACGTTTGTATTGTGGTTTTCCTTATGAACTCTTTCTAACGGTCTGGCTTTTAATGTACATTTCGGGGCAATTTCACCTGACAGCCATCAGTATTGACAGGTGTGTTTCGGTCCTTTCTCCAATTTGGTATCGATGCCACCGGCCGGTGCATATGTTCACTTCTGTCTGCACTGTCATTTGGGCCATTTCCTTCATCCTCGCTTCAATTTATTTCACAATTGTAAGTGTTGGTAGATATGAATGGACAGATAATTTTATCTATCCATTCATGATTAATGCTGTGCTTTTTCTCCCACTTATGACCATTTCCAGTGTCACCTTATTTATCAAAATCTGCTTCGTATCCAAAAGCCAAAGACGGAGGAAGCTTTTGACAGCTATTCTGCTCACATTATTCTTCTTTTTGGCCTTGGCTTATCCAGTAAATGTCTTTTATTTTATCCTGTATTTCAAAACCATACATCTCAACTTTATATATTGTGGCCACTTGTGTAACTGCATCAACAGCTGCATTAACCCCGTGATCTATTACCTGGTGGGGAGACACGGAGGGAAAGCCCGGAAAAACATCAAAGACTTGTTTCAGAAAGTTTTCAAAGAGGAAGAACTCTCTAGTGATGAACTGGAAACTTCAGAAGGTTCCAAGATCGGAATGATTTAGTTTCACTCTTGTCAATCAAAAGATGGATTTTTTTTCTTTCCAAGCAAGCCCATATTTGTTTTTTGTTTTTATTTAACACAAACTGGTCCTTATGCTGATTAATTTCTGCATATATCCTGAATTTGTGCAGATAATTATCCTTGCGGAAAATGAAACATTTCTCAAATCAAACTAATCTATTTACTGGCTGACCAATCGCACCCAATGAGTAGCCCTCAATGGGACTAAATCCACATGGAAAGAGGTAGGCAGCGGGGTACCACAGGGATCAGTCCTCGGCCCAGTACTCTTCAACATATTTATCAACGACCTAGACGAGGGAATAGAGGGGGAATTAATTAAATTCACAGATGACACCAAGCTGGCAGGAGTGGCCAACACCCCAGAGGATAGACACAGAATTCAAAAAGATGTAAACAGACTTGTACAGTGGGCCAAAAAGAACAAAATGAAGTTCAATGTAGAGAAGAGTAAAATCCTGCACCTAGGCAAAAAAAACCCAAAACATGAATATAAATTAGGCGAAACCACACTCACCATGAGTGACTGTGAAAGGGATCTTGGAGTCTTAGTGGATAACCAGCTAAACATGGGCCAGCAATGTGCAGCAGCGGCTAAAAAAGCCAACACAATCCTAAGCTGCATGAACAGGGGGATACACTCCAAGACCAGAGAGGTAATAATACCACTCTGTAAGGCCCTGGTCAGACCGCACTTGGAGTATTGCATCCAGTTCTGGTCACCACACTTCAAAAAAGATATAGAGACTCTAGAGAGGGTGCAGAAAAGAGCAACTAAAATGATAAAGGGACTACGAGGAAAGGTTGCTGGAACTGGGCATGGATAGTCTAGTAAAAAGAAGGGCTAGGGGGGGACATGATAGCTGTATACAGGTACTTGAGGGGTTGCCACGGAGAGGAGGGGGACACACTGTTTTCCAGGGCACCAGAGGGCTGGACGAGGAACAACAGTTGGAAACTGACCAAGGAAAGATTCAACATGGAGATAAGAAAGAATTTCCTGACAGTGAGAGCGATCAACCAGTGGAACGGCCTGCCAGCGGAGGTTGTGGACTCCCCAATTTTGGACACTTTCAAGAGGAGATTGGACTGCCATTTGGCTGGGGTGATGTAGGATTTCCTGCTTAGGCAGGAGGTTGAACTTGATGACCTGTAAGGTCCCTTTCAACTCTAATGATAAATAAAAATAAAAAATATTATCTGAAGATAATGGGCACACCTGGTCAAATTGGGTTTTGGTTATACTTGTCACAAATGGCAAAACTGATTAATCCTGTTGTCATCATTAATTTTTATGGTTTGAACTAAGGACAGTAGTTTGACGTTGTTTATCTGAATAAAATGGGTTATGTGGAATTATTGCCGAGAATTTTGAAACTCTCACTTTTGGAAGGGGTCCATCAGAAGGTTCTAAAATCTGGGGAGAGGGGTGTGGCCAAGTGCTATGGTGAGACAGAAGTTCTCCATGCTACGTGGGAACCCTAAATTCCCATCACCGGGGTGGGGGTGCGATTCTTGTGGAAATGGCCACAGAACTGTCCTGAAGGGGCTGAGAAGAAAAGGAATACAGTTGAGTCCTGTTTGGGGTCAGCACACCCCGCAGAAATCCACCCCAGAGCCCTCGATAGCTTGGGAGCATGTTGTCACAGCCATTTTAGCTGTGGTGGCCACGCAACGAAATGACCGATTGTTTGCTGCGGTGGTCGTCATCTGGAAAAGAAAGAACAAAGCATTGTGCAGGAGGAACTGGGGAGCATAAACTGTAGCGGTTGGTGAGTCTTTTTGCCAAAGAAGAACTTTTAAAACAACTCCTAAGCTTAAAAGGGGAGAACAAAGGGACCAGAAATAAGGAAGCGACTCAAACAGTGGAGGAAACTATGGAGGGTTAAAAGAAAAGTCTTTCCTGATACGTTTTATGCTTAAGACCTTCCACCATTCTTGTAGCCCGTCTTTGGACCCGTTCAATTTTGTCAATATCTTTTTGTAGGTGAGGTCTCCAGAACTGAACACAGTGTTCCAAATGTGGTCTCACCAGCGCTCTATATAAGGGGATCACAATCTCCCTCTTCCTGCTTGTTATACCTTTAGCTATGCAGCCAAGCATCCTACTTGCTTTTCCTACCACGTGACGACACTGCTCACCCCTAAATCTTTCTCTTCTGAAGTTTTTACTAACACAGAGCTGCCAATACAATACTCAGATCGAGGATTCCTTTTCCCCAAGTGCATTATTTTACATTTGGAAACATTAAACTGCAGTTTCCATTGCTTTGACCATTTATCTAGTAAAGCTAAATCATTTACCATATTACAAAGGCCTCCAGGAATATCAATCCTATTGCACACTCCCAGGTCTCTTCCAACTCTGTTGTTATTGTTATTTTAACTACCTCAGTCACAAAGGGAGCAAAACCTTACAAGAGGTCATTAGGGATAATTAGTGTTATATCCCCTCAAAAAGCAAAATCGCGATCTCAAAATTTAAGCAAAAAACAACCCAGGCAATGGAAGTAGGCAGAAGAAGGACGCACAGGTTGAATTAGTTTTCTTTTGATTTTGATTTTTTTTTTGTAACTACGGTAAAAGAATGTGAAAAACCACAAGAAGTGGCAATAGGAAATGACTAATTTCAACAGAAAGGAACATATGTACCTCAGATTTTAATTGTGCATTTCTTGGTTCTCTGGAAACATGGCTGTTTCCTTTCAGATCTTTCACTGCCCAACTGAGTTACATCATCAGTGTGAGTGAATGTGAGAACAACCTGAGATACGAAGCCGGGGTTCAGAAAATTTTTGCCTCTTCTTACAAACTTTTTTCTTCTTATGAACCCGCTGCCGCCGCCGAGAAGCCTCACCGCCCGGCTGTCGCTTTTTGAAACAGCCGGGGGGCTTCCCAGCGTCCTCCTGAACCCAAACGCCAAACCCAAACTTCTGGGTTTGGCATTCGGGAGGCCTCCGAGAAGCCCCCCAGCTGTTTTAAAAGGTGACAGCCGGGCAGCGGGGCTTCCCAGCAGCTTCCCGAACCCGAACTTTTGCTGAACTTCCAGGTTTGGCGTTCGGGAGGCTGCTGGGAAGCCCCGCTGCCTGGCTGTCACCTTTTAAAACAGCCGGGGGGCTTCTCAGCGGCCTCCCGAACATTTTGAGTAGTTTGAGTAGTTCAGAGAACCAGCAAATACTGGGTGGCCCCAGAGTCGGGTGGGAATTGAGATTTTGTAATATCCTTCCCCCAGGAGTGGGGAGGGAATGAAGGTTTTGCAGTATCCTTCCTCTATCATGGCCACCAAGCCCAATAAGCCACGCCTGTAGAACCAATAGGGGTTTTTTTTTGGTATCCCGTTACTGAAACCAACATTTTAAATTATTCCTGCAAGCCTGCTGGTAACCTTCACAACTCACAAAGCAGAGTGTCCCCTGGACAAAATGAAAAATGTTCATGACTCTTTAGGCTGCTGCATTCTGGACCAGCTGTCATTCTGAACACACTTCAAAGGCCTCCCCATCTGTAAGGCTTTCTGCATCTTTAAAAGCACAACAAAGTTCAAACTTCTTTTATACACTTGTAGTCCTCCGGGTCATATTGACCTGGACTAAAAAAAGGTTGTTTTTAGCTACTGGAATTGTCTTTTTGAATACTTTTTTTCCCTAGTATACTGATTTGAACATTTCTGAACATAATGAAATGAAAACTGAAATGAAAAAAGTAATGCTTATTTGTTTATTTTGCTCAACCCCCCCCAGCTGTGTGCAATTTTTTTTTCAATTTATAGATAGATTAGCCTGCAAAATCCATTTTTTAAATTTCATTTTTCATTTCATTATGTTCAGAAATGTTCAAAGTAGTATGCCAATGCCCAAGATAGTCCCAAAATTCTGATTTGGCAGGCTAATCTATATATAAAGTGAAATAATTGCACACAGCGGAGGGGGGGGGTGCCTTTTCTGAGCAAAATAAACAAATAAGCATCAATTTTTTTTCATTTCCTTTTTCATTTAATTATGTTCAGAAATGTTCAAATTAGAATGTCAATGCCTAAGATAGTCAAAAAGTTCTGATTTTGCAGGCTAATCTATCTATACATTGAAAAAAATACACAAAATCAGGGGAGTGGGCATTTATGAGCAAAATAAACAAATAAGCATTAGTTTTTTCACTTCAGTTTTCATTTCATTGTGTTCAGAAATGTTCAAATTAGTATACTAGTGAAAAAAGTATTCAAAAAGACAATTCCAGCAGCTAAAACCAACCTTTTTTTTACTCCAGGTCATATATGACCCGAGGATCACAAATATAAACTTTTTTGCCCAGCATAAACTAAACAATCGCCCCAACCCTCCCCCCCCCTTAGAAAGAACCCCTCAAATGAGACACAGTCATGTAATTTCAAGTTTCAGATATGCAGGGAAATATATTTTACAGGGTCTCAAATTTCGTTTTGGGTCAGGATTGACCCAAGGAGAACAGCAGGGTTAACCTATTGCTTCAAATAATCCTTTTCAACCCAATAGACTTTCTCAAGGACATATACGGATGTATAAAAATTTGTTCAGTCTTCTATTGAACCTCACAATTACTAAAGAGAAACAAATTTGTGTATTTATCCATTTCATGCAAAATTTCCAAAAAACCATAATGATGGCAGGCAAAGGATGAAACAGACTTTAGATTCAATTTCAAGTAGGGTTTTGTTGTTGTTATTGTTGTTGTTTGCAATCTTCCAGACATTCAAAACAGGGATTGGAAAGAATTCTAGCAGGGCATTTCTTCTTGTTTTTTTCTTTGAAGTTATGATTAAGTCCTCAAAGTTTTGTTTGCGTAAAATTTGTAGAAACTCTTGTTCCAAGAACATAACAAAATGTTAAGCAAGTTCCTCTTTTTTGTCCCTGAAAAAGTGCTCCTGAACATGAATAAATTCTGTTTCTCCCTACATCTACATCAAATCCAGACCTAACTGGATTCATCAAAGAAGCTCACCTTTTGGATGTCTGTTGGTTTTCAACAGGGATTGCTGACAATCATCACCAGGTATGTTCAATGCAAAGATACAATCTTTTTCGTGGTAACTGTTTCATGAAACATTCAGGATGAGTGTCAGGCACTGCTATCATGAAATTATTTGATATTGTACCTCTTACAATCCAGATGACCAGAGAGAAAATAAAATCAGTTAAATAGTTGAGTAGAGGATATAAACTACCGGTACTTCTTGATGTACTTCCTCAGCAATCTATGACTTAATCAACATAACTATTTGTATTTTCATACCATCAAAGCGCTGATGAACCCAACTGTTTTCTCACATCTATAAGAAGTTAGCATCTGCCCCCCTCCATAGGAGTAAAATATTTTAGGAAATATTTAAAAAGGCAGAATATTATATTTACTTGGATGGAACATATTTTTAGGCAGGAATCTCAGCATTTTAGCCTCTAAGCCACCACAGTCCTATCATGTATAATATGTTAATATAATATTATTTTATTATTATTTATTAGATTTATATGCTGCCCTTGTCTGAAGACTCGGGCGGCTCACAGGATATAAAAACAACACAATAACAAATCTAATTAATTAAAAATTGCTACTAAAATTCCCTAATTGTTTTAACTCTGTCATTAATTGTTCATATTGTAGCTTTTTTTCTTTATTTACCTTCGCTGTATAAGAAATTGTTAATCCTCTGATGTACGCCTTCGCTGTATCCCATACGTTTTCAGGGGAAGTTTCTGAATTTCTATTTATCTCAAAAAAAACCTTTAATTCTTTTTCTATCCACTCCTTATATTGTGGGTCTCTTATGACATTCCTCTTCATTTGCCAATTTAAGTATTTCTTATTACTTTTCAAATATATCACTATCGGATTGTGATCTGCCCAAATATTTATGTCTATCTCTATCTTTTTAATTTGTTCTGAAATATCCTTTGAAGCTCAAGCCATATCTATTCTTGTCCAAATATTGTGGAGATTTGAATAAAACATATAATGTCTAGTTTGTGGATGTCTTTCCCTCCAAATATCATTTAACAATAGTTCAGTTTTCATTTTTTGAAAGGTAGTTGGTAATATATTTTTCTTTTTCTTATTTTTCTTCCCCCCTGAATGATCTAATAATCTATTCGAAATTGCATTAAAATCTCCAATTAAAATCATATTTTCAATATTTAACTTGTTTATTTTTTGGTGCAACTGCTTATAAAATACCATTTGGTTATCATTTGGAGCATAAATAGAGATAATGACAATCGGTTTCAGCTCTATATTTATCTGAACAATTAATATTCTACCTTCTTTATCAGCATATAATTGTTTGGACTTTATGGAGTTTTCAATATACATAGCTATCCCTCTTTTTCTTTGGTCTGCCAACGCGGCGTGCATATTTCCAATTTTTGGATAAAAGCCCATATATATGAAAATCAGTCAGCCAATTCATTCATATATTGTATATAATACTTGTATATATACAGGCAGTAATAATCCTTGTTAAATTGCCAACAACAATGTAAAATTGCATATTAGTGCAAACATTTAGGACTTAATTGCTTAGTGTTTCCAAACAAACATTTTGTTCACCAGTGACCAAATATAAACCAACCAGACTATTATGAAATATTTAGTTATTTATAGGTGGCCCAAAAGGGAATGTTTTAGAAGGATAAGAATTATGACAACAGCTTTGAACAGCTGTTTTAATTACATTTAATTACAAATTTTAAAAAGATGGAAAGACCCATGAGATACTGTAAGTCATCAGACAGATCATGTAAATGTTGTGTGTTTTTTGTTTTCACTTTGCACATTACACAGTTATTGGGAAGAACTGTGTGGAAAAGCTTTGAGGGGAACCAAGTTGTTTATTTTATAGGAGTCAAGCAACAGAAAGTTATAGATGTCAGATGACCAAGGGAAAGCTATAATCAAATATTTTATCATATTATTTGTTTTTGTTGGAAAAAACCCTTTATCTTACTGAGTTTGCAGAGATTAAACAACTTCTGCTTTTCTTTCTATCTTGGGTGTATATATTCTGGTTTCTCAAAGCATCTCTACCACAGACCATCAAAGAGTGAAAATGGATTCATCAAAGAAATTGCATTCTCTGCTCATCCTTTGGTCTTCAAAGAGATCTGCTGATCCTCCTTGGAACTACTAGCTGCCTTCACCAGGTAAACTTGTTGTCTCTTGGAAACTATTATATGGAAAAAAGTCCTCTTTATTTCTGGATGGGTTGAAAGAAGGGTTGGGAATCAGGATGAATTTGTAAGATAGATTTTCTCCAACGTGTTGATTTGAAGAAACCCTACACTTTTGGAAACTGAAGGAAAAGCTGGGGAAAAAGTCTTCCCCGAGCTCCTTTTGAAAAGAAAACCAATCAAAATGGAGACATGATAGCAGTGTCCCAATATCTCAGGGGTTGCCACAAGGAAGGAGTCAACCTACTCTCTAGAGCACCTGAGGGTAGAACAAGAAGCTATGGGTAGAAACTAAAAAAAGGAGAGAAGCAACTTAAGAACTAAGGAGAAATTTCCGGACAGTTAAAACAATTAATCAAAAGTTGTGAATGCTCTAACATTGGAAGTTTTTATGATGTTGGATAACCATTTGTCTGAAGTAGTGTAGGGTTCCCTGCCTAATTAGGGGGTTGGACTTGAAAACCTCCAAGGTCCCTTCCAACTCTGTTGTTGTTTTTGTTGTTGTTGTTGTTGTTGTTGTTGTTATCATCATCATCATCATCATCATCATCATCATCATCAATACAACACAGCAAACGAGATCACTCTGCTGGATTTCGTATTTTATCACCTGTCGGGCGCTTCCCAAGCACCTAGGACTGTATGATGTAGCGGCGAATTATATGTGCCGATCCCAATAAAGCAGTCTTTTGCAATTGACAGAGGGACATTTTGTCAATTCTGGTGGTTTTCAAATGTCTGCTGAGATCCTTTGGAACTGCAGATGAGACTTGCTCTACACATTCTTTCCTGATTTGCAGAGAAAAGAGGTGTGAGATTAATACTCATTTTATAATATCCTAAGTGTTAAATATGCAGAGAGAGTTGCTAAGGGCAGGATTTGAATGTTGCCTCCTGATTGGCTGTTCGTTCTGGCGGGACAATTTGTTACTACGTCAAATAAGGTTTGTTACTTTGTGAAGCCTATAAATAGGGCAAAGACGCACCACTTTCTCTGAGAGAGAATTAGTGACTATACCCTAACTGATCTGTTTAACCTGCCTGAGAGAAAAATAAAGAAACTGCTAATTCACCAGTTGCCTTCCACTGAGTATTTTTCACTAAGCACCCAGAGAAATAATTACGATAAAGCCTCATTCCAACTGCTTCTCTTTTGTCCCAACAGGAGTTCCTGCAGCTGTAGAAGGAAGAGAAAAGACCAGAGCATAATGGATATGACATCGCCCTCTCCATCCATTTTCTTAACAGAAATCAATACAACACCCACAGGTGAAAACAGGACCTGTGATTATGTCGGCAAAAAGGAAGAAGTGTTTATTTTTGCAAACATCAATATAGTTTTTTGTCTGTTGGGAATGTTGGGCAACGGCCTTGTGATCTGGTTGCTGGGCTCCTCTGTGAAGAGAAACACTTTTGCCATTTATATTATCAACCTCTCTGTTGCAGACTTTGGTTTGCTGACCATTCAGTTGATTATCGAAATCCACTGGCTTTTTACAAATATGTATTGTAAATTTCCTTACGAACTCTTTCAAGCGGGCTGGCTTTTAATGTACGGAACGGGGCAATTTCTCCTGACCGTCATCAGCATCGACAGGTGTGTTTCGGTCCTTTACCCAATTTGGTATCGATGCCACCGGCCGGTTGGCCAGTTCACTACTGTGTGTGCTGTCATCTGGGCCACTTCCTTCATCCTCTCTTCAATTTACTTCACAATTGTAGTTGTTGATGGATATAAACAGACGGACACTCAGCTCTATCCATACATGATTAATGCTGTGCTTTGTCTCCCACTGATGACCATCTCCAGTGTCACCTTGTTTATCAAAATCTGCTTCATATCCAAAAGCCAAAGTCGGAGGAAACTTTTGACAGCTATTCTGCTCACACTTTTCTTCTTTCTAATCTTGGCTTTTCCACTAAATGCCTTTTATTTTTTCCTGTGTATTTCCAAGTATATACCTCTCAATATTGTATATCTTGGTCACTTGTGTATCTGCATCAACAGCTGCATTAACCCTGTGGTCTATTACCTGGTGGGGAGACAGGGGGTTAAAGCCCGGAAAGGCATCAAAGACTTGTTTCAGAAACTGTTCAAGGAGGAAGAACTCTCTAGTGATGAAGTGGACACTTCAGAAGGTTTCAGGATCTGAATGTTTTACTTCCACTTTTGTCAATCAAAAGATGTGTTCGTTTCTTTCCAAGCAAGTCAATATTTTTTTTCTTATTTAGCAGAAACTGGTCTTTATGCTGATTAATTAATTAATTAATTTATTTATTTATTAGTTGGACTTGTATGCCGCCCCTCTCCGAAGACTCGGGGCAGCTCACAACAAGTAAAAACAGTCACAACAATCCAATTAATTAAAATATTTAACGATTTAAGAAAAACCCCATGTAATAGCAAACACACACACAAGCATACCATGTATAAATTAACATGCACAGGGGAGATGTTTAGTTTCCCCATGCCTGACGGCAAAGGTGAGTCTTAAGGAGTTTTCGGAAGGCAGGAAGAGTAGGGGCAGTTCTAATCTCCGGGGGGAGTTGGTTCCAGAGAGCCGGTGCCGCCACAGAGAAGGCTCTTCCCCTGGGACCCGCCAACCGGCATTGTTTAGTTGACGGGACCCGGAGAAGGCCCACTCTGTGGGACCTAATCGGTCGCTGGGATTCGTGCGGCAGGAGGCGGTCTCGGAGATATTCTGGTCCGATGCCATGAAGGGCTTTAAAGGTCATAACCAACACTTTGAATTGTGACCGGAAATTGATCGGCAGCCAATGCAGACTGCGGAGTGATGGTGAAACATGGGCGTACCTAGGTAAGCCCATGACTGCTCTCGCAGCTGCATTCTGCACGATCTGAAGTTTCCGAACACTTTTCAAAGGTAGCCCCATGTAGAGAGCATTACAGTAGTCGAACCTCGAGGTGATGAGGGCATGAGTGACTGTGAGCAATGAGTCCCGGTCCAGATAGGGCCGCAACTGGTGCACCAGGCAAACCTGGGCAAACGCCCCCCTCGCCACAGCTGAGAGATGGTTTTCTAATGTGAGCTGTGGATCGAGGAGGACGCCCAAGTTGCGGACCCTCTCTGAGGGGGTCAATAATTCCCCCCCCCAGGGTAATGGACGGACAGATGGAATTGTCCTTGGGAGGCAAAACCCACAGCCACTCCGTCTTATCCGGGTTGAGTTTGAGTCTGTATGTATCCCATATTTATGCAGATAATTATCTTTATGGAAAATAAAACAGTTCTCAATTAAGGACTGATCTATTTGCCAAGTATTATCTGAAGATAATGGGCACACCTGAAGTCAAACTGGGTTTTGGTTATACTTGTCACAAATGGCAAAACTGATCAATTCTGTTGTCATCATTAATTTTAATGGTTTGAACTAAGGATAGTAGTTTGACGTTGTTTGTCTGAATAAAATGGGTTATGTGAACTTCAGGATCTAGCTAGTGGAATTATTGCCGAGAATCTTGAAAGTTGACATTCACTCCTTTGGAAGGGGTCCACCAGAAGGTTCTAAATTCTGGGGAGAGGGGTGTGGCCAAGTGCTATGGTGAGACAGAAGTTTTCCATGCTATGCGGGAACCCTAAATTCCCGTCATCGGGGTGGGGGTGCGATTCTTGTGGAAATGGCCCCAGAACTGTCCTGAAGGGGCCTAGAGGAAAATGAATACAGTTGAGTCCTGTTTGGGGTCAGCATACCCCACAGGAATCCATCCCAGAGCCCTTGACAGCTTGGGAATATGTTGTCCCAGCCATTTTAGCTGGGGTGGCCACGCAACAAAATGATTGATTGTTTGCGGTGGTGGTCGTCATCTGGAGAAGAAAGAACAAAGCATTATGCAGGAGGAACTGGTGAGTCTTTTTGGCAAAGAAGAACTTTTAAAACAACTCCTAAGCTTAAAAGGGGAGAACAAAGGGAGCAGAAATGAGGAAGTGACTCAAACAGCGGAGGAAACTATGGAGGGTTAAAATTGAAAATTGCAACTCAAGCCCAATATCTATAGTTTTGTACTTTAAAAGACTGGATAGACATACAAAAGATAAATTGTCTTATATTTAGATTACCCCTAAAATCATGAAAGAGTGGGAAAGATTTAACTGGAAGAACCATAAGCACCATTTTTTGGAGCCTGTGGGAATTATTGTATAGCAGCTGGGCAAATTTAAAAGGTGGACTTATAATTTTCTTGGGTCTATGAATAAAGGGCAAAAATGTACAATTATGAACTTTGTATGATGTATGTAATACTGGAAAGTATGTACATGTTGAATCTGTATTTGTGAAGGTGGAGAAAAATAAAATAAAAACTTTTGAAAAAAAAAGTTCCAAAATCTGCATTCTGAATAATGTGTGCATGAATCCCCAGTTTCTGTGGACAATTCTCTTTGTGGGATATCAAAACATTTTTCAAACAATCTACGCACCTAATATCTCAGCTGCCTGAGTCCTTCGGGAGTGGGTGTCATACATACATACATACATACATACATACATACATACATACATACATACATACATAATTCTACCACCTGAAGATTAATGAGATGGCTTTAGTTCAGCCTTTCCTGATATGAGTGTCATATCCAGTTCTGTGTGGTTGAACTTCAGTAGAACAAGTATTGAGAATTTTCAACATGGACTGGTGAATTAAAAGCCAACACAGTTCTAGGCTGCATTAACAGAGGGATAGAATCAAGATCACGTTAAGTTTTAATGCCACTTTTTAAGGTAAGGCCACCCTTGGAATACTGCATTCCGTTTTGGTCGCCACGATGTAAAAAGGATGTTGAGACTCTAGAAAAAGGGCAGTGAAGAGTGACAAAGATGATTAGGGGATTAGAGGCTAAAACATATGAAGAATGGTTGCAAGACTGGGCATGGTTACAAGGGGAGACAAGATAGCATTGTTCCAATATCTTGGGGGCTGCCACAAAGAAGAGGGAGTCAACCTATTCTCCAAAGCACTTGAGTGTAGGACAAGAAGCAATGGTTGGAAGCTGAGCAAAGAGAGAAATAACTTAGAACTAAGGAGAAATTTTCTGACTGTTAGAAAAATTAATCAGCTTGCCTCCAGAAGTTGTGAATGCTCCAACACTGGAAGTTTTTAAGAAGATTTTGGATAACCATCAGTCTGAAGTAGTGTCTGGTTTTTCTGCCTAGTTAGGGGGTTAGAAACATAGAAACATAGAAGACTGATGGCAGAAAAAGACCTCATGGTCCATCTAGTCTGCCCTTATGCTATTTCCTGTATTTTATCTTAGGATGGATATATGTTTATCCCAGGCATGTTTAAATTCAGTTACTGCGGATCTACCAACCACGTCTGCTGGAAGTTTGTTCCAAAGATCTGCTACTCTTTCAGTGAAATAATATTTTCTCATGTTGCTTTTGATCTTTCCCCCAACTAACTTCAGATTGTGTCCCCTTGTTCTTGTGTTCACTTTCCTATTAAAAACACTTCTCTCCTGAACCTTATTTAACCCTTTAACATATTTAAATGTTTCGATCATGTCCCCCCTTTTCCTTCTGTCCTCCAGACTACACAGATTGAGTTCATGAAGTCTTTCCTGATACATTTTATGCTTAAGACCTTCTATCATTCTTGTAGTCCGTCTTTGGACCCGTTCAATTTTGTCAATATCTTTTTGTAGGTGAGGTCTCCAGAACTGAACACAGTATTCCAAATGGGGTCTCACCAGCGCTCTATATAGTGGGATCACAATCTCCCTCTTCCTGCTTGTTATACATCTGGCTGGGGGATTCTGGGAGTTGAAGTCCAAATATCTCCAAGTTGCCAAGTTTGGGAAACACTGGAGTAGAGGATATAAACTACTTCTTGATGTACTTCCTTAGCAATCTAAGAGTTAATCAACATAACTATTTGTATGTTCATGCCATAAAAACGGCTGAATCACAACAGTTGGTAATATATTTTTCTTTTTCTTATTTTTCTTCCCCCCTGAATGATCTAATAATCTATTCGAAATTGCATTAAAATCTCCAATTAAAATCATATTTTCAATATTTAACTTGTTTATTTTTTGGTGCAACTGCTTATAAAATACCATTTGGTTATCATTTGGAGCATAAATAGAGATAATGACAATCGGTTTCGGCTCTATATTTATCTGAACAATTAATATTCTACCTTCTTTATCAGCATATAATTGTTTGGAGTTTATGGAGTTTTCAATATACATAGCTATCCCTCTTTTTCTTTGGTCTGCCAACGCGGCGTACATATTTCCAATTTTTGGATAAAATCCCATATATATGAAAATCGGTCAGCCAATTCATTCATATATTGTATATAATACTTGTATATATACAGGCAGTAATAATCCTTGTTAAATTGTCAACAACAATGTAAAATTGCATATTAGTGCAAACATTTAGGACTTAATTGCTTAGTGTTTCCAAACAAACATTTTGTTCACCAGTGACCAAATATAAACCAACCAGATTATTATTAAATATTTAGCTATTTATAGGTGGTCCCAAAGATAACATTTTAGCAGGATAAGAATTATGAATAATAACTTTGAGCAGCTGTTTTAATTACACTTAATTACAATTTTTAAAAAGATGGAAAGACCCATAAGATACTGTAAGTCATCAGACAGATCATGTGAATGTTGTGTGTTTTTTTGTTTTCACTTTGCACATTACACAGTTATTGGGAAGAACTAGAGGAAAGCTTTGCTTGTGTTGAAAAGCTTTGAGATGAACCAAGTTGTTTATTTTATAGGAGTCAAGATCAAGAAAGTTATAGATGTCATATGACCAAGGGCAAGATATCATCAAATATTTTACTGGAAAAACCTTTATCTCACTGAGTTTGCAGAGATTAAACAACTTCTGCTTTTCTTTCTATCTTGGGTGTATATATTCTGGTTTCTCAAAGCTTCTCTACCACAGACCATCAAAGAGTGAAAACGGATTCATCAAAGAAATTGCATTCTTTGGTCTTCAAAGAGATCTGCTGATCCTCCTTGGAATGACTAGCTGCCTTCACCAGGTAAACTTGTTGTCTCTTGGAAACCATTATATGGAAAGAAGTCCTCTTTATTTCTGGATGGGCTGAAACAAGGGTTGGGAATCGGGATGAGTTTGTAAGATGCAAAGATTTTCTCCAACATGTTGATTTGAAGAAACCCTACACTTTTGGAAACTGAAGGAAAAGCTGGGGGGAAAGTCTTCCCCGAGCTCCTTTTGGAAAGAAAACAAATCAGAATGGAGACATGATAGCCTATACCAATATCTCGGGGGTTGCCACAGGGAAGCAGGAGTCAACCTGTTCTCTAAAGCACCAGAGGGTAAAACAAGAAGCTATGGGTGGAAACTAAAAAAGGAGAAGCTTAGTACCGGGAATAATACATGCATTAATGGGAATAAGGAGATCGCTGACCATTTCAATAGCTACTTCTGTTCAGTTTTCTCAAAAGACACCTTACAAAATAATACTATAGAGGGATATAGCATTGCTTCCAGCTGTACAGATTCAGCTCCATTGATCTTAGAGGCTGATGTCTTAGAAGAACTTGAACGATTAAAGATAAATAAGGTAATGGGTCCAGATGGCATCCACCCCAGAGGTCTTAAAGAACTCAGATCTGTCATTGCTACCCCCCTGACTGATTTGTTTAACCAATCCTTGTTAACAGGAGAAGTTCCTGAGGATTGGAGAATGGCCAGTGTTGTGCCTATCCACAAGAAGGGCAGTAGAGAAGAAGCTGGTAACTACAGGCCAGTTAGCTTGACATCAGTTGTAGTTAAAATGATGGAGACTCTACTCAAAAAGAGGATAAATCAGCACCTAAAACACAATAACTTATTGGACCCAAATCAGTATGGCTTTACTGAAGGCAAATCATGTCAGACTAATCTCATTGATTTCTTTGACTATGTCACAAAGGTGTTGGATGAAGGTGGTGCCGTGGATATTGCCTACCTGGACTTCAGCAAAGCCTTTGATACGGTTCCACATAAAGAGCTGATAGATAAATTAGTGAAGATTGGACTTAATCCCTGGATAGTTCAATGGATTTGCAGCTGGCTGAAGCGTAGACATCAAAGAGTTATTGTTAATGGCGAGTATTCTGAGCAGAGTAAGGTTACAAGCGGTGTGCCACAAGGGTCTGTTCTGGGTCCTATTCTTTTTAATATGTTTGTGAGTGACATAGGGGAAGGTTTGGTAGGGAAGGTTTGCCTATTTGCCGATGACTCTAAAGTGTGCAATAGGGTTGATATTCCTGGAGGCATCTGTAATATGGTAAATGATTTATCTTTACTAGATAAATGGTCAAAGCAATGGAAACTGCAGTTTAATGTTTCCAAATGTAAAATAATGCACTTGGGGAAAAGGAATCCTCAATCTGAGTATTGTATTGGCAGTTCTGTGTTAGCAAATACTTCAAAAGAAAAGGATTTAGGGGTAGTGATTTCTGACAGTCTCAAAATGGGTGAACAGTGCAGTCAGGCGGTAGGAAAAACAAGTAGGATGCCTGGCTGCATAGCTAGAGGTATAACAAGAAGGAAGAGGGAGATTATGATCCCGCTATATAGAATGCTGGTGAGACATTTGGAATACTGTGTTCAGTTCTGGAGACCTCACCTACAAAAAGATATTGACAAAATTGAACGGGTCCAAAGACAGACTACAAGAATGGTGGAAGGTCTTAAGCATAAAACGTATCAGGAAAGACTTCATGAACTCAATCTGTATAGTCTGGAGGACAGAAGGAAAAGGGGGGACATGATCGAAACATTTAAATATATTAAAGGGTTAAATAAGGTCCAGGAGGGAAGTGTTTTTAATAGGAAAGTGAACACAAGAACAAGGGGACACAATCTGAAGTTAGTTGGGGGAAAGATCAAAAGCAACATGAGAAAATATTATTTTACTGAAAGAGTAGTAGATCCTTGGAACAAACTTCCAGCAGACGTGGTAGATAAATCCACAGTAACTGAATTTAAACATGCCTGGGATAAACATAGATCCATCCTAAGATAAAATACAGAAAATAGTATAGGGACAGACTAGATGGACCATGAGGTCTTTTTCTGCCGTCAGACTTCTATGTTTCTATGTTTCTATGAGAAAAGCAACTTAGAACTAAGGAGAAATTTTCTGAAAGTTAAAACAATTAATCAGAAGTTGTGAATGCTCCAACACTGGAAGTTCTTAAGATGTTGGATAACCATTTGTTCTGAAATAGTGTAGGGTTCCCTGCCTATTTAGGGGGTTGGACTAGAAAGCCTCCAAGGTCCTTTCCAACTCTGTAATTATTATTATCATCATCATCATCATCATCATCAATACAATACAGCAAACAAGATCACTATGCTGGATTTTGTATTTCATCACCTGTCAGGTGCTTCCCAAGCACCTAGGACTGCGTGATGTAGCGGCAAATTATTATTATTGTTGTTGTTGTTGTTGTTGTAAGGCTTTTTGCATGTTTAAAAGCACCACAAGCTTCTTTAACCAATTGCTTCAAATAATCTTTTTCAACCAATAACATTGGCAAGCAAAGGATGAAACAGACAAGTAGGGGTTTTTGGTATATTTTTGCAATCTTCCAGACATTAAAAGCAGGGATTGGAAATAATTTTAGCAGGGCATTTCTTCTTGTTTTTCTCTTTGAAGTTATGATTAAGTCCCCAAAGTTTTGTTTGTGTAAAATTTGTAGAAACACTTTCTTGTTCTAACAACATAACAAAACGTTAAGCAATAGATGTAGTTGTTGATGATAAGGGGCAAACTAATAACGAAAATAATGTTCTTCGGGTAATGTGCACAAATGCTCGAAGCTTGAGCAACAAGCTCTGTGAATTAATGGCCATAATAACTAGAGATAATTTGGACCTGGTTGCCATAACTGAGACATGGTTTAAGGATTCTAATGAATGGGAAATATCCATACCAGGATATACACTGTATAGGAAGGATAGAATAGAGAGAAGGGGAGGTGGAGTAGCCATTTATATTAAAGAAAGTCTAAAAACAACACTAATTCAAAACACGTGTCAAGATCTAGAGACTCTCTGGATTTGCATGCAAAATAAAGAAGGTTCTGTCATTAGAATTGGGGTGATCTATAGGCCTCCAGGGCAATCCGAGGAATATGACAACAAGATGGTGGATGAAATTACCCAAATGGCAGTAAAGGGAGATATTGTGGTTATGGGTGATTTCAACATGCCTGATGTTGACTGGAATATCCCCAGTGCCCTTACATGCAAAAGTAAGAATATAGTAGAGGCCTTTACAGGAGCAGCTCTGGCACAGCTGGTTAAGACACCAACTAGAGGGGAGAATATTCTAGATTTAGTTTTTACGAATGGGAATTGGGTTTCAGATGTCAAGGTGGGAGAAAATTTAGGTTGCAGTGACCATCTATGTTTGTGGTTTGATGTAAAAACTCATTGTGAGCAATCCTATAATGCAACCAAAGTATTGGATTTCAGAAAAACAAATTTTAATGCAATGGGAGAATATTTAGATAATGAATTAAAGGGGAGGGATAAAATGGCAGGAGCGAGCATCCAGTGGACTGTATTAAAAAAGGCCATCTTAAAAGCCATTGGACTGTATGTAAGACAAATAACTAAAGGTAAAAGGAAGAAGAAACCGCTATGGTTTAGCAATGATGTAAGGGCTATAGTCAATGAAAAAAAGGCTGCCTATAGGAGGTATAAAGAGTCTGGAAGTATAGCTGATAGGGAGGTATATAAAATGAGACAGAAGGAGGCGAAACAGATAATATATGCTGCTAAAGCCTCAAAAGAGGAAGAAATTGCCAAATCTGTAAAGAAGGGGGATAAAACCTTCTTCAGATATATTAATGATAAGAAGAAGAAAAACTGCGGCATCACGAAGCTTAGTACCGGGAATAATACATGCATTAATGGGAATAAGGAGATCGCTGACCATTTCAATAGCTACTTCTGTTCAGTTTTCTCAAAAGACACCTTACAAAATAATACTATAGAGGGATATAGCATTGCTTCCAGCTGTACGGATTCAGCTCCAGTGATCTTAGAAGCCGATGTCTTAGAAGAACTTGAACGATTAAAGATAAATAAGGCAATGGGTCCAGATGGCATCCACCCCAGAGTTCTTAAAGAACTCAGATCTGTCATTGCTACCCCCCTGACTGATTTGTTTAACCAATCCTTGTTAACAGGAGAAGTTCCTGAGGATTGGAGAATGGCCAGTGTTGTGCCTATTCACAAGAAGGGCAGTAGAGAAGAAGCTGGTAACTACAGGCCAGTTAGCTTGACATCAGTTGTAGTTAAAATGATGGAGACTACTCAAAAAGAGGATAAATCAGCATATAAAAAACAATAACTTATTAGACCCAAATCAGCATGGCTTTACTGAAGGCAAATCATGTCAGACTAATCTCATTGATTTCTTTGACTATGTCACAAAGGTGTTGGATGAAGGTGGTGTCGTGGATATTGCCTACCTGGACTTCAGCAAAGCCTTTGATACGGTTCCACATAAAGAGCTGATAGATAAATTAGTGAAGATTGGACTTAATCCCTGGATAGTTCAATGGATTTGCAGCTGGCTGAAGCGTAGACATCAGAGAGTTATTGTTAATGGCGAGTATTCTGAGCAGAGTCAGGTTACAAGCGGTGTGCCACAAGGATCTGTTCTGGGTCCTATTCTTTTTAATATATTTGTGAGTGACATAGAGGAAGGTTTGGTAGGGAAGGTTTGCCTATTTGCCGATGACTCTAAAGTGTGCAATAGGGTTGATATTCCTGGAGGCGTCTGTAATATGGTAAATGATTTAGCTTTACTAGATAAATGGTCTAAGCAATGGAAACTGCAGTTTAATGTTTCCAAATGTAAAATAATGCACTTGGGGAAAAGGAATCCTCAATCTGAGTATTGTATTGGCAGTTCAGTGTTGGCAAATACTGAAAAAGAAAAGGATTTAGGGGTAGTGATTTCTGACAGTCTCAAAATGGGTGAACAGTGCAGTCAGGCGGTAGGGAAAGCAAGTAGGATGCTTGGCTGCATAGCTAGAGGTATAACAAGCAGGAAGAGGGAGATTATGATCCCACTATATAGAATGCTGGTGAGACCACATTTGGAATACTGTGTTCAGTTCTGGAGACCTCACCTACAAAAAGATATTGACAAAATTGAACGGGTCCAAAGACAGACTACAAGAATGGTGGAAGGTCTTAAGCATAAAACGTATCAGGAAAGACTTAATGAACTCAATCTGTATAGTCTGGAGGACAGAAGGAAAAGGGGGGACATGATCGAAACATTTAAATATATTAAAGGGTTAAATAAGGTCCAGGAGGGAAGTGTTTTTAATAGGAAAGTGAACACAAGAACAAGGGGACACAATCTGAAGTTAGTTGGGGGAAAGATCAAAAGCAACATGAGAAAATATTATTTTACTGAAAGAGTAGTAGATCCTTGGAACAAACTTCCAGCAGATGTGGTAGATAAATCCACAGTAACTGAATTTAAACATGCCTGGGATAAACATATATCCATCCTAAGATAAAATACAGAAAATAGTATAAGGGCAGACTAGATGGACCATGAGGTCTTTTTCTGCCGTCAGACTTCTATGTTTCTATGTTTCTATGTTTCCTCTTTTTTGTACCTGAAAAGTGCTCCTGAACATGAATAAATTCTGTTTCTCCCCACATCTACATCAAACCCAGACCAAACTGGACTCATCAAAGAAGCTTATCTTTTGGATGTCTTTGGAGTCTCAAAGTCATCTCTTGATTCTCACCAGCGATTACTAAAAAATCATCACCCGGTATGCCCAGAGCAAAGATAAAACTTTTATCATTTGTTCCATGAAAAGTTCAGGATGAGTGTCAGGAAGTGCTTGGATGAAATTATTTGATAAATTTGTATCTTTTACAAAAGACATCCATCCAGATGACCACAGAGAATTGCAGCACCGGACTTACCCGGCAGCAGGCTTTGCTGGAGGGACCGGGAGACACCGGACCCTCATGGCAGCAGCCATCTTGAATCCCGAGCGAAGTCTCGTGAGATGAGACTTCGCTCGGGAGTTCGGGCCTGTCTGGCCCGGCTGCTGATTGGTCCGGGCGGGGCCTGCTTGCCCTATATAAGGGCGAGCAGGCCCGGGGCTCTTCCTTTTCGCCCGGACAGCAAGCCACGAGCAGACACCCGCCCGCCCTCCCTATTTTGCAGTGTGCTTAGGGGGCCGAATGGGAATTTTTTGCAGTTCTGCCTTTTAGCCGGGCTGTTTTTTCGCCCATTCCACACTGAGGAGATGGATGTGCGGTTAGGGGGTGCTTGCATTTATTAGGTTAATTGGCTTACCTTTGGTCATTTGGGTAGGCAGGTTAGGGGCGGAAAACTGGGGTGGTTTAGCAACCGCGCGTTCTCCCTTGGGCATCTTTGGGGATGATTGACAGGTTCTCCGCAAGCTCATGGAGGGAGTGCCTGCCTGAGCAGCTGGGGGGAACCTGTCTTTGGGTCCTGCACCTTTAATTCCCAGATTCGGGGTAGCCGGTGGGACCCCCCTCATGCAAAGCATGGCAGGGTCGCAGGTGATGGACTGGTCCCTCACCTGGACTTGCATCGAGATACGCCCATGAGTTGCCCAGGAAGTTTTTTGTCATAACGTCATTTCCGCCCCGGAAGTATTTGTTTGACCCTGCAGGTCCATTTCCGGGTCATAGTTGATTATGCTAATTTATGCAAATTTAATGAATAAATTATGCAAATTTGTGTTAATAAAAATGACCCAGTTTAAATCCAGCTCTTGTGTCCGTGTCGTTACTCCGTCTCTCCAGCAAAATGAAATCAGTTAAACAGTTGAGTGGAGGATATAAACTACTTCTAGATGTACTTCCCCTAATCAACATAACTACATGGGTTCTCACATTTGTAGGAAGTTAGCATCTACCCTACTCCTAGAGGAATAAAATATTTTAGGAAATATTTAAAAAGGCAGAATACTATATTTCCCTGGATAAAAAATGGAGAAATACTGTATGTATTTAGGCAGGAAATCTATCAAAAAGTTCAGCCCCGGAGCCCTCACAGCCCTATCAATATATAATATATTATATAATATATAATAATTTATTTATCTATCTATCTATCTATCTATCTATCTATCTATCTATCTATCTATCTATCTATCTATTTATTTATATGCCGCCCCTCCTGAGACTCGGAGTGGCTAACAGCAACAATAAAACAGTGTACAATAGTAATCTAATATTAAAAATGATTAAAAACACATTAATATAATATATAATAATATCAATATATTATATATAATACATGTATATATACAGCCAGTAAACAGCCTTGTTAAACTGTCAGCAACAATGTAAAATTGTATCTTGTTGTGAGCCGCCCCGAGTCTTCGGAGAGGGGCGGCATACAAATCTAAATAATAAATAAATAAATAAAATTGCATATTAGTGCAAACATTTAGGAGGGGAGAACTTAATTGCTTAGTGTTTCCAAACAGTAACGTTTTCTTCACCAGTGACCAAATATAAACCAACCAGACTATCATGAAATACCGTGTTTCCCCGAAAGTAAGACAGTGTCTTACTTTCTTTTTATCCCCAAAAGCCCCACTATGTCTTACTTTCGGGGTATGTCTTATATTGGAAAAAAATTGTAGAATTTTTTGTTTTAACCATAAAATTAACATTTATTAACAACCTGAACAGTATTGTATTCACCACAAAACAGCAGATGATACCCCAGTATGCCAGTGTGTATGTTTTACTGATGTATGATTAATACTATGTGCATTACCGTATTTTAAGCAGGAGGCGGCAGTGACAAGTGCAGGGGATGGCGCGGTGACGTATGGAGAGGGGGATGGCGCGGAAGTGGGCAGGAGGCGGCGCTCATTTGGATCAGACGGAGGCGGCAGACGCGGTGACCTATGGAGGGGGGGCGGCGCAGAAGTGGGCAGGAGGCGGCGCTCATTAAGATCAGAGGGAGGTGGCAGACGTGGCGACGTATGGAGAGGGGGACGGTGCGGACGTGGGCAGGAGGCGGCGCGTAGCTAGATGAGAGGGAGGCGGCAATACCCCGTGTTTCCCCGAAAGTAAGACATATGTCTTACTTTCGGGGTACGGCTTATATTAGCTGACCCCCCCTGAAACCCCCGATACGTCTTACAATCGGGGGTGTCTTACTATCGGGGAAACAGGGTATTTAGTTATTTATAGGTGGTCCCAAAGGGAACATTTTAGAAGGATAAGAATTATGAACAATAACTTTGAACAGCTGTTTTAATTACATTTAATTTTTAAAAAGATGGAAAGACCCATAAGATACTGTAAGTCATCAGACAGATCATTTTAATGTTGTGTGTTTTTTTTTCACCTTGCACATTACACAGTTATTGGGAAGAACAAGAGGAAAACTTTGCTTGTGTTGAAAAGCTTTGAGATGAACCAAGTTGTTTATTTTATAGAAGTCAAGTTCCCGAAAGTTATAGATGTCAGATGACCAAGGGCAAGATATAATCAAATATTTTACTGGAAAAACCTTTATCTCACTGAGTTTGCAGAGATTAAACAACTTCTGCTTTTCTTTCTATCTTGGGTGTATATATTCTGGTTTCTCAAAGGGTGAAAACATATTCATCAAAGAAATTGCATTTTCTGCTCATCCGTTGGTCTTCAACGAGATCTGCTGATCCTCTTTGGAACTCCTAGCTGTCTTCACAAGGTAAACCTGTTGTGTCTTGGAAACTATTATATAAAAAGAAGACCACTTTAGTTCTGGATGGGTTGAAAGAAGGGTTGGGATGAGTTTGTAATAGAATTTTTATTGGCCAAGTGTGATTGGACACACAAGGAATTTGTCTTGGTGCATATGCTCTCAGTGTACATAAGATGCCATGATTTCCTTCAAGGTGTTGATTTGAAGAAGTACTACACCTTTTGTTTTGGAAACTGAAGGAAAACCTGGGGAAAAAGTCTATCCCAAGCTCCTTTTGAAAAGAAAAACAATCAAAATACAGTCATGATAACAGTCTTCCAATATCTCAGGGGTTGCCACAACGAAGGAATCAACCTATTCTCCAAAGCACCTGAGGGTGGAACAAGAAGCGATGGGTGGAAACTAAAAAAGAAGAGTAGTAACTTAGAACTAAGGATAAATTTCCTGACTGTTAGAACAATTAATCAGTGGAACAGCTTGCCCCCAGAGGTTGTGAACGCTCCAACACTGGAAGTTTTTAAGAAGGGGTTGGACAACCATTAGTCTGAAATAGTGTAGGGTTTCCTGCCAAAGCAGGGAATTGGACTAGAAGACCCTTCCAACTCTGATGTTGTTGTTGTTTGTATTATTATTATTATTATTATTATTATTATTATTATTATTATTATTATTATTATTTTGGCTAGAATATGATGGGCAGTAAAAATGGGCAACGAAGGGAGATGGGATTTGAGATGAGACCTGGCCCACACATTCTTTCCTGATTTGAAGAGAAAAGAGGAGTGAGATTAATAGTCATTTTATAATATCTTAAGCACCCAGAGAAAGAATTACGATAAAGCCTCATTCCAACTGTTTCTCTTTTGTCCCAACAGGAGTTTCTGCAGCTGTCAAAGGAAGAGAAAAGACCAGAGCATAATCAATATGACATCGCCCTTTCCTTCCAGTAGCAAAACCAGCAAATGTTACAATTCTGAAATAACAGAAGAAATGCTTATTTTTGCAATCTTCACTATACTTTTTTGTGTGTTGGGAATGTTGGGCAACGGCCTTGTGATCCGGTTGCTGGGCTGCTCTGTGAAGAGGAACACTTTTGCCATTTATATTATCAACCTCTCTGTTGCACACTTTGGTTTGCTCACCATTAAGTTGATTATCGAAATCTACTGGCTTTCTACAGGTTTGTATTGTGGTTTTCCTTATGAACTCTTCCGAATAGCCTGGCTTTTAATGTACAATTTGGTGCAATTTCTCCTGACCATCATCAGCATCGACAGGTGTGTTTCGGTCCTTTTCCCAATTTGGTATCGGAGCCACCGGCTGGCGAAACTGTTCGCTGCTGTGAGCGTCATCACCTGGGCTATTTCCTTCATCCTCTCTTCAATTTACTTCAAAAATAAAACTTTTCATAGATATGAATGGGAAAATATTTTGATCTATGCAATCAGTATTAATGCTGTGCTTCTTTTCTCACTTATGACCATCTCCACTGTCACCTTATTTATCAAAATCTGCTTCTTATCCAAAAGGCAAAGGTGGGGGAAGCTTTTGACAGTTATATTGCTTATGCTTTTCTCCTTTTTAGTCTTGGTTTTCCCACTAAATGCCTCAATTTTTTCCCTGCTTATTTCCAGAGATATAGTTTATGACATTATACATCGTGACTGCTTGTGTATCTACATCCACGCCTGCATTAACCCCGTGATCTATTACGTGGTGGGGAGACAGGGGGGCAAAGGCATCAAAGACTTCTTTCAGAAAGTTTTCAAGGAGGAAGTGTTGGGAGATACTGTTGATAGCATGTTTGCCCTGTGTTGTAAAAAACACCTCCCTGACACAGTGGAAGAGGAGGCAAATGCAGAGGAACACCCTTCCACTGGTGAGCCGCATTTTGATGACACTATGGGGCATGAGTTCTGCTAGCCTATATATTCCACTGCAGAGCGAAAGACTCCTCCCTTTTCTTAATACTTCTCCATGCTGACTTCCTTTAACTTCTTGTTCTGATGGCTCCAGCTTCTTGAAAATGTCCAAAGATACTTCACCAGAAGAGCCCTTCACTCCTCCACTCGAAACAGAATACCCTATGAGACTAGACTTTCAATCCTGGGCCTAGAAAGCCTAGAACTAAGACTCCTTAAACAAGATCTAAGTATTGCCCACAAGATCATATGCTGCAATGTCCTGCCTGTTGGCGACTACTTTGGCTTCAACCACAACAACACAAGAGCACACAACAGATTTAAACTTAATATTAACTGCTCCAAACTTGACTGTAAAAAATATGACTTCAGTAACTGAGTTGTCGAAGCCTGGAACTCATTACCGGACTCCATAGTGTCATCCCCAAACCCCCAACACTTTACCCTTAGATTATCTATGGTTGACCTATCCAGATTCCTAAGAGGTCAGTAAAGGGCGAGTACAAGTGCACTAGAGTACCTTCCGTCCCCTGTCCTATTGCTCTCCTATATCTCCTATACCTTTCTTCTATTCCTATATCTCTTCTTCTATTCTTTCATTGATATGTTATATTAACTTGTTGCTTATATCCTAAGATTTTTACAAAAGTATATTTTATTTTATGTACGCTGAAAGCATATGCACCAAGACAAATTCCTTGTGTGTCCAATCACACTTGGCCAATAAAAATTCTATTCTATTCTATTCTATTACTATATCTTCTTTTCTATTATTTCTTAGATATATTTTACTATGAGTATCTCCTCTATAACCTTCATCATGTATTTTACTATGTGTATATAGATATATACCCACTAAAACCCTCATTGTGTATTGGACAAAATAAATAAATAAAATAAAATGTATGGGGTGTACAATCCAATGCCATCTTCACACATGGGAGCAGCTAGCTTTATTAAAATGGACTGAAATGTAAGCCTTACTACCTGCATCATGTAATTTATGATACTGAAAAGAATCATACATTATAATTCAATCATGAATTGTGAGTAAAAGATTATACTTCTCATCTTATGCAAGGAGTGATTATTTGCTACTAAACAAAGGGGATTGCCAGCCAGGTGTTTTTCTTCTTGCCGTGATATATCTACTGCAAACTAAATAGTGCAAAACTCTGTTATTAATAATCAATACCCAATAGGAAGAACTCTCTACTGATGAACGGGAAACTTCAGAAGGTTGTCAATCAAAAATGCAATTGTTTGTTTCCAAGCAAGTCTATGTTTGTATTTATTTAACAAAAACTGGTTTTATGCTTTTTAATTTCTGCATGTATTTTGAATTTGTACAGATAATTATCTTTGTGGAAAACAAAACATTATATGTTCTATTACTATACTTTCTTTTCTATTATTTCTTAGATATATTTTACTATGAGTATCTCCTCTATAACCTTCATCATGTATTTTACTATGTGTATATAGATATATACCCATTAAAACCTTCATTGTGTATTGGACAAAATAAATAAATAAAATAAAAAATAATGGGAACGCTTGAAGTCAAATTGGGTTTTGGTTATACTTGACACCAAATGGCAAAACTGATCAATTCTGTCCTCATTACTAGTTTTTATGGTTTGAAATAAGGACAGTAGTTTGACCTTGTTAGTCTGAATAAAATGGCTTATGTGAACTTCAATGTCTAGCTAGTAGATTCATTGTTGAGAATTTTGAAAGTTGACATTCACACCTTTGGAGGATCCATCAGAAGGTTCCAAAATCTATATTCTGAATAATTTGTGCAGGAATCCTCAATTTGTGCAGACCATTCTCTTTGTGGAATATCAAAACATTTTTCAAACAACCTATTTACTTAATGTTCTGTCGAGCTCTCTGATAGAATCCTCCCACAAATGCACAGAGACAATTTCAGACACACACATTTTCGAAAATTCAAAACAATGTTCTTTATAATGAAAATTCACTTAAACCAAGCCCTCTTTTGGTATAGCAAAGAGCACTGTCTCCAAACAAACTGGTAATTTGTACAAGTCCCTTATCAGTTCTGTGATACTTGGCTTGCAGCTGTGAGGCAATTCACAGTCCTTCTTTTTTCACAAAGTGAAACACACTTTGCTCTGGTTTAGTTTCACAACGGGGAAAAATCAGCACACAAAAAGTCAGCAAGGCAGGCACGAAACACAACGATCAGATAATCCTCCACAATGGCCAAACCCACAGGCTACTCTTTATAGCAGCCTCACTAATTACCACAGCCCCACCCAACCCCAGGTGGCCTCATTTTCTTTGATAATAATCTCTCAGTTGTTGTTGCCTATGCATCGCTCTCCGCATGCGTGGCTGTATCATTCACTCTTGTTCTGAATCCAAGGAGGAGACAGATAATTGATCTCCTTCTGAGCTGTCTGCCACACTCTCCTCCTCCCTGTCACTCATGTCTTCTTGGTCAGAGGAGCCTTCATCAGCAGATTCCACCGGGGGCAAAACAGGCCTGCAGCATGTGGATGTCTCCCCCACATCCACAGTCCTTGGGGCAGGAGCTGGGCCAGAGCTAACCACAACAGATTAATGAGCTTGCTTTAGTTCAGCCTTTCCTGACTTGAAAAGTGAAGCCAAGGAGCCACACATGTAACTTTTAAAATGTCCCAAGTTTTATCAGGTACATGACCAACAGTGAAGGATAATAGAACTGCAGCTCTATACTTCCTGGAGAATTCTAAATCTGTATCTGAGACCAGGATTCCTCAATTATAATAAAAGGTTGCTAACTGTTACAACAAGAAAATCACGTTTAAATGCAAACAATTTTGGCTTATTCCAAAAGAAAAGAATCAGAGAAAGACTGAAACAAAAAAATAGAATAGTTTTTTTTATTGGACAAGTATGATTGGACACACAAGGAATTTGTCTTGGTGCATATGCTCTCAGTGTACATAAAAGAAAAAGATACATTTGTCAAGAATCATGTGCCCCAACGACAATCATTAAGTGTTGTACCTCATGATTCTTGACAAATGTATATTTTCTTTTATGTACACTGAGAGCATATGCACCAAAGACAAATACTTTGTGTGTCCAATCACACTTGGCCGATAAAGAATTCTATTCTATTCTATTCTATTCTCTCCCATCCCCTCCCCTCCCCTCTCTCCTCTCCTCTCGTCTTTCCTCTCCTCTCCCCTCTCCTCTCCCCTCGTCTCTCCTCTCTTCTCATCTCATCTGTCTTCTTCTCTCCCCTCTCCCCTCTCCTCTCCTCTCTCTTCTCCTCTCTCCTCTCCCCTCTCCTCTCTCCCTTCTCCTCTCCTCTGGTCTCTCCTCTCCTCTCGTCTCCTCTCGTCTCGACATACTCGACATACTTTGTGTGTCCAATCACACTTGGCCGATAAAGAATTCTATTCTATTCTATTCTATTCTATTCTCTCCCCTCCCCTCCCCTCCCCTCTCCTCTCGTCTTTCCTCTCCTCTCTCCTCTCCCCTCGTCTCTCCTCTCCTCTCCTCTCATCTCATCTGTCCTCTTCTCTCCCCTCTCCCCTCTCCCCTCCCCTCTCCCCTCCTCTGGTCTCTCCTCTCCTCTCCTCTGGTCTCTCCTCTCGTCTCCTCTCGTCTCTCCTCTCGTCTCCTCTCGTCTCTCCTCTCGTCTCCTCTCGTCTCTCCTCTCGTCTCCTCTCGTCTCTCCTCTCTTCTCGTCTCTCCTCTCCCCTCCCCTCCCCCCTCATCTCTCCTCTCCTCTCCTCTCATCTCTCCTCTCGTCTCTCCTTTCCTCTCCTCTCCTCTCTGTATTAAAAGGTGGATAACTATTACAACAAGGAAATCATGTAAATCAGTGGTGAAATCCCCCTTTTTTTTTTCTGCCAGTTCTGTGGGCATGGTTTGGTGGGTGTGGTGTACGGCAAAATCTCCATTCTCACCCCACTCTGGGGCCAGCCAGAGGTAGTATTTACCCAACAGTGGGCTACGAGCCACAATGTTAAATTGCAGTCACCAGCATGGCTCGTAAGTTCTTGCGGGACCAGCACGATTTTGCTGCTGAATCTATGGAGGCAGCAAAATTGTGCATGGAGCCGCGGGTAAAACCTTGCCGAAACACGGGTGCATTTTTACTACCTCCACAGGTACAGCAACAAAATCATGCTAGTCCTGCAAGAACTTACAAGCCGCTGCTGTGAGCACAATTTAGCATTCCGGCTTATAGCCCACCACTCTATTTACCGGTTCTCCAAACTACTCAAAATTTCTGCTACCAGCTCTCCAGAACTTTCACCCCTGCTACACATGTGTATGTATGTATGTATGTATGTATGTATGTATGTATGTATGTATGTATGTATGTTTGTGTTGAAAGGGACCCTGCAGGTCACCAAGTCCAACCTCCTGCTCAAGCATATATTCAAGCAATGTGTATACATATATACATTCTATTCTATTCTACATTCAACAAATGATCCTAAAAATGCGAGTTCCAGGTATAGTTATAGATGAAGAAATGATACACATCATGATCTCCAGAATGTTGCCATAAAAGAAAAATTATTATGCGTGCAATGACTAAATTGATCAGCATTACATAAAAGCAAGCATCTCTTTAATGGGGATTTTACACGCTGATGATGTCATCAGGGGCTGACGAAAGCTTAGTATAGTAAAAAAACCAATTAAATGTTCCGGAGTTTCTTCATATATACACTGCTCAAAAAAATAAAGGGAACACTTACAGAACATATCCTAGATCTGAATGAATGAAATATTCTCATTGAATATTTAGTTCTGTGCTGACAACATGTGAAATTGATTGTCAATTAGTGTTGCTTCCTAAGTGGACAGTTTGATTTTACAGAAGTTTGATTTACTTGGAGTTATATTGTGTTGTTTAAGTGTTCCCTTTATTTTTTTGAGCAGTGTGTGTGTGTGTGTGTGTGTGTACCAAGAATTGTCCTAAAAATGTGAGCTCCAGGTGTATTTATAAATAAAGAGGCAAGAGCCATTGTGATTTCCAGAAAGTTTAAAATTTATTAAAAACTACTAAAATTAGTTAAGCTTCCATTAGTCCTCTACTAAAGTCGTCAGAGGTTTGACAGGATGTCCAAAAAATTAGAAGGGAAAGAAGACTCAGAATATTTTAAGATATGGGGAAACCTCCATGACTGGCTAGAGAAAAGAACAATGATAAAATAAACAAATTATAAGCTTTCACACAACAGATTAAAATATAAGCAAAGCAATATGTTAATAAAACAAAAATAAGTTATGAGGAAAAACTCTCTGATTGAGCATTCTAAAAGAGTGGGGAAACTTTTCCCCCCCAAAATGTTTGTATTTATATATTTTGTTTTATTTACTGTTTTGTTTATCTGTTTATCTGTTTGTTCGTTTTACCATTTATGTATTAAAAAAAAATAAAGTCCTCAGAGTTTTAAAATCCCCACTGAAGACAGTTGATTTTATATAATGCGGCTCACTTTGCTCAGGCCCACACCTTTCCCTCCCTCCTGGAATTAGCTTAACTGTTGCTACCTTAGTCATGTAAACAGGTGGCTGTTGGGGTCTGGATGGGTGTCAACAGACTCAAACTCAACCCTGATAAGACGGAGGGGCTGTGGGTTTTGCCTCCCAAGGACAATTCCATCTGTCCATCCATTACCCTGGGGAGGGAATTATTGACCCCCTCAGAGAGGGTCCTCAACTTGGCGTCCTCCTCGATCCACAGTTCACATTACAGAACCATCTTTCAGCTGTGGCGAGGGGGGCATTTGCCCAGGTTCGCCTGGTGCACCAGTTGCAACCCTATTTGGACCGGGAGTCACTGCTCACAGTCACTCATGTCCTCATCACCTCGAGGCTCGACTATTGTAACGCTCTCTACAAGGGGCTACCTTTGAAAAGTGTTCGGAAACTTCAGATCGTGCAGAATGCAGCTGCGAGAGCAGTCATGGGCTTTCCTAAATATGCCCATGTCACACCAACACTCTGCAGTCTGCATTGGTTGCCGATCAGTTTCCGGTCACAATTCAAAGTGTTGGTTATGACCTATAAAGCCCTTCATGGCACCGGACCAGATTATCTCAGGGACCGCCTTCTGCCGCAAGAATCCCAGTGACCAGTTAGGTCCCACAGAGTGGGCCTTCTCCGGGTCCCATCAACTAAACAATGTCGGTTGGCGGGGCCCTGGGGAAGAGCCTTCTCTGTGGCGGCCCCAGCCCTCTGGAACCAACTCCCCCCAGAGATTAGAATAGCCCCCACCCTCCTTGCCTTTCGTAAACTCCTCAAAACCCACCTCTGCCGTCAGGCATGGGGGAATTAAGATAATCTTTTCCCCTAGGCTTCTACAATTTATGCATGGTATGTTTGTATGTATGATTGGTTTTTATAACAAGGGTTTTTAGCTGTTGTAATATTGGATATTTTACATTCTGTTTTTTGTCACTGTTGTTAGCCGCCCCGAGTCCATGGAGAGGGGCAGCATACAAATCCAATAAAATAATAATAATAATAATAATAATAATAATAATAATAATAATAATAATAATAATTGCTGTTCCTTCTTTATCTTTTGCCTATTGCTTCTTTCTCTCCCCAAGGGTTAGAGTAGGGTTATGAGGCAATACTTGGGGTGTGCTAATCACCACTTTTCTCCCCTTATTGTTGTTCCTCCCTTCCTTAGGTACCCACATTGTCTCCTCTAGCATCCTTTTTGCCCATGATCATGTATTGGGTCTGCATTGTTCTACACACCCCGTCTTTGTGCTTTTCCAGTGTGCTCTCCTGCATGCAATTGGAGTTTGCCCCAGCTTCATTTAGCTGTTCCTTATGGCTATGGGAGGGGGGGCATTTTTTTCAGATCTCCATCTAACTCTAATAATCCATCCCCCCCCCCCAGGCCACATAGGTTGAGTGAGTTTACTTTGGATCTTGGTTTTTTTGGTAACTACAGAGGTGGCAATAGGAAATGACTAATTTCCATAGAAAGCAACATCTATATCTCAGAGTTTAATTGTGGAATCTTTGGTGCTCTGTGGTGATGGGTGAACTGAACCTGCATAATTCGGGTCCTTACCTAATTTTGCAGTGTTCGGTATACCGAACACGAACCTGAAATTTTTCCAAAGTTCGGGCAAAGTTTGGGGTCGTGTTCGGCATTTGGAGCTTTGACGTCACCGGCAGGTTGCTAAGGACGCCAAGGTGATCACTTCCCCCATACATTCTGGATCAGCTGTCATTCTGAATACACTTCAAAGGCCTCCCCATCTGTGATGCTTTTTGCATCTTTAAAAGGACCACAAGTTTAAAGCTTCTTTAACCTATTGATTAGATTAGATTAGATTAGATTAGATTTGATTTATTGGATTTATATGCCGCCCCTCTCTGCAGACTCGGGCGGCTCACAACAATGGTGAAGAACCATACATAGTAACAAATCTAACATTTAAAAATCTAGATTACAGTTTTAGATTAAAAAGTCCAAAAAGAAACCCCAATATATATAAAAAAACACACAATCGAATCATACACAAAAACTACATGGGCAAGGGGGAGGTGTTTCAATTCCCCCATGCCTGATGGCAGAGGTGGGTTTTAAGAAATTTACAAAAGGCAAGGAGGGTGGGGGCAATCCTGATCTCTGGGGGGAGCTGGTTCCAGAGGTCGGAGTCACCACAGAGAAGGCTCTTCCCCTGGGTCCCGCCAGACGACATTGTTTAGTTGACGGGACCCGGAGAAGGCCCACTCTGTGGGACCTAAACGATCGCTGGGATTCACGCTGGGATTATTGCTTCAAATAATCCTTTTCAATCCAGTATACATTCCCAAGAACATATCCTGATGTATAAAAATCTGTCCAGTCTTCTATTAAAACTCACAATTAATAAAGATAAACAAATTTGTGTATTTATCCATTCAAATAACTGTAACATTTCATGCAAAATTTCCAAAAAAACAGTAACGTTGGCAGGCAAAGGATGAAACAGACTTTAGATCCAATTTCAAGTAGAGGTTTTGTTTTTTTATTTATTTATTTTCAATCTTCCACACATTATAAACAGGGATTGGAAATAATTTCAGCAAGGCATCTTGTTTTTTCTTTGAAGTGATGAGTAAGTCCTCAAAGGTTTGCTTGTGTAAAATTTGTAGAACCACTTCCTTGTTCCAACAGAATAACAAAACGTTAAGCAAGTTCCTCTTTTCTGTACAAAAGTGCTCCTGAATCTGAATAAATTCTGTTTCTCCCCCACATCTACATCAAATCCAAACCTAACTGGATTCATCAAAGAAGCTCACCTTTTGGATGTCTTTGGATTCTCAAAGACATCTGTTGGTTCTCACTAGGGATTACTGAAAATCATCACCAGGTGTTCTGTCGGGCCCTCTGGTAGAATCCTCCCAAAAATTCACAGGTCCAAATTTCAGACCCACACACGTTTGAAAATTCAAAACAATGTTCTTTATAATGGAAATTCACTTAAACCAAGCCCTCTTTTGGTATAGCAAAGAGCACTGGTCTCCAAACAAACTGGTAATTTGTACAAGTCCCTTATCAGTTCTGTGATACTTATCTTGCAGCTGTGAGGCAATTCACAGTCCTTCTTCTTTCACAAAGTGAAACACACTTTGCTCTGGTTTAGTTTCAAAGTAGGGAAAAATCAGCACACAAAAGGTCAAACTCAGTAAAGCAGTCACGAAACACAACGATCAGATAATCCTCCACAATGGCCAAACCCACAGGCTGCTCTTTATAGCAGCCTCGCTAATTACCACAGCTCCACCCAACCACAGGTGGCCTCATTTTCTTTGAATCCAAGGAGGAGCTAGATAATTGATCTCCTTCTGAGCTGTCTGCCCCACTCTCCTCCTCCCTATCACTCATGTCTTCTTGGTCAGAGGAACCTTCATCAGCAGATTCCACCGGGGGCAAAACAGGCCTGCAGCATGTGGATGTCTCCCCCACATTCACAGTCCTTGGGGCAGGAGCTGGGGCAAAGCTAACCACAACACCAGGTGTGCCCAGAGCAAAGAAAAAACTTTTATCAATATTTTATGTATTCATCTCTCTCTCTCTCTTCCCTGCCCCCATCTTCTTATCTGTAGTTATGGTTCTCGCTCTTTTCAGGGTAAGAGGTATAGAATTCATTTTCAATTACTCATTTTCTGGGGTATTTAGGCATTTGTAATGTTTAAGCCAATTGTACCAATACCATCTTTCCCAAGCTGTATAAAAATCTGTTTTATCTCTATCTTGTAATTTATATATCAATTTAGTTAATTCTGCACATTAAATACTTTATTAATAAGATTTAAAGGGGTTGGGATTTAATAAAAAAATCTATTCTATTCTATTCTATACTATTAGTAGTGATTTATGACAGTCTCAAAATGGGTGAGCAGTGTGGTCGGGCGGTAGGAAAAGCAAATAGGATGCTTGGCTGCATAGCTAGAGGTATAACAAACAGGAAGAGGGAGATTGTGATCCCGCTATATAGAGCACTGGTGAGACCACATTTGGAATACTGTGTTCAGTTCTGGAGACCTCACCTACAAAAAGATATTGACAAAATTGAACGGGTCCAAAGACGGGCTACAAGAATGGTGGAAGGTCTTAAGCATAAAACGTATCAGGAAAGACTTCATGAACTCAATCTGTATAGTCTGGAGGACAGAAGGAAAAGGGGGGGGGGGGACATGATCGAAACATTTAAATATGTTAAAGGGTTAAATAAGGTTCAGGAGGGAAGTGTTTTTAATAGGAAAGTGAACACAAGAACAAGGGGACACAATCTGAGGTTAGTTGGGGGAAAGATCAAAAGCAACATGAGAAAATATTATTTTACTGAAAGAGTAGTAGATCCTTGGAACAAACTTCCAGCAGATGTGGTTGGTAAATCCACAGTAACTGAATTTAAACATGCCTGGGATAAACATATATCCATCCTAAGATAAAATAAAGGAAATAGTATAAGGGCAGACTAGATCAGGGGTCCCCAACCACCGGGCCGCGGACCAGTACCGGGCCGCGGGGCATGTTGCACCGGTCCGTGGAGTCAGCAGCTGCCAGTCCTCCTGCCGCCGCTCCCTCCCTCCAGTGCTTCATCTCCCGCTGGGAAAGAGGCCTCGGGAGGCAGGTTCTGCCGGCCACAGGGCGATGGACGGGACAGGGGGGCGGGAAGGACCGGGAGGCTCAAGCCTCTTTTGGCTTCTGCCGTGGCACGCCTTTGCGTTTTTGGCTGGGGGGGGGAGGCAGGAGGGCCGGCCTGACCCCCTCCCTCCAGCGCTTCACCTGCCGCTGGGCAAGAGGGTTTGGGAGGCAGGTTCTGCCGGCCACAGGGCGATGGCGGAAAAGAGGGCGGGAAGGACCAGCACCCCCATGCTTAATCCCGCCCCCAACCACACCCCTTTCCGCCCCCACCGGGCCATAGAAAAATTGCCTTGTTGAAACTGGTCCCTGGTAGAAAAAACGTTGGGGACCACTGGACTAGATGGACCAGGAGGTCTTTTTCTGCCATCAGTCTTCTATGTTTCTATTCATTTCTCAGTTATTATCAGGTGTGGGTTCTAACTTACCTCACTGCGGTTTGCTTCCTCCCACGCTGCATGGGCGTGGTTTGTGGACATGTGCCCACTTTCTGTGCGGTGCCAAAACTGGTTTTTTTAAAGTTAAAAACATGGCGACTGCATGCACAATTTATTTATTTATTACTTAGATTTGTATGCCGCCCCTCTCCGAAGACTCGGGGCGGCTCACAACATGTAAAAAACAAATCATAAGCAATCAGACAATGCCAGAAACCTGGCTTCTGCACATGCTCAGAATGTTTTTAAAAAAAAAATAAAAAAGAAATTGAAAATAATTCAAGATGGCGGCACCCACGGACTGACAATGCCCGAACCGGGTCAGTGATGTCATTGTGACATCATCAGTGAGTCATTACCGATTCGGGTGAACCGTCCCAAACTGTGAGGGACCCACCCTTGGTTATTATCCTGGAGCATCTGGGGAAAAAAAGATTCTCCCTATCTTTAAATTTATGCACTTGCTGTTTGTCTATTTGCAAGCACAAATTCCAATGCTGCCAACAGTTTTTTAAATGCTTTGATGTTGCTCTTTTATCGTCACAATCAGCTCCCCAGAAAAATTCATTTAACTGTGATAATTGATCTGAGACCCTGGAAAACTAAATCTGAGTTAACGTCCAAATTGTATGCATGTTTTATTATACCGCATAACAGATTTCAATTTCAGTGACATTGTTTTTAATTTTGCTTTAATTAAAATTGTAACAATTCTTTTGGCTTATACTTTCTGTTTTATATATTGCTATCCACTCTGAATGTTGACTAAAGGATATAAACGTAGCAAATAAATTAATAATAAATCACTGCGTGGTACATGAATCTTATGTTTGTTTATGAACTGCAGAAAAAACCATTGCTGCCAACCTGCCTTCCGTTGAGGACCTGTGTACTGCACGAGTCAAAAAGAGGGCAGTGAAAATATTTACTGACCCATCACATTTAGAGAAACACATCTACACAACTAGACACAAGAACAGGTTTTTCCTGAATGCCATCTCTCTGCTAAACAAATAATTCCCTCAACACTGTCAAACCTTTTACCAAGTCTGCACTTCTATGTCTGCTAGCTTTTTCTCATCATTCTTATCATCCTTTTCCTCCCACTTAGGAGTGTATGACTGTAACTTTTTGCTTGTATCCTAAGATTTTTATTAATATTGATTGTTCTTTCTTCTATTCTTATATCTCTTCTTCTACTCTTTCATTGATATGTTCTATTACTATATCTTCTTTTCTATTCTTTCTTAAATATATTTTACTGTGAGTATCTCCTCTATAACCTTCATCATGTATTTTACTATGTGTGTGTGTGTATACATATATACCCACTAAAACCCTCATTGTGTATTGGAATAAATAAATAAATAAATAAATAAATAAAATAAATAAAATACTTTAAAAAAAACACCGGTGTAGAATAAAAGCAATACAGTGCAAACAAAGGACTAGGCAGCTTGCACGCCAGTCATTCAAAATTAAAGTCAAAACTAACAACAACAACAACAACAACAACAAAACAAACAAACCCAGGGAAAATATTAAAACCTTCACCCGATTGCTTAAAAAACGATACCAGTGTGAGTCTGTTTAGGGAGAAAACTCCATTAACCGGGCGAAAAATTTCTCTTTGGAAGAAAGAAACGCGCCCCAAGGGCAAAAGGAAAACAAAAACAAACAAAAATGTCCAGAAATGTAAACTTCCTCCTTTTTTAAACAAACAAACAAACATCCATTTTGGCTACCGATATCCGTTCTCTCGCGATGCGAAAATTCACCCAGGCTTTTATGGTGCAGTTGTATTTCCTTTGCTCCGCTGCTATGTATTTATAAATCCATGTACTTGCCATACGTCAAATAAATAAATAGTATAAAAATCATTTCCTCCCAACGAGCGATGTTATGGCCGCTGCCCCCAAAGGTACTTTTTTTTTCAAAGGAAAAAAGAAAAGTCGAATGGTTTCTTGCAAAAACACCTTTGGGACAAAACCACACCCTGGATAACGGAGAATCTCCATGGACATGTACGGCTGTTGCTGTTAATAATCCACAGGTTTCACCTCTTGTTTCAATCCCGTTAGCACCGTTGACCGCTGATCCGGAGTCAGACCCTCCCAATCTCTCAGCTACACAGGCGACGGGGGTCTCTTCCAAGCCCCTCCTGGGACGACAGTGCGCGCTTTTGCCAGCCCGAAAGCGCCGCTTCCCAAGCACCTTTCCTACGCGGCTGCTCGGTATTTCCATGGCTCACCCAAACTTCAGCCGACAAAACTCCGCTCCGAAGTGGCAAAAAGAGGAACCGGAGTTGGTTTATATAGAGGCAGCCAAATCAGCCCAGCCTCCTTCGGGGCCACCGAGCGAATAGTGGAGCTTGCACGACGCCTACAGAGACCCACCCTTTCTCCAGAACCCGTTGCAAGGATGGTTGGACTCCGCCCGGCCGGAGAGTGTCGCGGTTGTTCTTAGGTTTTAACAAAAGGGAATTAAAATCGCGATGTCTCCCGGCAGGGGAAAAATGAAAATAAAAATCAATGGGAGCTGAAGATGCGGGTCGCAAGGCTTATTCTGCCATAAAAGATCTTAGTTTCCTTTCTGTACCATTATAGATTAGAGGTGAGGAGAGAGAGTGGGGGAGGGAGGGAGGGAGAGGGGAAAAGAGAGGGAGGGAGAGAGGGGGAAAGAGTGAGAGGGGGAGAGAAAGAGAAAAAGAGAGAAAGAGAGGGGGAAGAGAGGGAGGGAGGGGAGAGAGAAAGAAAGAAAGAAAGAAGTGTTTTTCAAAACCAAGAGAATTAGAGCTACATAAAAGAATAATGGTACACATAGTGGATTGCAAGGCTTATTCTGCCATTTAAATAAAAGATCTTAGTTTCCTTTCTCTACCATTATAGATTACAGGTGAGGAGAGAGGGGGGAGGGAGGGAGAAAGGGAGAGGGGGAAAGAGAGGGAGGGAGAAAGAGTGAGAGGGGGAGAGAAAGAAAAAGAGAGAGAAAGAGAGGGGGAAGAGAGGGAGGGGAGAGAGAGAAAGAAAGAAAGAGAGAGAGAGAGAGAAGTGTTTTTCAAAACCAAGAGAATTAGAGCTACATAAAAGAATAATGGTACACATAGTGGATTGCAAGGCTTATTCTGCCATTTAAATAAAAGATCTTTAGTCTCCCTTCTGTACCATTATAAATTAGAGGTGAGGAGAGAGGGGAAGGGAGTGAGAAAGAGGGAGAGAGGGGGGGAGAAAAAGAGAGAAAGAGAAAGAGAGGCAGGAGAGGGAGGAAGGGAGGGAGGAAGAAAGAGAGTGGGGATGTTAAAAAACCAAGAGGATTAGAGCTACACAAAAGAATAATGGTACAGATGGTGGATCGCAAGGCTTATTCTGCTATTTACTAAAAGATCTTAGTTTCCCTTCGGTACCACTATAGATTAGAGGTGAGAAAGAAGAGAGGGAGGGAGACACAGAGAGAGTTGGAAATAATAATAATGTTTTCCCCAACACTGTCAAACTATTTACTAAGTCTGAATTACTATTACTATTAATCTCATAGTTCCCATCACCCATCTTGCGATTGTATGACTGCATCTTGTTGCTTGTTTCCTTACAATTTACAAATAGAAACATAGGAACATAGAAGACTGACAGCAGAAAAAGACCTCATGATCCATCTAGTCTGCCCTTATACTGTACTATTTGTTGTATTTTATGTTAGGATGGATATACAGTATGTTTATCCCAGGCATGTTTAAATTCAGTTACTGTGGATTTACCAACCACGTCTGCTGGAAGTTTGTTCCAAGGATCTACTACTCTTTCAGTAAAATAATATTTTCTCACATTGCTTTTGATCTTTACCCCAACTAACTTCAATGTTGTACCTTATGATTCTTGACAAATGTATCTTATCTACAATGAGGGCATGTGCACCAAAGACAAATGCCTTGTGTGTCCAATCACACTTGGCCAATAAAGAATTATATTCTATAGTCTAATATCCTTGTATTTTGCTCCATTCAGTTTTGTCAGTCCCTGCTGCTGAAAAACACCCCAGAGCATGATGCTGCAACCACCATGTTTCACCGCTGGGATGGTATTGGGCAGGAGATGAGTGGTTCCTGATTTCCTCCAGATATAACCTTGATAATTGAGGCCAAACAGTTCAATCTTGGTTGCATCCGATAAGAAAATCTTGTTTCTCACAGTCAGTCATTTGGGTACTTTTTTGTTTGCAGGTTTCTAGTAGTTTTTCATACATTTTGCACTTTGGAGAGTCACTTTGCCATAAAGCCCAGATCAGTGGAGGGCTGCAGTGATGTTGTCTAAAGGCAAACTGCCCTTCCCCAGTGGGCCGACCTCTAGGAAGGCACAGGGTGCTGTGATTGCCACATCAGAATGAAGCAACGAAGAGAATTTTCTCAATGAGACAACCTCTATTGTATTGAGATCTCTCCTTTTATTGTATTTCACTTTTCCTGACATGTGGTACAGAATAACCAATTCGCAAGCCCCACATACATTAAACCATCCTCCAACTACCATTCACTCATGCACTGTATAAGGCAACCTCTTCGTGACTTCCCTATAGATAATTAACGGAAGCTCCATTCTTTGCCTTTTCCTGGATTGTGTGTTTACTGGTGATTGGCAAAGGAATGAGAGTAAGGCATATATTTCCTTATATGGAAGTTAGCTATAGGTTTTCTTCATGTTGTATATCAAGTTAATTATTTTCCACGTGGTCATGGATTCTGCAACTTGCTTACTCAGCCTGGATTTTGCTGCTTTTCATAGAGGAAGAATAAGGTTTTATTCAGCACCCAATTAGGCTAAAACATCACCCTCCAGCAATATTCCATCCCAAATTTCAGTGCCTATAAACCTAAGATTACAACAGTTGTCCTTCTGGAACTCTGTTCTGTTCTGCTGGGCTCTCTGTTGGAAGGAGCCTCCTGAAAATTCAAGGATACAAATTTCAGAAACACAGACGTTTGAAAATTCAAAACAATGTTTTTATCACAAAATGCAAAATAAACAAAGCACTCTTTTTGTATGGCAAAGAGCATTCGTCCCAAAACAACCAGGTAGTCTGTACAATTTTCCTTAAGCAGTCATTAAGTACTTAGCTAGCAGCTGTGAAGAAACTTCACACCCCTTCTTCTTCCAACAAAGGGACACACACACACACACGTTGCTCTGCTTTGTTTTCAAAGGCGTGAAAAAGCAACAAAGTCCAGAAGACACAGGATTCCTGACGAACTCCGATCAGATATTCTTCCACAATGGCCAAACTCACATGCTGCTATTTATAGCAGCAGCCCTAATTACTGGAGCCCCACCCAAACACAGGTGGCCTCCCTTATTTCCTGTAATATGTTCTTACTTGGTCTCTTCTGCGCATAATTCTGTGCTTGCGTGGGTCCAAAATGTCATCATCTGAATCAAAGGAAGATAAGGGAGATTGACTGCCTGGGCTGTGTGCCAAGCCCTCCTCTGCCGAGTCACTCCCACCTTCTTCTTCGTCCGAGGGAACTAAACTCTGAACTGATTCTGTCGGCAATAACACAGGCCTGTGACATGTTGAATTTCTCCCTGCATCCACCTCCCCATTCCCTGGGGCAGGAGCTGGGGCAGAGCCAACCACAACATCCACATCTCCACATAGGATCTATGGTGTTCAATCAGAGTGACCATTGGGTTCTTGGTCACCTCTCTTACTAATGCCCTTCTCCCCTAGTTGCTTGGGTTGACTGGACAGCCAGCTCTTGGAAAAGTTCAGGTTGGGCCAAACTTCCATTTCAGAAGGCATAGAAACATGTCAGCAATGATCAAGCGAAACAAGAGGCACCTGAATTAAATTTCAAGTGTTGTTGTAAAGGGCCTGCATACTTATGCCTCTGACTATTCTAGATACAGGGGGTGGACAAAACAATGGAAATACCTTGCAGCTCTTCCATGGAATCCAGATTTGTGAAGCTCCCTTCGAACAGTTTTTGTGGAAACTGGGTTCTGTACGTGTCTATTGAGCTCTTCACAGCTGCTAGCTAAGTACTTAATGACTGCTTAAGGGAAATTGTACAGACTACCGGGTTGTTTTGGGAAGAGTGCTCTTTGCAATACAAAAAGAGTGCTTAGTTTATTTTGAATTTTGTGATAAAAAACATTGTTTTGAATTTTCAAACGTGTGTGTGTCTGAAATTTGTACCCTTGAATTTTCGGGAGGCTCCTACCAGAAAGCCCGGCAGAACATAATGCAGCCATTTTTGTACAGCCATTTTAATATTTTGGGTTTTTTTAAATAAAAATATTTTGTTATTTAATTCGAACATACAAACACACAAACATTTAAAAGCATGCTCTATCTGTATTAACAATATAACTTGTTCTGTCAGGCTCTCTGGTAGACTCCTCCCAAAAATTCACAGGTACAAATTTTAGACACACACACGTTTGAAAATTCAAAACAATGTTCTTTATAATGAAAATTAACTTAAACTAAGCCCTCTTTTGGTATACAAAAGAGCACTCGTCTACAAACAAACTGGTAATTTATATAAGTCCCTTATTAGTTCTGTGATACTTAGCTTGCAGCTGTGAGGTAATTCACAGTCCTTTCACAAAGTGAAACACACTTTGCTCTGGTTTAGTTTCAAAGCGGGGAAAAATCAGCACACAAAGTCAAAGTCAGTAAAGCAGTCACGAAACACAAGGATCAGATAATCCTCCACAATGGCCAAACCCACAGGCTGCTATTTATAGCAGCCTCACTAATGACCACAGCCCCACCCAACCACAGGTGGCCTCATTTTCTTTGATAATAATCTCTCAGTTGTTGCCTATGTATCGCTCTCCGCATGCGTGGCTGTATCATTAATTCTTGTTCTGAATCCAAGGAGGAGCTAGATAATTGATCTCCTTCTGAGCTGTCTGCCCCACTCTCCTCCTCCCTGTCACTCATGTCGTCTTGGTCAGAGGAGCCTTCATCAGCAGATTCCACCGGGGGCAAAACAGACCAGCAGCATGTGGATGTCTCCCCCACATCCACAGTCCTTGGGGCAGGAGCTGGGGCGGAGCTAACCACAACAATAACTATTGTTTCACACTATATATTCAATTTCTATAAGCCATTTTAATATTTTGAATGATCTTCCTCACTCCTTTAGAGAAAAACTTTCATGTACAAAGCTAGAATGGTACTTTAGGCTCATAAAGCTATTGTGTTGCTCTGCCATTTGAGATTAGCTGTGGGTGCTCTAGGAAACACAGAAGACTGAAAGATAACAACCCTGACTGATGTAATTTTCTTTTTCCTGTCTGTGTGAGATATACCAGATCTTGAGATATCAACAAATGCTTGTTTTATTCTCTAAAATGCCTCTTAGAAATACATCTGCTGCTCTTATGTAGAGGGATCCCCAAACTTGGCAACTTTAAGACTTGTGGACTTCAGTCTCAACCTAAGCTACACTAAGATCCACCCAAATAATGCGGCACCCAAATTCAATTTTTAAAAAGTGAACTATGAACTCATTGAAGCCCATCTCTCAACATTAAACTGGCAAACTCTATTCTCTGACTGCAACACTACTGATGATCTCTACAACTCATTCTTGCTTGAAATGAAAATAATTATCAGACTTACTTCTTTCTTTCTTTCTTTGTTTGTTTGTTTGTTTCTTTCTTTCTTTCTCTCTCTCTCTCTTTTCTTCTTTCCCTCCTATCCCTTTTTCTTTCCCTTCCCTTCCCTTTTGTGGTGATGTTTTTGAACATCATTTCATATTGGAGATGATTGAGGAGTTTTCTTCCATTACATTTGTTTTGGTCACAGTGCTGTGTCCTAAGCTTCCCATTCTTCCCAAGATGAGAAAGCTTAATCAGAGGAGTTACCTCTCTTGGCTGAAGGCAAATATAAGGATCCAATCTAGGTCAGTCATGAGGACCAGAGGTTTAGTTTCCTCTCCTTCTATGCTTTGGGGTTGAATTCAAAAGTGAGAAAACAGAGGGGCTACAGGTCTTTTGAAGGTGATTCTACAGAGAGAATCGAATCATTCCTATCCAGGCCTTTCAATCCAAGCCTTCTAATACATATCCAATATATAATCAAGTAAGTGGAAGGCTTCGGGGTTCCACTCATGAGAAGTTCACCAAAGTCCTCTCCTCTTTGGGCAAAAAGTTGAAAGTATTTCTTCTTCAGATTTAATGAGAAATGTTTGGAAAGAGATACAGGAAGATTATTGCGAATCCAGTGCATGTGGTGGGATGTGTATGGTCATTGAAGGGACAGTATCCTTGCAAAGAAGCTAAAATGCAAACCTGCCTTGGGTTTTTTGTATGCACGAAGAGATCCACAGTAGACTCTCCTTATAATAGAGCATGTCTAACAGTTATGCACTTTAGTCTGACAAGATTCCTGACTAGGGGCAAGCAACAATAAATAAAATATTCAGAGTTTTCTGCATCATTCCTGCTTCCTTGCTCCTACACTTTCTTTTTAAAGGATATCATAGGTAAATAAATAGAAAGAATCCTCCTCAGCATCTTTTATTTATTTATTTTATTGATTGATTTTGTCCAATACACAATGAGGATTTTAGTGGGTATACACATAGTAAAATACATGATGAAGGTTATAGAGGAGATACTCATAGTAAAATATATCTAAGAAAGAAAAGAAGATCTAGGAATAGAACATATCAATGAAAGAATAGAAGAAGAGATATAGGAATAGAAGACAGGTATAGGAGATATAGGAGAGCAATAGGACAGGGGATGGAAGGCACTCTAGTGCACTTGTACTCGCCCCTTACTGACCTCTTAGGAATCTGGATAGGTCAACCATGGATAATCTAAGGGTAAAGTGTTGGGGGTTTGGGGATGACACTATGGAGTGTCTATGGAGTAATGAGTTCCACGCTTCGACAACTCGGTTACTGAAGTCATACTTTTACAGTCAAGTTTGGAGCGGTTAATATTAAGTTTAAATCTGTTGTGTGCTCTTGTGTTGTTGTGGTTGAAGCTGAAGTAGTTGCCGACAGGCAGGACATTGCAGCATATGATCTTGTGGGCAATACTGTACTTAGATCTTGTTTAAGGCATCTTAGTTCTAAACTTTCTAGGCCCAGGATTGAAAGTCTAGTCTCGTAGGATATTCTATTTCGAGTGGAGGAGTGAAGGGCTCTTCTGGTGAAGTATCTTTGGACATTTTCAAGGGTGTTAATATCTGAGATGCGATATGGGTTCCAAACGGATGAGCTGCATTCGAGGATGGATCTGGCAAAAGTTTTGTAAGCTCTGGTAAGTAGTGTGAGATTGCAAGAGCAGAAGCTACCTAGGATTAGGTTTACAACTCTTGAAACCTTCTTGGCTATGTTGTTGCAGTGGGCTTTGGCACTTAAATCTTTTGTTATTGGTATACCGAGGTCTTTAACCGAGTGGGGGTTATCTATGATAATTTGATTATTCAGTTCGTATTTGGAGTTCAGATTCTTTTTCCCAATGTGTAGGACAGAGCATTTGCTAGTTGAGATTTGGAGTTGCCATGTGTTAGACCACTCAGAAACAGCATCAAGGTCTTTTTGGAGAGTAGTTGTGTTATCGGTGGTGTTGAAGATTTTTACATCGTTGGCGAAGAGGACACAGTTGCTTGTGATGTAACCGCAAAGGTCTTTGATGTAGAGAATGAAGAGCGTTGGTCCCAGTATACTACCTTGGGGAACACCGCTTTTAACTGGGTTTAGTTAGGTTTACAACTCTTGAAGCCTTCTTGGCTATGTTGTTGCAGTGGGCTTTGGCACTTAAATCTTTTGTTATTACTATACCAAAGTCTTTAACCGAGTGAGAGAAGAATCTATAGAATCTAGGCATCTAAGGCCTAGATGGATACAAAACACTCTTATTAGAGTACTAAACTTCCGACCTTTTGGACAGCGGTCCTTGCCAGAAAAACAAACAGTACAAAAACATGTTTACATCCTGTATCAAGATGAAGAAATCCTATTGTTGAGGCCAATAAACATTCATAAACAGGATAAATAACTTGATGGATTAATCTAGAGAGTTCCAAGGAACTATGATGAAATTGGATGCAAGACAACCCCATATATGGACAGGAGGAAGGGGGTGTAAATTAGACATGAAACTACTATAAAAGATGGTTCTTGAAGTTAGGTACTTTACCTTTTTGAGTACACCTTTTGAGTGTCTTCAATTGGTCCCAATATGATACAGTGTTATCATATTGGTGTCTTTATGTTATGTGTTGATATATGTTATGTGTTGATATATGTTATGTTTAATAAATGTTTCTACCGTGTTTCCCCGATAGTAAGACCCCCCCGATTGTAAGACATATGGGGGGTTTCAGGGGGGTTGGCTAATATAAGCCATACCCCGAAAGTAAGACATATGTCTTACTTTCGGGGAAACACGGTACTAAAAGCAAGCGAGAGAGGCGTCGGAGCAGTTCGCGGTGGGGATAAGGACTCCTCGGCCGGCAGAGGAAGTGCGGCGGCGGCAGCAGGCTCCGGAGGGAGCTCGGGCGGTGGCGAGAAGACGGGATTCCGAGTGCCGAGCGCCACCTGCCCGCCGTTCATGCCAAGGACAGGCAGCCCCAGTTCCAGCACCTCGGCCTGCTCACCCAGCCTCTTGCCCGGCGGGAAGAGCAAAGGCGGCGGCGGGAGTAGTGGAGGCGAGGCGGAGAAGAAAGAAGCGGCGGATAGCTGGCAAGGCGCCGACTAGAGGGCTGGACCCCGCCGCTTTGCCGCCGCCGCCTTTGCCTCTTGCCCGGCGGGAAAGGCGACGAAAGGGGCTATCGGGTCCCTTCCAATTGCCCAGCCGGCGTCGCCTTAGTCAGCAGCGGAAAAGCAAAGGAAGCAGCAGGAGAAGCGAAGTTCTTGAATGGTGGCGGCGGCCCTTGATCGCAGCCGATGAGGTTCGGCTTTCTTCGCTTCTCCTGCTGCTTCCTTTGCTTTTCCGCTGCTGACTAAGGCGACGCCGGCCGGGCAATTGGAAGGGACCCGATAGCCCCTTTCGTCGCCTTTCCCGCCGGGCAAGAGGCAAAGGCGGCGGCGGGAGCGGCGGGGTCCAGCCCTCTAGCCGGCGCCTCGCCAGCTATCCGCGGCTTCTTTCTTCTCCGCCTTGCCTCCACTACTCCCGCCGCCGCCTTTGCTCTCCCTGCCGGGAAAGGCGACGAAAAGGGCTATCGGGTACCTTCCAATTGCCCGGCCGGCATCGCCTTAGTCAGCAGCAGAAAAGCAAAGGAAGCAGCAGGAGAAGCAAAGAAAGCCGAACCTCATCAGCTGCGATCAAGGGCCGCCGCCACCATTCAAGAACTTCTGCGAAAGACGCAGGAGCGGCGGCGACGGCGGAATGCTGCTTGAACCGCCCCCGCCTTCTGCTTAAAACCCTCGGTTCGTGCCTTTCCTGCCCGCCTCCACTCACCCGCGCTTCTGCCACTTCTAGATTTTATTTATTAAATATTTTAAAATAAGAAATTAAAAAATTGCCCGAGACAATATAAGACATACCCCCAAAGTAAGACACAGTGGGGCTTTTGGGGGTAAAAAGATAGTAAGACACTGCCTTACTATCGGGGAAACACGGTATGATATATATATCATGTGGTCTTTTAGCTTTTATTCTCATGGTCTGGGGAATTTTTTTAACACCGAGTGGGGGTTATCTATGATAATTTGATTATTCAGTTCATATTTGGAGTTCAGATTCTTTTTCCCAATGTGTAGGACAGAGCATTTGCTAGTTGAGATTTGGAGTTGCCATGTGTTGGACCACTCAGAAACAGAGTTCAGGTCTTTTTGACCTGTTATCGGTGGTGTTGAAGAGTTTTACATCATCGAGTTTTACATCCCCATAAGGCCTGGAGACCTATTGCTCCTTTCAGGAATCCTCTCCTTCCAGCTATAAAAATGGCCTTTCAAGATTTTGACTCTTCGGTTAAACCAATCAGAACAAAAAGTGCATTTGGTCAAAAATGTACAGGAAACAGCAATATTTGCACACAAAACAAAATTCGCAAAATGATAGAAGCTTGCACTGTTTCCTGGAATCATTTGCTGAGCAAGCTACTCAGAATCACCTTATCAGTGATATCAGCAGCGTATCAATTTAATAAATAATAAAAGGAAATTGCTGTCACATTGAACAATTGCTGCCATAAGATGTTCCTTTCCTTTAACGCCATAGTTCTCAACCTGGAGGTCAGGACCCCTTTGGGGGTCGAACAACCATTTCACAGGGGTCGCCTAAGATCACGGGAAAAGAACAAATTTCCCATGGTGTTAGGAACTAAAGCTTCTATTCTGGCGCCTTGGAACATATTTTTACAATCCGACCAATCAGACGATTACAGTGGGGGGGTGTCCCTCTGACCTTTCTGCCAATCAGCTTAAAGCTCTGTTGGGAGAATTGGCACTAGACTTATGGTTGGGGGTCACCACAACATAAGGAACTGTATTAAGGGGTTGCGGCATTAGAAAGGTTGAGAACCACTGCTTTAACGGTACTGGAGCGTGGGTGGTGGTGGCTCTATTTGCTTTCCCTTCCAATTTGTATTGGGATGGAAGTGCATATTTTGTGTGCTCACTTCTCTCACATGGGAGCACGTGTCACTTCATTGAAATGAAGGGTTTTTTGCAATCCGTGATGACCAGTGGACCGTTTAGGAGCGTGGACAGCCAGCCATTGCTGCCGGTTTGACAAGCCGTGACAAATTTCCACTACAGGTTCTAAAGAATCGGTCTGAACCAGCACTGTACTGGAGTTCAAGAATTTGATGTCCAGAATAAGTTGCTTTTCTTTCAGGTCCCTTCTGGTTGTTTCTTCTTTCAAAATCTGATTGCATCTCTAACCACTTATTTTGCATATTGTGTGTGATAACACTTAAAAATGCAGAACTTAGAGAAGAATATTGCACAAGTTTACTGAGAAAGGTTGCAGCTTGACCTGGCTCACTTATCCTTTTCGACTGTACTTGCTTCAAGTGAAAGTCAACGGGACTCACAGCAAAGAGATCTTGTCCTTAGATTGTGGGAAAGACCTGTTGGTCCTTCTGGAGAGTCTTTCTATCATTACCAGGTATGGCTGTAATAAAGACAAAGCTCGTGTTGTGGTAATTTGCTATTTCTAAAATACTCCATTTGGGATTCAGGCTAAGTTGATCCTAGGTAAAGGCAGGTGTAACAATCTCCGGCTTGGACTAGATGATCTTTAAAGACCCTTCCACCTCTGCTAGTCTGGTGGAACATTGGGGTGTTATCAGATAATTCCACAGGTAGAACTCGCTTTACTGCAGAACAGCAGAAAAAGCAATTGCTACCAATCTGCCTTCCACTGACGACATGTATCCTGCGCGAGTCAAAAAGAGGGTCGTGAAAATATTTACAGACCCCTCATATCATGGACATAAATTGTTTTAACTCCTTCCCTCAAAATAATGCTGTAGGGCAGTGCACATCAGAACAACTAGAGAAGGACAGTTTTTTCTACCATGCCATCACTCTGCTAAGCAAATAATAATTGTTGTTGTTGTTATTGTTGTTGCTGCTGTTGTTCTTGTTATTGTTATTACTGTTGTTATTATTGTTATTATTATTATTATCTAACAATACAACATAGCATATTTATGTATTTATGTATTTATGTATTTATTTATTTATTATTCATCCATCCATCCATCCATCCATCCATCCATCCATCCATCCATCCATCCATCCATCCATCCATCCATCCATCTATCTATCTATCTATCTATCTATCTATCTATCTAATTTATTAGATTTGTATGCTGCCCTTCTCCGAAGACTCGGATGTGGTCACTATGCTAGATTTCATATTTCATCACTAGTCGGGCACTTCTCAAGCACCTAGGGCTGTGTGACATAGTGGTGAATTATGTGTGCTGTTCCCAGTAAATTCTTATTCTTGTTCTTGTTCTTATTATCATCATTATTATCATTGTCATTGTCATTGTTATCATTATTATCATTATTATTTGGATCTGTATGCCGGCCCTCTCTGATACTCCCACAACACTGACAAATTATTTACTAAAATTGTATTACTATTTTTTCTTCTCATCCTTTCTATTACCTACATCCTTTTCTACTGATGACTATAGCTTTGTTGCTTGTATGTTTATGAATTAGAATAGAATAGAATAGAATTTTATTGGCCAAGTGAGATTGGACACAAAATAAATTTGTCTTGGTGCATATGCTCTCAACGTACATAAAAGAAAAAGATACATTAGTCAAGAATTATGAGGTACAACACTTAATGATTGTCATGGGGTGAAATAAGCAATGAAGAAACAATCAATATTAATAAAAATCTTAGGATACAAGCAACAAGTTACATTTATATTGTTTTACTAGTATGATTTTGATTGCTTATTTAGCATCCAATGACTATCACAAAGTGCCATGTCTTATGATTCATGAGGAATGTATTTATGACTATGATCGTGATTTATCACTTATATTTTTTATGTACACTGAGAGATTATGCACGGAAGACAAATTCCTTGTGTGTCCAATCACACTTGGCCAATAAAGAATTCTATTTGATTCTATTCTAACTGAGAACCCAAGAAGGTTCTTTCTTTTTTGTAATTTTTTTATTTTTCTCCATATCAGAAACACACATAACATCAAATATATCTTAATATGCATATATTATCACTTAAAAACAAGAATACAATAACCTAAATTATATTCCAATTTTAATTTTGTTATTTAATCTACCTCAATATTCTTTCTCTTCACTCCCCTCTTTCTATCTCAGGTGGCTACTCCACCTCTATTACCTACTTTCTTGTATCTTCTCGCCCCTTTCCTACTACAATCTCTTCCTCCTTCCCCCTTCTCTACGTCCCCTTCTACTCTCTCTCCTTTCTCTCACTACCTCTTACACTTTCTCTCCACTTTCCTACCACCATCTCATCTTCCTTCTTTCTTGCTTCTCTATGTCCTCTTCTACTCTTTCTCCTTTCTCTCCTTCTCTCCTATTTCCTCTAACACCCTCTAAATCTGGATAATTCTAATTACATTTTTTAAAATTATTATTTTTCTCCCCACTGAAAACATGCATAGCCTATCATATACTGTACTTCAATACAGCTTAATAATCATGCATCATCTATTAAATATAACGATGAATACTTGTTTATTTCATATCTGTTACTCTTGGTATATGTCATTAATCTCAACAGAATATGGAGATTAACAGAAAGCAGGATGTTTTCAAAGAAAATACAAAGGAAGTCCAGTTGACTTTTGTGACTACCATGATTTGGATGATTAAGAATTTTCATAGTCATTAAACTCAATTTCTATCCATTTTTTCCCTGATTGGTATGAGTGACACCAGTCTTCTGATCACTGACTCCAGTAAAACTTAATATGTTTTTACGAGTTCTTTTCTCATGTTATGAATTGATATTAATTGAAAAACAGGCCCATTTTTTGGAAGATTTTTTCCCCATTTTTTTTTCTTAGGGTTACTGTAATGTATTCCTGATTTTTATTGCATTTGGTCTCAGACTGTAAATACATTTTGTGGCTCCACTGAAAGTTAGGAAGGGCCCACCTGTTTTGTGTGGATGGCACACCCAATAATGACTTGGAATTCTCCAAGAATACAATTTATTTCAACTATTTTGACAATCAAAAGAACAGTCAATTTTGCTTTTTTAAAAATAATTGTACTTCCCTTTAAATTACAAAGCTCCAGGGCGTGAACTCTTCTAAGCAAGCAAACAACACATTTTGCACAATGGAACAGCAATTTAATTACTCAGAAGAGGAGGACTTCCTGAAAACAATATTAGACAGTATGTAAACTTTCTTTCCTTTGTGGGTTCTACAGATAACAAAAACCTCAAGGGTTGCAAATGCTTTCTGAGCTGATTCCAAAATTGAAAGTCTCTCACAAAATCATGAGTTCCTGTTGTCCTCTCTCTCCTGAAAACGTTCAGAGGGCGCTTTCACAAAATGGCTTCTGATAGGCTTTATTTATTTGATTCATATGCCGCCCCTCTCCAAGGACTCGGGGCGGCTTACAACATATCGAGAAACACAATATACAGTACAGATATCTAGAATCCAATTAATTTAGCTAATTAAATTTAAACACCCTAATAGCATTTAAAATTCACTCATTCCCATTCAACAGCAAACATACCTGCACTCGTCGGTCAGGGGACTAGACTCTAATGGCCCCCAGCCTGGCAATACAGATGAGTCTTTAGATTCTTACGGAAGGTGAGGAGGGGCAGTCCAAATCTCTGGGCCCCACAGAGAAGGTTCATCCCCTAGGCCCTACCGAGTGACATTTTCTAATTGATGGGACCTGGAGAAGGCCAACTCTGTGGGAGCTAACCAGGCACTGGGACTCATGCGGAAGAAGCAGTTCCACAAGTAACCTGGTCCGATGCCATGTAGGACTTTATAGGTCTTAACCAACACTTTGAATTGTGTCCAGAAACCAATTGGCAGCCAATGCAATCTGCGGAGTGCTGGAGAAACATGGGCATAACTTGGGAGGCCCATAACTACTCAGGCGGCTGCATATTGCACAATTTGAAGTTTCTGAGCATTCTTCAAAGGTAGCCCCTTGTAGAGAGCATTGCAGAAATCAAACTTTATTCATATGCTAAATCTAATGGATAATTTAAGAATATCAAAACACTGACACCTGTCACTTCCCGAAGGCCACATCCTCCCAGAATTGTCCATTGGAAGGACACAAGAGATCAAATCAATGCCTGTGTTCTTCTTTAATTAGAAAAAAAATAGAACCCAAAAAGCATTTATGAAAAGGAAGGAAAGATGGGGGGGGGGGGGTGTTAGACAGAGATAGTTTCATTTTCAAAGGGAACACATTTTTTAAAAATATTTTGAATTAATTATCAGTTAAATAATTCTGTGGCAGCTTAGAAGATCACAATGATTTTTGGCTAATGGTCATCTGGATAAGGGCTGTAAAAAAAATTACTACCATTCTGTGATTGTGGCTTATTTTGTGGGTGTAAGTTGACGGCCATATGACCAGTTGGGAATGGCTTGACGATCATGTGACCAGGGTGACTTAAAGGTCATGTGACTGGCTTAAAGGTGGTCAACTTGACATCACTCACGTCAAAGGTTACGGTTAGGGTGCCTGGCGTTTTCTTGCATCAAAGAGATACAATTTCCCTATCTATTTTCTATTACTGAACATCCAAAATATATTATTTAATTCTACGTATATATGCCATATATGTACATACCCATTACACAAAGGCACACAAAAATATACATTATCTACTATATAAACTGTATGTGTGAGTACACACACACACACACACAGAGAGAGAGAGAGAGAGAGAGAGAGAGAGAGAGAGAGAGAGAGAGAGAGAGAGAGATCTTCTAAAATTATACACATTCAACCTCATTTACTGCTATAGGAAAAACATACACACAGCCCAGAAGAGAAAAAAAGAAAAAAAATTCTGCTGGTTCTGCATACCTGACCTTACCCAGAGGAGCCCATCACTGGGATAGGGGATAAAGAATCCAACTGGATATTATTTTATTTATATTTTTGGGAAGCAATGTCCATCTGGGTTCAGTTCCAAGTGGGGAGAAAGACATCGGAAACATGGAGGCTGATTGGAACGATGGTTTATTGATGGACAGAATCACATAGTTTGAGATCCTGGGCAAAGAAGGGGCATGATGCTGGGAGTACCTGGGTTTTATTCCCTCTGTTGGGCTTTGAATTTCAGCTTGTGTTCTGATTGGTTGTCAGAGTCCCATGTGGCCATGTAGGGATAACTTTGTAGGTTTTCTTTTAAGTCCCAGGCTTGGTTGACTCTTACTAGGTGATGATGTAATGAAAGGGCTTTGGGCAATTCCTACTATGACTCTGCCTGAAGGAGGTAGATCTTTGTTAACGTAAAATAGACTATTTCAAGGCCTTAATGTCCAATTAACAAAAGGGTGCTGAGTTTCTGCCTCCCTTTTAGATGAAATATTCTTCCCTTTTAATATTCCTAAAACATTTCATTTTTCTAGGAGACTGGTAGGTGCTAACTTCCTACAATATACAGTAGTGGCAAATGCCCGTTCAGAAAGAAACAAATCTGTGTGGATGAAGTTGTTAAAGCACATGAGCATTTTTTGCCGCCTGCTGTTATTGATCCAAATAAAGGATTTATTTTAATTGCTTCTTTAGGTGATGGGTCAATCCAAATACCACAACACTTCCCTCCTGTTTGGGAGGAATACAATTAGTAAGTATATTATGAAATAATTATTTTTCTTTGCAGGAATGGAGTTAGCCTTCCAGTTGCTTCATAATATTCCAAAAGGAAACTTGCTTTGGTGCTCTGCCCATTTTGAACAGGATCTCTTTCTTTTGAACGGAATCTCCTGTGATGGAGGTTGCTCAATTCTCCATGTAATCTCTCCACACAATCAGGAGAACATTTCAGCTTTGTTAGTCTTTGATGAAATCCATGGGATTTTCTTGATCATAGGACAACTGTCACATATTTACTTACTTACGGGACAGTCTCCTACCTCACGTATCGCAGCGGTTGCTTAGGTCCCACAGAGTTGGCCTCCTCCAAGTCCAGTCAGCTAAACAATGCGGAGTGGCAGGGCCTAGGGGAAGAGCCTTCTCTGTAGCTGCCCCAGTCCTCTGGAACCAACTCCCTCCAGAGATCCACACTGCCCCCAACTTACGTGCCTTTCACAAGGGTTTAAAAACTTACCTTTGAATATGAATGCCTGTTTTATATCTTGGAGGGTCTTAATATTAGTTTTATGTTGGCTTTCTCTAACTATATTTGTATTTTATTCTCTTTAGTCTATGGAGAGGGGCGGCATGCAAATCTAATAAATAAATAAATAAATTCTCACTTTTGTAAGCTGCCCTGAGTCTACGGAAAAAGGCAGCATAGAAAATCCAACCCAATAAATAAATAAATAAAATATACTGAACATCTATAGATCTTTGTCACTATTAGCAATAGCCATAGCAGTTGGACTTATATAAAGCCCTCTCTCAGCAGTTTACAAAATCATCATATTGCCCCCAACCATCTGGGTCCTCCTGTGACCCACCTCGGAAGGATGGAGTGCTGAGTCAAATCTCGAACAAGTGAATTTGAACTGCTGAACTGCAGTTTGCCATCAGCTGAAGTAGCCTGCACTGCTGCACTCTAACCACTATGCAACCTCACTCCTATTGGGTGTAGCAATTCTCCAATCTTGCAAGCAACTTTAATTTTATGGCTGTATTTACCATCAGGCGGTCAAAAAGGGATATGTGTTGATATGTTTAAGTGAAAAAAGTGTCTGTCTATCCTTATTGATGTGTGTATGTTTGCAGTATTGGGCTGACACTAGTACAGCTGGAATCCTCCAATCCATTAGCAGAAATGGCGATGAGTCTGTAATATGGTAAATGATTTAGCTTTACTAGATAAATGGTCAAAGCAATGGAAACTGCAGTTTAATGTTTCCAAATGTAAAATAATGCACTTGGGGAAAAGGAATCCTCAATCTGAGCATTGTATTGGCAGTTCTGTGTTAGCAAAAATTTCAGAAGAGAAGGATTTAGGGGTAATGATTTCTGACAGTCTCAAAATGGGTGAGCAGTGTGATCGGGCGGTAAGAAAAACAAGTAGGATGCTTGGCTGCATAGCTAGAGGTATAACAAGCAGGAAGAAGGAGATTGTGATCCCTCTGTATAGAGCACTGGTGAGACCACATTTGGAATATTGTGTTCAGTTCTGGAGACCTCACCTACAAAAAAGATATTGACCAAATTGAACGGGTCGAAAGATGGGCTACAAGAATGGTGGAAGGTCTTAAGCATAAAACGTATCAGGAAAGACTTAATGAACTCAATCTGTATAGTCTGGAGGACAGAAGGGAAGGGGGGACATGATCGAAAAATTTAAATATGTCAAAGATTAAATAAGGTTCAGGAGGGAAGTGTTTTTAATAGGAAAGTGAACACAAGAACAAGGGGACACAATCTGAGGTTAGTTGGGGGAAAGATCAAAAGCAACATGAGAAAATATTATTTGACTGAAAGAGGAGTAGATCCTTGGAACAAACTTCCCACAGACATGGTTGGTAAATCCACAGTAACTAAATTTAAACATGCCTGGGATAAACATATATCCATCCTAAGATAAAATACAAAAAATAGTATAAGGGCAGACTAGATGGATCCTGAGGTCTTTTTCTGCTGTCAGTCTTCTATGTTTCTATGTATTTCGCTAATAAGGACTGATTCTCTTTTTGTCTCTTTGTGTTTTCAGTATATGGAGCGAACGTATAATTCCTGTAAGTCGTGACCATGTTCCTGAATCGATTGACTTTCCCTTCAATACTACTGAAATTGTTTCAAATGTTTCTATAATACCAGAATTTTTTCCTTACGATCATCTATTTGATAATGTAACACGAAATCTTCTCAATGGCTTCATTGCCCTTATTTGCATTTTTGGCCTGGTGGGAAATGGAGCCACCATTTACCTCCTGGCCTTTTCCATTAAGAGGAATCCTTTCACCACATTCATCCTGAACCTCTCCATCGCTGATTTTGGGGTCATCACATCCCTCGTTATTTCAGCCATATTTGTGTCAGTGTTTACTCTGAGCCGCAGAACATACGTCGTCAATGCCTTTTTCTTATTATTTTTTGAGTTCTTTTCCTTCACGTATTCTGCAAGCCAGTTTCTGCTGACAGCCATCAGCCTGGACAGGTGCGTAGCTGTCCTCTTCCCACTCTGGCATCGTTGTCATCGTCCTCCATATTTGTCCACACTTGTTTGCAGCCTCATCTGGATCCTCTCCTTCCTGCTCTCTGCGCTGCACTTCATTCTCCACCAGACCAGGGCCTTTCAAAGTTCACCTGTGCTTTACCAGCTTATTGTGAATGGCTTACTTTGTACGCCTCTCATGGTTGCGTCTACTGTGATTCTCTGGATTCATATGAGGTCTAAGTCTCAACGCAACCAAAGGAAACTTCTCACCACCATCTTGCTGGCCCTCCTCTTCTTCCTCCTGCTTTCTCTCCCAATGAATGTCTTTTATGTCATCGAACATTTTCATTCTCCTAATCTTCTCCTCATGTCCTTTGGGATAGGATGTGCCACTCTCAACAGCAGCATCAACCCACTCCTTTATTTCTTAGTGGGGAGGAAGAAGGGTGGAAAAGGTCAGACCAGAGCATCTTACAAGGTTGCTCTGCAAAGAGTTTTCAAGAATGAGAAAAGCAGCCCAGAAGACCAGGAAGCCACGAAGGAAAGCCAGTTGTGAAGAAACATAAATATTGCATAATAAATGTATTATCCAACACATTTATTTGGCACATCATAAGTGTTTTTCTTAGCTTTTCTTTGCATATTAGCCTTTATCCTGGTCTCTGACCAAAATAAATGTTTAATTTGATTTGGGTTATGGACTTGGTTGCCTGTTTGTAGAAGGGAAGACTTCTTTTTCAAGGAGCTAAAGTTGAAATCAGCCTTGAGTCATTGGTGTGGAGAAAGAGGTTCAAAGGGGAATCTCTCTAAAACCTGAATAGTCTTTATCTGATACATATGCAGTATGTGCTTTACTCTGGCAAGATTCCTGTCTGCATGCAAACAGCAATAAAGAAATTGTGTTAAACAAATGGTTGTATTGGTCTTTATTTCCTGCACTTGACCAGTTGATGGTTATACCCAGCAACTGCATCGTGGATTATTTTCTTTGGGGAACTCTATGGCCAGAGGTAAAGGTTTACCAGCTTGGAAACAGCTCTTGGCATTGAAAGCCATCTGGGTGGTAGAGCACATGAAACTGCCAACATCAGCGTCAGTGAGCAAGAACATGCTGTATTTTGGGGGGTATAAGACACACCTTATACACAGAATGTAGCCCCACCCAGCCACACACACCCTTTGGTCTCCGCCTCCCAGCAATTTACCCCCTTGCAGCAAACAGAACAGAGCCTGATTAGCACTAGCAACTGATATCAGCCTCCCGGCCAACAGCTGATTCAACACAGGCAAGCCACGTGCAAGAAATAAAAATTAAACTGGCTGCAAGAAGGCAAATTGCTGAATGAGAGAGAGGCAGATTTTTATTTTCTGCTGAACTGGATGCAAGGAGGTAAGTCGATAGCTATAAAAGTCTGTAGACTGTTCCAAATAGACTTATTATTGAATTATTATTTTTAAAAGACTGCTTTATTATTGTTCTAGAGAACTTAAGAAAATGAGGAAGCTTTTTAAAATAAATGCTTCATCTGTAGAAGCCCAGTGCTGTTGTATCTTCTTTTAAATAGCAGTGAATATGTATTTCCAGAAAACCACATTAATTTTAAGTATAATCTGAAATGTAACAGTGTCATGTTTTACCATGAATAGAATGGGATGGAATGGAATGGAATGGAATAGAATAGAATAGAATTTTATTGGCCAAGTGTGATTGGACATACAAGGACTGGAACTACTAGGATTCTTGTTGTTGAACAAGGAATCACAAAGTGCCTCATTTAATTTTAACAATGATTAACGAGTTCAATTCTAGGTTCAAATGTGGTCCTTAAGTCAAGTCAATGGCTAGCTGTAATATATCTTGTATTATTTATATTCCATTGTGAACCAATCACTAATGATGAACACAAAATTTAATTTTTCTCCTTTTTTTTAGTTTGTATTACCTTGAACTGTTTTTAAACAAGATTAAAGGATATTTTAATAGAAAAAATGTAGGTTTTACTTGAAAATAATGGGATATACAATATGCATATTTTGGAGGATTGCAATAAACAGATTTTAACAAAGTTGCACCAAATGACTGAGACTTACTGGATAACGTTTGATTTCTAAAATCTGCAGTGCCTATTTTTGATTCATAGGATAAGATTTTTACTACTCTCTTGGCATTAACAAATACAATTATTAACAAGGGTCATTATAACACAGACACCACCATCTATGCAACAATTTTCCACACTATAAGTATGAACTTGGTTGTTGGCTTTGCAATCATTTTGTTGCTTGATTTTATCTGATGTGATACAGGGGAAATTTCTGCAAGCCAGCAACTAAATACTCCACATTTCAGTCCAGAACTAAATAAATATATTTTCTTCGGTATAGACGTATGTTGTCCTTAACTTAGATTTTGTGAATCTCCATTGAAAGACACCATGTTCCCTGAGATACTAATGGTCCTGCTTCAACGTCAAAATAACACACATGCTGTTATTAGTTAAAGTAAGTAATTAGCTATTTAATAAAGAAACTGCGAAAGAAGAAAAGAATGTTAAACAACAAAGTTTAACAAACAATTCTTTGTTAAAAAAACAAACAAAGAATTCAAGAATCTGATGTCCAAAATAGGCTGCTTTTCTCTCAGGTGCCTTCTTTGTTTTGTCCAGAGGACAGTTAGGCCTTGTACCCGCCCCATATTCCTTGGGCGGGAAAATACTGCAAGGTGATTGGTTGGCTCAGCCTGGCAGCCCGGGATATATATAGCTGGCAGGCACGGCCATGTTGTTGTTGTCTTGTTCCTTAGTGTAAACCGTTACTTTGTGTTCTAATAAAACAGATCCGTTCTTACTTAAAGAGTCTGCAGTTGATTCTTGTAAGGATCTAACATTCTGGTTGTTTCTTCTTTCATAATCTCTAACCACTTATTTTGCATATTGTGTGTGGTAACACTTAAAAGTGCAGAATTTAGAGAAGAATATTGCACAAGTTTACTGAGAAAGTTTGCGGCTTGACCCGGCTCACTTCTCCTTTTTGACTGTATTTGCTTCAAGTGAAGGCCAACGGGACTCACACCAAAGAGATCTTGTCCTTGGATTGGGAGAAAGACCTGTTGGTCCTTCTGGAGATTCTTCCTATCATTCCCAGGTATGGCTATACTAAGGCAAAGCTTGTGTTGTGGTAATTTCCTATTTCTAAAATACTCCATTTTGGGTTCAGGCTAAGTCGATCCTAGATAGATGCAAGTGTAAGAATCTCCTGCTTCGGCAGAGGGTTGGACTAGATGACCTGCAAAGTCCCTTCCAACTCTGCTAGTCTGTTACTTGGGAAACATTGGGGTGTTATCAGATAATTCCACCGGTGGAACTCGCTTTACTACAGAAAAACAGAAAAAGCAATGGCTACCAACCTGCCTTCCATTGATGACATGAATACTACACAAGTCAAAAAGAGGGCTGTGAAAATAACTACACACTCCTGGCAACTTGGACATAAATTGTTTCAACTTCTAGCCTCAAAACAAGCTATAAGGCAGTGCCCATCAGAACAACTAGAGAAAAGGACAGTTTTTTCTACCATGCCATCACTCTGCTAAACAACTAATTATTGTTGTTGTTGTTTCTGTTGTTGTTTTTGTGATTATTATTATTGTTGTTGTTGTTGTTATCCAACACAACACATGAGATCACTATGCTGGATTTCACATTTCATTCCCATGCACCTAGGATTGCATGATGTAGTATCGAATTATGTTGTTGTTGTTGTTGTTGTTGCTATTATTATTATCTTGCTTCTCTAGGTCCTCTTCTACTCTTTCTCCTTTCTCCCCTTCTCTCTTATTTCCTTTTACACCTTCTAAATTCTTCCCTGAGTGGATAATTCTAATTAATTTTTTTTAATAATTATTTTTCTACCCACTGAAAACATACATAGCCTATCATATACTTCAATACAGCTGAATAAACCTGTATCATCTATTAAATATAATCATGAATACTTGTTAATTTCATATCTCTTACTCTTGGTATATGCCATTAATCTCAATAGAACATGGACATTAACAGAAAGCAGAATGTTTTCAATGTAAATTTAAGGGAATCCCAGTGGACTTTTGGGACAACCATGATTTGGATGATTTAGAATTGAGTCATTAAACTCAATTTCCCATCCAATTCTTTCCAGATTGGTATGAATGACACCAGTCTTCTGATCACTGACTCCAATAAACCTTAATATGTTTTTTGAGTTCTTTTCTCATGTTATGAATTGATATTAATTGAAAAAGTGCTCCATTTTTTGAAAGTTTTTGCCTCCTTTTTTAAAAATCTCTTTTTTAGGATTACTGTAATGTATTCTTGATTTTTGATTGCATTTGGTCTCAGACTGTGTTCTGTCGGGCTCTCTGGTAGAATCCTCCCAAAAATTCACAGGTACAAAGTTCAGACACATACACGTTTGAAAATATGTATGCATCGCTCTCCGCATGCGTGGCTGTATCATTAACTCTTGTTCTGAATCCAAGGAGGAGCTAGATAATTGATCTGCTTCTAAGCTGTCTGCCACACTCTCCTCCTCCCTGTCACTCATATCTTCTTGGTCAGAGGAGCCTTCATCATCAGATTCTACCGGGGGCAAAACAGGCCTGCAGCATGTGGATGTCTCCCCCACATCCACAGTCCCTGGGGCAGAAGCTGGGCCAGAGCTAACCACAACAGACTGTAAATATATTTTATTGCTCCATTGAAAGCTAGGAGGGGCCACACCTGTTTTGTGTGGATGGCAAATCCAATAATGACTTGGAATTCTCCAAGAATACAATTTCTTTCAGTTATTTGGACAATCAAAAGAACAGTCAATTTTGCTTTTTTAAAATAGTTGTACTTTTCTTTTAATTACAATGCTGCAGGACGTGAACTCTTCTAAGCAAGCAAACAACACATTTTGTACAATGGAACAGCCATTTAATAACTCAAAAGGTATGGACTTCATGGAAACTATGTTAGACAGTATGTAAACTTACTTTCTTTTGTGGGTACTACAAATAATTAAAAACCTGAAGGGTTGAAAATGCTTTGTGAGCTTATTCCAAAATTGAAAGTCTCTCACAGAATCACGAGTTCCTGTTGACCCCTCCCTCCTGACGCCATTTTGTAAACGTTCAGAGGGTGCATTCACAAAATGGCTTCTGACGGAATTTATTTATTTATTTATTGGGTTCATACCCCTCTCCGAGGACTCAGGTCAGCTTACAAAATACAGATAACAAAAACCTCAAGCCAGTGAAGGGCTACCAAACATTTTACTACTACATTGTGGCCGTGGCTTATGCATTTTCCTTCAACATCTTTCAGTGCAAGTTGGGTGCTCTGGGGTGGGGCTCCATTTTTGTTACCCCTCTATGTCCCCTCCCATCCGGGCAGAAGCCCACCCCTGCCTCAAGGGTTGAAAATGCTTTGTGAGCTTATTCCAAAATTGAAAATCTATCACAGAATCATGAGTGGTCCACACTCTCCTGAGGTCAGAGGTTGCATTGCCATTTTGAAACCGTCCAGAGGGTGCATTCACAAAATGGCTTCTGATGGAATTGATTGATTGATTGATTTGATTTGATTTATGTGCTGAGCACTCAGGATGGTTTACAACATATTGAGAAACACAATATACAGTACAGATATCTAAAATCCAATTAATTTACCTAATTAAATTTAACCCTGCTCTTCTCTTCGGGTCATATTTGACCCAAAACAAAGTTTGAGATCCTGTAAAAAATTTTTACTGCATATCTGAAACTTGAAATTATATTGTCTCATTTGAGAGGTTCTTTCTATGAGTATTTTTTTGGGGGGCGGGGGGGTGCTTAGTTTTTGCTGGGCGAAACAATTTACACTTATTCTGTTCCCGGATCATTTTGACCCGGACTAAAAAAGATTGATTTTAGCTAATTATTTTTTTAAAAAATACATTTTGCATTGGTTTACTATTTTAAAGCTTCCTGATCACAACCAAATGAAAAATGAAATGAAAAAAATAATGTTTATTTGTTTATTTTGCTCAGAAAAGCCCCCCACCCTTTTTGTGTAATTTTGTTCATTTATAGATAGATTAGGCTGCAAGTTCCAATTTCTTTTGAATACCTTTTGCATTGGTTTACTAATTTGAACAACCATGATCATAAACAAATGAAAAATGAAATAAAAAAATAATGTTTATTTGTTTATTTTGCTCAGAAAAGCCCCCCACCCTTTTTGTGTAATTTTGTTCATTTATAGATAGATTAGGCTGCAAGTTCCAATTTCTTTTGAATACCTTTTGCATTGGTTTACTAATTTGAACAACCATGATCATAAACAAATGAAAAATGAAATAAAAAAATAATGTTTAGTTGTTTATTTTGCTCATAAAAGGCCCTCCCCCCTGGCTGTGTGCAAATATGTTTATTTATATATAGATTAGGCTACAATTTCCCATTTTTTAAAATACCTTTTTCATTGGTTTACTAGTTTGAACACTCCTGATCATAAACAAATGAAAAATGAAAGGAGAAAAATAATGTTTAGTTGGTTATTTTGCTCAGAAAAGCTCCCCCCCCCCTGGCTGTGTGCAATTATGTTTGCTTTATATAGAGACCATGCTGCAAGTTCCAAATTACATCCTTGATTTTAGTATAATGGATTTCTTACATAAATGTCTGTGTTCTTCTTAGAAACATAGAAACATAGAAGACTGACGGCAGAAAAAGACCTCATGGTCCATCTAGTCTGCCCTTATACTATTTCCTGTATTTTATCTTACAATGGATATATGTTTATCCAGGCATGTTTAAATTCAGTTACTGTGGATTTACCAACCACGTCTGCTGGAAGTTCATTATTTCTTTCTTTCTTTCTTTCTTTCTTTCTTTCTTTCTTTCTTTCTTTCTTCCTTTCTTTCTTCCTTTCATTCTTTCTTTCTTTCATTCATTCATTCATTCATTTATTAGATTTGTATGCCGCCCTGCTCCGAGAACTCAGAGCAGCTCACAACAAGGAAAAACATCATGTACAAATCCAATATTAAAACAGTTTTAAAAACCTTTATTAAAAAACAATCATACAACCCGAGCATACAATACATACAATAAAACAGCTAAGGGCATATTAATTTTCCCATGCCTGGCAACATAGATGGGTTTTCAGGAGTTTACGAAAGGCAAGGAGGGTGGGGGCAATCCTAATCTCTGGGGGGAGTTGATTCCAGAGGGCCGGGGCCGCTACAGAGAAGTCTCTTCCCCTGAGTCCTGCCAGACGGCATTGTTTTGTCAATGGGACCTGGAGAAGGCCAACTCTGTCGGACATAATCGGTTTCTGGGATTTGTGTGGCAGCAGGTGGTTTTTTTCTAGGAGACTGGTAAGTGCTAACGTCTTATAATATAGTGACAGACGCCCATTCAGAAAGAAACAAATCTGTGTGGATGAAGTTGTTAAAGCACATGAGCATTTTTTGCCGCCTACTGTTATTGATCAAAATAAAGGATTTACTATAATTGCTTCTTTAGGTAATAGATCCATCCAAATAATAGAATACTCCTTCCCACAAGTTTGGATCGCATACGATAAGTAAGTATATTCTGAAACTTTTTTTTTTCTTTGCAGGAATGGAGTTAGCCTTCCAGTTGCTTCATAATATTCCAAAAAGAAACTTCCTTTGGTGCTCTGCCCATTTTGAACAGGATCTCTTTCTTTTGAATGGAATCTTCTGTGATGGAGGTTGCTCAATTCTCCATGTAATCTTTCCACACAATCAGGAGAACATTTCGGCTTTGTTAGTCTTCGATGAAATCCACGGGATTTTCTTGATCATAGGACAAATGTCACATATTTACTTACCTACGGGACGATCTCCTGCCTCACGTATCGCAGCGGTTGCTTAGGTCCCACAGAGTTGGCCTCCTCCAAGTCTAGTCAGCTAAACAATGCTGGCTGGCAGGGCCTGGGGGAAGAGCCTTCTCTGTAGCTGCCCCAGCCCTCTGGAACCAACTCCCTCCAGACATCCACACCGCCCCCACCCTAGGTGCCTTTCACAAGGTTTTAAAAAATTACCTTTGCTGGCAGGTCTGCAGGCATTGAGCTTAACACCTCACTCCAGTCAAAGATGTGATTGCGTGATTGTGGTTGAGTGAATATGAATGCCTGTTTTATATCTTTGAGGTCTTAATATTAGTTTTATGTTGGCTTTCTCTAACTATATTTATATTGCATTTTATTCTCACTTTTGTAAGCTGCCCTGCGGAAAAAGCTGGCATAGAAAATCCAACCAAATAAATAAATAAATAAAATATACTGAACATCTATAGGTCTTTGTCACTATTAGCAATAGCCATAGCAGTTGGACTTATATAAAGCCCTCTCTCAGCAGTTTACAAAACCATCATATTGCCCCCAACCATCTGGGTCCTCATTTGACCCACCTCGGAAGGTTGGAAGGCTGAGTCAACCTTGAGCTGGTGATGAGATTTGAACTGCTGACCTGCAGATCTTAGCAGTCAGCGTCAGTGGCCTACAATACTGCACTCTACTCACTGCGCCCCCTCGGCTTAGATAGATAGATAGATAGATAGATAGATAGATAGATAGATAGATAGATAGATAGATAGATAGATCTGGGAAAGAGGGTGGGCCTTTCTACAATATGTATGTATTTCACTAACAAGGACTGATTCTCTTTCTGTCTCTTTCTGTTTTTAGTATACGGAGCAATTTTAGAATTCCTGAAAGTCGTGAGATTGGTTCTGGACCAGTCAACTTTACCTCCAATACTACAGAAATTGTTTCAAATGTTTCTGTAATACCAGAATTATTTCCTTATGATCATCTGTTCAATAATTTAATGCGAAATCTTCTCAATGGCTTCTTTGCCCTTATTTGCCTTTTGGGCCTGGTGGGAAATGGAACCACCATTTACCTCCTGGCCTTTTCCATTAAGAGGAATCCTTTCACCACATTCATCTTGAACCTCTCCATCGCTGATTTTGGGGTCATCACATTCCTCATTGTTTCTGCCATATTTGTGTCAGTGTTTACTCTGAGCCGCAGAACACACGTCATCAATGCCTTTTTCTTCTTATTCTTTGAGTTCTTTTCCTTCACGTATTCTGCCAGCCAGTTTCTGCTGACAGCCATCAGCCTGGACAGGTGCGTAGCTGTCCTCTTCCCCCTCTGGCATCGCTGTCATCGGCCTCCAAATTTGTCCACACTTGTTTGCAGCCTCATCTGGATCCTCTCCTTCCTGCTCTCTGTGCTGCACTTCATTCTCCACCAAACCAGAACCTATGGAAGTTCACCTGTGCTTTACCAGCTTATTGTGAATGGCTTACTTTGTACACCTCTCATGGTTGTGTCTACTGTGATTCTCTGGATTCATATGAGGTCTAAGTCTCAACGCAACCAAAGGAAACTGCTCACCACCATCTTGCTGACCCTCCTCTTCTTCCTCCTGCTTTCTCTCCCAATGAATGTCTTTTATGTCATCGAACATTTTCATTCTCCTAATCTCCTCCTCATGATCTTTGGGATAGGATGTGCCACTCTCAACAGCAGCATCAACCCACTCCTTTATTTCTTAGTGGGGAGGAAGAAGGGTGGAAAAGGTCAGACCAGAGCATCTTACAAGTTTGCTCTGCAAAGAGTTTTCAAGAATGAGAAAACCAGCTCAGAAGACTATGAAACCACGAAGGAAAGCCAGTTGTGAAGAGTCATAAATATTGCATAATAAATGTATTATCCAATACATTTATTTCGTACATCATATGCGCTTTTCTTAGCTTTTCTTTGCATATTAGCCTTTATCCTGGTCTATGACCAAAATAAATGTTTAATTTGATTTGGGTTATGGACTTGGACGCCTGTTTGTAGAAAAGAAGACTTCTTTTTCAAGGAGCCAAAGTTGAAATCAGTCTTAAATCATTGGTGTGGAGAAAGAGGTTCAAAGAGGATTCTCTCTAAAACCTGAATAGTATTTATCTGATAGATATGCAGAGTGTGCTTTACTCTGGCAAGATTCCTGTCTATATTTAAACAGCAATAAAGAAGTTGTTTTAAACAAATGGTTGTATTGGTCTTTATTTCCTGCACTTGACCAGTTGATGATGATGATGATGATGATGATGATGATAATGATGATAATGATAATGATAATAATTTATTAGATTTGTATTCCGCCCCTCTTTGAAGATAGTTATACCCAGCAACTGTATCATGGATTATTTTCTTTTGGGAACTCTATGGCCAGAGGTAAAGGTTGACCAGCTTGGAAACAGCTCTTGGCACTGAAAGTCTGCTGGGTGGTAGAGCATATGAAACTGCCAACATCAGGGTCAGTGAGCAAGACCGTACTTTATTTTGGGGGGTATAAGACACACCTTTTTACCTCCCCAAAGAGGGTGAAAATCTGGATTCGTCTTATACACAGAATGTAGCCCCACCCAGCCAACCCCACCCTTTGGTCTCTGCCTCCCAGCAATTTATTTTTAAAAGACTGCTTTATTATTGTTCTAGAGAACTTAACAAAACGAGGAAGCTTTTAAAAATAAATGCTTCATCTGTAGAGGCCCAGTGCTGTTGTAACTTCTTTTAAATAGCAGTGAATATATATTTCCAGAAAACCTCATTAATTTTAAGTATAATCTGAAATGTAACAGTGTCCTGTTTTACCACGAATAGAATAGAATAGAATAGAATAGAATTTTATTGGCCAATTGTGACTGGACATACAAGGACTGGAACTACTAGGATTCTTGTTGTTGAACAAGGAATCACAAAGTGCCTCATTTAATTTTAATGATTAACGAGTTCAATTCTAGGTTCAAATGTGGTCCTTAAGTCAAGTCAATGGCTAGCTCTAATATATCTTTTATTATTTATATTCCATTGTGAACCAATCATTAAGGATGAGCACAAAGTTTAATTTTTCTCCTTTTTTTAGTTTGTATTAACTTGAACTGTTTTTAAACAAGATTAAAGGATATTTTTAAACAAAAAATGAAGGTTTTACTTGAAAAAAATGGGATATACAATAGGCATATTATAACAAAGTTGCACCAAATTACTGAGACTTACTGTATAAGGTTTGATTTCTAAAATCTGCAGTGCCTATTTTTGATTCATAGGATAAGATTTTAACTACTCTCTTGGCGTCAACCAATACAATTATTAACAAGGGTCATTATAACGCAGACACAACCATCTATGCAACATTTTTCCACACTCTAAATCTGAACTTGATTGTTGGCTTGCAATCATTTTGTTGCTTGATTTTACCTGATGTGACACAGGGGAAATTTCTGCAAGCCAGCAACCAATAACTCCACATTTCAGCCCAGAACTAAATAAATATATTTTCTTCGGTATAGACATATGCGAATTTGTGAATTTCCATTGAAAGACACAATTTTTCCTGAGATATTAATGGCCCTGCTTCAACTTCAAAGTAATACACATGCTGTTATTAACTAAAATTAAGTAATTAGCTATTGAATAAAGAAACTGCGAAAGAAGAAAAGAATGTTAAACAACAAAGTTTAACAAACAATTATTTGTTAAAACAAACAAACAAACAAACAAAGAATTCAAGAATCTGATGTCCAAAATAGGCTGTTTTTCTCTCAGGTCCCTTCTGGTTGTTTCTTCTTTCATAATCTGATTGCATCTCTAACCACTTCTTTTGCATATTGTGTGCGATAACACTTAAAAGTGCAGAATTTAGAGAAGAATATTGCACAAGTTTACTGAGAAAGTTTGCGGCTTGACCCGGCTCACTTCTCCTTTTTGAGTGTACTTGCTTCAAGTGAAGGCCAACGGGACTCACACCAAAGAGATCTTGTCCTTGCATTGGGGGAAAGACCTGTTGGTCCTTCTGGAGATCTACCTTCCTATCATTACCAGGTATGGTTATAATAAAGGCAAAGCTTTTGTTGTGATAATTTGCTATTTCTAAAACACTCCATTTTGGGTTCAGGCTAAGTCGATCCTAGATAGAGGCAAGTATAAGAGTCTCCTGCTTCGGCAGAGGGTTGGACTAGATCAGTGATTTTCAACCTTTTTTGAGCTGCGGCACATTTTTTACATATACAAAATCATGGGGCACATTGAGCGGGGGGGGGAGTGGGGGGGCTAAAAAAAGTTTGGACAAAAAAATTCTCTCTCTCTCTGTCTTCCTCCTTTTCGCTCCATTTCTCAACCACTTTCTCTCTCTTCCTTCGTTCCTTTGTCTCTCCATCCTTCTTTCTTTCTATCTTTCTTCGTTCCTCTCTTTTTTGCTCTTTCTATCTCTCCCTCCTTCCCAGCCTATCTATCTCTCTCTCTCTTGCTTGCTTTCTCTCTCTTTCTTTCTCTTGCTTGCTTTCTCTCTCTCTTTCCCTCTCTTTCTTTCTTTCTCTCTCTCTCTTTCTCTCTCTTGCTGAGTTTCGCGGCACACCTGACCATGTCTCGCGGCACGCTAGTGTGATGCGGCACAGTGGTTGAAAAACACTGGACTAGATGACCTGCAAAGTCCCTTCCAACTCTGCTAGTCTGTTACTTGGGGAACATTGGGGTGTTATCAGATAATTCCACCGGTGGAACTCGCTTTACTACAGAACAGCAGAAAAAACAATTGCTACCAACCTGCCTTCCATTGAGGACATGAATACTACACAAGTCAAAAAGAGGGCTGTGAAAATAACTACACACCCCTGACAACTTGGACATAAATTGTTTCAACTTCTAGCCTCAAAACAAGCTATAAGGCAGTGCACATCAGAACAACTAGAGACAAGGACAGTTTTTTCTACCATGCCATCACTCTTCTAAACAACTAATTATTGTTGTTGTTTCTGTTGTTATTTTTGTGATTATTACTGTTGTTGTTGTTGTTGTTATCCAACAATACAACACACGACATCACTATGCTGGATTTCACATTTCATTCCCATGCACCTAGGATTGCATGATGTAGTATCGAATTATGTTGTTTGTTATTGTTGCTGCTGTTGTTGTTGTTGTTGTTCTTCTTCTATTATTATTATTATTATTATTATTATTATTATTATTATTATTATTGTTATTATTATTGGGATTTGTATGCCGCCCCTCTCCAACATTCCCACAACAGAGTGTAGATTCATTAAACAGATTCATGGATGCCAAGTGTATTGGTGGTTATTGAAATGGATGTCCATGTGCCATCTCTATGTTGGTTGAGGCAGGCAGGATTCCCTTGGGTACCGTTTGCTGGGGGTCAAGGGAAAGGGAGGGTTTTGTCTTCTCTTTCTGCTCAAGATCCCCAGGTACAATTGGTGGGCCACTGTGTGACACAGAATGCTGGACTCGATGGGCTTTGGCCTGATTCAGCATGGTTCTTCTTAGGTTCTTAATACCTTCTCTCCCCTTTCCTACCACCATCTACTCTTCTTTCCTTCTCGCTTCTCTACGTCCTCTTCTACTCTTTCTCCTTTCTCTCCTTCTCTCCTATTTCCTCTTACACCTTCTAAATTCTTCCCTGAGTGGATAATTCTAATTAATTTTTTAATTATTATTTTTCTCTCCACTGAAAACATACATAGCCTATCATATACTTCAATACAGCTTAATAAACATGTATCTTCTATTAAATATAATCATGAATACTTGTTAATTTCATATCTGCTACTCTTGGTATATGCCATTAATCTCAATAGAACATGGAGATTAACAGAAAGTAGAATGTTTTCAAAGAAAATTCAAGGGAAGCCCAGTGGACCTTTGGGACAACCATGATTTGGATGATTTAGAATTGAGTCATTAAACTCAATTTCCCATCCAATTCTTTACAGATTGGTATGAGTGACACAAGTCTTCTGATCACTGACTCCAATAAACCTTAATGTGTTTTTATGAGTTCTTTTCTTATGTTATGAATTGATATTAATTGAAAAAGTGCCCCATTTTTTGAAAGTTTTTTTCCTCCTTTTTAAAAAATCACTTTTTTAGGATTACTGTAATGTATTCCTGATTTTTGATTGCATTTGGTCTCAGACTGTAAATATATTTTATTGCTCCATTGAAAGCTAGGAGGGGCCACACCTGTTTTGTGTGGACGGCAACTCCAATAATGACTTGGAATTCTCCAAGAATACAATTTCTTTCAGTTATTTGGACAATCAAAAGAACAGTCAATTTTGCTTCTTTTAAAATAGGTGTACTTTTCTTTCAATTACAATGCTCCAGGACATGAACTCTTCTAAGCAAGCAAACAACACATTTTATACAATGGAACCGCCATTTAATAACTCAAAAGGTATGGACTTCATGGAAACTATGTTAGACAGTATGTAAACTTTCTTTCCTTTGTGGGGAGTACAGATAATTAAAAACCTGAAGGGTTGAAAATGCTTTGTGAGCTTTTTCCAAAATTGAAAGTCTCTCACAGAATCACGAGTTCCTGTTGTCCTCTCTCTCCTGAGGCCATTTTGAAAATGTTCAGATGGTGCTTTCACAAAATGGCTTCTGATGGAATTTATTTATTTGATTCATATGCCGCCCCTCTCCAAGGACTTGGGACAGCTTACAACATATCAAGAAACACAATATACAGTACAGATATCTAGAATCCAATTAATTTAGCTAATTAAATTTAAACACCCTAATAGCATTTAAAAATCACTCATTCCCATTCAACAGCAAACATACCTGCACTCGTCGGCCAGGGGGCTAGACTCTAATGGCCCCCAGCCTGGCAATACAGAAGAGTCTTTAGATTCTTACGGAAGGTGAGGAGGGGCAGTCCAAATCTCTGGGCCCCACAGAGAAGGTTCATCCCCTAGGCCCCACCAAGTGACATTTTCTAATTGATGGGACCGGGAGAAGGCCAACTCTGTGAGACCTAACCAGTCCCTGGGAGTCATGCGGAAGAAGGAGTTTTGCAAGTAACCTGGTCCGATGCCATGTAGGACTTTATAGGTCTTAACCAACACTTTGAATTGTGTCCACAAACCTATTGGCAGCCAATGCAGTCCACGGAGTGCTGGAGAAACTTGGGCATCACTTGGGAGGCCCATAACCAATCACACGGCTGCATATTGCACAATTTGAAGTTTCTGAACACTCTTCAATGGTAGCCCCTTATAGAGAGCCTTGCAGAAGTTGTACATATTACACAAAGGCACACAAATATATGCATTATCTACTATATGAACTGTATGTGTATGTACACAGAGAGAGAGACAGAGACAGAGGGAGAGAGAGAGAGAGAGCTCTTCTAAAATTATACACATTCAACCTCATTTATTGCTATAGGAGAAACATACACACAGCCCAGAAGGGAAAAAAAGAAAAAAAATGCTGGTTCTGCATACCTGACCTTACGCAGAGGAGCCCATCACTGGGATAGGGGATAAAGAATCCAACTGGATATTATTTTATTTATATTTTGGGGAAGCAATGTCCATCTGGGTTCAGTTTGAAGTGGGGAGAAAGACATTGGAAACATGGAGGCTGATTGGAAAGATGGTTTATTGATGGACAGAATCACATAATTTGGGATCCTGGGCAAAGGAGGGGCATGATGCTGGGAGTGCCTGGGTTTTATGACAAATGGTTGGGCTTTGAATTTCAGCTTGTGTTCTTATTGGTTGTCAGAGTTCTATGGGGCCATGTAGGGATATCATTGTAGGTTTTCTTTTAAGTCCCAGGCTTGGTTGACTCTTACTAGGTGATGATGTAATGAAAGGGCTTTGGGCAATTCCTACTATGACTCGGCCTGAAGGAGGTAGATCTTTGTTAATGTAGAATAGACTGTTTCAAGGCCTTAATGTCCCATTGACAAAAGGGTGCTGAGTTTCTGTCTCCCTTTTAGATGAAATATTCTTCCCTTTTAATATTTCCTAAAACATTTCATTCTTCTAGGAGACTGGTAGGTGCTAACCTCCTAAAATATAGTGACAAACGCCGGTTCAGAAAGAAACAAATCTGTGTGGATGAAGTTGTTAAAGCAGATGAGCATTTTTTGCCGCCTGCTGTTATTGATCAAAATAAAGGATTTATTATAATTGCTTCTTTAGGTGGTGGGAGACGAGGAGCTCACGGCCCTCCTTTTTTGATCGCACTCAATAAGTAAGTATATTATGAAACAAAATATTTTCTTTGCAGGAATAGAGTTAGCCTTCCAGTTGCCTCATAATATTCCAAAAGGAAACTTGCTTTGGTGCTCTGCCCAATTTGAACAGGATCTCTTTCTTTTGAACGGAATCTTCTGTGATGGAGGTTGCTCAATTCTCCATGTAATCTCTCCACACAATCAGGAGAACATTTCGGCTTTGTTCCTCTTTGTTGAAATCCATGGGACTTTCTTTACCATAGGACAGCTGTCACATATTTACTTACTTACGGGACGATCAACTGCCTCACGTATCGCAGCGGTTGCTTAGGTCCCACAGAGTTGGCCTCCTCCAAGTCCAGTCAGCTAAACAATGCTTGCTGGCAGGGCCTAGGGGAAGAGCCTTCTCTGTAGCTGCCCCAGCCCTCTGGAACCAACTCCCTCCAGAGATCCACACCGCCCCCACCCTAGGTGCCTTTCACAAGGTTTTAAAAACTTACCTTTAGTGGCAGGTCTGAAGCCATTGAGCTTAACACCTCGCTCCAGTCAAAGATGTGATTACGTGATTGTGGTTGAGTGAATATGAATGCCTGTTTTATATCTTTGAGGTCTTAATATTAGTTTTATGTTGGCTTTCTCTAACTATATTTGTATTGTATTGTATTCTCACTTTTGTAAGCTGCCCTGAGTCTGCGGAAAAAGCCGACATAGAAAATCCAACCAAATAAATAAATAAAGAAAATATAGGGACCACCTATAGATCTTCGTCACTATTAGCAATAGCCATAGCAGTTGGACTTATATAAAGCTTCATAGTGCTTTTGCAGCCCTCTCTAAGCAGTTTACAAAATCATCATATTGCCCCCAACAGTCAGGGTCCTCATTTGACCCACCTTGGAAGGATGGAAGGCTGAGTCAAACCTCGAACAAATGAATTTGAACTGCCAAACTGCAGATTGCCATCAGCTGAAGTAGCCTGCGCTGCTGCACTCTAACCACTATGTGACCTCACTCCTATTGGGTGTAGCAATTCTCCAATCTTGCAAGAAACTTTAATTTTATGGCTGTAGTTACCATCAGGCAGTCAAAAATGGGTATGTGTTGATATGTGTAAGCAGGGCCGCCGATAGATGGGTATTACTGGGAGGGGCGTACCGGGCCCCGGGGAAATTGAATAATGGGGGGGCCCCGGCGCTTCTCCTGCTGAGCCCAGCTGCTGTGGCTGTAGGTGCGCCCGCTCTAGCGTTCCTTTCGATCGGCCGCCGCCTGTGCAAAGTTTGCTTGCGAACTCGGAAGTGCCATCCCGCCGGCTGGCTGGCTAGCTGCTGCCTGGCCCCCTCCCTCCTGGAGGAGGGTCTCCCTCCGCACCACCAGCGGCGCTCCCCCCACCAGCCAGCCAGCCAAGCCCCGCGCCCACCGGAGCTGGCTCCTCGCTCTCCCCCCGCCGCCCGCCGCGTTTGCAGGAGGTGGGGAGGGTCGGGCGGCCCGCCAAGGCAAGGAGGGACGCCGCTGCCCCCCCTTCCCTCTCTCCGCCCGCCGCTGCGCCTCCTTGATGCCGAGAGGAGGTCTCGGACGCCACTCGGGAGCCACGGAGGCCCCTTTCTGCTCAGGGTCTGGGCCGCACGCTCTCCGCCCACAGCAGAAAAACACAAAAAATAAGGGAGAGAGAAAGAGAAAGAAAGAGAGAGAAAGGAAGAGGAGATATAGAAAGGGGGAGAGAGAAAGAGGGAGAGATAGAGAAGGAGAGAGAAAGAGAGAGATACAAAGAGAGTGAGTGAGAGAAGGAGAGATAAGAGAGAGAAAGAAAGAGGGACAGAGAGAAAGAAAGAGAGGGGCAGAGAGAAAGAAAGAGAGGGAAAGAGAGAAAGAAAGAAAGAGAGGGACAGAGAGAAAGAAAGAGAGGGACACAGAGAAAGAAAGAGAGGGACAGAGAGAGAGAAAGAGAGGGACAGAGAGAAAGAAAGAGGGACAGAGAGAAAGAAAGAGAGGGACAGAGAAAGGGAGAGAGAGAAAGAAAGGTAGAGAGAAAGAGGGAGAGATAGAAAGAGAGTGAGTGAGAAAAAGAGAAGAGAGAGAGAAAGAAAGAGAGATGGGGGAGAGAAAGAGGGAAAGATAGAGAGGGAGAGAGAAAGGAAGAAGAGAGATAGAAAGGGAGAGAGAGAGAAAGGAGGAGACAGAAAGAGGGAGAGAGAAAGAGGGAGAGATAGAAAGAGAGTGAGTGAGAGAAAGAAGAGAGAGAAAGAGAGGACAGAGAGAAAGAGAGAGAGAATGAGAAAGACAGAAGGACAGAGAGAAAGGGAGAGAGAGAGAAAGAGGAAGAATAAATATTAAATATTGTATTTGTTCCCATTTTGTTTTTTACTTTAAATGAGGTATGTGCAGTGTGCATAGGGATTTGTTCACACGTTTTTTTAATAGTCCAGCCCTCCAACAGTCTGAGGGACAGTGAACTGGCCCCCTGTGTAAAAAGTTTGGGGACCCCTGATCTACACTGTTCAAAAAAAATAAAGGAAACACTTAAACAACACAATATAACTCCAAGTAAATCAAACTTCTGTGAAATCAAACTGTCCACTTAGGAAGCAACGCTGATTGACAACTTGGAGTTTATATTGTGTTGTTTAAAACCCTGCTGTTCTGTTCGGGTCAGTGAGACCCGAAATCAAAGTTTGAGACCCTGTAAAAAATTTTCCCTGCATATCTGAAACTTGAAATTTCATGACTTTTCATCATTTCAGGGGTTCTCTCTATGATAATTTTTTGGGGGGTGGGGGGCTTAGTTTTTGCTGGGCAAAAAAAGTTACAAATCTTCTGTTCCCGGGTCACCCGGACCGAAAACTCTTCATTTGCAGTGCTTATGTTTGGTCTTTTTGAAAGCTTTTTTCACTTGGAAAGTAGTCTGAACATTTCTGCACACAATGACATGAAAATTGAAATGAAAAAAGTAATTCTTATTGGTTTATTTTGCTGATATAATGCACGCCCCCCCGTTTTTGTGAAAGTTTTTTCAATTTATGGATAGTTTTGCTTGCAAAATGCATTCTATTTTACTGAAGTTGGTGTGGGATTGGTAGCTTGAACATTTCTGAATATAAGAAAAATATAAAGGAACTGAAAAAAATGATTCTTACTGGTTTTTTAACATCAGAAATAAGGCCTCCCCCCCCCTCAGCTGCTTGCAACCATTTTCACTTTTTTATTTTTTTATGCTCCAAATCCGAAATATTCTTTAAAATCTTAGGCATTCATTTACTCAATTTAACAATGCTGATCATCAAAAAATATTTTTGGGGTGGTGGCTAATTGTTTTCTGGGCAAAAAAAAATCATCACTTTGAGTCTGTTTCTGTTCGTATGTGACCGGACCAAAAATAATTTTTTTAGGTACTTGAATTTGATCTTTTTGAAAACTTTTTCAACTGGAAAACTAGTTTGAACATTTATGAACATAATGATATGAAAATTGAACTGGAAAAATTGAGACTTATATTTTTATTTTGATCAAGAAGCCCCTCCCCACATCCTTTCTGAATTTCGTGTCAATTTCTATTTTTTAAGGCTACAAATCCCTAAGGAATTTTCCCCCAAAAGATTTGATATACTAAATTGAACATTTCTGAATATAAGAAAAATGTAAATGAACTGGAAAAAATGGTTCTTATTGGTTTATTTTTGCCACAAAAGGGCCACCCCCCCTCGGCCTTGCTGTGTGCCATTATTGTCACTTTTTATACATATTTGGCTAGAAATATTTGGAATATCCTTTTGAAAATCAACCACATTGTAGCCAGATAACTAATTTTATGAAAGAAATCAATTTTACTAAAAAAAAGTATGTAAGTTTGAAATTAACAGCATAATTTTTATATAAATTGAAATAATTGAGGCATACTTTATGTGCAAAATAAACCAATATGCATCAATTTTTCCAGTTCAATTTTCATATCATTATGTTCAGAAATGTTCAAGCTACCAATCCCACACCAACTTTAGTAAAATAGAATGCATTTTGCAGGCATAATTATCAATAAACCTAAAAAAAATTCACAAAAACGGGGGGAGGCATATTTATGTGCAAAATAAACCAATAAGGATTAATTTCTTCAGTTCAATTTTCATATCATTGTGTGCAGAAATGTTCAGACTACTTTCCAAGTGAAAAAAGTATTCAAATTGACCAAACATAAGCACTCCAAATGAAGAGTTTTCGGTCCGGGTCAGGGTGACCAGCGAACAGAAGATTTGTAACTTTTTTAAAACAGAACGTTCCCTTCACTTTTTTTTGAGCAGTGTACTTTGAAATTAACTTGGATACCACGGGCTCGTTCAGACCTGCATTCACCGATGGGCGTAAAAACTAGATCGAAAAGGATATTGAGATGTGAAGCAATATGAAATTTTATTTGGTTTTTTTTTAACAGCTCCTATTTTAATACCACTGATAACTACACAACCCCCTGGATAATTAGAATAGAATAACAGTGGGAAGGCACCTTGGAGGTCTTCTAGTCCAACCCCCTGCTTAGACAGGAATCCTACACTACTTCAGACAGATGATTTTTTTTTTAAAGTAGTTATTATGTAAACATTTAAAAAATAAGATATTTCATAATCTATCATTTTACAATATACTTATTTGTTTGTTTAAATTTTGTATTTGCATTTTATAAGACAAGCAACAAAACAACACAACATAACAAACACCACCCCCGTCCCTTTTGAACTGTTATCCTCACAGTTCCTTCTTTATATAGTTATACGGCCTGTAACATCAGCGGTTATTATATGATTATTCTATAGTTCCAGTAAAACTAAGGTCAAGTTGTTGCTATCATAATCTTATGAATAAAGTTAATTCTGGGAAAATCGGGTTTTATTTACAGCTATTTTCAGATGATTATCTAACATCTTCTTAAAAACTTTAAAAAAGTAGTTTTAAAATGGGGGGGGCAGACACTTAGGCTGTATGGGGCCCCCAAATTCCTGATTGCGGCCCTGTGTGTAAGTGAAAAAAGTGTGTGTCTATGCGTATTGATGTGTGTATGTATGCAGTATTGGGCTTCCCCCCAGTACAGGGGGAATCCCCCAATCCATTAGCAGAAATGGCGATGCGTGCACATCCGCTCATCCTCACCATGCCCCTGCTCAAGAAATATTATTATTATTATTATTATTATTATTATTATTATTATTATTATTATTAATAGTAGTAGTAGTAGTATCATTATCATCATCATCAGTATTAGTATTATTAGTATTATTAGTATTATCAGTATTATCAGTATTATCAGTATTATCAGTATTATCAGTATTATTATTAGTAGTAGTAGTAGTATTATTAATATTATCAGTATTACTACTACTATTATTATTATTATTTAGATTTCTATGCCGCCCCTCTCCAAGGACTTTGCTCTAGCGCATGTGCAGAAACAAAGAAGTCGATGAAAATCAGCGATCTTTGACATTTCTTTACTTCTGCACATGCGCTAATATTCTCGTGTGAGATTTTGGCAATTTTTGACCATTTTTTCTGCTTCGGAACATGCATGGAAGCAAATTCTCATGTGAAGGTGTGCGCTCCCAACTGCTGGCCTCCAGGACTTCACTGTACGTATGTGTGTAAGCATGTATGTATGTATGTATGTATGTATGTATGTGTGTGTGTATATATATGTAAATAATGTACATACTTACGTCCTGTGGGAAGAGAAATCAAGTCTGGTTCCAAGCCAGGAGAAAGACTGGAAATGAAATGGAGCCTGGCTGATGGGAAAGAAGGACACTTTTTATTTGATTTCCAGAAACTTTCTTGGCCACAGCAGGTTGTAATCTGCCCTGAGTCTAAGGAGAAGGGCAGGATAAAAAATGAAATTAAATCAAATCAATTAATCAAATCAAATCAAATCAAAATAATAATAATAGTAATAACAACAACAACAACAATAATAACAACAACATCAAGAACAAAGAAACAACAACAACAACAACAACAATAATAATAATAATAATAATAATAATAATAATAATAATAATAATAATTATTATTATTATTATTATTATTATTATTATTATTATTATTATTATTATTATTATTATTATTATTTATAATGCCCTTTTAACAAAGGGCATAACAGCATGCTGGCAATAGCACTTTTTAACAGAGCCAGCATATTGCCCCCACAATCCGACTCCTCATTTTACCCACCCCGGAAGGTTGGAAGGCTGAGTCAACCTTGAGCCGGTGATGAGATTTGAACCGCTGACCTGCAGATCTTAGCAGTCAGCTTCAGTGGCCTACAGTACTGCACTCTACTCACTGCGCCACCTCGGCTCAGTTAAATAGGTAGGTAGGTAGGTAGGTAGGTAGGTAGGTAGATAGATAGATAGATAGATAGATAGATAGATAGATAGATAGCAAGAAAGAAAGAAAGAAAGAAAGAAAGAAAGAAAGAAAGAAAGAAAGAAAGAAAGAAAGGCAGGCAGGCAGGCAAGCAAGCAAGCAGACAAACAAACAAACAAATAAATACTATTTTAATCTGGGAAAGAGGGTGTCCCTTTCTACAATATGTATGTATTTCGCTAACAAGGACTGATTCTCTTTCTGTCTCTTTGTGTTTTCAGGATACGGAGAGAATTTCCAATTCCTCTAAGTCATAAGATTGGTTCTGGACCAGTCGACTTTCTCTCCAATACTACTGGAATTTGTTCAAATGTTTCTGTAATACCAGAATTTCTTCCTTACGATCATCTGTTTGATAATGTAACACAAAATCTTCTCAATGGCTTCATTGCCCTTATTTGGCTTTTGGGCCTGGTGGGAAATGGAGCCACCATTTACCTCCTGGCCTTTTCCATTAAGAGGAATCCTTTCACCACTTTCATCCTGAACCTTTCCATCACTGATTTTGGGGTCATCACATCCCTGATCACTGCAACTATATTTGTGTCAGTGTTTACTCTGACCCACAGAACATACGTCGTCAATGCCTTTTTCTTCTTATTTTTTGAGTTCTTTTCCTTCACGTATTCTGCCAGCCAGTTTCTGCTCACAGCCATCAGCCTGGACAGGTGCGTAGCTGTCCTCTTCCCCCTCTGGCATCGTTGTCATCGGCCTCCATATTTGTCCACACTTGTTTGTAGCCTCATATGGATCCTCTCCTTCCTGCTCTCTGCGCTGCACTTCATTCTCCACCAGACCAGAACCTATGGAAGTTCACCTGTGCTTTACCAGCTTATTGTGAATGGCTTACTTTGTACACCTCTCATGGTTGTGTCTACTGTGATTCTCTGGATTCATATGAGGTCTAAATCTCAACGCAACCAAAGGAAACTGCTCACCACCATCTTGCTGGCCCTCCTCTTCTTCCTCCTGCTTTCTCTCCCAATGAATGTCTTTTATGTCATCGAACATTTTCATTCTCCTAATCTCCTCCTCATGACCATTGGGATAGTATGTGCCACTGTCAACAGCAGCATCAACGCACTCCTTTATTTCTTAGTGGGGAGGAAGAAGGGAGGAAAAGGTCAGACCACAGCATCTTACAAGGTTGCTCTGCAAAGAGTTTTCAGAAATGAGAAAACCAGCCCAGAAGACCAGGAAACCACAAACGAAAGCCAGTTGTGAAGAGTCATAAATATTGCATAATAAATGTATTATCCAACACTTTTATTTGGCATAGCATATGTGTTTTTCTTATCTTTTCTTTGCATTTTAGCCTTTATCCTGGTCTATGACCAAAATAAATGTTTAATTTGATTTGGGTTATGGACTTGGACACCTGTTTGTAGAAGGGAAGACTTCTTTTTCAAGGAGCTAAACTTGAAATGAGCCTTGAGTCATTGGTGTGGAGAAAGAGGTTTGAAGGGGATTCTCTCTAAAACCTGAATAGTCTTTATCTGATAGATATGCAGTGTGTGCTTTACTCTGGCAAGATTCCTGTCTGCATACAAACAGCAATAAAGGAGTTGTTTTAAACAAATGGTTGTATTGGTCTTGATTTCCTGCATTTGACCACTTGATAGTTATACCCAGCAACTGCATCGTGGATTATTTTCTTTTAGGAACTCTATGGCCAGAGGTAAAGGTTTACCAGCTTGGAAACAGCTCTTGGCGCTGAAAGTCAGCTGGGTGGTACAGCATATGGAACTGCCAACATCATTGTCAGTGAGCAAGAACATACTGTATTTTTTTTGGGGGGGAGGGATATAAGACCCACCTTTTTACCTCCCCAAAGAGGGTGAAAACTTGGATGTGTCACCCTCAACCTTTGGTCTCTGCCTCCCAGCAATTTACCCCCTTGCAGCAAACAGAACAGGAATTTGTCTTGGTGCATAAGCTCTGAGTTTACATAAAAGAAAAGCGTACATGATATAATGCGTACATAATATAATGCAGCTGAGTTAAATCCTGATGTAGTCATGTTTGGAGTAGATCTATTTAAGTAATGGGGAGGAGTTAGTGTGACTCCATTTAAGAATACATTCTCGCATTAATATACTGCCGTAATGTACATTTCCCCAATTCTTTACTATTTCTATGGGTCAGACACACCTACACAAAAATACAAAGCAAACAGTGTATATCATCTGTACTGTTTGCTGTTTGCTGGGAGGGGGTCAGAGGTAGATCCCCCCCTTTTTTTCCTCCCCTAAAACTAAGGTGTGTCTTATTCTCTGGTGCATCTTATACTTTGACTAATACAGCAGATGGAAATGAGATGATTGTAAGAAATTATTCTTACTTGGGACTCTATCCATTTAATGACTTGAGCAATAGTTAAATAATTTAACAATGACTGGAGCTACAGTGGTACCTCATGATACGAACCCCTCATCATATGAACTTTTCCAGGGTTCTGAATTTTTTTTGCCTCTTCTTACAAACTTTTTTCACCTTACGAACCTGCCAAGCCACCACTGAGATTCCCTGCCTCTGGACTTTCATTGCAAGCCACCTGGAAGTTTTTGCGATCCTGGGATCCCCTGAGGCTCCCCTACATGGGAAACCCCACCTCCTGACTTCCGCGTTTTTGCAATGCTGTAGGGAAATCCCAGGAGGGGAATCCCAGGATCGCAAAAATGGGTGCTCAGCTGGGCAGAGTAAGGGAGACAAAAACAGGAAGAAAAGACTCATGGACTCAAGGGAGGAGAAAGGTGTGGGGCAGATGAGGAGAGAGAGGTGGACAAAAACAGGAAGAAAAGACTCATGGAGCTCAAGGGAGGAGAAAGGTGTTCGCCTCAGCTTTATCTGGCCGTCGCTTTTTTTTAAAAAAGCCTTAATATTTTGGATTATCCTAATAGGCTTGCACACATTATTGGCTTTTCCATTAATTCCTATTGGAAACATTGTTTCATCTTATGAACATTTCACCCTATAAACCAATTAAGTTCATAAGACAAGGTATTACTGTACTAGGATTCTTGTTGTTGAACAAGGAATCACAAAGTGCCTCAATTAATTTTAACAATGATTAATGAGTTCAATTCTAGGTTCAAATGTGGTCCTTCAGTCAAGTCAATGGCTAGCTGTAATATATCTTGTATTATTTATATTCCATTGTGAACCGATCACTAATGATATGCACAAAATTTATTTTCCCTCCTTTCTTAGCCGCTCTGAATGCATGGAGAGAGGTGGCATACAAATCTAATAAATTATTATTACTATTATTGTATTACCTTTAACTGTTTTTAAACAAGATTAAAGGATATCTTTATATGAAAAATAAAGGTTTTATTTGAAAAAAAGGGATATATAAAATGCATATTTTGGAAGATTGCAATAGACAGATTTTAACAAGGTTGCACCAAATGGCTGAGACTTACTGGATAAGTTTTGATTTCTAAAATCTGCAGTGCCTATTTTTGATTCATAGTATAAGATGTTAACCACTCTCTTGGCATCAACCAATATTATTAACAAAGGTCATTATAACACAGACACCACCATCTATGCAACAATTTTCCACACTGTAAAGCTTTCATTCCAGTGCAGTATCACACATGATATATATCCAGTCCCTCCCTGGTGCCGTCTGAACTTGGTTGTTGGCTTGCAATCATTTTGTTGCTTGATTTTACCTGATATGATACAGGGGAAATTTCTGCAAGCCAAACCAATAACTCCACAACTAAATAAATATATTTTCTTCTGTATAGACATATGCTGTCCTTAACTTAGATTTTGTGAACCTCCATTGAAAGACACAATTTTCCCTGAGATATCAATGGTCCTGTTTCAACTTCAAAGAAATACAAATGCTGTTATTAGCTAAAAGTAAGTAATTAGCTATTGAATAAAAAAACTGCGAAAGAAGAAAAGAATGTTAAACAACAAAGTTTAACAAACAATTCTTTGTTAAAAAAAAAATAAAAAAATTCAAGAATCTGTTCTCTCAAGTCCTGTCTGGTTGCTTCTTCTTACATAATCTGATTGCATCACTAACCACTTCTTTTGCATATTGTCTGCGATAACACCTAAAAATGCAGAATTTAGAGAAAAATATTGCACAAGTTTACTGAGAAAGTTTGAGGCTTGTCCCGACTCACTTCTCCTTTTTGACTGTTTTGAAGTGAACACCAACGGGGCTCACACCAAAGAGATCTTGTCCTGAGATTGGGGGAAAGACCTGTTGCTCCTTCTGGAGATTCTTCCTATCATTACCAGGTATGGCTATAATAAAGGCAAAGCTTGGGTTGTGGTAATTTGCTATTTCTAAAATACTTCATTCTGGGTCCAGGCTAAGTTGATCCTAGATAGAGGCAAGTGTAAGAGTCTCGTGCTTCGGCAGAGGGTTGGACTAGATGACCTACAAAGCGCCTTCCAACTCTGCTAGTCTGTTACTTGGAGAACATTGGGGTGTTATCAGATAATTCCACAGGTGGAACTCGCTTTACTACAGAACAGCAGAAAAAGCAATTGCTACAAACCTGCCTTCCATTGATGACATGAATACTACACAAGTCAAAAAGAGGGATGTGAAAATATCTACAGACCCCTGACAACTTGGACATAGATCTACCCTCAAAACAAGCTATAAGGCCGTGCCCATCAGAACAACTAGAGACAAAGACAGTTTTTTCTACCATGCCATCACTCTTATTGTTGTTGTTGTTTCTGTTGTTGTTTTTGTGATTGTTGTTGTTGTTGTTGTTATCCAACAATACAACACACGAGATTACTATTCTGGATTTCACATTTCATTCCCATGCACCTAGGATTGCATGATGTAGTATCAAATTATGTTGTTGTTGTTGTTGTTGTTGTTATTATTATTATTTTTATATTATTATTATTATTATTATTATTATTATTATTATTATTATTATCAATGGGATTTTTATGCCGCCCCTCTCCGACATTCCCACATCGGAGTGTAGATTCATTAAACAGATTCATGGATGCCAAGTGTATTGTCGGTTATTGAAACGGATGTCCAAGTGCCGCCTCTATGTTGGTTGAGGCAGGCAGGATTCCCTTGGGTACCATTTGTTGGGGGTCAAGGGAAAGGGAGGGTTTTGTCTTCTCTTTCTGCTCAAGATCCCCAGGTACAATTGGTGGGCCACTGTGTGACACAGAATGCTGGACTCGATGGGCTTTGGCCTGATTCAGCATGGTTCTTCTTAGGTTCTTAATACCTTCTCTCCCCTTTCCTACCACCATCTACTCTTCTTTCCTTCTTGCTTCTCTACGTCCTCTTCTACTCTTTCTCTTTTCTCTCCTTCTCTGCCATTTCCTCTTACACCTTCTAAATTCTTCCCTGAGTGGATAATTCTAATTATTATTTTTTAACTATTATTTTTCTCCCCACTGAAAACATACATAGCCTATCATATACTTCAATACAGCTGAATAAACATGTATCATCTATTAAATAGAATCATGAATACTTGTTAATTTCATATCTGTTACTCTTGGTATATGCCATTAAACTCAATAGAACATGGAGATTAACAGAAAGTAGAATGTTTTCAAAGAAAATTCAAGGGAAGCCCAGTGGACTTTTGGGACAACCATGATTTGGATGATTTAGAATTGAGTCATTGAAGTCAATTTCCCATCCAATTCTTTCCAGATTGCTATGAATGACACCAATCTTCTGATCACTGACTCCAATAAACCTTAATATGTTTTTATGTGTTCTTTTCTTATGTTATGAATTGATATTAATTGAAAAAGTGCCCCATTTTTTGAAAGTTTTTTTCCTCCTTTTTGAAAAATCTCTTTTTTAGGATTTCTGTAATGTATTCCTGATTTTTGATTGCATTTGGTCTCAGACTGTAAATATATTTTATTGCTCCATTGAAAGCTAGCAGGGGCCACACCTGTTTTGTGTGGATGGCAAATTGAATAATGACTTGGAATTCTCCAAGAATACAATTTCTTTCAGTTATTTGCACAATCAAAAGAACAGTCAATTATGCTTATTTTAAAATAGTTGTACTTTTCTTTCAATTACAATGCTGCAGGACGTGAACTCTTCTAAGCAAGCAAACAACACATTTTGCACAATGGAACAGACATTTAATAACTCAAAAGGTATGGACTTCATGGAAACTATGTTAGACAGTATGTAAACTTTCTTTTGTGGGTAGTACAGATAATTAAAAACCTGCAGGGTTGAAAATGCTTGATCATAAACAAATGAAAAATGAAATAAAAAATTAATGCTTAGCTGTTTATTTTGCTCATAAAAGGGCCTCCCCCCTGGCTGTGTGCAATTATGTTTCTTTATATAGAGACCATGCTGCAAGTTCCAAATTACATCCTTGATTTTAGTATAATGGATTTCTTACATAAATGCCTGTGTTCTTCTTCATATTAGAAAAATAATAGTTAGAGGCCAAAAAGCATTTCTGAAAATGCAATGAAAATGGTTTCATTTTCCAAGGGAACACTTAAAAAAAATATTTTGAATTAATTATCAGGTTAAATAATTCCGTTGCAGCTTAGAAGTTCACAAATTGATTATTGGCTAATGGTAAGGATAGGGCAATGCAGGGCTATAAATTTTTTTACTACCACACTGTGGGCGTGGCTTGCAGGCCATGTGACCAGGCGGGAGTGACCTGATGATCATGTGACTGGGCTGACTTAATGATCATGTGACTGGCTTAAAGGTGGCCAACTTGACATCATTCACATCAAGGGTTAGAGTTAGGGTGCCTGGCCTCTCCTCGCCTCAACGAGATACAATTTCCCTATTAATTTACTATTAATGAACATTCAAAATATACTATTTAATTCTATGTACAGTCTGCGGAGAGGGGCGGCATGCAAATCCAATAAATAAATAAATAAAATATATGCCATATGTGTACATACATATTACAGACAGGCACACAAAACTATACATTATCTGCTATATAAACTGTATGTGTATGTAAACACACACACACATACACACATGCACGGCTCTTCTAAAATTATACACATTCAACCTCATTTACTGCAATAGGAAAAACATACACACAACCCAGAAGGGGAAAAAACCAAAAAAAAAAACCAAAAATGTTGCTACTGTTCTCCATACCTGACCAACATTTTTATACCGGTTCTCCGTACTTGACCCAACCCCTAGCAGCCCATCACTGGGATAGGGGATAAAGAATCCTACTGGATATTATTTTATTTATATTTTTGGGAAGCAATGTCCATCTGGGTTCAGTTCCAAGTGGGGAGAAAGACATCGGAAACATGGAGGCTGATTGGAAAGGTGGTTTATTGATGAACAGGATCACGCAGTTTGAGATCCTGAGCAAAGAAGGGGCATGATGCTGGGAGTACCTGGGTTTTATGCCAAATGGTTGGGCTTTGAATTTCAACTTGTGTTCTGATTGGTTGTCAGAGTCCCATAGGGCCATGCAGGGGTAACTTTGTAGGTTCTCTTTTAAGTCCCAGGCTTGGTTGACTTTTACTGGGTGATGATGTAATGAAAGGGCTTTGGGCAATTCCTACTATGACTCGGCCTGAAGGAGGTAGATCTTTGTTAACGTAGAATAGACTGTTTCAAGGCCTTAATGTCCCATTGACAAAAGGGTGCTGAATTTCTGTCTCCCTTTTAGATGAAATATTCTTCCCTTTTAATATTTCCTAAAACATTTCATTCATTCATTCTTTTTTTCTTTCTTTCTTTCTTTCATTCATTTATTCATTCATTCATTTATTAGATTTGTATGCCGCCTTTCTCTGAGGACTCGGGGCGGTTCACAAGAAGCAAAAATATCATCTACAAATCCAATATTAAAACAATTTTAAAACCCCTTATTAAAAAATAATTATACAACCCGAGCAAACCATACATACAACAAAACAGGTAAGGGTATATTAATTTCCCCATGCCTGGCGACATAGATGGGTTTTCAGGAGTTTAGGAAAGGTAAGGAGGGTGGGGGCAATCCTAATCTCTGGGGGGAGTTGATTCCAGAGGGCCGGGGCTGCCACAGAGAAGTCTCTTCCCTTAGGTCCCGCCAAATGGCATTGTTTTGTCGACGGGACCTGGAGAAGGCCAACTCTGTGGGACATAATTGGTCGCTGGGATTTGTGCGGCAGCAGGTGGTTTTTTTCTAGGAGACTGGTAGGTGCTAACGTCTTATAATATAGTGACAGACGCCCATTCAGAAAGAAACAAATCTGTGTGGATGAAGTTGTTAAAGCACATGAGCATTTTTTGCTGCCTGCTGTTATTGATCAAAATAAGGATTTACTATAATTGCTTCTTTAGGTAATAGATCCACCCACATAATAGCATACGACTTCCCTCAAGTTTGGATCGGATACGATGAGTAAGTATATTATGAAACATTTTTTTTCTTTGCAGGAATGGAGTTAGCCTTCCAGTTGCTTCATAATATTCCAAAAAGAAACTTGCTTTGGTGCTCTGCCCATTTTGAACAGGACCTCTTTCTTTTGAACAGAATCTTCTGTGATGGAGGTTGCTCAATTCTCCATGTCATCTCTCCACACAATCAGGAGAACATTTCAGCTTTGTTAGTCTTTGATGAAATCCATGGGATTTTCTTGATCATAGGACAACTGTCGCATATTTACTTACTTACAGGATGATCTCCTGCCTCACGTATCGCAGCAGTTGCTTAGGTCCCACAGAGTTGGCCTTCTCCAAGTCCAGTCAGCTAAGCAATGCCGGCTGGCAGGGCCTAGGGGAAGAGCCTTCTATGTAGCTGCCCCAGCCATCTGGAACCAACTTCTCCCAGAGATCCACAATGCCCCTACCCTATTTGCCTTTCACAAGGTTTTAAAAATTTACCCTTGCTGGCAGGTCTGAAGACGTTGAGCTTAACACCTGGCTCCAGTCAAATATGTGATTGTGTGATTGTAGTTGAGTGAATATGAATGTCTGTTTTATATCTTGGAGGTCTTAATATTAGTTTTAAGTTGGGTTTCTCTTACTATATTTTATTGTATTTTATTCTCACTTTTGTAAGCTGCCCTTAGTCTTCAGAAAAAGGCAGCATAGAAAATCCAACCAAATAAAGAAAGAAAGAAAATATAGGGACCACCTATAGGTCTTTGTCACTATTAGCAATAGAGATAGCAGTTAGACTTATATACAGCTTCATAGTCCTTTTACAGCCCTCTCTAAGCAGTTTACAGAATCAGCATATTACCCCCAACAATCAGGGTCCTCATTTGCCCCACATTGGAAGGATGGAAGGCTGAGTCAAACCTCAAACAACTGAATTTGAACTGCCAAACTGCAGCTTGCCATCAGCTGAAGTAGCCTGCACTGCTGCACTCTAACCACTATGCCACCTCACTCCTATTGGGTGTAGCAATTCTCCAATCTTGCAAGAAACTTTAATTTTACGGCTGTATTTACCATCAGGCAGTCAAAAAGGGGTATGTGTTGATATATGTAAGTGAAAAAGTGTGTGTCTATGCGTATTGATGTGTATATGTATGCAGTATTGGTGTGCCCCCAGTACAGCTGGAATCCCCCAATCCATTAGCAGAAATGGCGATGTGTCTGTAATATGGTAAATTATTTAGCTTTACTAGATAAATGGTCAAAGCAATGGAAACTGCAGTTTAATGTTTCCACATGTAAAATAATACAGTTGGTGAAAAGGAATCCTCAATCTGAATTTTGCATTGGCAGTTCTGTGTTATCAAAAACTTCAGAAGAGAAGGATTTAGGGGTAGTGATTTCTGACAGTTTCAAAATGGGTGAGCAGTGTGGTCGGGTGGTAAGAAAAGCAAGTAGGATGCTTGGCTGCATAGCTAGAGATATAACAAGCAGGAAGAGGGAGATTGTGATCCCGCTGTATAAAGCGCTGGTGAGACCACAATTGGAGTACTGTGTTCAGTTCTGGAGAGCTCACCTACAAAAAGATATTGAACAAATTGAACGGGTCCAAAGACGGGCTACAAGAATGGTGGAAGGTCTTAAGCATAAAACGTATCAGGAAAGACTTCATGAACTCAATCTGTATAGTCTGGAGGACAGAAGGAAAGGGGGGACATGATCGAAACATTTAAATATGTCAAAGGGTTAAATAAGGTTCAGGAGAGAAGTGCTTTTAATAGGAAACTGAACACAAGAACAAGGGGACACAATTTGAGGTTAGTTGGGGGAAAGATCAAAAGCAACATGAGAAAATATTATTTGACTGAAATAGGAGTAGATCCTTGGAACAAACTTCCCACAGACATGGTTGGTAAAATCACAGTAACTGAATTTAAACATGCCTGGGATAAACATATATCCATCCTAAGATAAAATACAAAAAATAGTATCAGGGCAGACTAGATGGATCATGAGGTCTTTTTCTGATGTCAGTCTTCTATGTTTCTATGTATTTCGCTAACAAGGACTGATTCTCTTTTTGTCTCTTTGCATTTTCAGTATACGGAGCGAATTTCTAATTCCTCGAAGTCGTGAGCGTGTTCCTGAATTGATTGACTTTCCCTTCAATGCTACTGAAATTGTTTCAAATGTTTCTATAATACCAGAATTTTCTCCTTACGATCATCTGTTTGATAATGTAACACGAAATCTTCTCAATGGCTTCTTTGCCCTTATTTGCATTTTTGGCCTGGTGGGAAATGGAGCCACCATTTACCTCCTGGCCTTTTCCATTAAGAGGAATCCATTCACCACTTTCATCCTGAACCTCTCCATCGCTGATTTTGGGGTCATCACATCCCTCGTTGTTTCAGCCATATTTGTGTCAGTGTTTACTCTGAGCCGCAGAACATACGTCGTCAATGCCTTTTTCTTATTATTTTTTGAGTTCTTTTCCTTCACGTATTCTGCCAGCCAGTTTCTGCTGACAGCCATCAGCCTGGACAGGTGCGTAGCTGTCCTCTTCCCCCTCTGGCATCGTTGTCATCGGCCTCCATATTTGTCCACACTTGTTTGCAGCCTCATCTGGATCCTCTCGTTCCTGCTCTCTGCGCTGCACTTCATTCTCCACCAGACCAGAACCTATGGAAGTTCACCTGTGCTTTACCAGCTCATTGTGAATGGTTTACTTTGTACGCCTCTCATGGTTGCATCTACTGTGATTCTCTGGATTCATATGAGGTCTATGTCTCAACGCAACCAAAGGAAACTGCTCACCACCATCTTGCTGGCCCTCCTCTTCTTCCTCCTGCTTTCTCTCCCACTGAATGTCTTTTATGCCATCGAACATTTTCATTCTCCTAATCTTCTCCTCATGACCTTTGGGATAGGATGTGCCACTCTCAACAGCAGCATCAACCCACTCCTTTATTTCTTAGTGGGGAGGAAGAAGGGAGGAAAAGGTCAGACCAGAGCATCTTACAAGGTTGCTCTGCAAAGAGTTTTCAAGAATGAGAAAAGCAGCCCAGAAGACCACGAAACCACGAACGAAAGCCAGTTGTGAAGAGTCATAAATATTGCATAATAAATGTATTATCCAACACTTTTATTTGGCATAGCATATGTGTTCTTCTTAGCTTTTCTTTGTATATTAGCCTTTATCCTGGTCTATGACCAAAATAAATGTTTAATTTGATTTGGATTATGGACTTGGATGCCTGTTTGTAGAAGGGAAGACTTCTTTTTCAAGGAGCTAAACTTGAAATGAGCCTTGAGTCATTGGTGTGGAGAAAGAGGTTCAAAGGGGATTCTCTCTAAAACCTGAATAGTATTTATCTGATAGATATGCAGTTTGTGCTTTACTCTGGCAAGATTCCTGTCTGCATGCAAACAGCAATAAAGAAGTTGTTTTAAACAAATGGTTGTATTGGTCTTTATTTCCTGCACTTGACCACTTGATAGCTATACCCAGCAACTGCATCGTGGATTATTTTCTTTTGGGAACTCTATGGCCAGAGGTAAAGGTTTACCAGCTTGTAAACAGCTCTTGCTGTTGAAAGTCAGCTGGGTGGTAGAGCATATGGAACTGCCAACATCAGGGTCAGTGAGCAAGAATGTACTGTATTTTGGGAGGTATAAGACACACCTTTTTACCTCCCCAAAGAGGGTGAAAACCTGGATGCGTCTTATACACAGAATATAGCCCCACCCAGCCACCCCCACCATTTGGTCTCTGCCTCCCAGCAATTTACCCCCTTGCAGCAAACAGAACAGAGTCTGATTAGCACTAGCAACTGATATCAGCCTCCTGGTCACCAGCTGATTCAACACAGGGAAGCCACGTGCTAGAACTAAAAATTAAACTGGCTGCAAGAAGGCAAATTGCTGAATGAGAGAGAGGCAGGTTTTTCTTTTCGGCTGAACTGGATGCAAGGATGTAAGTCGATAGCTATAAACATCTGTAGACTGTTCCAATTAGACTTATTTTTTAATAGGTAGTAGACTTATTTTTAAAAGACTGCTTTATTATTGTTCTAGAGAACTTAACAAAATGAGGAAGCTTTTTAAAATAAATGCTTCATCTGTAGAGGCCCAGTGCTATTGTATCTTCTTTTAAATAGCAGTGAATATATATTTCCAGAAAACCACATTAATTTTAAGTATAATCTGAAATGTAATAGTGTCATGTTTTACCATGAATAGATTAGAATAGAATGGAATGGAATAGAATAGAATAGAATAGAATAGAATAGAATTTTATTGGCCAAGTGTGATTTGACATACAAGGAATTTGTCTTGGTGCATATGCTCTGAGTGTACATAAAAGAAAAGCGTACATAATATAATGCAGTTGAGTTAAATCCTGACCTAGTCATGTTTGGAGTAGATCTATTTAAATAATGGGGAGGAGTTAGTGTGACTCCATTTAAGAAAACGTTCTCGCATTAATATACTGCCGTAATGTACATTTCCCCAATTTTTTGCTATTTCTATGGGTCAGACACACCTACACAAAAATACAAAGCAAACAGTGTATATCATCTGTACTGTTTGCTGTTTGCTGGGAGGCAAATTGCTGGGAGCAAAGGCAGACCCCCCCCCCCTTTTTTCCCTCCCCTAAATCTAAGGTGTGTCTTATTCTCTGGTGTATCTTATACTTTGACTAATACAGCAGATGGAAATGAGATGATTTTAAGAAATTATTCTTACTTGGGACTCTATCCATTTAATGACTTGATTGAATGATTTAACAACGAATGGGATTCTTGTTGTTGAACAAGGAATCACAAAGTGCCTCATTTAATTTTAACAATGATTAACGAGTTCAATTCTAGGTTCAAATGTGGTCCTTAAGTCAAGTCAATGGCTAGCTGTAATATATCTTGTATTATTTATATTCCATTGTGAACCAATCACTAATGATATGCACAAAATTTATTTTCCCTCCTTTCTTAGCCGCTCTGAGTCCATGGAGAGGGGTGGCATACAAATCTAATAAATTATTATTATTATTATTGTAACTGTTTTAAAACAAGATTAAAGGATATTTTTATATGAGCAATAAAGGTTTTATTTGAAAAAAAGGGATATACAAAATGCATATTTTGGAAGATTGCAATAGACAGGTTTTAACAAGGTTGCACCAAATGACGGAGACTTACTGGATAAGTTTTGATTTATAAAATCTGCAGAGCCTATTTTTGATTCATAGGATAAGATTTTAACTACTCTCTTGGCATCAATCAATATTATTTACAAAGGACATTAGAAAACAGACACTAACATCTATGCAACATTTTTCCATACTGTAAAGCTTTTATTCCAGTTCAGTATCACACATGGTATATATCCAGTCCCTCCCTGGTGCTGTGTGAACTTGGTTGTTGGTTTGCAATCATTTTGTTGCTTGATTTTACCTGATGTGATACAGGGGAAATTTCTGCAAGCCAGCAACCAATAACTCCACATTTCAGCCCAAAACTAAATAAATATATTTTCTTCTGCATAGACATATGTTGTCCTTGACTTAGATTTTGTGAATCTCCATTGAAAGACACAATTTCCCCTGAGATATTAATGGTCCTGCTTCAACTTCAAAAATAATACACATGCTGTTATTAGCTAAAAGTAAGTAATTAGCTATTGAATAAAGAAACTGCAAAAGAAGAAAAGAATGTTAAACAACAAAGTTTAACAAACAATTCTTTGTTTAAAAAACCCAAAGAATTCAAGAATCTAATGTCCAAAATAGGCTGCTTTTCTTTCAGGTGCCTTCTGTTTTTTTCTTCTTACATAATCTGATTGCATCTCTAACCACTTCTTTTGCATATTGTGTGCGATAACACTTAAAAGTGCAGAATTTAGAGAAGAATATTGCACAAGTTTACTGAGAAAGTTTGCGGCTTGACCCGGCTCACTTCTCCTTTTCGAGTGTACTTGCTTCAAGTGAAGGCCAACGGGACTCACACCAAAGAGATCTTGTCCTGAGATTGGGGGAAAGACCTGTTGCTCCTTCTGGAGATTCTTCCTATCATTACCAGGTATGGCTATAATAAGGCAAAGCTTTTGTTGTGGTAACTTGCTATTTCTAAAACACTCCATTTTGGGTTCAGGCTCAGTTGATCCTAGATATAGGCAAGTGTAAGAGTCTCCTGCTTCGGCAGAGGGTTGGACTAGATGACCTGCAAAGTCCCTTCCAACTCAGCTAGTCTGTTACTTGGGGAACATTGGGGTGTTATCAGATAATTCCACAGGTGGAACTCGCTTTACTACAGAACAGCAGAAAAAACAATTGCTACCAATCAGCCTTCAATTGAGGACATGAATACTACACAAGTCAAAAAGAGCGCTGTGAAAATAACTACACACCCCTGACAACTTGGACATAAATTATTTCAACTTCTAGCCTCAAAACAATGCTATAAGGCAGTGCCCATCAGAACAACTAGAGACAAGGACAGTTTTTTCTACAATGCCATCACTCTTCTAAACAACTAATTATTGTTGTTGTTTCTGTTGTTGTTTTTGTGATTATTATTGTTGTTGTTGTTATCCAACAATACAACACACGAGATCACTATGATGGATTTCACATGTCATTCCCATGCACCTAGTATTGCATGATGTAGTATCGAATTATGTTGTTGTTGTTGTTGTTGTTGTTATTATTATTATTATTATTATTATTATTATTATTATTATTGGGATTTGTATGCCGCCCCTCTCCGACATTCACACAACAGAGTGTAGATTCATTAGACAGATTCATGGATGCCAAGTGTATCGGTGGTTATTGAAACGGATGTCCAAGTGCCGCTTCTATGTTGCTTGAGGCAGGCAGGATTCCCTTGGGTCCCATTTGTTGGGGGTCAAGGGAAAGGGAGAGTTTTGCCTTCTCTTTCTGCTCAAGATCCCCATGGACAATTGGTGGGCCACAGAATGCTGGACTCGATTGGCTTTGGCCTGATTTAGCATGGTTATTCTTAGGTTCTTAATACCTTCTCTCCCCTTTCCTACCACCATCTACTCTTCTTTCCTTCTTGCTTCTCTACGTCCTCTTCTACTCTTTCTCCTTTCTCTCCTTCTCTGCCATTTCCTCTTACACCTTCTAAATTCTTCCCTGAGTGAATAATTCTAATTAATTTTTTTAATTATTATTTTTCTCTCCACTGAAAACATACATAGCCTATCATATACTTCAATAAAGCTTAATAAACATGTATCATCTATTAAATATAATCATGAATACTTGTTAATTTCATACCTGCTACTCTTGGTATATGCCATTAATCTCAATAGAACATGGAGATTAACAGAAAGCAGAACATTTTCAATGAAAATTCAAAGGAAGTCCAGTGGACTTTTGGGACAACCATGATTTGGATGATTTAGAATTGAGTCATTAAACTCAATTTCCCATCCAATTCTTTCCAGATTGCTATGAATGACACCAGTCTTCTGATCACTGACTTGATATTAATTGAAAAAGTGCCCCATTTTTTGAAGGTTTTTTCTCCTTTTTTAAAGATCTCTTTTTTATGATTACTGTAATGTATTCCTGATTTTTGATTGCATTTGGTCTCAGACTGTAAATATATTTTATTGCTCTATTGAAAGCTAGGAGGGGCCACACCTGTTTTGTGTGGAAGGCAAATCCAATAATGACTTGGAATTCTCCAAGAATACAATTTCTTTCAGTTATTTGGACAATCAAAAGAACAGTCAATTTTGCTTCTTTTAAAATAGTTGTACTTTTCTTTCAATTACAATGCTCCAGGACGTGAACTCTTCTAAGCAAGCAAACAGCACATTTTGTACAATGGAACCGCCATTTAATAACTCAGAAGGTATGGACTTCATGGAAACTATGTTACACAGTATGTAAACTTACTTTCTTTTGTGGGTACTACAGATAATTAAAAACCTGAAGGGTTGAAAATGCTTTGTGAGCTTATTCCAAAATTGAAAGTCTCTCACAGAATTACGAGTTCCTGTTGTCCTCTCTCTCCTGAGACCATTTTGAAAATGTTCAGAGGGTGCATTCACAAAATGGCTTCTCATGGAATTTATTTATTCATCTATTGGGTTCATATGCCACCCCTCTCCGAGGACTCAGGTCAGCTTACAACATACAGATAACAAAAACCTCAAGCCAGTGAAGGGCTACCAAAAATTTTACTACTACATTGTGGGCGTGGCTTATGCATTTTCCTTCAACATATTTCAGTGCAAGTTGGGTGCTCTGGGATGGAGCTCCATTTTTGCTACCCCTCTATGTCCCCCCCCATCCGGGCAGAAGCCCACCCCTGCCTCAAGGGTTGAAAATGCTTTGTGAGCTTATTCCAAAATTGAAAATCTATCACAGAATCATGAGATGTCCACACTCTCCTGAGGCCATTTTGAAACCGTTCAAAAGGTGCATTCACAAAATGGCTTCTGAGGGAATTGATTGATTGATTGTTTGATTGTTTGATTGATTGATTTGATTTGATTTATGTGCTGAGCACTCAGGACGGTTTACAACATATTGAGAAACACAAAGGTTTTTTTCTAGGGGACTGGTAGGTGCTAACGTCTTATAATATAGTGACAGACGCCCATTCAGAAATAAACAAATCTGTGTGGTTGAAGTTGTTAAAGCACATGAGCATTTTTTGCCGCCTGCTGTTATTGATCAAAATAAGGATTTACTATAATTGCTTCTTTAGGTAATAGATCCATCCAAATCATAGCACACGACTTCCCTGAAGTTTGGATCGGATACAATGAGTAAGTATATTATGAAACAATTTTTTTTCTTTGCAGGAATGGAGTTAGCCTTCCAGTTGCTTCATAATATTCCAAAAAGAAACTTGCTTTGGTGCTCTGCCCATTTTGAACAGGGTCTCTTTCTTTTGAACGGAATCTTCTGTGATGGAGGTTGCTCAATTCTCCATGTAATCTCTCCACACAATCAGGAGAACATTTCGGCTTTGTTAGTCTTTGATTAAATCCATGGGATTTTCTTGATCATAGGACAACTGTCACATATTTACTTACTTACGGGACGATCTCCTGCCTCACGTATCGCAGCGGTTGCTTAGGTCCCACAGAGTTGGCCTCCTCCAAGTCCAGTCAGCTAAACAATGCTGGCTGGAGGGCCTAGGGGAAGAGCCTTTTGTGTAGCTGCCCCAGCCATAGTTCCCTCTAAGCTGAGCAGTGAGCAATCGCTCACTTAAAAATCATCATCAACTCAGAGTTTTCCAAACCTGCTCAGAAGCCGAGAGGGAAAGAGTGAGAGGGAAGGAGAGAGAGAGGAAGAGAGAGAAACAGATAGAAAAAAGAGAGGAAGGAAAAGAGAAAGAAAAAGAATGGGAGTAAGGAAGAGAGAAAGAAAATCAAAATCTAGTTTGAAACTACCTCAACTATTTAAGTGGCATTTTGATATTGATAGAGTTGCCCTATTATGAGCTCACTGTTATAGACACACAGTACAGTATTTTATTTTGAAATTCTCTGAGGCAAAACAGGGTGGGTTTTTTATTTGTTTGTTTGTTTGTTTATTATTTCTGTGCCGCCCAGTCCTGAAGTGACTGCTGCTCAGACACTATACTTTTCCGCCCACCCCCCCAAAAAATTAGAGGGAACACTGGCCCCAGCCCTCTTGAACCAACTCCCTCCAGAGATCCACACCACCCCCACCCTACTTGCCTTTCACAAAGTTTTAAAAACTTACCTTTGCTGGCAGGCCTGCAGCCGTTGAGCTTAACACCTTGCTCCAGTCAAAGATATATACTGAATCTCTATAAGTCTTTGTCACTATTAGCAATAGCCATAGCAGTTGGACTTATATACAGCTTCATAATGCTTTTACAGCCCCCTCTAATCAGTTTACAAAATCAGCATATTACCCCCAACCATCTGGGTCCTCATTTGACCCACCTCAGAAGGATGGAGTGCTGAGTCAAACCTCGAACAAGTGAATTTGAACTGCCAAACTGCAGCTTGTCATCAGCTGAAGTAGCCTGCACTGCTGCACTCTAACCACTATGCCACCTCACTCCTATTGGGTGTAGCAATTCTCCAATTTTGCAAGAAACTTTTGTGGCTGTATTTACCATCAGGCAGTCAAAAAGGGGTATGTGTTGATATGTGTAAGTGAAAAAAGTGTGTGTCTATGCATATTGATGTGTGTATGTATTCAGTATTGGGCTGCCCCCAGTACAGCGGGAAACCCCTAATCCATTAACAGAAATGGCGATGCGTGCACATCCGCTCATCCTCACCATGCCCCTGCTCAATAACAAATATTATTATTATTATTATTATTATTATTATTATTATTATTATTATTATTATTATTTAATATATATTATAATTATATAATTATATAATAATTATATAATATATATATATATATATAATTATATACAGTATATATGTGGGTTTTTTTATGTTGGATCACCCTGGTATATTGAAGGAACGTCACAGCTCCTTTTTGCCTCTAGGTCCAACCCAGGACCATTACAAGGCAGTTAATTTTTATTTATAGCCGACAACTATATTCTGTATGTGTCAAATGTTTTGGGTTTTTTTTAGCTGGAATTTTAAAATTAAGGGAGACTAGGATGGTCCCATTTCGGCCTTGTTCTGGCCTCATCAGCTAGCCTATATTAATATATATAATATTATTAATTATTATAATAATAATAATTATTAATTATAATAATTTACTTACATACGGGACGATCTCCTGCCTCACGTATCGCAGCGGTTGCTTAGGTCCCACAGAGTTGGCCTCCTCCAAGTCCAGTCAGCTAATTATAATTATAATTGTTGTAGTTTTGTTGTTGTTGTTGTTGCTGTTATTATTATTATTATTATCTACCTACCTACCTACCTACCTACCTATTTAACTGAGCCGAGGTGGCGCAGTGGGTAGAGTGCTGTACTGCAGGCCACTGAAGCTGATTGTAGATCTGTAGGTCAGCGGTTCAATTCTCATCACCGGCTCAAGGTTGATTCAGCCTTCCATCTTTCCAGGGTGGGTAAAATGAGGACTCAGATTGTGGGGGCAATATGCTGGCTCTGTTAAAAAGTGCTATTGCCAACATGCTGTTATGCCCTTTGTTAACAGGGTATTATAAATAATAATAATAACAATAATAATAATAATAATAATAATAATAATAATAATAATTATTATTATTATTATTATTATTATTATTATTATTATTACTACTACTACTACTACTACTACTACTACTACTACTATTATTGTTATTATTTAGATTTCTATGCCGCCCCTCTCCAAGGACTTTGCTTTAGCGCATGTGCGGAAGGAAAGAAGTCGATAAAATCAGCGATCTTTGACATTTCTTTGCTTCTGCACATGAGCTAATATCCTCGTGTGAGATTTTGGCAATTTTTGACCATTATTCTGCTTCGGTGCATGCACGGAAGCAAATTCTCATGTGAAGGTGTGCGCCCCCAACTGCCGGCCTCCAGGACTGATCTGGTAGGGAAAGGTAAGTGCGGCCCTTCACTGTATGTATGTGTGTAAGCATGTATGTATGTATGTATGTATGTATGTATGTATGTATGTATGTATGTATGTATATATGTAAATAACGTACATACTTATGTACTGTGGGAAGAGAAATCGAGTCTGGTTCCAAGCCAGGAGAAAGAAATAAAATGGAGCCTGGCTGATGGGAAAGAAGGACACTTTTTATTTGATTTCTAGAAACTTCCTTGGCCACAGGAGGTTGTAATCCACCCTGAGTCTAAGGAGAAGGGCAGGAAAATAAAAATCAAATCAATTCAAATCAAATCAATAACACCAAAACACCAGAACACCAGAACACCAGAACACCAGAACACCAGAACACCAGAACACCAGAACACCAGAACACCAGAACACCAGAACACCAGAACACCAGAACACCAGAACACCAGAACACCAGAACACCAGAACACCAGAACACCAGAACACCAGAACACCAGAACACCAGAACACCAGAACACCAGAACACCAGAACATCAGAACACCAAAACACCAAAACACCAAAACACCAAAACAACAAAACAACAAAACAACAAAACAACAAAACAACAAAACAACAACAACAACAACAACAACAACTATTATTATTATTATTATTATTATTATTATTATTATTATTATTATTATTTATAATGCCCTTTTAACAAAGGGCATAACAGCATGCTGCCAATAGCACTTTTTAACAGAGCCAGTATATTGCCCCCACAATCCGAGTCCTCATTTTACAGACCCCGGAAGGATGGAGGGCTGAATCAACCTTGAGCCAGTGATGAGATTTGAACTGCTGACCTGCAGATCTTAGCAGTCAGCTTCAGCGGCCTACAGTACTGCACTCTACGCACTGCACCACCTCAGCTAAGTTAAATAGATAGATAGATAGATAGATAGATAGATAGATAGAAAGAAAGAAAGAAAGAAAGAAAGAAAGAAAGAAAGAAAGAAAGAAAGTCAGGCAGGCAGGCAGGCAGGCAGGCAAGCAAGCAAACAAACAAACAAACAAACAAATAAATAAATACCATTTTAATCTGGGAAAGAGGGTGGCCCTTTCTACAATATGTATGTATTTTGCTAACAAGGACTGATTCTCTTTTTGTCTCTTTGTGTTTTCAGGATACGGAGCGAATTTCTAATTCCTGTAAGTTATGAGCATGTTCCTGAATTGATTGACTTTCCCTTCAATGCTACTGAAATTGTTTCAAATGTTTCTATAATAACAGAATTTTTTCCTTACGATCATCTGTTTGATAATGTAACACGAAATCTTCTCAATGGCTTCATTGCCCTTATTTGCATTTTTGGCCTGGTGGGAAATGGAGCCACCATTTACCTCCTGGCCTTTTCCATTAAGAGGAATCCATTCACCACTTTCATCCTGAACCTCTCCATCGCTGATTTTGGGGTCATCACATCCCTCGTTGTTTCAGCCATATTTGTGTCAGTGTTTACTCTGAGCCGCAGAACATACGTCGTCAATGCCTTTTTCTTCTTATTTTTTGAGTTCTTTTCCTTCACGTATTCTGCCAGCCAGTTTCTGCTGACAGCCATCAGCCTGGACAGGTGCGTAGCTGTCCTCTTCCCCCTCTGGCATCGTTGTCATCGGCCTCCATATTTGTCCACACTTGTTTGCAGCCTCATCTGGATCCTCTCGTTCCTGCTCTCTGCGCTGCACTTCATTCTCCACCAGACCAGAACCTATGGAAGTTCACCTGTGCTTTACCAGCTTATTGTGAATGGCTTTCTTTGTACGCCTCTCATGGTTGTGTCTACTGTGGTTCTCTGGATTCATATGAGGTCTAAGTCTCAACGCAACCAAAGGAAACTACTCACCACCATCTTGCTGGCCCTCCTCTTCTTCCTCCTGCTTTCTCTCCCAATGAATGTCTTTTATGTCATCGAACGTTTTTATTCTCCTAATCTCCTCCTCATGATCTTTGGGATAGGATGTGCCACTCTCAACAGCAGCATCAACCCACTCCTTTATTTCTTAGTGGGGAGGAAGAAGGGAGGAAAAGGTCAGACCAGAGCATCTTACAAGGTTGCTCTGCAAAGAGTTTTCAAGAATGAGAAAACCATCCCAGAAGACCACAAAACCACGAACAAAAGCCAGTTGTGAAGAGTCATAAATATTGCATAATAAATGTATTATCCAACACTTTTATTTGGCATAGCATATGTGTTTTTCTTAGCTTTTCTTTGCATTTTAGCCTTTATCCTGGTCTATGACCAAAATAAATGTTTAATTTGATTTGGGTTATGGATTTGGACACCTGTTAGTAGAAGGGAAGACTTCTTTTTCAAGGAGCTAAACTTGAAATGAGCCTTGAGTCATTGGTGTGGAGAAAGAGGTTCGAAGGGGATTCTCTCTAAAACCTGAATAGTCTTTATCTGATAGATATGCAGTGTGTGCTTTACTCTGGCAAGATTCCTGTCTGCATGCAAACTGCAATAAAGAAGTTGTTTTAAACAAATGTTTGTATTGGTCTTGATTTCCTGCATTTGACCACTTGATAGTTATACCCAGCAACTGCATCGTGGATTATTTTCTTTTAGGAACTCTATGGCCAGAGGTAAAGGTTTACCAGCTTGGAAACAGCTCTTGGTGCTGAAAGTCAGCTAGGTGGTAGAGCATATGGAACTGCCAACATCATTGTCAGTGAGCAAGAACATACTGTATTTTTTTGGGGGGGGAGGGGTATAAGACCCACCTTTTTACCTCCCCAAAGAGGGTGAAAACTTGGATGCATCACCCTCAACCTGTGGTCTCTGCCTCCCAGCAATTTACCCCCTTGCAGCAAACAGAACAGGAATTTGTCTTGGTGCATATGCTCTGAGTGTACATAAAAGAAAAGCGTACATGATATAATGCGTACATAATATAATGCAGCTGAGTTAAATCCTGACCTAGTCATGTTTGGAGTAGATCTATTTAAGTAATGGGGAGGAGTTAGTGTGACTCCATTTAAGAAAACATTCTCGCATTAATATACTGCCGTATTGTACATTTCCCCAATTCTTTACTATTTCTATGGGTCAGACACACCTACACAAAAATACAAAGCAAACAGTGTATATGATCTGTACTGTTTGCTGTTTGCTGGGAGGCAAATTGCTGGGGGGGCAGAGGTAGATCCCCCCTTTTTTTCCTCCCCTAAAACTAAGGTGTGTCTTATTCTCTGGTGCATCTTATACTTTGACTAATACAGCAGATGGAAATGAGATGATTGTAAGAAATTATTCTTACTTGGGACTCTATCCATTTAATGACTTGAGCAATAGTTAAATGATTTAACAATGACTGGAACTACAGTGGTACCTCATGATACGAACCCCTCATCATACGAACTTTTCGAGATACGAACCCAGGGTTCCGAATTTTTTTGCCTCTTCTTATAAACATTTTTCACCTTACGAATCTGCCAAGCCACCACTGAGCTTCCCCGCCTCCGGACTTTCCTTGGAAGCCACCCCAGGTTTTTGCGATCCTGGGATCCCCTGAGGCTCCCCTCCATGGGAAACCCCACCTCCTGACTTCCGCGTTTTTGCAATGCTGTAGGGAAATCCCAGGAGGGGAATCCCAGGATCGCAAAAACGGGTGCTCTGGTGGGCAGAGTAAGAGAGACAAAAACAGGAAGAAGAGACTCATGGAGCTCAAGGGAGGAGAAAGGTGTTCGCCTCAGCTTTATCTGGCCGCCGCTTTTTTTTTTTAAAGCCTTAATATTTTGGATTCTCCTAATGGGCTTGCACACATTATTGGCTTTTCCATTAATTCCTATTGGAAACATTGTTTCATCTTATGAACATTTCACCTTATGAACCAATTAAGTTCGTAAGACGAGGTATTACTGTACTAGGATTCTTGTTGTTGAACAAGGAATCACAAAGTGCCTCATTTAATTTTAGCAATGATTAACGAGTTCAATTCTAGGTTCAAATGTGATCCTTAAGTCAAGACAATGGCTAGCTGTAATATATCTTGCATTATTTATATTCCATTGTGAACCGATAACTAATGATATGCACAAAATTTATTTTTCCTCCTTTCTTAGCCGCTCTGAGTCCATGGAGAGGGGTGGCATACAAATCTAATAAATTATTATTATTATTATTATTATTATTATTATTATTATATTACCTTTAACTGTTTTTAAACAAGATTAAAGGATATTTTTATATGAAAAATAAAGGTTTTATTTGAAAAAAAGGGATATACAAAATGCATATTTTGGAAGATTGCAATAGACAGGTTTTAACAAGGTTGCACCAAATGGCTGAGACTTACTGGATAAGGTTTGATTGCTAAAATCTGCAGTGCCTATTTTTGATTCATAGGATAAGATGTTAACTACTCTCTTGGCGTCAACCAATATTATTAACAAAGGTCATTATAACATAGACACCACCATCTATGCAACATTTTTCCACACTGTAAAGCTTTCATTCCAGTGCAGTATCACACATCATATATATCCAGTCCCTCTCTGGTGCTGTCTGAACTTGGTTGTTGGCTTGCAATCATTTTGTTGCTTGATTTTACCTGATGTGATACAGGGGAAATTTCTGCAAGCAGCAACTAAATACTCCACATTTCAGCCCAAAACTAAATAAATATATATTTTTTCTGTATAGACATATGTTGTCCTTAACTTAGATTTTGTGAATCTCCATTGAAAACAAAGTTTTACCTGATATATTAAAGATCCTGCTTCAACTTCAAAATAATACACATGCTGTTATTAGCTAAAAGTAAGTAATTAGCTATTGAATAAAGAAACTGCAAAAGAAGAAAAGAATGTTAAACAACAAAGTTTAACAAACAATTCTTTGTTTAAAAAAACCAAAGAATTCAAAAATCTGATGTCCAAAATAAGCTGCTTTTCTCTCAAGTCCCGTCTGGTTGTTTCTTCTTTTATAATCTGATTGCATCTTTAACCACTTCTTATGCATATTGTGTGCGATAACACTTAAAAACTGCTGAATTTAGAGAAAAATGTTGCACAAGTTTACTGAGAAACTTTTAGGCTTGTCCCGACTCACTTCTCCTTTTTGACTGTATTTGCTGCAAGTGAATACCAACGGGACTCACACCAAAGAGACCTTGTCCTTGGATTGGGGAAAAGACCTGTTGGTCCTTCTGGAGATTCTTCCTATCATTCCCAGGTATGGTTATAATAAAGGCAAAGCTTTTGTTGTGGTAACTTGCTATTTCTAAAATACTCCATTTTGGGTTCAGGCTAAGTCGATCCTAGATAGAGGCAAGTGTAAGAGTCTCCTGCTTCGGCAGAGGGTTGGACTAGATCAGTGTTTCCCAACCAGTGTTCCGTGAGATATGGTCAGGTGTGCCACGAAGAAGGAAGCTCAGCTTCCGGTCTCACAACTTTTTGCTGAGGATGCAAAGAGCAAAAAGTTGCAAGACTGGAAGCTGAGCTTCCTTCTTCGCGCCTTCTAAGCTTTCCGGCAGCTGCAGCGCTCCGCCCGGCTGGAGCTTCCTTGGCAGCGGTAGCAGGTGAGCTTTGGGGCCCGGCAGGAGAGCACTAGCAGCAGCGGCACCGGGCAGTAGCTGTGCAGTGGCTGCTGCGAGCGATCAACAACAGTGGACACCACGCCACAGCAGCAGCTGTGAGGATGGCGGTGGCTGGATGTGTTTTTAGATGCCGTACATGCTGGCACTGCGGGGCTTGCACTGGCCCGCTGGCTGGGCCGGGACGGAGGCTCCAGCCCCATGCTCATGCCCAGGGCCAGCATGTACGGCATCTAGCAACACATCCAGCTGCCGCCGTTGGTACCTCCCTTCCAGAGCTCCCCCTCACAGCTGACTGCCCTGCCGCCACCCCACGGCTACTGCCCAATGCTGCTGCTGTGGCGTGGTGTACAAGAAAGAGAGAGAGAAAGAGAGAGAGAAAGAGAGAGAAAGTGAGAGGGAGAGAGGGGGAGAGAGAAATAGAGAGAGAAAGCAAGAAAGAGAGAAAGACAGCAAGAGAGAGAGAGAGAAAGTGAAAGAAAGACAGCAAGAGAGAAAGAGAGAAACAGCAAGAGAGAGAGAGAGAAAGACAGCAAGAGAGAGAGAAAGAGAAAGAAAGCAAGAGAGAGAGAGAGAAAAAGCAAGAGAGAAAGAGAGAGAGAAAGAAAGCAAGAGAGAGAAAGAGATAGAGAAAGAGAGTGAGAGAAGCAAGAGAGAGAGAGAGACATAGCAAGAGAGAGTGAATGAGAAAGTGAGAGAAAGAAAGAGAGAGAGAGAGAAAGAAAGAGAGAAAGGGAAATGGTTCAAGAGTATACACACATACACACACACACACACACAAGGGGGGAGGAGGCAGGGATGGGAAAAGAGAGGAGAATGTCTTAGAGTGTTATTTTGTGTCATTTTGGTTGGTAGTGTGCCCCTGGATTTTGTAAATGTAAAAAATGTGCCGCGGCTGAAAAAAGGTTGAAAATCACTGGACTAGATGACCTGCAAAGTCTTTTCCAACTCTGTTAGTCTGTTACTTGGGGAACATTGGGGTGTTATCAGATAATTCCACAGGTGGAACTCGCTTTACTACAGAACAGCAGAAAAAGTAATGGCTACCAGCCTGCCTTCCATTGATGACATGTATACTGCACGAGTCAAAAAGAGCGCTGTGAAAATATCTACAGACCCCTGAGAAGTTGGACATAAATTGTTTCAATTTCTACCCCCAAAACAATGCTATGAGGCAGTGCCCATCAGAACAACTAGAGATAAGGACAGTTTTTTCTACGATGCCATCACTCTGCTAAACAACTAATTATTGTTATTGTAATTGTTGTTGTTATGATGATGGTGATTATTATTATTATTATTATTATCATCATCATCATCATCATCATCATCATCATCATTATCCAACAATACAATACACAAGATCACTATGCTGGATTTTTGCATTTCATCACCAATCGGACGCTTCCCAGGCACCTAGGATTGCATGATGTAGTGTCAAAATTATGTTATTATTATTATTCTATTTGTTTGTTGTCATTGTTATTGTTGTTGTTGTTGTTGTTGTTATTATTATTATTATTATTATTATTATTATTATTATTAATTGAAATTGTATGCCGCCCCTCTCCGACACTCCCACAACATTAGACAGATTCATGGAAGTGTATTGACGGTTATTGAAACGGATGTCCATGTGCCCACCTCTATGTTAGTTGAGGCAGGCAGGGTTCCCTTGGGTAGCGTTTGTTGGGGGTCAAGGGAAAGGGAGAGTTTTGCCTTCTCTTTCTGTTCAAGATCCCCATGTACAATTGGTGGGCCACTGTGTGACACAGAATGCTGGACTCCATGGGCTTTGGCCTGATTCAGCATGGTTCTTCTTAGTTCTTAATACCTTCTCTCCCCTTTCCTACCACCATCTACTCTTCTTTCCTTTTTGCTTCTCTATGTCATCTTCTACTCTTTCTCCTTTCTCTCCTTCTCTCCTATTTCCTCTTACACCTTCTAAATCCTTCCCTGAGTGGATAATTCGAATTACAGTGATCTCTCAATTATCGCGAGGGTTACATTCCAAGACCTCTCGCGATAATCGATTTTTCACGATGTAGTGGAAACACCATCTGCGCATGTGCGCCCTTTTTTTCCCCATGGCCGTGCATGCGCAGATGGTTGGAGCCGGTGGCTGGGGAGGTGGATTCGCTGCCCCCACCAGCCCCTTCCTGCTCTGGGGTCAGAGCCGCGGAAACCTTCGGCTCGCCGAGGCTGAGTCTGACCCCCTTGAAGCAAGGCTCCAAGCTCGCCTGCCGCCGCCGCCGCTACGCCTCCGCCGCCTCAGCCACCCCCTCTGCTCTGCAGGGACCTTGCATGCCACGATCTCCCTCTCTCGCCCTCCCCGCGCTTCTCCTCGGCGGCAGCCCAAGCAGCAGGTTTACAGTAATGGGAGACCAAAGGTGGAAAAAAGAAAAGAAAAAAAAATCCCCAAAAGAGAGGGGACAAGAGGCAGGCACAAAGTGAGGGCACAAGGGGAGCTGCCCGACAGAGGTTGCTTTTTTTTCTTCTCATGGGGCAAGTGGAGGGGGGGGAGAAGGAAAGAGAGAGAGAGAAGAGTGGAAGGAAGAGAGAAAAACCGCGGACGTATTTTTAATTTATTATTTTTTGAAAAAATCGTGATATAGCGTTTCGCGAAGATCGAGATCACGAACATCGAGGGATCACTGTATTAATTTTTAATTATTATTTTTCTCCCCACTGAAAACATACATAGCCTATCATATACTTCAATACAGCTGAATAAACATGTATCTTCTATTAAATATAATCATGAATACTTGTTAATTTCACATCCGTTACTCTTGGTATATGTTCTGCCGGTGTGTCTCAACTGCCCTTAATTACAGGGGTAATTAGTCCAGGAAGACACACACCACAGGATAAAAGGAAAACCCAAAAGTTTTTCTAAACAGAAAAACAGAAACAGCTCCCTTTTTTAAATGTCAAAGGGATTTTCTGGTCCACACAAGGCACAGGTTAAATGCAATCAATTGCTCACCCAATAACTGGGAAATTGAGTCCAATTCTAAAGTCCAGAGAGTCCCACACACACAATCCTGAACAGCAAAAACCACGATCTTGGACTAAACAATGAATCAGGTAAACTGCTATGAGGCTAAAACACCAAGCTGCACTTTTATCTGTAGCACAAATTACAGCAGCCCCACCCGACCACAGGTGGCCTCATTTTCTCTTGTAATAATCCTTCAGTTGTTGTCTCCTATGCATCACTCTACGCATGCGTGGGTGTGTCATTAATTCTTATTCAGAATCCAGGGATGATACAGATGATTAATCTCCTCCTGGGCTGTCTGCCAAACTCCCCTCTTCCCTGTCACTCACGCTTCCTTGGTCAGAGGAGACTTCGTCGGCAGATTCTACTGGGAGCAAAACAGGCCTGCGGCATGTGGATGTCTCCCCTACATCCACCTCCACATTCCTTGGGGCAGGAGCTGGGCCAGAGCTAACCACAACAGTATATGTCATTAATCTCAATAGAACATGGAGATTAACAGAAAGCAGAATGTTTTCAAAGAAAATTCAAGGGAAGCCCAGTTGACTTATGGGACAACCATGATTTGGATGATTTAGAATCTCCATAGTAATTAAACTCAATTTTCCCATCCAATTCTTTCCAGATTGGTATGAATGACCCCAGTCTCCTGATCACTGACTCCAATAAACCTTAATATATTTTTATGAGTTCTTTTCTCATGTTCTGAATTGATATTAATTGAAAAACTGCCATTTTTTTGGGAAAAAAATTCCTTGTTTTTTAAAAACTTCTTTCTTAGGGTTACTGTAATGTATTCCTGTTTTTTTGATTGCATTTGGTCTCAAGCTGTAAATATATTTTATTGCTCCATTGAAATTTAGGAGGGGCCCCCACCTGTTTTGTGTGGATGGCAAACCCAATAATGACTTGGAATTCTCCAAAAATACAATTTCTTTCGGCCATTTTGAAAATCAGAAGAACAGTCAATTTTGCTTTTAAAAAAATAATTGTACTTCCCTTTAAATTACAATACTCCAGGACGTGAACTCTTCTAAGCAAGCAAACAACACATTTTGCACAATGGAACAGCAATTTAATTACTCAGAAGAGGAGGACTTCCTGGAAACAATGCTAGGCAGTATGTAAACTTTCTTTCCTTTGTGGGTACTACAGATAACAAAAAAACCTCAAGGGTTGAAAATGTTTTCTGAGCTGATTCCAAAATTGAAAGTCTCTCACAGAATCACGAGTTTCCTGTTTCTCCCCCTCTCTCCTGAGGCCCATTTTGAAAACGTTCCGAGGGTGCATTCACAAAATGGCTTCTCGTGCGATTTATTTATTTACTTTATTTATTTATTATATAGTGTTAGCAAAATCATGCATGGAGCCGCAGGTGCGCCCGTGTTTCGGTTAGGTTTTTTTGCTTCCCCGCATGCCGAAACATGGGTGCACCTGCGGCACCATGCATGATTTTACTACCACAAAAATTGCAGAAGCAAAATTACGCTGGCCCCACAAGCACTTACAAGCCGTGGCAGCGAGTGCAATTTAGCATTCCGGCTTGTAGCCCACCGCTGTGCTGGGAGTACCTGGGTTTTATACATTTTGTTGCGCTTTGAATTTCAGCTTGAGTTCTGATTGGTTGTCAGAGTCCCATGGGGCCATGCAGTGATAACTTTGTAGGGTTTTTTTTTTAAGTCTCAGGTTTGGTTGACTCTTACTGGGTGATGATGTAATGAAAGGGCTTTGGGCAATTCCTACTATGACTCGGCCTGAAGGAGGCAGATCTTTGTTAATGTAGAATAGACTGTTTCAAGGCCTTAATGTCCCATTGACAAAAGGGTGCTGAGTTTCTGCCTCCCTTTTAGGGGAAATATTCTTCCCTTTTAATATTTCCTAAAACATTTTATTTTTTCTAGTAGACTGGTAGGTGCTAACTTCCTACAATATAGTGACAGACGCCCATTCAGAAAGAAACAAATCTGTGTGGATGAAGTTGTTAAAGCACATGAGCATTGTTTTGCCGCCTGCTGTTATTGATCAAAATAAAGGATTTACTATAATTGCTTCTTTAGGTGGTGGGTCAAGCCAAGCATCAGGAAAACGCATCCCTCAAGTTTGGAGCGTATACAATGAGTAAGTATATTATGAAACAAAATATTTTCTTTGCAGGAATGGAGTTAGCCTTCCAGTTGCTTCATAATATTCCAAAAAGAAACTTGCTTTGGTGCTCTGCTCACTTTGAACAGGGTCTCTTTCTGTTGAACGGAATCTTCTGTGATGGAGGTTGCTCAATTCTCCATGTAATCTCTCCACACAATCAGGAGAATATTTCGTCTTTGTTGAAATCCATGGGACTTTCTTTACCATATGACAACCACACCTGGAGTACTGTATTCAGTTCTGGTCACCACACTTCAAAAGAGACATTGAAACTCTGGAGAAGGTGCAAAAAAGAGCAACCAAGATGATTAAGGGATTGGAAACCAAGACTTACGAAGAGAGACTGAGGGAACTGGGCATGGATAGCCTAGAGAAAAAGAGGGCCAGAGCGGACATAATAGCAGTCTACAAGTATACGAGGGGATGTCACAGAAAGGAAGGGATCACTTTATTCTTCAGGGCACCAGAGGGCCGGACGAGGAACAACGGCTGGAAGCTGACCAAGGAGAGATTCAACATGGAGATAAGGAGGAACTTCCTGACGGTCAGAGCGATCAACCAATGGAACAACCTACCAGCGGACGTTTTTAAGAGAAGATTGAACTGCCACTTGACTGGTGTACTGTAGGGTTCCTGCTTGGGCAGGGGGTTGAACTCGATGGCCTTCATGACCCCTTTCAACTCTAACAATAAATAAATAAATAAACCATCACATATTTTCTTACTTATGGAACCGTCTTCTGCTTCACGTATCCTAGCGGCCAGTTAAGTCCCATAGAGTTGACCTCCTCCAAGTCCAGTCAGCTAAGCAATGCCGGCTGGTGGGGCCTAGGGGAAGAGCCTTCTCTGTAGCTGCCCCAGCCCTCTGGAACCAACTCCCTCCAGAGATCCACACCGCCCCCACCTTACTTGCCTTTCACAATGTTTAAAAAACTTACCTTTGCTGGCAGGTTTGAAGCCATTGAGCTTAACACCTCGCTCCAGGAAAGATGTGATTGTGTGATTGTGGTTGAGTGAATATGAATGTCTGTTTTATATCTTGGAGGTCTTAATATTAGTTTTAGGTTGGCTTTCTCTTACTATATTTATATTGTATTTTATTCTCACTTTTGTTAGCTGCCCTGAGTCTGCGGAAAAAGGCGGTATAGAATAATAATAATAATAATAATAATAATAATAATAATAATAATAATAATAATAATAATAATAATTTATTAGATTTGTATGCCGCCCCTCTCCAAAGACACGGGGCAGCTCACAACAATAATAATAACAGTATACAATGTAACAAATCTAATATTAAAAATTATCTAAAAACCCATCATTAAAAAAATCATACAACACAAACATACCATACGTAAACTATATAAGCCCGGGAGAGATGTCTCAATTCCCCCATGCCTGGCGATATAGGTGGGTCTTGAGCAATTTACAAAAGGCAAGGAGGGTGGGGGCAGTTCTGATCTCTGGGGGAGTTGGTTCCAGAGGGCCAGGTCCGCCATCGAGAAGGCTCATCCCCTGGGGCCCGCCAGACGACATTGTTTAGTCAAAGGGATCTGGAGAAGGCCAACTCTGTGGGACCTTATTGGGCACTGGGATTCATGCGGCAGAAGACGATCCTGGAGATATTCTGGTCCTATGCCATGTAGGGTTTTATAGGTCATTACCAACACTTTGAATTGTGACCGGAAACTGATTGCCAGCCAGTGCAAGCCACGGAAGGTTGAAGAAACGTGGACAAACCTAGGTAACCCCACAATTGCTCTCACGGATGCATTCTGCACAATCAGAAGTTTCTGAACACTCTTCAAAGGTAGCCCCATGTAGAGAGCATTGCAGTAATCAAAACTCAAGGTGATGAGGGCATGAGTGACTGTGAGCAATGACTTCCTTTCCAAATAGGGCCGCAACTGGTGCACCAGGCGAACCTGGGCAAACGCCCTCGTCGCTGCAGCCGAAAGATGATGTTCCAATGTCAGCTATGGATCGAGGAGGATGCCCAAGTTGCGGACTCTCTATGAGTGGGGCAGTAATCCCCCCCCCCCAGGATAATGGACGGACAGATGGAATTGTCCTTGGGAGGCAAAAGCCACAGCCACTCCATCTTGTTCGGGTTGAGTTTGAGCTTGTTGACACCCATCCAGACCCCAACAGCCTCCAGGTACTGGAACATCACTTCCACTGCTTCAATGAGTGGACATGGGGTGGAGATGTATAACTGGGTATCATCAGCATACTGATGATACCTCACCCCATGCCCTTGGATGCTCTCACCCAGCGGTTTCATGTAGATATTAAATAGCAGGGGGGAAAGGACCGACCCCTGAGGCACCCCACAAGGGAGCAACCTAGAGGTCGATCTCTGACCCCCCACTAACACTGACTGCGACCGACCGGAGAGGTAGGAGGAGAACCACTGAAGAACAGTGCCTCCCACTCCCAACCCCTCCAGCCGGCGCAGAAGGATACCATGGTCGATGGTATCGAAAGCCGCTGAGTGGTCAAAAAGCACCAGGACAAAGGACAAGCCCTTGTCCTGGGCCCACCAGAGATCATCCATCAGCATGACCAAAGCAGTTTCCGTGCTGTAGCCGCGTCTGAATCCTGACTGTTGAGGGCCCAGATAATCGGCTTCTTCCAAGGACCACTGGAGTTGGAGCGTCACCACCTTCTCAACAACCTTCCCCATACTATTACTACTATTATTATTATTATCATTATTATTATTATTATTTTTATTATTATTATTATTATTATTATTATTATTATTATTATTATTATTATTTAGATTTCTATCCTGACCCTCTCCAAGGACTTTGCTTTAGCGCATGTACGGAAGCAAAGAAGTCGATGAAAATCAGCGATCTTTGACATTTCTTTGCTTCTGCACATGCGCTAATATCCTCATGTGAGATTTCGGCAATTTTTGACCATTTTGTCTGCTTTGGCACATGCACGGAAGCAAATTCTCATGTGAAGGTGTGCGCCCCCAACTGCCAGCCTCCAGGACTTCACTGTATGTATGTGTGTAAGCATGTATGTATGTATATATGTATACATATATACATACATACTGTGGGAAGAGAAATCAAGTCTGGTTCCAAGCCAGGTGAAAGACGCTGGAAATAAAATGGAGGCTGGCTGATGGGAAAGAAGGACACTTTTTATTTGATTTCCAGAAACCTCCTTGGCCACAGCAGGTTGTAATCCACCCTGAGTGTAAGGAGAAGGGCAGGAAAATAAAAATCAAATCAATTCAAATCAAATCAAATCAAATCAGATCAGATCAGATCAGATCAGATCAGATCAAATCAATAATAATAATAATAACAACAACAAAACAAAACAACAAAACATCATCATCAACAACAACAGCAGCAACAGCAGCAACAGCAGCAACAGCAGCAACAGCAGCAACAGCAACAGCAACAACAACAATAACAACAACAACAATAACAATAATAATAATGTTTATTTATAATGTCCTTTTAACAAAGGGCATAACAGCATGTTAGCAATAGCACTTTTTATCAGAGCCAGCATATTGCCCCCACAATCCGAGTCCTCATTTTACCCAGCCCGGAAGTATGGAAGGCTGAGTCAACTTTGAGCCAGTGATGAGATTTGAACCGCTGACCTACAGATCTACAATCAGCTTCAGTGGCCTGCAGTACTGCACTTTACCCACTGCGCCACCTCGGCTTAGATAAATAGATGATAGATAGATAGATAGATAGATAGATAGATAGATAGATAGATAGATAGATAGATAGATAGATAGATAGTTGAGAGAGAGAGAGAGATTATTTTAATCTGGGAAAGAGGGTGGCCCTTTCTACAATATGTATGTATTTCGCTAACAAGGACTGATTCTCTTTTTGTCTCTTTGTGTTTTCAGTATATGGAGCGAACGTGTAATTTATGTAAGTCCTGAGCATGTTCCTGAATCGATTGACTTTCTCTTCAATGCTACTGAAATTGCTTCAAATATTTCTATAATACCAGAATTTTCTCCTTACGATCATCTGTTTGATAATGTAACACGAAATCTTCTTAATGGCTTCATTGCCCTTATTTGCCTATTAGGCTTGCTGGGAAATGGAGCCACCATTTACCTCCTGGCCTTTTCCATTAAGAGGAATCCTTTCACTACATTCATCCTGAACCTCTCCATCGCTGATTTTGGGGTCATCACATCCCTCATTATTTCAGCCATATTTGTGTCAGTGTTTACTCTGAACCAAAGAACATACGTCGTCAATGCCTTTTTCTTATTATTTTTTGAGTTCTTTTCCTTCACGTATTCTGCCAGCCAGTTTCTGCTGACAGCCATCAGCCTGGACAGGTGCGTAGCTGTCCTCTTCCCCCTCTGGCATCGTTGTCATCGGCCTCCATATTTGTCCACACTTGTTTGCAGCCTCATCTGGTTCCTCTCCTTCCTGCTCTCTGCGCTGCACTTCATTCTCCACCAGACCAGGGCCTTTCGAAGTTCACCTGTGCTTTACCAGCTTATTGTGAATGGCTTACTTTGTACACCTCTGATGGTTGTGTCTACTGTGATTCTCTGGATTCATATGAGGTCTAAGTCTCAACGCAACCAAAGGAAACTTCTTACCACCATCTTGCTGGCTCTCCTCTTCTTCCTCCTGCTTTCTCTCCCAATGAATGTCTTTTATGTCATCGAACATTTTCATTCTCCTAATCTTCTCCTCATGACCATTGCCATTGCATGTGCCACTGTCAACAGCAGCATCAACCCACTCCTTTATTTCTTAGTGGGGAGGAAGAAGGGAGGAAAAGGTCAGACCAGAGCATCTTACAAGGTTGCTCTGCAAAGAGTTTTCAGGAATGAGAAAACCAGCCCAGAAGACCATGAAACCACTGAGGAAAGCCAGTTGTGAAGAGTCATAAATATTACAAATACTAGATTTTAACCTACAAGCTTATTTGGCATGTCATAGGTGTTTTCTTTAAAAACATACATAATTCAATTATATTTTATAATCAGTTTATTATTTTTAATAATCATTAATTAGTGGCTTTCTTTTTTGACTAAGTATATGTAGCTTTTGCAATAATGTCATGTTCCCATAGTGTATATTGGACATTGTTACCTTTTGAGAGCTGTATACAACTTAATTTCCTTTTAATGTATGCCAATTAGTGTACATTCAAAGTGACAAGAAAAAATTTATTCTCTTCTCTTCTCTTCTCTTCTCTTCTCTTCTCTTCTCTTCTCTTCTCCTCTCCTCTCCTCTCCTCTACTCCATTCCATTCTATTCTATTCTGCACTAATCTACTCTATTCTATTCTTTATAAATATAAGCCTTCCCCCTGCCACTCTTTTATGTTGATTTTAAGACTTTATTTCTAGCTGGCACCAAACTCACCTGGCAGAAATCTGGAAAAGAAGAACTTTTGTAAACTTTCCTTTTCATTTGCAAATTTCTTCTGGATTTGTATTCTTCATTTGGTATGGCTGCTTTTGGAATAGAAGGGTTTTAAAGGGTTTGTTGTGAATGTATAGGTGTCAAAAGAGAGAGGTAGGGAAAGAGAGAGAGAGAGAGAGAGAGAGAGAGAGAGAGAGAGAGAGAGAATGCACTTTAAATCTTTGCAACTGGCTTGAAACTCATCAGGTTTGTTGCTCAATACATTTTGATGAAAATAGTTTGTCCCAGTATTCATCCTTTATTTGCTACTCAGCACTTGTGGGTGGCAGCTTCCTTGTGACTCACGGAATATATAATATAATATATGACTGAAGAAATATATTATTTCTTACAGCAAACATTTGTTTTAAGTAATAATTGCACCTTTTGGAGGCAATAAATGATGAGTAGCATGGTATCACTGTAGAGATATAGATGATTCAGATGGGGGAGAGACAGACAGACAGAGGGGAAAGAGAGGGAGGGAGCGATCGATAGATAGATAGATAGATAGATAGATAGATAGATAGATAGATAGATAGATAGATAGACAGACAGACAGACAGACAGACAAACGATGATGATAGATAGATAGATAAATAGATAGATAGACAGATGATAGATAGATAGATAGATGATAGATAGATAGATAGATAGATTGACTGACAGACAGACAGACAGACAGATGATAGATAGATAGATAGATAGATAGATAGATAGATAGATAGATAGATAGATAGATAAATAGATAGACAGACGACAGATAGATAGATAGATAGATAGATAGATAGATAGATAGATAGACAGACGATAGATAGATAGATAGATAGATAGATAGATAGATAGATTGACTGACAGACAGACAGAGAGAGAGAGAGAGAGGAGAGAGAGAGAGAATAGTTTATAAATAGACAAATATAGATGGTATAGTGACATAGATATAGTTGTAGATGATAGATATAGAGGTAAAGATAGTGAGAGTGCTAAAGATGATAGAGATGGTAGAGATGGTGGAGGTAGAGAAGTAGATACAGACATATAGTTGTAGCTGTAGATTCTGTAGTTACATATACATGAAGATATTAGTTTTTCAAAATATTTTTGTGCTTTATGTATTTTATAATTTCTTAGCTTTTGTTTACATATTAGCCTTTTTATTCTGGTGTATGACCAAAATAAATATTTAATTTGATTTGGGTTATGGACTTGGATGCCTGTTTGCAGAAGGGAAGACTTCTTTTTCAAGGAGCTAAAAGTGAAATCAGCCGTGACTCGTTGGTGTGCAGAAAGAGGCTCAAAGGAGATTTTCTCTAAAACCTGTGTAGTCTTTATCTGATAGATATGCAGAGTGTGCTTTACTCTGGCAAGATTCCTGTCTATAGGCAAACAGCAATAAAGAAGTTGTTCTGAACAAATTGTTGTATTGGTCTTGATTTCCTGCACTAGACCACTTGATTGTTATACCCAGCAGCCTCATCATGGATTATTTTCTTTTGGGAACTCTACGGGCAGAGGGAAAGGTTTTCCAGCTTTGAAACAGCTCTTGGTGCTGAAAGTCAGGTGGGTGGTAGAGTTCCTGCAAGTTCCACCATCAGTGTCAGTATGCAAGAACATACTGTCTTTTTTGGAGTTAAGACATATTTTTTTGCCTCCCCAAAGAGGGTGAAAGTTCGTATGCTTCTTATACACCGAATGTAGCCTCACCTAGCCACCCCCACCCTTTGGCTTCTGCCTCCCAGCAATTTCCTTCTTGCAGCAAACAGAACAGAGCCTGATTAGCACTAACAACTGATATCCACCTCCTGACTAATAGCTGATTCAACACAGGCAAGCCACGTGCTAGCACTAAAAATTAAACCAGTTCCAAGGAGGCAAATACGGTAAATGGAAATGAGATCATAGTAAGAAATGATTCTTATTTGGGACTCTATCCATTGAACGACTTGAGCAATAGTTAAATGATTTAACAACAACATCTGAAACTCCTAGGATTCTTGTTGTTGAACAAGGAATTACAAAGCGCCTCATTTAATTTTAACAAAGATTAATTGTAATTCTAGGTTCAAATGTGGTCCCTTAGTCAACACATTGGCGATCTTGTATTATTTATATTTCATTGTGAACCAATCGCTAATGATGAGCACAAAATTTAATTTTTTTTCCTTTCCTTCTTTTTGTTTTTTTAAAAGATATTTTTTATTTCAAATATATACAGTTAAAAAGACATTTTCTCAATCATACCATCTTTACATTCATCAAAACAGACATAAAAAGGTAAGTGACAGAGAAAACCATGGACAGGACAAAAACAGACTCTACATAACCCACCCCACCCCCGCTATCTCATTCACAGCTTAATTTAAATTCATTGAGTAATCATGTGGTGATTACTACCAACGGTTATTATTCAGTCATATGTATAACCAAATTTCAGGTATTTTGAATTTCTTCAATCTATTTTTTTTGTGTGTAATTTTTCTCCTTTCTTAGTTTATTTCATTCTTAATTTTTTAAAAACTACATTAAAGGACATATTGATACACAAAATGCATATTTTGTATGATTGCAATAGACCTGTTTTAACAAGGTTGCACCAAATGTCTGAGAATTACTGGGTAAGGTTTGATTTATAAAAGCTGCAATGCCTACTTTTGATTCATAGGATACGATTTTAACTATTTTCTTGGCGTCAACCAATATTATTAACAAAGGGCATTATAACACAGACACCACCATCTATGTAACATTTTCCCAAGCTGTAAAGCTTTCATTCCATTTCAGTATCACACATTGATACTGTGTTCCCTTGACTTTCGCGGGGGATATGTTCCAAGACTGCCCACGAAAGTCAAATTTCCATGAAGTAGAGATGCTCCCTTCTTTCCTTCCTCCACCTCCCTCCTCCATTACTGGTTTTACTTACCCCCAGAACCCTCAGGGGCAACGGGGAAGCAAGCTGGGGGCTTTGCTGCGCTCGCTGAGATGGTGGCGGGCGGCAGTAAGGCTCAGTTTCAAGTGAAACGTACCAATGCTCCGAGAATTAAAGGAGAGGGATTGGGAGACTGGGGAAGAAACTGAGCTTTTATTTAAAGAAGCAGGATGGCTTGGGGGGTGGAGGAGAGTTAAAACACACAGTATTGTACATTGGGCGTCCCCGGAAAACCCTTGGTATGCAAAAAAACCAGAGTATTTTTTTAAATAATATTTTTTGAAAAACACTTGTATAGACTTTTCGTGAATGTCGGACCCGCGAAAGTCAAGGGAACACTGTATATATGCTCTCTACATGGGGCTACCTTTGAAAAGTGTTTGGAAACTTCAGATCGTGCAGAATGCAGCCGCGAGAGCCATCATGGGGCTTCCTAGATTCGCCCACGTTTCTGCAACACTCCACGGCCTGCACTGGCCACCAATCGGTTTCCGGTCACAATTCAAAGTGTTGGTAATGACCTTTAAAGCCCTACATGGCATTGGGCCAGAATACATCCAGAACCGCCTTCTACAGCAGGAATCCCAGCGGCCGATAAGGTCCCACAGAGTTGGCCTTCTCCGGGTTCCATCAACCAAACAATGGCATTTGGTGGGCCCCAGGGGAAGAACCTTCTCTGTGGCGGCCCTGGCCCTCTGGAACCAACTCCCCCCAGAGATTAGAATGGCCCCCACCCTCCTTGTCTTTCACAAATTACTTAAGACCCACCTTTGTCACCAGGCATGGGGGAGTTAAGTTATCCTTTCCCTCTAGGCTATTACAAGTTATGCATGGTATGTTTGTGTGTATGTTTGGTTTTTTATAATAAGGGTTTTTTAGTTGTTTTAATTAATTGGATTGTTCATGTTGTTTTACCACTGTTGTTAGCCGCCCGAGTCTGCGGAGAGGGGCGGCATACAAATCCAATAAATAATAATATACCCCGTGGAGTCTGTCTCTGGTGCTATCGGAAATTGGTTGCTGGATTGCAATTATTTTGTTGCTTGATTTTACCTGATGTGATACAGGGGAAGTTTCTGCAAGCCAGTAGCCAATAACTCCACATTTCATCCCAAAACTATATAAATATATTTTCTTCTGTATAGACATATTAACTTAGATTTTGTGAATCTCCATTGAAAGACACAGTTTTCCCTGAGATATTAATGGTCCTGCTTCAACTTCAAAATAATACACATGCTGTTATTAGCTAAAAGTAAGTAAAGTGGTCCCTTGACTTTCGCAGGGGTTATGCTCCAAGACCGCCCACAAAAGTCAAATTTCTGCAAAGTAGAGATGCTCCCTTCATTCCTCCCTCCCCCTCCCTCTTCCATTCCTGGTTTTACTTACCCCCAGAAGCCACAGGGGCAACAGGGTGACAAGCTGGGGGCTTTGCTGTGTGGCTTTGGGTGGCAGTAAGACTCAGCTTCAAGTGGAGTGTACCAATGCTCCGAGAATTAAAGGGAAAGGATTGGGAGGCTGGGGCAGAAGTGGAGTTTTTATTTAAAGAAGCAGGAGGGGGAGGAGGAGGGGAGGAGTTAATATGCACGGTATTGTTTGTTTGTTTGTTTGTTTGTTTATCTATCTATCTATTTATTTATTTATTATTTATAATTGTTTTATTTTTTATATTCATTCATTCATTCATTCATTCACTTACTTATTTATTTATTTATTTATTTATTTATTTATTTATTTATTTATTTATCCAATAGTTAAAAAGCCATTTAAAACCCTTAATATAAAAAAGTCTTACATCCCAGACAAAAAAAAATCATACATGAAGCGGGAACGGCCCCGGGGGAATCAATTTCCCCATGCCTGAAGGCAGAGATGGGATTTAAGGAGCTTGCGAAAGGCGAGGGGGGTGGGGCAGTCCTAATCTCTGGGCGGAGTTGATTCCAGAGGGTCAGTGCCACCACAGAAAAGGCTCTTCCCCTGGATCCCGCCAGATGACATTGTTTCGTCAAGGGGACCCAGAGAAGGCCCACACTGTGGGACCTAACCGGTCGCTGGGATTCGTGCGGTAGAAGATGGTCCCGGATATTAATATTAATATTTTTTGAAAACCTGTTGTATAGTCTTTCCGCAACAGTCAGACCCTTGAAAGTCAAGGGACCACTGTAATTAGCTACTGAATAAAGAAACTGCAGAAGAAGAAAAGGATGTTAAATACCAAAGTCTCTGGGAAAGAAATACTGTGTTGGGTAGTTTCACTTTCAACAGGAACACACAAAGCAGAAGTCAAAATCATCCAGAGAGCCAAACAAGATTTGCCAGCCAGTCCAATGATCAGAATTTCTTGGCGGTTGGGGTGGTGAGTTGGCTTACACAAAAAATACACTATACTGAAACACCGTTACCCGAAAGCTGCGCGCGTGTGCGCACCCCAAAATACCCCTGTGCGCACCCTTTTTCACGGCTGCGCGCTCCCCATCCCCCTGCCAGCCCGCTGGGGGGCGGGGGTGTGGAGGCGCCAGCAGCAGAAGGGAAGGGAGCCACTGCCGCCCCTACCTCCCCACAGTGCCTCCGGCCCCCTCGGCCTTTCAGCGCTGCCCCCCGCCTGCCCCCTCTGCTCCTCCGCCACCTCTTGCCTTTCGGCACGGCTCCTCCCGCACCCGGAATGCACGCCCTGCCCGTCTCACCTTTGCCGAGAGCACTTTCGTCCCGGGCTCTCAGCAAGGGGCTTGCAGGAGAGGCGGGGCAGGCGTTCTCTCAGCGGAGGCCGGCGAAGTTGATATTCAATGTCGGGGGCGCGTGGGCAGTTGCACGTGCACCCTATCCCCCTGCTAGCCCGCTCGGAATATTCAAAATAAGAAAAGCTTTTGCCGGCTACCAGGGGGATAGGGAGCGCGCACAATTGCCCGCGCGCCCCCGACATTGAATATCACCTTTGCCAGCCTCCGCTGAGAAGAACGGAGAGAGAACGAGAGTGAGTGAGAGCAACAGACAGCAAGATAGAGAGAAAGTGAGAAAGAGCGAGAGAGAGAAAGGGGGGAGAGAAAGAGATAGCAAGAGAGAGAGAACAAGAGATAGAAAGAGTGTGAGAAAGAAAACAAGAGAGAAAGAGTGAGAGAGAGAGAAAGAAAACAAGAGAGAGAAAAAGAAAACAAGAGAGAGAAAGTGAGAAAAAGAGAGAGAAAGAGGGGGAGAGAAAGAGAGAGATGAGAGAGGAAGGAAGAGAGTGAGAGAGAGGAAAAAAGCAAGAGAGAGAGAAGAGTGGAAGGAAGAGATAGAGAGAAATGATAGAAAAAAGGGGAGAAGAGAGAAATGAGAAAATGTTTGAGGCAGAGAATGACAGGAAAGAGAGAGAAACAGAGAGAGAAGTGACTCTTGATTTAAATCATATGGTAAAAGCACATATGGTAAAATAAAAACAGAAGAAAAAAACCCAGCCCTCACCTGTTTTTATTAATAGTTATGTTTTTGGTTTTGCTGGTTGATTTAGTTTTAATAGTAATGGATTTTGATTTTTTTTAATTATTAATTTCTTTTAATAAAAAAGAAGGGATTTTTTTCTTATTTATTTATTTATTTATTTATTCTTCTATACCGCCCAGTCCCAAAGGAACTGTCGCTCAGACACTATACTTTTCCGCCCACACCGAAAAAAAATTAGAGGGTACATTGTACTGAAACACAAGGACAGGGAAAGAGATAATTGCTTCCAATCCAGAAACTGGACTGGTCAGCACTCTCTCTTTAACTCAAATTACATCCAGCTCTTCAATTAAAGGAGTTGCTCCCTGTTTTTGCAAGAAGCCTCATTGAGCTTTTCTGCTTGATTCTGTGCTCAAATCCCTGAGGGTTTGAATGACATATTTTCACTATCTGATTATTGAAACTATTCTGATAGCGCCTATTTTAAAATAAGCTTCTGTTCTGATCACTGAAGGGCTGTATTTACCTTTCTCTACTGGATCGGTCCCGGAGGCTGAAATGAGCACACACACACCCGCATGAGAATTTGCTTCCAGGCATGCATGGAAGCAAAGAAATCAGTGAAATTGCCGAAATCTCACACAAAGACACACTAACCAGTAACATTTGCGCACGGGATTAAATGGGCAAAAGTGTGAAAGTTCGCATTGTTTCCTGGCGTCATTTGCTTCACAAGCCAATCAGAATCAGGTTAATGATGATATAGGAAGCATAGAAATAACAAAATGATGTGATACAGGGAAAATTTCTGGAAGCCCACAATCAATAACTTCACATTTCAGCCCAGAACTATATAAATATATTTTCTTCTGTATAGCTCTCCTTAACTTAAGAGAAACTGAACTTAAAAGAAAAACTGAATTAAAAGAAAATTGCTGTAACAGTTAATAACTGCTGCCATAAGATATTCCTCCTTTAAGTGGCCTGGACACCAGCAATTTAGCAATAGCACTTTGATTTATATACCTCTTCATGGTGCTTTACTAAGTGGGCTAAGTAGAGGTTCAGGTTAGGCTGCATCTCAGTCTAACAACTTTCAGTTACTACTTCTTTAAGATATCATATTTTTAACTATTCCTTTTGCATATTCGTGAATCATGTTCGTGAATCATGTTGTGAGTAAATAAATCTTGTTAAACGGAGAACACTGGGAGCAATGTATGAGTAATGCAATTAAGAAAGATAAGGGGGAGGAAGAGGAATGTGGCAGAGTGAACTGTAGTGAATACGGAAGGGAAGAGAAATAAAAATGGAGTTTCTTTGTTTATGAAATACTGCATTTAGTAAGAGTTAGTTGTAATAGATAAAGTTCTACCAGAAACCAGAACACATATTATGTGCACTTGAAGTTGCAAAATTCAGAGAAAAATGTCCCACGCATTCTTTTTATTATTGTGGGAAAGTTTGTAGCTTGGTCTCATTCCTCTTTCTGACTGTAACTGCATCAAGTACAAGCTAACAAGATTAATGGGCTTAATCAGAAAAAGATCTCAGTTTTAGATTCCAAAGGAGACCGGCTGGTTCCATCTGGAGATTCTTCCTATCATCACCAGGTATGTCTGCAGTAAAAGCTGTTAAGGTCATTTACTATCTAAAAAACTTTCCTTTTTGAGACCAGGATAGGAGTCATTAGTATGGGCTCCTAGTCGGCATTGCTATTACTATTAATCTTCTCATAATTCAAATCTCCCATCTCTTCCCACTTATGACTGTATGACTGTAACTTGTTGATTGTATCCTTACAATTTATATTGATTGTTGCCTAGTATGATTTGATTGCTTCTTTGTATCCTATGACTATCATTGTATCAGTGTTGTACCTTATGATTCTTGATGAATGTATCTTTTCTTTTTATGTACACAGAGAGCATATACATCAAACACAAATTCTGTGTGTGTCCAATCACACTTCTTTCTTTCTTTCTTTCTTTCTTTCTTTCTTTCTTTCTTTCTTTCTTTCTCTCTCTATCCCCCTCCCCTCTTTCTTTCTTTCTTTCTTTCTTTCTTTCTTCTTCCCTCCCTCCCTCCCTCCCTCCCTTATTTATTTATTTATTTACATTCATATATCTATCTAGTCCTACCAAGGTTTCAAAAAGGATAATTTTTATGGTTATCGAATTGTACTCTTGGTCTTTTGATTCCCTTAGTTTTGAATTACAAATAAAATGTATTGCTTGATTGAAAGGTAGGAAAGGCTATACAGTAGTCCCTCACCTATCGCTGGTGTTACGTTCCAGACGTGGCCGCGATAGGTGAAATCCGCGATGGGGAATTTATCGACTGATAGTACTTATTTAAGTATTTATATTGTAATAGTTTGGTAAGTTTTCATTGTTTTAAGTGTTTATAAACCCTTCCCACACAGTATTTATTTTAGATACAGTATTTAAATACAGTATTTACAATTTTAGATATATATTTTTTTGAAAAACCTGCCGATCGAGTTCGGCGGGCTGTTTAAATCTGCCGATCGACTTCCTCAGAAACCCGCGAACCAGCGAAGATCCGTGAATGATTTTTCTCATTAATATTTCTTGAAAACCCGCAATGAAGTGAAGCCGCAGTAGGTGAAGCGCGGTATAGCGAGGGACTACTGTACCTATTTTGTGTGGCCGGTGAACCAAGAATGACTTTGGATTCCCCAAGAACACAATTCCTTTCTGCCATTTTGTCAATCAGAGGTTTGTTTTCTGTTAATGATTGTATTTTCCCCTTAAACAATGTGCTCCAGGTGGTCCACTCTGTCCACGGATTTGAAGTCTTCTAAGCAAGCAAACAACACTTTTTAGACAATGTCGCAGCAATTTAATTACTTACAAGGTATGGACAAAAATAAGACTACATTATATATAAACTTTCCTTTTCTTTGTGGGTACTGCTGTTAACAGAAACATTTCCTAATGCTTTGTGATCTTATTTTAAAATTGAAACTCTATCCACAAATCCTGAGGTTGGGGGTTGCATTGGCATTTTATCACTGGTAGATCTTTGTTATGTAGAATAGACTGTCCCATGCCATAATGGCACATTGACTTTCTGCCTCCCTTTTAGGGGAAATATTCTGTCCTTTTAATATTTCCTAAAATATTTCATTTTTCTAGGAGAGTGGTAGGTGACAACTTCCTACAATATATTTACAAACTTCCATTCAGGAAGAAACAAAACTGTGTGGATGAAGTTTCTAAAGCACATTAGTATTTTTGACACCTCCTGTTATTGACAAAAATAAGGATTTACTATAATTGCTTCTTTAGGTAATAGATCCATCCGAATACCATCACAACACATCCCTTCTATTTGGCACGCAGTGAAAGAGTAAGTATATTATGACACACATTATTTTCTTTGCAAGAATGGAGTCAGCCTTCCAGTTGTTTCAAAATATTCCAAAAGGAAAATCTCTTTGGTTACGTAAGGTGATATGTGCTATTTGTTGCCCTCATTTCCTCCACCTAACAAATGTTGTTTAAAATCGTCTGACTTTTTGGGTATCGAAGTAAGCAGCTTTTCTCTAACAAACCCTATCTATATTAGTTAACAAACTCCAACTAAAATTGAGCAGCATTTTCCATTGTGTGTCTGGTTGCACACTTGCAATCCCTTACTCTCTAAAGATTTATTTATTTGTTTGTTTGTTTGTTTGTTTGTTTGTTTGTTTGTTTGTTTGTTTGTTTGTTTGTTTGTTTGTTTGTTTGTTTGTTTGTTTGTTTGTTTGTTTGTTTGTTTGTTTATTTATTTATTTATTTATTTATTTATTTATTTATTTATTTATTTATTTATTTATTTATTTATTTATTTATTTATTTATTTATTTATTTATTTATTTATTTATTTATTTATTTATTTGCTTCTTCGAAGGATCGCTGGAGTTGGAGCGCCACCACCTTCTAGACAACATTCCCCATAAAGGGAAGGTTGGAGACTGGATGGTAGTTATTAAGCACGGCTGGGTCCAGGGAAGGCTTCTTGAGGAGGGGGCACACAAGTGCCTCCTTATAAGGAGCTGGACAGGACCCCCTCCCCAAGGAGGCATTGACAATCTCCTGGACCCAGCTCCGTGTCACCTCCCTGCTGGCCGAAACCAGCCAGGAGGGACATGGATCCAGTAAGCAGGTGGCAGAACTCACAGCTCCAATGGCCTTGTCCACTTCATCAGGTGCCACCAGATCAAACTCTTCCCAGACAGGTGGACAAGTATGTGCCCCAGTCACCTCGACTGAGTCATTGTCAGTCGACTCTGATATCCAATTGGAGTTGAAGTCCGCCCAGATCCGAGCGATTTTATCAGCGAAAAATGAGTTAAAATCCTCGGCACTACTCTGCAAGGGCTCCCCAACTCCCCCCTGGTTAAGAAGGGAGCGGGTCACCCTAAACAGAGCGGCCGGGCAGAATTCTGCTGATGCAATCAAGGCGGCATGATTAATTCCATCAGCTCCAGAGCTGTGGCTGAAGGTGTTTTGTTTATGCATAGACTGGCCCAGTCATTCTGCATGGATGCACAATTTACGGCACATACCAAAAGACCAACCTCTTTTCCTTGAGACTGTTATTCTAGGCAGGAACATTGGGGCCATTTTCTCCATTTAATACCAATAACAATGGCATTTATTTATTTAATTAATTGGATTTGTATGTCGCCTCTTTCCGAGGACTCAGGGTGTCTAACAGCATGTACAAAAACAGGACAATAATATGAACCCAATTAATAATACATTAAAAAACAATAGTTAAATTCAATTAAAAGAAAACCTATCAAACCAATCATTCAACAATCATACTTAAAACATCCATTGGTCAAGGGGAAGATCTAAAAGCCCCAAGCCTGGGGGCAAAGATGAGTTTTTAAACTATTTCGGAAGGCGAGGAGGGTGGGGGCAGTGTTTGGTCGACGGGAGCCTAAGGAGACCAACTCTGTAGGACTTCACCGATCACTGGGATTCGTGCGGCAGAAGGCGGTCTCAGAGATAGACTTATATACCGCTTCACAGTGCTTTACAGCCCTCTCTAAATGGTTTACAGAGAATAAACATATTACCCAAAAAACCTGGGTCCCCATTTTACCAACCTTGGAGTCAGTCAACGAAGCAGTGGAAGTGATGAGCCAGTGCCTGGAGGCTGTTAGGGTCTGGGTGGGTGTCAACAGACTCAAACTCAACCCTGATAAGATGGAGTGGCTATGGGTTCTGCCTCCCAGGGACAATTTCATAGATTACTGACCCCCTCAGAGAGGGTCTGCAACTTGGGCATCCTCCTCGATCCACAGCTCACATTAGAGAACCATCTTTCAGCTGTGGCGAGGGGGGCTTTTGCCCAGGTTCGCCTGGTTCACCAGTTGCGGCCCTATCTGGACCGTGACTCACTGCTCACATTCACTCATGCCCTCATCACCTCGAGGTTCGACTACTGTAATGCTCTCTACATGGGGCTACCTTTGAAAAGTGTTCGGAAACTTCAGATCGTGCAGAATGCAGCTGCGAGAGTAATCATAGGCTTCCCTAGGTATGCCCACGTTACACCAACACTCCACAGTCTGCATTGGTTGCCGATCAGTTTCCGGTCACAATTCAAAGTGTTGGTTATGACCTATAAAGCCCTTCATGGCATCGGACCAGAATATCTCCAGGACCGCGTTCTGCCACATGAATCCCAGTGACCGGTTAGGTCCCACAGACTTGGCCTTCTCCGGGTCCCGTCAACTAAACAATGTCATTTGGCGGGACCCAGAGGAAGAGCCTTCTCTGTGGCGGCCTCAACCCTCTGGAACCAGCTCCCTCCGGAGATTAGAACTGCCCCCACCCTCGTTGCCTTTTGTAAACTCCTTAAAACCCACCTCTGCCGTCAGGCATGGGGGATTTGAGTCATCCCCCCTGGGCCTATACAGTTTATGCATGGTATGTTTGTGTGTATGTTTGCTTTTAATAAGGGTTTTTTAGTGTTTTAAATTGTTAGATTTGTTGGACATTGTTTTATTGTTGTTGTGAGCCACCCCGTGTCTCCGGAAAGGGGTGGCATACAAATCTAATAAATAAATAAATAAAAGATGGGTCAACCTTGAGCCTACTGATATTTGATCTGCCAAACTGCTGGCAGCCAAAGATCAGCAGAAATAGCTTGCACACTAACCATGGCACCACCAAGGCTCTTAAGAAGATTTCTCTCCATTTCTCCTTTTTGGGAAATATAATATTCTGCCTCTTTTTAATATTAAGAATAAATACTATTTTAATCTGGGAAGGAGGGTGGGCCTTTCTACAATATGTATGTATTTCACTAACAAGGACTGATTCTCTTTTTGTCTCTTAGTGTTATTAGGATACAGAGCGAATTAAAAATTCCTAAAAGTCCTGGGAATGGTTCTGAATCGGTTGACTTTCCCTTCAATGCTACTGGAATTGTTTCAAACATTTCTCTAACACCAGAATATTTTTCTTCTCCTTATGATCATCTGTTCGATAATTTAACCCGTAATGTTCTCAATGGCTTCATTGCCCTCATTTGCCTTTTGGGCCTGGTGGGAAATGGAAGGACAATTTACCTCCTGGCCTTTTCCATTAAGAGGAATCCTTTCACCACTTTCATCCTGAACCTCTCCATCGCTGATTCTGGGGTCCTCACATCCCTGATCACTGCAACTATATTTGTGACAGTGTTTGCTCTGACCCACAGAACATACATAATCGATACTTTTTACTTCTTACTCTTTGAGTTCTTTTTCTTCACCTATTCTGCCAGCCAGTTTCTGCTGACGGCCATCAGCCTGGAGAGATGTGTGGGTGTCCTCTTCCCATTCTGGTATCGCTGCCATCGTCCTGCATATTTGTCCACACTTGTTTGCAGCCTCATCTGGATCCTCTCCTTCCTGCTCTCTGCGGTGCACTTCATTTTCCACCAGACCAGAAGCTTTGGAAGTTCACCTGTGCTTTACCAGCTTTTTGTGAATGGTTTATTTTGCACACCCCTCGTGGTTCTGTCTACTGTGACTCTCTTGATATATATAAGATCTAAAATGCAACAAAATCAAAGGAAACTGCTCACCACCATCTTGCTGGTTCTCTTCTTCTACCTCCTGCTTTCTCTCCCAATGATTGTCCTTTATGTCATTGAATATTTTGATACTTATAATCTCCTCCTCATGACCATTGCAATAGCATGTGCCACTCTCAACAGCAGCATCAACCCACTCCTTTATTTCTTAGTGGGGAGGAAGAAGGGAGGGAAAGGCCAGCCCAGAACATCTTATAAGGTTGCTCTGCAAAGGGTCTTCAACGATGAGAAAGGAAGCCTGGAAAATCAGAAACCATGAAGGAAAGCCAGTTATGAAGAGTCATAACATACGTTATTTAGGTAGGTAGATAGATAGATAGATAGATAGATAGATAGATAGATAGATAGATAGATAGATAATAGATAATAGATAATAGATAATAGATAATAGATAATAGATAATAGATAATAGATAATAGATAATAGATAATAGATAATAGATAATAGATAATAGATAATAGATAATAGATAATAGATAATAGATAATAGATAATAGATAATAGATAATAGATAATAGATAATAGATAATAGATAATAGATAATAGATAATAGATAATAGATAATAGATAATAGATAATAGATAATAGATAATAGATAATAGATAATAGATAATAGATAATAGATAATAGATAATAGATAATAGATAATAGATAATAGATAGATAGATAGATAGATAGATAGATAGATAGATAGATAGATAGATATTATTAGAGTTGAAAGGGACCTTACAGGTCATCAAGTTTAACCCCCAGCTTGAGCAGGAAATCCTACAGCACTCCAGCCAAATGGCAGTCCAATCTCCTCTTGAAAATGTCCAAAGTTGGAGAGTTCACAACCTCCGCTGGCCATTCCACTGGTTGATCGCTCTCACCATCAGGAAGTTCTTCCTTATCTCCAGGTTGAATATTTCCTTGGTCAGCTTCCAACCATTGTTTCTCATCCGACCCTCTGGTGCCCTGGAAAATAGTGTACCCCCCTCCTCTCCATGGCAACCCCTTAAGTACCTGTATACAGCTATCATGTCCCCCCTAGCCCTTCTTTTTACTAGACTGTCCATGCCCAGTTCCAGCAACCTTTCCTCGTATGGCCTGGTCTCTAGTCCCCTTATCATTTTAGTTGCTCTTTTCTGCACCCTTTCCAGAGTCTCTATATCCCTTTTGAAGTGTGGTGACCAAAACTGGTTGCAATACTCCAGGTGTGGTCTGACCAGGGCCTTATAGAGTGGTAATATTACCTCTCTGGTCTTGGAGTGTATCCTCCTGTTCATGCAGCTTAGGATTGTGTTGGCTTTTTTAGCCGCTGCTGCACATTGCTGGCCCATGTTTAGCTGGTTATCCACCAAGACTCCAAGATCCCTTTCACAGTCACTTATGGTGAGTGTGTTTTCACCTAATTTGTATGCATTTTTTTTGTTTTTTTGCCTAGGTGCAGGATTTTACTTTTCTCTACATTGAACTTCATTTTGTTCATTCCGGCCCACAGTACAAGTCTGTCTAGATCTTTCTGTATCCTATGCCTATCCTCTGGAGTGTTGGCCATTCCTGCCAGCTTGGTGTTATCTGGTTGATAGATAGATAGATAGATAGATAGATAGATAGATAGATAGATAGATAGATAGATAGATAGATAGATAGAGGCATACAGTGGTATTTTGTTATGCAACTGCTTTAAAACTCATCAAGTTTGTTGCTCAATACATTTTGATGCAAAAAGTTTGTCCCTTTACTCATCATTTGTTTGCTACGGAAAGGGGCAGCATACAAATCTAATAAATAATAAAAAATAATAATTTTGAGCAATTGGAGCCAATTAATGATGAGTAATATTGTATAACTGTATAAATATAGATTATTCAAATGAGAGAGAGAGAAAGAGAGAGATGATACATAGATACATAGACACAGGATAGAGATAGGTGACAGATGATAAATAGACAAATATAGTGACATAGATATCATTGTAGATGATAAAGATAGTGATAGTGATAGAGACAGATGATAGAGATAGAGATGGTAGAGGTAGAGAAAGACATACATATATATACCTGTAGCTGTAGATACTACTATCTACTGTAGTTAGATAATACATGAAGATATTAAGTTTTTCCAAATATTTTTGTGCTTTATGTATCTTATAATTTCTTAGCTTTTGTTTGCATATTAGCTTTTTCATTCTGGTCTATGACCAAAATAAATATTTAATTTGGTTGGGGTTATGGACTTGGACACATGTTTGTAGAAGGGAAGACTTCTTTTTCAAGGAGCTAAAAGTGAAATCAGCCTTGAGTCATTGGAGTGCAGAAAGAGGCTCAAAAGGGATTTTCTCTAAAATCTGCATAGTATTTATCTGATAAATATACAGAGGGTGCTTTGCTCTGGAAAGATTCCTGTCTGCATGCAAATAGCAATAAAGAAGTTGTTCTAAACAAATTGTTGTACAGTATTGGTCTTTATTTCCTGCACTTGACCCCTTGATAGTTATACCCAGCAATCGCATCATGGATTATTTTCTTTTGGGAACTCTACGGGCAAAGGGAAAGGCTTACAAGCTTGGAAACAGCTCTTGATGCTGAAAGTCAGGTGGATGGTAGAGCCACCATCATTGTTACTGCACAAGAACTTACTGTATGATTTGGAGTGTAAGATGCATCTTTTTACCTCTCAAAAGAGAGTGAAAACTTGGGTGTGTCTTATACACCGCATTTAGCCCCACCCAGCCACCCCCACCCTTTGGTCTCTGCCCCCCAGCAATTTACCTCCTTGCAGCAAACAGAACAGAGCCTGATTGAGGTCCAGTATAGGCTGCTTTTCTTTCAGGTCCCTTCTGGATGTTTCTTCTTTCAAAATATGATTGCATCTTTAACCACGTCTTTTGCATATTGTGTGCGATAACACTTAAAAATGCGGAATTTAGAATATTGCACAAGTTTACTGAGAAAGTTTGCGGCTTGACCCGGCTCACTTCTCCTTTTCGACTGTATTTGCTTCAAGTGAACACCAACGGGGCTCACACCAAAGAGATCTTGTCCTTAGATTGTGGGAAAGACCTGTTGTTCCTTCTGGAGATTCTTCCTATCATTCCCAGGTATGGCTGTAATAAAGGCAAAGCTTGTGTTGTGGTAATTTGCTATTTCCAAAATGCTCCATTTTGGGTTCAGGATAAGTCGATCTTAGATAGAGGGAAGTGTAAGAGTCTCCTGCTTCGGCAGAGGGTTGGACTAGACCAGTGTTTTTCAACCAGTGTGCGGCGGCACACTACTGTGCCGTGAGACATGGTCAGGTGTGCCGCGAAGCTCAGAGAGAGAAAGAAAAAGAGAGAAAAGCAAGAGAGAGAAAGCAAGAGAGAAAGAATGCAAAAGAGAGAGAAAGAAAGCAACAAAAAGAGAAAGAAAATGAGAAAGGGAAAGAGAAAGAGCAAGAAAGAAAAAGAAAGAGAATGAGAGAGAGAGCAAGAGAGAGAAAGAAAGAGAGAAAGGGAGAGAAGGTGGGAGAGAAAGACAGAGGGAGGGAGGGAGAAAGAGAGCAAAAAAGAGGAAGGAAGGAAGGAAGAGAAAGAAAGGGATGGAGAGAGAAAAAAGAAAGGGAGAGAAAGAGGGAGAGAGAGAGAAATAGAGCGAAAGGGAGGAAGAGAGAGATAATTTTTTTGTCCAAACTCCCCCCCCCCCCGCTCAATGTGCCCCATGGTTTTGTAAATGTAAAAAATGTGCCGCGGCTCAAAAAAGGTTGAAAATCACTGGACTAGACGACCTGTATATATGCAAACAGCAGTAAAGAAGCTGTTCTAAACAAATTATTGTACTGGTCTTCATTTCCTGCACTTGACCACTTGATAGTTATACCCAACTAAGGGGTTGGAGTAGAAGATCACCAAGGTCCCTTCCAACTCTGTTATTATTATTATTATTTACTTTATTCCACCCCCACCCCCACTCCAGTTTCACCTCCTCTTCTCCTACACTTTCATGCATGTCAATATTTATCCATCATGCTTCATTGAATAAGGGAAAGTTCTCATGGATTTATCACATGTGGTGGAATGTGCATTACTGTAGGAGGGAGGGGGTCTTTGCTGAAGAGCAAAAGGCAAATTGGAATGAAGGAAGAGTAAACGTACCTGAACTCTTTCTTGGAGTATATTTAATACAGTGTTCCCTCGATTTTCGCGGGTTCGAACTTCGCGAATAGCCTATACCATGGTTTTTTAAAAAATATTAATTAAAAAATACTTCGCGGTTTTTTTTCCTATACCACGGTTTTTCCCACCCAATGACATCATATGTCATCACCAAACTAATAATTTTTGCAAATAAATAACAAAAAAAATAATTATTTTTAATAAATTATTATGTTTATAAATATCAGGATCACTAAGTGTCTTATTCAATGGTGAGTACCAGTAATAATGGTGAGCAAATGGTTGTTTAGGGAATGGGAAATGGTAATTTAGGGGTTTAAAGTGTTAAGGGATGGCTTGTGATACTGTACATAGCCAAAAATGGTGTATTTACTTCCGCATCTCTACTTCGCGGAAATTTGACTTTCGCGGGCGGTCTCGGAACACATCCCCCGCGGAAATCGAGGGAACACTGTAGTTATGTGTATTGTGCTCCAGTGTGGTGAGATTCCTGTCATTGGGTGAGCAACTATAAAGAAACAGCTCTCAGTAAATATCTTTGTCACTTTTCGGTCTTTTCTCCCGACACCACGTGTTTTAAGATGTCAAAGACAACAAGAAGAAAGAGACACATAACTATCTTCACCATTAAGTTAATAAAAGAAAATTGCTGTCACAGTTAACAATTGCTTCCATAAGATATTCCTCCTTTAAATGGCCTGGATGCCAGCAATTTAGCAATAGCACTTAGACTTATACAGTGGTACCTCTGCCTAAGAACACCTCTACTTACGAACATTTCTAGATAAGAATCGGGTGTTCAATATTTTTTTGCCTCTTCTCAAGAACCATTTTCCACTTACAAACCCAAGCCTCAGAAACTGTAACCGGAAAAGGCAGGGAGAAGCCTCCGTGGGGCCTCTCTAGGAATCTCCTGGGAGGAAACTGGGCCAGAAAAGGCGGAGAGAAGCCTCTGTGGGACCTCTCTAGGAATCTCCTGGGAGGAAACGGGACCAGAAAAGGCGGGGAGAAGCCTCCGTGGGGCCTCTCTAGGAATCTCCTGGGAGAAAACGGGGCCAGAAAAGGCAGGGAGAAGCCTCCGTGGGGCCTCTCTAGGAATCTCCTGGGAGGAAACTGGGCCAGAAAAGGCGGAGAGAAGCCTCCATGGGACCTCCCTAGGAATCTCCTGGGAGAAAACGGGACCAGAAAAAGCGGGGAGAAGCCTCCGTGGGTCCTCTCTAGGAATCTCCTGGGAGGAAAGACGGCTGGAAAAGGTGGGAAGAGGCCTCCGTGGGGCCTCTCTAGGAATCTCCTGGGAGGAAAGACGGCTGGAAAAGGTGGGAAGAGGCCTCTGTGGGGCCTCTCTAGGAATCTCCTGGGAGGAAACGGGGCCAGAAAAGGCAGGGAGAAGCCTCTGGTAAACTGTACCTCTACATGGTGCTTTACTAAGTGGGCTAAGGTTCAGGTATGGTATTCTTGGTCTTTGGATTTCCTTCGTTTTGAATTACAAATAAAATGTATTACTTGATTGAAAGGTAGGAAGGCTACACCTATGTTTTGTGGACAGCAAACCAAGAATGACTTTGGATTCCCCAAGAACACAATTCCTTTCAGCCCTTTTGTCAATCAGAGGTTTGTTTTCTGTTAATAATTGTATTTCCCCTTAAACAATGTGCCCCAGGTGGTCCACTCTGTCCACGGATTTGAACTCTTCTAAGCAAGCAAACAACCCTTTTTATACAATGTTGCAGCGATTTAAATTCTCAAAAGGTATGAGCAGAATGAAGACTATATTATATATAAACTTTCCTTTCCTTTGTGGAAACTACTGTTAACAGAAACCTTTTGTAATGCTTTGTGACCTTATTCCAAAATTGAAACTCTATCCACAAATCCTGAGGTTCGGGGTTGCATTGGCATTTTATCACTGGAAGCTTGGATTGGATTGCCATTTGTCGGAAATGGTGCAGGATCCCCTACTTACTTACTTACTTACTTACTTACTTACTTCTTATTTGTTTGTTTGTTTGTTTGTTTGTTTGTTTGTTTGTTTGTTTGTTTGTTTGTTTGTTTGTTTGTTTGTTTATTTATTTATTTATTTATTTGTTTATTTGTTTGTTTGTTTATTTATTTATTTATTTATTTATTAGATTTGTATGCCGTCCCATTCCATAGACTCGGGGCGGCTCACAACATAATAAAACAATTCATAACAAATCTAATAATTTACAATTTAAAATTTAAAGTAGTTAAGAAAACCCCATTTTTAAGCAGACATACCTACAAACATACCATACATAAATTATATAGGCCCAGGGGAGATATCTCAATTCCCCCATGCCTGACAACAAAGGTGGGTTTTGAGGAGTTTACGAAAGACAAGGAGGGTAGGGGCAATTCTAATCTCTGGGGGGAGCTGGTTCCAGAGAGTCGGGGCTCCCACAGAGAAGGCTCTTACCCTGGGTCCCACCTACCAACATTGTTTAGTTGACGGGACCCGGAGAAGGCCGACTCTGTGGGACCTAATCGGTCGCTGGGATTCGTGCAACAGAAGGCGGTCTCAGAGATATTCTGGTCCGATGCCATGAAGGGCTTTATAGGTCATAACCAACACTTTGAATTGTGACCGGAAATTGATCGGCAACTATCAACTGCGGAGTGTTGGTGTAACATGGGCATATTTGGGAAAGCCCATGACTGCTCTCGCAGCTGCATTCTGCACGATCTGAAGTTTCAGAACACTTTTCAAAGGTAGCCCCATGTATCCTACAAGGTCTCTTCCAACTCTGTTAATTTATAAATCTGTGAAGCTTTCAGTGAATACATTCATAAAATGGTTTAGGATGGTACTTTTCATAAAATAAGTCTTATGTAGAGTTTAAGAATATCAACATGCTGATACTCCTGCAAGCAACCTCATTCCTGAATGGTCCTTTGGAAGGACACAACAGACAAAATCAATATTTGTGTTCTTATTTAACTAGAAAAAGAAACAATTAGAAGCCCAAAAGTAATTCTGAATATAATGAAAAAACCAGGGTGGGGCATGGGGAGGGGGGTAGTTTCATTTTCAAAGTGGACTTTAAAAAAAAAAATATGTTGAATTAATTGTCAGGTTTAATAATTCTGGGCCAGCTTAGAAGATCACAAACTGATTATTGGCTAATGATCATTACAGGAGCAAAAAACCCTACTGGATATTATATTATTTATATTTTTGGAAGAAATATCCACCTGGGTTCAGTTCCAAGTGCGGAGAAAGACACTGAAAACATGGAGGCTGATTGGAAAGATGGTTTATTAATGAACAGGATGACATGGTTTGAGATCCTGAGCAAAAAAGGGAAGGGAAGATTCAAAGCCCAACAGAGGGTAAAAAAGCCAGGGATTTCCAGCTTCTCTTCCCTTTTTTGCCCTCTGTTGGGCTTTGAATCTGAGCTTGTGTTCTGATTGGTTGTCAGACTCCCATGGGGCCATGCAGGGGTAACTTTGTAGGTTGTCTTTTAAGTCCCAGGCTTGGTTGACTCTTACTGGGTGGTGATGATGACATAAGTGCACCAGCGTGCCTACCATCCCTGTCCTAATGTTTCTCTCTTATTAGTGCCAATATCATGTATATTATGTAAACAGCGTTATTTCTTTGTATACTACCAATACGTACTTGATGAAATAAATAAATGCAATAAATACACAGCTGACATTGGAACATCATCTTTCGGCTGTGGCAAGGAGGGTGTTTGCACAGGTTTGCCTGGTGCACCAGTTGCGGCCCTATTTGGACCGGGAGTCATTGCTCAGAGTCACTCATGCCCTCATCACCTCGAGGCTCGATCACTGCAACGCTCTCTACAAGGGGCTACCCTTGAAAAGTGTTCAGAAACTTCAGATCATGCAGAATGCGGTGGCGAGAGCTATCGTGGGGCTTCCAAGATTCGCCCAGGTTTCTGCAACACTCCGCGACCTGCACTGGCTGCCGATCGGTTTCCGGTCACAATTCAAAGTGTTGGTAATGTCCTTTAGAGCCCTACATGGCATTGGGCCAGAATACATCCGGAACCGCCTTCTACCACACAAATCCCAGCGGCCGATAAGGTCCCACAAAGTTGGCCTTCTCCGGGTCCCGTCGACCAAACAATGTCATTTGGCGGGCCCCAGGGGAAGAGCCTTCTCTTTGGCAGCCCCGGCCCTCTGGAATCAACTCCCCCAGAGATTAGAATGTCCCCCACCCTCCTTGTCTTTTGCAAATTACTCAAGACCCACCTTTGTCGCCAGGCATGGGGGAGTTAAGATATTCCTTCCCCTAGGCCATTACAAGTTATGTATGGTATGTTTGTGTGTATGTTTTTTTATATATATAATAAGGGTTTTTTAGTTGTTTTATTAAATTGGATTGTTACATGTTGTATTTATCATTGTTGTTAGCCGCCGCGAGTCTGCGGAGAGGGGCGGCATACAAATCCAATAAAAAATAAAAATAAAAATAAAAATAAATAAAAATAAAAAT